>NW_026294562.1:167061734-167688763 GCF_007827085.1 Peromyscus californicus insignis | reverse complement strand
ATGTCCTGTGTTGTCACATGCATAGAGAAGCTAAGTAACAAGGAAGACTCAAGCGGGGCCCATGTATCTCCCTGGGAAGAAGAAAGAGAAAAGATTTTGTGGATGGATGAGGGGCAGGTGGGAATGAGAAGAGTAGTAAGCAGATGGGGAAAGGTGGGATGGAAGGAAAGAGTACTTGCAGTAATGACTGGAATGTGGGGGCATTTGGGGAGCAATGTGGAAACCTACTACAGTGGAAACTCCCTGGAATCTACAAGAATGACCCCTAGAAAGGACTACTATTAGTGAGGGCTAGGTAGCCAGAACCATCCATCTTCTGTAACCACAGAAGATTCTTACCAGTTGGTCTGGAATACCAATCCAACTACTAAATATTTCACCTGTTCTTCAGATCTGTCCTTCTGGAAATATGTACTAGAGTAATGGTAGAACAGAACTTGTAGGATTGGCCAACTAGTGACTGCTGCAAATTAAAGCCCATGCCATGAGAGAGAGACTAGACATGATACTGCCTGGATGGCCATGAACCAGAGGCTAGACAGCACAGAAATTCAGGATGGAAAAAACATGGCTGGAAAAACATTTCAATGAAATGATTATTAATGATATTCTCTTATACTAATAATTCAGTGCCCAGCCTACTAGTAACCAAAGAGTCATTATCTAGCGACATATGTGGACAGATGCAAAAACATACAGCCAAATAGTTGGGAGAGCCAATGGAATCCAACAGAATAGGGGAAAGATGGAATGTAGTAACCAGAGGGGTCAAGGACACCATAAAAACCTGCAACACAGAAACAGTCAAGCATAGCTTATAGAGGATCAAGAGACTGAAGTGATTATAACAGACCCTGTGTAGGTTTGAGCTAGGGCCTCAGCATATAAGTTATGGTAATGGTAGATCTGTATTTTTTGGAACTCCTAATAGTGGAAAAGGGAACATCTTTGACTCTGTTGCCTGCACTTTGGACCCTTTTGTCTTCCTATTGGGTTGCTTCTCCCAGCTTTTATATAAGGAATTGTGGCAAGTCTAATATAACATGCAATTCATGTTCTATAGATATCCCTGGGAGACCTGTTCATTATTTGAAGAGAAACAGAAGAACAGTGGATCTAGGGTAGAGGGGAAGTGGAGCTTAGGAAGGAGTGATGGGGGAGACTAAAAAAGGCAAGAAATACATATTGACTGGAAAATGACTTATGTACATGGTCCCACTGTGAATGCCACTCTCAGGATGGAAACAGTATGGCTGCTCTTACATGAAGGATTTTACATCTGTACATTAAACAAACTGTGAATCAAAGCTTTTTAGTAATCAGCTATGTCCACAATGAATCAAGGGCAGATCCTTTTCCTGTTACTCTTTCTCACTTTACCTTGATGAATAATGTACAGGCAGCATTGGGAATAGATGAATTAGTTAAACAGTGAATGTATTTTGAGGCATATGAGAGCATGTCTTTCTCAGTGCAAACAATGCATCATTTTCAGAGCAGACCCAGAGCATCCAACATTTGAGGACTCCTGAAATTACTTCCCCCAAATTCTGAGGGATCATTATATATTAGAACCACAACCTAAGCTCTTAAGGTCTTTTAATTTTTGTTTACCATATTGATGTCTTTATTCTCCTTTTAAGACCACCTTACTTTAAATTCTGGCCTTCCCTTGTACGCACATGTATCCTAGGATAATAGTCGTGAGTCACCATGCTGGCTGTACCTGATTAGTAACTAATAGTTTTCTCTTTTCATTTTCAAACCACATTACTTTTCTCCATTTTGTACCCCATTGTTATAAAAAAAATACCAGAATTCTACTGTAGAATGAGAGGAGAGGTCACTCACTCATCATGGCCAGGAGACTGGGAGACTGGTCTTCAAACTGAGTCGGTTGGAGACCTCACACTTATACTCTCCAGCATCCTCAAACCCAGCAGGATATATTCTGAGTCCACACTTTGTTGGGGAGAGAGTCATCCTCTCAGTGAGCTTCAGATTCTTGTTATTGAAGATCCAACGGATAGAGACATCAGTATCAGGTGAAATGCAGGTGAAGATCACAGATCTACGTCCTGCAACTGTGGTATCAGAGATTCGCACAAAGGGCTGTGACTACATTCTCTGAGAAGAAACAGATGAGGGTACCAAATGACAGGAGTCCAGAGAGTTCAACCAGGCCACCTTTACTTCACAATTTATAAAGCTTCCCAGAGGAAGAATTCGGAGCTGTGTCTAAAAAATAATCCTTTACTTTGGATCTCCCTCCTAGGAACTGTGTTACCCCTAATTCAGGCACTGTTTCGTGAGTCTCAGTCTGCCTGTAATATGCACACAATGCATGATCATTGCCATATCCATTACTTAAGCTTAGTTATGAGCAATGGTCTGACCTTGGGATGGGGAGCTGCTCAAATCAGGAGCATCTGTTACTATTTTCCTGAATAAAAAAAATTCTATAGGCTGGACCCCATGAGGTATAGGAGGAATCTGGAGTATCTGCCTCCTTTGTTTGTTTAATTGGTGGCTTGACTTTCCCGTAAAGTCTCAAGCCCATCAGAACAATAGGCTAATGGGCCGAACACCTGTCCACTGAGCCTTAGGTGAAGGAGAGGCACAGTTGACCTACCTAAATGAAACTCTGATGGCAGTACACAGTTGACTCTACACTCTATGGGGCAGTCAGTACCATAACTTTGTCATTAAAATCTTGTTCCCTGTTAGTTCTCACAGGAAATCTAAACAAACAGTAACAAAAAGCTCTCCAATGTCACCTTGAGTCCAAGCAAGGGCAATGTTTTGCAGCCATGGATTTCTGGTGCTCTCTGTGAGAACTCAATGGTTTAATAAGCCATGGACAGCCTGACTCCCTCTGAGGTCCTTCTGCAGATATGTGCATGGTGAGAGCTCCAAGTGTCTGGCTGCAGCTGACAACCTGGTGCTGGGTTTATCCAGCACATTTCCTCCTCTCTGCAGGTAAATACATGTGAGTGATTCTGATCTATTACAGTTTGTCTTCTCCATGTGTGTCCTGCAGTAGTGGCCCAAACCCCATTGAGGGGATACAATGCAGTCAGGGAGAGAGCAGGCACAGCCCAATCCTGACATTTTAGTGTATGAAGTAGAATATGCCACACCCAGCAGTTGAAGACCATAGAGAGTCACTTACTCTTTACATCAAGTTCCACATAGGCTTTTTCAATTTTGGCATCTTTGTTTATAACCGATATTGTGTATATTCCTGCATCATTCTCAGTGACATCCTGGAGCATCAGGGATCCATTATTGTACACCATCCCTCTTCCTCTGTATGCAGGCCCCCAGGAAAGGGAATTTATGGCTCTACTGTATTCTACAATTTTAAGAACCTCAGTCCTATACTTTGATTTGTGCCAAGAAAAGGCTTGCATATCTTCTGGAGGATTATGAACTTGGAAAATTACATCTTCCCCTTCAGCAGCATACCGAGGCTCCAATTGGATCATTAGTTGGGAGGAAGTAAGAGGGTTACAGAACAGAGAAAGGGAAGCTGGAAGAAAAAAGAAAAAAAGCCATCACATGGAGATCATTGTGCTTAATGAAAAGATGATGACGTCCATCCTGAGCACGTAGATTTATTAATCAACCAGATTTGCAGCTGTGTATGTGTCTATCCGACTTAAAATGACCTCTTCCTTTCCAACAGTGTGCCTTAGAGTGTTCTGTCCACTTCATGGAACTGTCCCTTTGGGTGTCTACATGGCTGCTCCCCTCACTATTCTCAGTCAGACACGGTACACACTCCTGTGCACTAGATGTTTGAGATGATCCCTCCCCTGAACTCACAGGCCTGGAACTTTCACCTGCTGCTCTGTCAAGGACCCCTTAGTTCTGGAGCTTGAGGGGCCTGGTAGCAGCCTGTTCTTTAAGACAAGCTCAGATATTTAAAAGACTTGGGTACTAGGTTGGCTGTTTTTATGTAAACTTGACACAAGCTACAGTCATTTTTGCAAGACAAGGCCTCACTTGAAAATGCCACCACCAGATTGGCTTCTGGGCAAAACTATACTGCAGTTTTAAAATTGGTAATTGATGCAAAAGGATTCAGACCATTGCAGGAAGTTCCAGCCCTGGGCTAAGAGTCCTGGATGATGTAAGAAAGCTGGCTGAGCAAGCATGAAGACCAAGCCAATAGGAAGCACTTCTCAATGACCTTTGAACCAGTTCCTGGATTTTGTTTATGACAAATTGGGGCAAATAAATACCTCAGTTTGACATACATGCTCTAAAACCATTTTTCTCTAGTAGCTTTAAGAGGATGTAAGAGTAGAGCATTAGTAAAATATTCCCCTGCATCACTTTAGTCCAGCCCTGGAAAGAAGACAGGATTCAGGCCTCCCTGTTCTAGAGCCCCAGGAGTCTGAGCTGATTCTGACATCTTAGATTGAGTTACTTTCCATCAAGGTCTTCCTTGATGCAGGTGGAGTGAGAAGATAGAAGATGGTCCACGGCCATTTGTTTCTACCAGTGTGTCCTGCATTAAGTGCTCAAACCTCCCCGTGGGGACACAGTGCAGAGGGAAGAAAGGCTAGACCAGCCATGACGGTCCTGTGTGTCTAAGCCCCACCCAGCACTGAAGAATCACAGAGAATCACTTACTGTCCACCTGGAGTTGCACTTGTGTTTCTTCACTTCTCATATCTGGTCTCAGAATTAGTAGGGTGTATAATCCACGGTCTTTTGGAGTGACATCATGTAGCAACAGGGATCCATCATTGTACACGGTCTCTCTGCCACCATATGCAGGCCCCACACAGTTGATTTCCTGCCCAGTATATATCGGGCAACCATGAGGTTCTTGAGTATAGACATTCCTTTGAACCAGACAAAGCCCACAATATTCTCTGGGGGATTGTGGACAAGGAGAAGAACACTTTTCCCTTCAGCAACGATGGGTGGTACTAATTCAATGCTAGACTGGGCAGAGGTAGCAAGGCGCCCACACTTCCAAAAGAAAGCTAGAAGAGAAGAGAGAGATCCATTTAAATGGGAATTGGGTATTTGACTAAGATGAGGCCCTGTGTCCTGAGCAGCTGTGTCCATTGTTCAGCCTAGGATTGTGGGTTAAGTGTCTCTCTGTCCTACTTTGTGAGGGTCTGCATATGACCTTTATGTTCTCAGTACCCCCACACTTGTTATTACCACTGTATGACTCTCTTTAATTGTCAATATTGCCCTGACTTACTGCCATCAGATCCCTGCTCACATTTGCAGTGGATTGGTGTTGGGGTTGATTCCTGCCTTACCTCTTCCCCTATGGACCCCTGTGTCTTCACTCTCTGATTTCATTGTTATTCTGTTTCTCTTGGGGTTGCAGCCAATACCTGAATTCACCTTCTAGCTTTCTTTACTTAAATTCCACTCAATCATGGATTTCATAAGAACAAGGTACACAGTCGTGTCTCCAAGCCACACAATGAACTGGGTGGTGGATTTAGCATTTGCTAGTACAGACAAAAAAAGGTTTTCTGGGCTACATGCTGCTGGATGGAAGCATAGACCCATTGCTTCCCATAATTGGTAGTGAGCCTGGTTCCCAGAACTGGCGGTAAATGTAGTTCTACCAAAATAAAGTCTTAAAGAGACAGTAAAAGTAATATAAAAAATAAGCCACATAAAGATGGATATTACACTGAGAATCTGGATTGTGTTGTCTTTGATATTTTAACTTCAGAAAGAAATTTTATTATAAAGACTGCTAAATTAAGCCTATAGATATATTTTTAAAGGTATCTTAACTTCAAAATTTGGATGTAAGGATATGTTGCTTTGGAAAGGAGGCTCTGCTTTCGATTTCACAGGAAGCAAGAGGCTATGGATTTGTTCCAGATTAAGATACATCAGGTTTGACCAGCCAAGACCCCCTGAAAAGTCTCCAATGACACATGGCCCTAGATCATCCAACATCCCAAATCAACTTCAAGGCAACTGGCTCAGAGAATACAGCCTCACAGACTACTACAGTCAGGACTTGAGCATAATCCTAAAATTTTCTTTGTGTCCCCATAAGATTACCAGTGCCCTCTATCAGCAGGAAGTAGCCTAGAAAACTATGCCCACATTCCAAAAAAATGGATTATAGATGTTTATCTTTGTTTAGATTGTTGGTTACAAATTATCATTGGCCATAGTCAATCTCTTTTTAAAAGAAAGGAGGGCTATGATATAAAAATACAGGAAAAATATTATACATTGCTATAGATTTTTAGTTTATTGATACAAATTTAAAGTTAATTTTGTTATACTGTATGTATAGTTCTACTCTCATTTAAGGTATTATATTTATGTAACTCATTTAAATTATAATGGATAATAAAGAAATACAGATTAATAATTAGTCTTCTATGATAGTCAAACTTATAGTCATGTTAAGTTTTCTACATATACATAGATATATGTCAATTAGGTAGGTAATCTTCAAACACTTCAAAGACCTACAGAATATAGCATTTAAAATGTTTTAAAAAACAGACTTTCTGAACAATGAGACACGTCTGTTCCTGACAACACCAATTTACTTCAAAGAGAAAGATGGGCATCAGAGACACTCTATATGGAGTTTATCTTCTTCTTGGCAAAAGTAGCCATTTGAGCAATAAACTGTTCTTGCCTGGACTTCTTGACAAAATGTTGTATCAGTTGGACATGGAGGACCCATAGGAAGGTGACCATTGAACTTTCAAGGCAAAATGGTCCTTCAGGTTCCTGCTTTGCAGAGGAGACTGCCAAATATTCTACAGGACACATAGAGAAGCAATTAAAAAAACTCAAGGTTTGTAGAAGATGGATGCCCTAGCATTTTAGAAGAACTTTGAATGACTGTCCAGGCAGCCAGCTGTCTCTGTCATTCTAGATTTTTGGAAGTTGCTTACAATGCTTTTCTGTTAACTTAGGTAATATTATATCCTTCAGAGGTCTTTGATGTAGTTTAAAACTAGATTGTTATAGTTGTAATTTTTCTTAGTTATGGTAAAAGATAAGTTAGATATGAAACCTTAGACTCACAAATATAGGATAATAGAATATTTTCTTTGAATTTGCCAAATATAAATAGACTATATATTGTAAGTATAAAAATTCTTGCTTGATAACTGTCTTGTTATAAATAATTTTTACTATGTTAAAGTTAAAGTTTTCCTCTTTTAATTAAACAGAAAAGGGGAAATGCTGTGGAATAATGCTTTTGTTCACTGGTTTAATAAAACACTGATTGGCCAGTATCAAGGCAGGAAGTGTAGGTGGATAAATAGACAAGGAGAACTCTGGGAAGAGGAAGGCTGAGGGAGGAGATGCCAACCCACCATCCAGGGTGTAGCATGTAATGCCACACAGGTAAAGCTATGGAAAATGTGGCAACATATAGATTAACAGAAATGGGTTAAGTATAAGAGCCAATCAGTTGTAAGCCTGAGCTAATGGCTAAACAGTCTTAATTAATATAAGCCTCTGTGTGTTTACTTGGGTCTGAGCAGCTATGGACTGGGTGGGACACAGAAAAACTTTCAGCTACACTCTTCTGGATATCTCCAGTGAAATGAATCTCACCAAGCTCACAGAGTTCACAATGAATCACTTACCAGGCACATGGAGGTAAATGGATGTTGTTGATATGATTTTTCCACGTCTATTATAGATTCGTAGGGTATAGGTTCCTGTGTCCTTCTGGGTGATATTTTGAAGCAGCAGAGATCCATTGTGATACACTGTCTCTCTACCACTGTTTACAGGCCCCTGGCCCATGTAAATTGTTGTCCAGTGTATACCATGCAATTCCATGTGTCATATTTTATTTGACCTTTGAACCAAGCAAAGGCTATAAGATTCTTTGGCAGACCATGGACAAGGAAAAGGACGTTTTCTCCTTCAGTCACGTGGGGTGGCAGTGATTCAATGGTCACATGGGCAGTGGTGGACAGGTGCCAGAAGGTTAATAGGGAGGCTAGAAGGGAATTGAGAAAAATCATCTATATTAAACGGCTGTGATCATCACTCAGCTTAGGTTTGTGAGTAGGGGTGTGCCCACCCTCCTTTGCAGACATGACTAACAAGACTTCCATTGACTCAGAGTGTCTGAATGTGTTACTAACTCTCTTACAAATTTTCTGCTCAGGTGTCTGCCTGTTTCCCCCCTCAGTATCCCATATCATCTCTCACTTAGCGTATTTGATGTGAGGAGCAATGCCTCTCTGAACTCCTCCTCTGAAGAGTTCTCACTTTCTGATTTTTTCTCTATTCCCTTTAAGATTTGAATCAATCTCTGGCTTCAGATTTCAGGTATATTGACAACAGGTCCACTGGGTTCAGAGACTTTTGATTGTTTGATTTTTGGTTTGGGGTTTACGTTTTTTTAAGACAGTGTTTCTCTATATAGCCTGGGCTGTCCTGGAACATGATCTGTAGACCAGGCTGGCCTTGAACTCACATAGATAACCTGTCTATGCCTCTCACTTGCTTGGATAAAGGGCTTAAGCCACCACCTCCCATTCAGAACCAGGGGTTTGTAAGACAAGATTAGTCTGATCTTTTGGAAGTTTCAGTTTCTGAAAAGTCTCAGACAAGTAGATAAAGGAAAAAAATGAAGGAAGGAATAATGCAAAGAAGGAAAGAGGAATGCGTCTTCATGGATTTGTCTTCATAGGTTTTAGACTTGGAGCTTACAGCAACAATTATATTCACATGTGAAATACATGATTTTAGATTTACTTATGTAAATATATGTATGAATTTGTGAAGGCTACTGTCTTCTTGTGCACATATGAAGATATATTCCACAAGTCTGTGTGGGGCCACATGTGTCAGGGTGTGCATGTGTTGGTGCGTGCCACAGGACCTATGTGGAGGGCAGAATAGAGCCTTCAAGAGTCTGTTCTCTATCTACTGTGTGGGAGCTGAGGACTGACTTCAGGCTGTCATATATTCACACACTCAGACACCTTGGTAGCCCTCTCCAATTTGATTTCTATTTGGAGGGTCACGCTGTCATGGGAACAGCTGTCTTCAGAACATTGTTACCAATGTAACTCACTGTGAATATGGAGTGCTTGACGCTTTTCTCTTACCGTCATCACCTACTGTCCTCTGAGAGCTTCAGACTGCTGAGCCTCTGTCCCTCACTGTCCCTTGTCTCGACAACTGAAGACCGAAACTTTGAGTCTCCTCTCAAGATCCTGGCCCCATTAGGAGTCTCCAGCCTACCTCTGAGTTCCCCTGCCTGACATAGTCAGACATTAGGTGTTCTTACCTGTGAGCAGAAGCCTCTTCCAGGAAGTACACCCCCTTCCAGAGTAGTACAGAGGACTCCTCCATCAATCTTCTCACTTGCTGTCCTCCCTCTGGGGAAAAGAGCCTCAGCTCCAACACAGAACTCAGCCTCTGTGGTTCTTCCTCCTTCTGAGCTGAAATTCTTCTCACACAGCAGCACTTGCCAGAATCCAATGGGTTATGAGTGATGTGACTTCAGTCCAAGGCACTGCTCAATCTCTTCCACTCTCAGTGCTGGCCTGCATCCCTCTCAACTTGCCTTTATGTATCTCCTCCAAGCAACACATTGAGCAACAAGGCTGATAAGCATCCCCATGCCCTCAGAGAACAACAGCTTATCTTATGGATGACATCTGCCTCATCCTGGCCCTGGGACTGTCAACACCAAAGAAGGAGCCTCTATCCTATCTATGTGTCCTTGTGACACAGAGACCCAGCTGAACATCTAGTCTACCCTGTGTTCTCAATGCTACTTAGAACCTGCAAGAAGGTGAGAGAAATGTCTCTGAGGGCTGGGAAGAAATCAGCTGAGTGATGACTAGGGATGAAGATCAATCCTTTATCACTAATGTCACCAGTCAAATTAATGATCCAGGAGAGAGGCCCAGGAACAGCTGTGTGAGGAGTTTCACGTGCTCAGTGTTGGAGAAGAGTTGATCTGTGTGTCTTTGAAAGGACTGTGGGCCTCATCTTCCTATGGAGGGTTTCAAGGCAACAGTCTTGCATTAGGTGTTGGGTGTGCACAAGTCCTCCCTGATCTTCCTGGGTCACCTTTTCCCTTTCCTTGATGATTTCCTCTTGGTAATCTTACCTTCCCCTATAAGAGATGCCAGGAGGAAGGAGACCTTCATGGTCCCCATGCAGAAAGATGTTCTCAGAAAAAGAAAAGAGTCATTAGGTCAGAGAAGGGTCTAGGGAGGGAGCTCAAGGTTACTAGGGACAGAGATGGAAAGTAGCCTGCTAGGTCATGGCTCAGGGAAACAATTTCTGGAACATTGAATATGTAACCTGCTATTCCAGTGATTCCCTTGAGAATGCTGGGAGAACTGCAATCTCATGTTTAGGGCTACAGCAAGCATGGTCAAAAAGCCAAATGTGCACATCCCTGATATGTTCAGTATTGGTGGGATGCCAGGCCTGTCATCCTGATCACTGCTCTTCAGGACTCCTAATTACTTCTACCATGGGAAGGGTCTAGATAGGGTTCAAGATTTGTCCTGGAATGCCCTGGACTAAAGTTGGAAGTAGTGTAAATACAGAAGAAGTGCATTTTCAGGAGGAGCCTTGTGCTCAGGAAATTTCAGAGAAAAAATCTTAGGACATTTCTCTTGAGATTAAAAGGACAAGACACAACTGGACATGTTGGTAAATGCCTTTAATCCTAGCACTCAGGAGGCACAGGCAGCCAGATCTCTTAGATCCAGGCCAACCTTGTCTATGGAGCAAGTTACAGAACAGCTGGGGTTATACAGAGAAATACTATCTGGTGGGGAAAAAAAGAGAGGAATCTAATGCATGGGACTGCACAAGAACTTTTAGGCCAATCACTGCTGTCTAAATTCTACCTTCTCTTTGAGCAGTGGGTGCTCCAGTGGGTGCTAAGGGTGTTTGCCCTTGAGTACAAATCACATTGATTCAAATAGGTGTGTCTTCCCTATGCACTGTTCTGTTTCTTTCTCTTTTCAGATGACAAAAACACCCTGAAGAGCGGCGGTGGTGGCACACACCTTTAATCCCAGCACTCAGGAGGCAGAGCCAGGTAGATCTCTATGAGTTTGAGGCCAGTCTGGGGTACAGAGTGAGTTCCAGGAAAGGTGCAAAGCTACACAGAGAAACCCTGTCTTGAAAAAAAACCAAATAAAACAAAAAAAACCACAAAAAACCAACAACAAACAACAACAACAACAAAAAACACCCTGAAAAACAGCAGTTTAGGGGAGAGAGTAGAGTCCATTTCCCTACTGGGGCTGTGTTATATTTAGCACTAAAGCAAGTGAAGGCAGAAAACTTGAGGTTTTCTGACTCATTCACAGGCTCATACTCTGGCGCATGCTTACCTAGTTTCTTATACAACCAAGGACCATCTGCATAGGAATGACGCTGCCCATAGTGTTCTGGGCACTCCTTTATCGATTAAGACAATCACTCACAGAAATGTGCAGCCTGACCTGACATGGTTGATTGAGACTCCATTTTCTTTGTTGTTGTTATTTATTTATGTTTGAATCCTAACCACAGTTTCCCTTCTCTCCTCTCCTCCCAGTCCCTCTTCCCACTTACACTATTTCCCATGATCCATCTGTCTGTTTATGCCAATACAATGTGGTTTTTTTTCTATGACTCTATAGCAAACTTGAAATCAGGGATGGTGATAGCTCCAGAAGTTCCTTTGACTTTTTAATATGTTTTTGTTTGTTTGTTTGTTTTTACATCAGAAGTTGAATATTGTTCTTTGGAAGTCTTTAAAGTATTGTATTAGAATTTTGATGGGAATTGCATTGAATCTGTAGATTGCTTTTGGTAAGATGGACATTTTTACTATGTTAATCCTACTGATCCATGAGCATGAGAGATCTTTCCATCTTCTGATATATTCTCCAATTTCTTTCTTCAAAGTCTTGAAGTTCTTGTTATAAAGGTATTTCACTTGCTTGGTGTCTTAATTAGGGTTTCTATATTGTTAAGAGAAATCATAACTATGACTAGTCTTATAATAGAATATATTTAATTGGGGTGGCTCACTTGTATTTTGAGGTTCAGTCCGTTATCATCATGGTGGAGAGCATGGTTGTGTGCAGACCAGATATGGGAATTGAGACCTCACTGAGAATCCTACATCTTGCAGGTAACAGTAAAGTTTCTGTCTGTCATAAAGCAAATCTAGAGCAAAAGAGACCTTACAGCCCATCCCTAGAATAACACACTTCCTTAAGAAAAAACCATAACTACTTCACCAGGCCACACCTCCTAAAAATGCCACTCCCCTTTTAAGGGCCATTTTATTTCAATCCACCACAAATTGTCAGTGTTAAACTAATATATTTTCTATTATTTGTGCATACTCCAGATGTTGGTGTAGCCCTGATTTTTCTCACCCATTATATTATTTGTGTATAAGAGGGGCTACTGAATTTTTTTAGTTAATTTTGTAATCAGCTACTTCACTTAAGGTGTTTATCAGCTCTAGAGTTTCCCTGGTAGAATTTTGGGTCTTAATTATATATACAATTATATCATCCACAAATAGTTTTACTTGAAGTTCTTCCTTTCCAGTTCATATCCACTTGATCTCCTTTAGTTGACTTATTGTTCTGGCTAAAACTTCAAGGGCTCTCTTCAGGATATATGGCAAGGATGGAGAGCCTTGACTTGTCCCTGATATTAGTGGAATTGCTTTGAGTTTTTTACATTTAATTTTATGTTGGCTGTTGTTGTAAGACAAATTGTTAAACAGCCTTATTAATAAGAAAACCAGCAGCCAGATATTGGGGTAAAAACTGAGTGATCAGGGAAGCAGAAAGAAGCCAGCCACATTCTTACTGCTAGAAATCCTCAGCCAAAGAGAGGTACTTCCTGTATACTCAAACCTGTATCCTTTCTGTGTCCTCCTTCTCACTCCCTCTCTCTGCCCTACATCTATTCCTCTTTCTGTCCAGCTCTATCACTTCCTGTCTGTCTGTACAGACTTCCAGACCTTTATGTTTAACTAGCATTTAGATTTAGAGGGCATGTGCTACCACCCCCTGGCTCTGTTCACAGTGTAGCCTTGAAATCACAAAGATCCAGATGAAGGTCTACCTCCCCAAATGCTAGGATTAAAGGAGTGTGCTACCATTGCCTAACTTCTATATTTAATATAGTGGCTGGCTTTTTCCTCTGATCTCCAAGTAAGCTTTATTTATTAGAACACAAATAAAATATCACCACATTTCCCTTTTTGTCTAAAATAAAAAATTATAATTAATACAAGAAAAACTATATATATATATATATATATATATATATATATATATATATATATATATATATATATATATAAAGTTCAATAACTATATAGAATATATACAGGCAATAAATACATCAACAATGTCTAGTCCATTTGCATTTGGCAAATTCAGTGAAAAACCTCCATTATTTATCCTATTTTCATGAGTCCCAAAATGTATATAATTCACTTTTTATTCTAACTTGTATTACCAACTAAAAACTATCTTTTGATACATTTTAAACTTATAAACTTTACACCTGTTTAGTGAGTTTCTTTTCTGAACTTCTTAACAAGGAGAACTGTAACTATAACTATTAATCTTCAACTTCCTCAGAGTCCTGAGAAGGAAATAATATTACCCAGTTAAACAGGAAGTGCAAACAAGCTACTTCCAAAAAATGTGAGTTATGAAAGAAACATCTAGCTGCCTGGACAGTCACCCAATGTTTCTCTGTAATGTTGGGACATCCTCTTCTGCCTACAGCCTGGGTGTCATGTTCTTAAAATTACTTGCTGCTGTCTGGGACTGAAGGCATCTTTAGGGGATCCTAAAAAATAAATTTTGAGTTAATTGTCAAGTCCTGGGAGAGGAAGCTGTATCATTTGTTGTACAGTCTCTGCATAATGTAAAAATGCATGGCTTGTCTCAAGTCCTTGTTAAAGGAGTCTGTGAGGCTGGATCATTTCAGCCAGCCATCTCAAAATTGTCCTGAGAAGTTTGTAGTACAAAGTCAATTTTTGGGTGGTGTTTGCCAGCTTAGGGGTATTATCAGAGTCTGTGTGGAATCATCTTTGTGGGGTCCCATCATCTTTCTGGAGACTTAAATTTTGATGTTAGGCATCAACATGATTCCCTTCAGAAAACTGATAGAGACTCAAATAAAAAAACATGTACACACAGCTAGATGAAAACTTTTTTTCTAGAATTAGTTATTACTCTATATGACTATTAATATCTTGACAAAGTTATATATATATATCTTACCAATTTTGATATAATTTATACCTTAAGAAAAGCTTTACAAAGTCAAAATAGAACCAAAGAATTATGAGATTAATGGCAATAGAATAGTTCCTTAATTTTGGTTTTCTTCTGTCCCATAATAGATGGCTCTTCTGACATGACACAGGGATTTTGCATTTTCTTTAGTAAGAATGCTTGGGTTTAGACAAAGAGAGAGCCATTCTCCAACTTCAAAGCCAGCTTTAATTTTTAATTGTACTGGGACTTCATAAAGACCATTTGTGTTATATGTCTGTAGAGAAAAGCAGAAACAAACATTTAGGAAGAATTATGAAATTTTATATGTAATATACTAATGGGCCAATTTACTTTTTCTTGAGATATTTCTTCCAGATGATTTGTCCTTTTCCTTCAAACGTCTCATTTGTCCAGTGTTCTTCAGATTCCTTAGCCTTCATTCTCGTGAAAGAGAAAAAAAACAGCCTTTCCCAAGTTTAACACCCAGGAGGTTCCCTTCTGGCAAGTTATATCTGATTAAATGGAAAACATTGTTAGTGGTATAAGTTACTTTAAATTGAATGGTCATGCTGGTTGATGAACTATCACCTCTTCTTTTTTTTCTTTTTTTTTATTAATTTATTTTGCAATACAATTCAGTTCTACATATCAGCCACGGATTCCCTTGTTCTCCCCCCTCCCGTCCCCCTCACCTTCCCCCCAACCCCCCCCCCCCATTCCCATCTCCTCCAGGGCAAAGCCTTCCCCACAGACTGAGGTCAACCTGGTAGACTCAGTCCAGGTAGGTCTAGTCCCCTCCTCCCAGGCCGAGCCAAACAATCCTGCATAGGCCCCAGGTTTCAAACAGCCAACTCATGCAATGAGCACAAGATCTGGTCCCACTGCCTGGATGCCTCCCAAACAGATCAAGCCAATCAACTGTCTCATCCATTCAGAGGGCCTGATCCAGTGGGGACCCCTCAGCCATTGGTTCATAGTTCATGTGTTTCCATTCATTTGGCTATTTGTCCCTGTGCTTTATCCAACCTTGGTCTCAACAATTCTCGCTCATATAAACCCTCCTCATTCTCGCTAATTGGACTCCCAGAGATCCACCCGGGGCCTAGTCATGGATCTCTGCATCCAGATCCCTCAGTAGTTGGATGAGGTTTCTAGCACAACAATTAGGGTGTTTGGCCATCCCATCACCAGAGTAGGTCAGTTCGGGCTGTCTCTCGACCACTGCCAGCAGTCTGTTGTGTGGGTATCTTTGTGGATTTCTGTGGGCCTCTCTAGCACTTTGCTTCTTCCTATTCTCATGTGGTCTTTATTTACCATGGTCTCCTATTCCTTGTTCTCCCTCTCTGTTGTTGATCCAGCTGGGATCTCCCACTCCCCCAAGCTCTCTTTCCCTCAACCCTCGCCTTTCATTACCACCACTCATGTCCAGGCTGTTCATGTAGATCTCATTCCATTTCTCTGTCATTGGGTGATCCCTGTGTCTTTCTTGGGGTCCTGTTTTCCAGGTAGCCTCCCTGGTGATGTGAGTAGCAGACAAGTCATCCTTGTTTCATGTCTAGTATCTTGCTATGAGTGAGTACATACCATGTTTGTCTTTCTGAGTCTGGGTTTCCTCACTCAGGATGATTTTCTCTAGATCCATCCATTTGTCTGTAAACCTCATGATGCCATTGTTTTTCTCTGCTGAGTAGTATTCCATTGTGTATATGTACCACATTTTGTTTATCCATTCTTCAGTTGAAGGGCATCTGGGTTGTTTCCATCTTCTTTCTATTACAAACAATGCTGATATGAACATAACTGAACAAGTGCTCTTATGGTGTGGTTGAGCATTTCTTGGGTATATGCCCAAGAGTGGTATAGCTGGATCTTGGGGGAGATTGATTCCCAATTTTCTAAGAAAGCGCCATATTGATTTCCAAAGTGGTTGTACAAGCTTGCATTCCCACCAGCAGTGGAGGAGAGTTCCCCTAGCTCCACATCCTCTCCAGCATAAGGTGTCTTCAGTGTTTTTGATCTTAGCCATTCTGACAGGCGTAAGGTGGTATCTCAGAGTTGTTTTGATTTGCATTTCCCTGATGATTAGGGATGTTGAGCAGTTCCTTAAATGTCTTTCGGCCATTTGAGTTTCCTCTGTTGAGAATTCTCTGTTTAGCTCTATAGCCCATTTCTTAATTGGACTGTTGGGCATTTTGATGTCTAATTTCTTGAATTCCTTATATATTCTGGATATCAGTCCTCTGTCAGATGTGGGGTTGGTGAAGATCTTTTCCAATTCTGTAGGCTGTCGCTTTGCCTTGTTGACCGTATCCTTTGCTCTACAAAAGCTTCTCAGTTTCAAGAGGTCCCATTGATTGATTGTTTGTCTCAGAGTCTGTGCTACTGGTGTTCTATTTAGGAAGTAGTCTCCTATGCCAATGCGTTCAAGACTACTTCCTACTTTCTCTTCTAGCAGGTTCAGAGTAGCTGGATTTATGTTGAGGTCCTTGATCCACTTGGACTTAAGTTTTGTGCACGGTGATAGATATGGATCTATTTGCAGCCTTCTACATGTTGATATCCAGTTTTGCCAGCACCATTTGTTGAAGATGCTTTCTTTTTTCCATTGTGCACTTTTGGCTTCTTTGTCAAAAATTATATGTTCATAGGTGTGTGGATTAATGTCAGGGTCTTCAATTCGATTCCATTGGTCCACATGTCGGTTTTTATGCCAGTACCAAGCTGTTTTTATTACTGTAGCTCTATAGTAGAGCTTGAAGTCAGGGATCGTGATGCCTCCAGAAGTTGTGTTATTGTACAGGATTCCTTTGGCTATCCTGGGTTTTTTGTTTTTCCATATGAAGTTGAGTATTATTTTTTCCAGGTCTGTGAAGAATTGTGTTGGTATTTTGATGGGGATTGCATTGAATCTGTAGATTGCTTTTGGTAGGATTGCCATTTTTACTATGTTAGTCCTGCCTATCCATGAGCATGGGAGATCTTTCCATTTTCTGACATCTTCTTCAATTTCTTTTTTCAGGGACTTAAAGTTCTTGTCATATAGGTCCTTCACTTGCTTGGTTAGTGTTACCCCCAAGGTATTTTATGTCATTTGTGGCTATAGTAAAGGGTGATGTATCTCTGATTTCCTTCTCCGCTTCTTTGTCCATTGTATATAGGAGGGCTACTGATTTGTTTGAGTTGATCTTGTATCCTGCTATGTTGCTGAAGGTGTTTATAAGCTGTATCAGTTCCTTGGTGGAATCTTTGGGGTCGCTCAAGTATACTATCATGTCATCTGCAAATAGGGAAAGCTTGACTTCTTCCTTTCCAATTTGTATCCCCTTAATCTCCTTATGTTGTCTTATTGCTCTGGCTAGAACTTCAAGTACTATATTGAATAAGTATGGGGAGAGTGGACAGCCTTGCCTCGTTCCTGATTTTAGTGGAATTGCTTTGAGTTTCTCTCCATTTAATTTGATGTTGGCTGTTGGCTTGCTGTAAATTGCCTTTATTATGTTTAGGTATGTTCCCTGTATTCCTGATCGCTCCAATACCTTTATCATGAAGGGGTGTTGGATTTTGTCAAATGCCTTTTCTGCATCCAGTGAGATGATCATATGGTTTTTTTCTTTGAGTTTGTTTATATGGTGTATTACATTGACGGACTTTCGTATGTTGAACCACCCTTGCATCCCTGGAATGAATCCTACTTGATCATGGTGGATAATTGTTTTGATGTGTTCTTGGAGTCTGTTTGCCAGTATTTTATTGAGTATTTTTGCATCAATGTTCATGAGGGAGATCGGTCTGTAGTTCTCTTTCTTTGTTGTATCCTTGTTTGGTTTAGGAATTAGGGTAATTGTAGCCTCATACAAGGAGTTTGGTAATGTTCCTTCTGTTTCTATTGTGTGGAACAATTTAGAGAGTATTGGTATTAACTCTTCTTTGAAGATCTGGTAGAATTCTACGCTGAAACCATCTGGTCCTGGGCTTTTTTTGGTTGGGAGACTTTTAATGACTGTTTCTATTTCGTTAGGGGTTATTGGACTATTTAAATAGTTTATCTGGTCTTGATTTAACTTAGGTATGTGGTACCTATCCAGAAAGTTATCCATTTCTTTTAGGTTTTCCAGTTTTGTCGAATAGAGGTTTTTGAAGTATGACCTGATAATTCTCTGGATTTCCTCAATGTCTGTTGTTATGTCCCCCTTTTCATTTCTGATTTTGTTGATTTGGATGCTCTCTCTCTGTCTTTTGGTTAGTTTGGATAAGGGCTTGTCTATCTTGTTGATTTTCTCAAAGAACCAACTCTTGTTTCATTAATTTTTTGTATTGTTCTCTTTGTTTCTATTTTATTGATTTCAGCTCTCACTTTGATAATTTCCTGGCGTCTATTTTTCCTGGGAGACTGTGCTTCTTCTTGTTCTAGAGCTTTCAGGTATGCTGTTAAGTCTCTAGTGTGAGATTTCTCCAACTTATTTATGTGGGCATTTAGTGCTATGAATTTCCCTCTTAGTACTGCTTTCATAGTGTCCCATAAATTTGGATATGTGGTGTCTTCATTTTCATTGATCTCTAGGAAGTCTTTAATTTCTTTCTTTATTTCTTCCTTAACCCATTGGTGATTCAGTTGGGTATTATTCAGTTTCCATGAGATTGCAGGTTTTCTGTAGTTTTTGTTGTTGTTGAAATCCAACTTTAGACCATGGTGGTCTGATAGAACACAGGAGGTTATTCCAATTGTTTTGTATCTGTTTAGATTTGTTTTGTGGCCAAGTATGTGGTCAATTTTAGAGAAGGTTCCATGGGGTGCTGAGAAGAAGGTATATTCTTTTTTGTTAGGATGGAATGTTCTGTAGATATCGATTAAGTCCATTTGAGTCATGACATCAGTTAAGTCCTTTATTTCTCTGTTAAGTTTCAATTTGGGAGATCTGTCCAGTGGTGAAAGTGGGGTGTTGAGGTCTCCCACTATTAATGTGTGGGGTTTTATATGTGATTTAAGCTTTAGTAATGTTTCTTTTACATATGTGGGTGCCCTTGTGTTTGGGGCATAAATATTCAGAATTGAGACTTCATCTTGGTGGATCTTTCCTGTGATGAGTATGTAATGCCCTTCTTGATCTCTTTTGATTGATTTTAGTTTGAAGTCTATTTTGCTGGATATCAGGATGGCTACACCCGCTTGTTTCTTAAGACCGTTTGATTGGAAAGTCTTTTCCCAGCCTTTTATTTTTAGGTAGTGTCTATCTTTGAATTTGAGATGTGTTTCTTGTATGCAGCAGAAAGATGGGTCCTGCTTTCGTATCCATTCTGTAAGCCTATGTCTTTTTATAGGTGAATTAAGTCCATTGATATTGAGGGAAATTAATGACCAGTGATTGTTCATTCCTGTTATTTTTTGGTAGTGATGTGTGGGTACTTCTATACGTTGGGGTTTACTGCTGTGGCTTTATCTGTTGCCTGTGTTTTCGAGGGTGTATCTGACTTCCTTAGGTTGGAATTTTCCTACTAGTGCTTTCTGTAGGGCTGGGTTTGTGGATAAGTATTGTTTAAATCTGGCTTTGTCATGGAATGTCTTGTTCACTCCATCTATGGTGATTGAAAGTTTTGCTGGGTATATTAGTCTAGGTTGACATCCATGGTCTCTTAGTGTCTGCATTACATCTGACCAGGTTCTTCTGGCTTTCAAAGTCTCCATTGAGAAATCGGGTGTTATTCTGATGGGTTTGCCTTTATATGTCACTTGGCCTTTTTCCTTTGCTGCTCTTAATATTCTTTCTTTATTCTGTACGTTTAGTTGTTTAACTATTATGTGGCGAGGGGACTTTTTTGGGGGGTCTAGTCTGTTTGGTGTTCTATAAGCTTCTTGTATCTTCATAGGCATTTCCTTCTTTAAGTTGGGAAAGTTTTCTTCTATGATCTTGTTGAATATATTTTCTGTGCCCTTGAGTTGGTATTCTTCTCCTTCTTCGACCCCTATTATTCTTAGGTTTGGTCTTTCCATGGTGTCCCAAATTTCTTGGACATTTTGGTTCATGTCTTTGTTGGCTTTAGTGTTTTCTTTGACTGATGAATGTATTTCTTCTACTGTATCTTCAACGCTAGAGATCCTCTCTTCCATCTCTTGCATTCTGTTGATTATACTTGCATCTGAAGTTCCCAATCGTTTTCTCAGATTTTCTATTTCCAGCATTCCCTCTGTTTGTGTCTTCTTCATTTTTTCTATTTCCCTTTTCAGGTCTTGGACTGTTTCCTTCATTTGTTTCATTGATTTTTCTTGATTTTCTCTCAGTATTTTATTGTTTTCTTCCAGGACTTTATTGATTTCTTCTAATTTGTTTGCCCTTTCCTCTAGTTGTTTACAGCGTTCTTCACATTTTTTTGTCTTTTCCTCTATGCAAGCCTCTAGCTTCTTCATGATGTCATTCATAAGGCTGTTTTCTTCTGCTTCTTCCAATTTCTGATGTTCAGGTCTAGGTGTTGGAGGAGGGCTAGGGCCAGGTGATGCTGTATTGCTATTCATTTTGTTGTATATATTTCTGCCTTGACGTCTGCCCATCTCCTTGTGGTTCGTTCTTGGCCTTATCCGCACACTTGGTTCAGACAGACCAGTGTTCCAAAAGGGAAGTCAGTGTTCCAAAAGGGAAGTCCGGAGCAAGATGGGAGCTGGGGGCCGGCCTCTGAGTCTCAGGAAGAGGCTTGGGGCTCAGGCGGATGGGCGTGGGGGCAGGGCGTGGAGACTGCAGGGTCTGCCAGGGGTCTTGGAGAAGGGGATCCTTCCCGGTGGGGCTAGCAGGGAACCTGCCCGGTGGCCAGAACCTGGGACCGAGTTGGGCAGGTCTTCCCTGGAGTGGCTGGTGCCCAGGGATGGGGTCTGGGGCAAGGATGGGCACTCACCAGTGTTGTAAAAGGGAAGTCCGGAGCAAGATGGGAGCTGGGGGCCGGCCTCTAAGTCTCAGGAAGAGGCTTGGGGCTCAGGCGGATGGGCGTGGGGGCAGGGCGTGGAGACTGCAGGGTCTGCCAGGGGTCTTGGAGAAGGGGATCCTTCCCGGTGCGGCTAGCAGGGAACCTGCCTGGTGGCCAGAACCTGGGGCCAAGTTGGGCAGGTCTTCCCTGGAGTGGCTGGTGCCCAGGGATGGGGTCTGGGGCAAGGAAGGGTACTCACCAGTATTCCAAAAGGGAAGTCCGGAGGAAGATGGGAGCTGGGGGCTGGCCTCTGAGTCTCAGGAAGAGGCCACTATCACCTCTTCTAATTAAGAGGTCTCTCTTGCTCAAATTGAACAATTATTCATTTTGATGATATGCGGAACTTTTCTCCTCCTGTGGAAACATAAGCAAACCTAATCCCTAATGTAATACATATCCTGGTTTCCATTCTGGAGTCAGCACATCCTTAAAGTATAGGCTGATTTAATTCTATAGTTTTTTTCTATTATCCAATGTCTCTCTGCAGCTATTGTTCCTTTCTCATTGGCACTGAGAAAATTCAAAGTTAATAGAGTATTATGTAATCTATCTCTAGGGGTTTTTGTTACCCCTTTCTGTTAGAGTTCAATTTGATCTTTGTATGACTGCTTAGCCTGTAGGATTGTGTGGTATACCTGTAATGTGCTTTATATTGTAATAAGCAAAAAACTGTTTCATTTTACCAGAGCCATAAGCTGGAACATAGTCATTTTTAATTTGTACAGCTATACCCATGATGGCCATAACTTCTAGGAAATGTGTGATTACAGAATCAGCTTTTTGAGAACTCAGAACAGTTGTCCATTGAAATCCTGAGTAAGAATCAATGGTGTGGTATACATATTTCAATTTTCCAAATTCTGCAAAATGAAACACATCCATCTGCCAGATTTCATTCCTCTGAGTACCCTTTGGATTACATCCTGCTGGTAGTGTAGTCTGATTGTAAAAAGAACAAGTAGGACATTTCCTTATAATTTCCTTGACTTGTTGCCAGGTTATGAAAAAATCCTTTTTTAAAACTTACTTTTGGCATAATGTTTTTTTATTAAATTCTGAGGCCTCTAGCACTTTTCCTATCAACAGTTAGTCGATCTTATCATTACCTTGTGCTAGAGATCCTGGCAGACCCTTATGATATCAGATGTGAATTATATATAAGGGATGATTCCTATTCCTGATTGTATCTTATAACTGATTAAATAGCAAAGTTAATTCTGACTCATCAGGGATAAATTCTGCAGTCTTAATATGTAAGACCATTCTTTCAGCATACTGAGAGTCAGTAACTATGTTGAGAGTTTCTTAAAAATCCATTAATCCATCACAATAGCATATAATTCAGATTTTTGAACTGAATTATAAGGACTTTGAACCACTTTACTTAAATTTTCTGATTTGTAACCTGCCTTTCCTTGTTTGTTTGCATCTGTATAAAATGTAGGGGCTCCAGATATTTGTGTTTCCCATACAGTGTGAGGCAGGATCCAATCAGCTCATTTTGATATTCTCCCAAAAATTTACTGCAAGCTCTTTGCCAAGGTTCACTTTCTGCCCATAATTTACCAATTTTATCATTAGTTTAAGGTACTAAAATTTCTGCTGTGTCTATTCTTGCTAATTGATGAAGTCTCTATTTTCCTTTTAAAATCAACTCAGAGAACTTTCCCACATGCTTTTAATTTTTAACTCTGTTTATTTGGTAGAAATATACATCCCAATATAATATCTTCCATCTACATTAAAATTCCAGTAGGAGAATGCTTAGAGAGTAAAATAACTGACATGCAATCAAGCTTTAGATCCATATGATCTACATGTGCATCCTGTATTTTCTTTTCCAGTGTTCTTTAGATTACTTAGTCTTCATTCTCCTGAAAGACAAAAACCAAAAACCTTTCCCCAAGACTAACTTTGGGGAGGTTCCCTTTTTGGCAAGTTATATATGATTAAATGAAAAATATTTGTTACTGGTTTAAATTGGATGGTCATGCTGGTTGATGAACTATCACCTCTTCTAATTAAGAGGTCTCTCTTGTTCAAATTGAACCTTTATTAATGTTCATGATATCCACAGCTTATCTTCTCCTGTAGAAACAAAAACAAAACCTTGTCCCCAATTTAACACATATCCTGGTTTCCATTCTGAGGTCAGCACTTCCTTAAAGTATATAGGCTGATTTAATTCTGTAGTTTTTTTTTCTATTATCCAATGTGTCTCTGCAGCTGTAGTTCCTTTCTCATTAGCACTGAGAAAATTCAAAGTTAATAGAGCATTATGTAATCTATTTTGTTGCTAGAGTTTTCCTGCCTGGCCCATAGTCAGGACAAATCTCTCTCACCTGCCAGTCCCAAGCCACTCAAACCCAATCAAGTAAACACAGAGACTTATATTGGTTACAAACTGTATGGCCGTGGCAGGCTTCTTGCTAACTGTTCTTACAGCTTAAATTAATCCATTTCTATTAATCTATACCTTGCCACGTGGTTTGTGGCTTACCGGTACTTTACATCTTCCTTGTCCTGATGGTGGCTGGCAGTGTTTCTCTCACTCAGCCTTCCACTTCCCAGCTCTATTCTCCTCCTTGTCCCGCCTATACTTCCTGCCTGGCCACGGACCAATCAGTGATTTATTTATTGACCAATCAGCAACACATTTGACATACAGACCATCCCACAGCACTATTTCTGGGGGATTATGCTGTTCATTTAGCATAATCTTTTAGAGTTCTATTTGATCTTTCTATAACTGCTTCACCTGTAGGATTATGCAGTATACCTGTAATATGCTTTATATTGTAATAAACAAAAACTGTTTCATTTTATCACAGACATATGCTGAAGTATTGTCAGTTTTAATTTTTGCAGGTATACCCATGATGGCCATAACTTCTAGCAAATATGTGATTACAGAATCAGCTTTTACAGAACTCAAAGCAGTTGCCCTTTGAAATCCTAAATGAGTATCAATGGCATGGTGTACATATTTCAGTTTTACAAACTCTGCAAAGTGAAATACATTCGTTCCTATGAGTACCCTTTAGGTTACATCCTGATTGTAAAAGGAACAAATAGGACATTTCCTTACAATTTCCTTGGCTTGTTGCCAGGTTATGGAAAAATCCTTTTTTAAATCTTTAATATTGACATGATTTTTTTATGAAATTCGGAAGCCTCCAGCACATTTTCTATCAATAATTTATCAGTCTCATCATTACCTTGTGCTAGAGGGCCTGGCAGACCCGTATGGGATCGGATGTGAGTTATATATAAGGGATTCTTCCTATTCCTGATTATATCTCATAACTGAATAAATAATGAAGTTAATTCTGACTCATCAGGGATAAATACTGCAGTCTCAATATGTAATACCACTCTTTCAGCATACTGAGAGTCAGTAACTATATTGAGAAGTTCTGAAAAATCCATTAATACTAACAGAATAGCATACAATTCATTTTTGAACCGAATTATAAAGACTTTTGAACCACTTTACTTAAATTTTCTGGTTTGTAACCTGCCTTTTCTTGTTTGTTTGCATCTGTATAAAATGTACAAGCTCCAGATATGGGTGTTTCCCATACAATGCAAGGCAAAATCCAATCAGCACTCTTCATTAGTTCAATTCTATTGCTTTTGGAATATTTGCTGTTAATCTCTCCCCCAAAATTACTGCAAGCTTATTGCCAAGGTTTCATTTCTGCCCATAATTTTTCAATGTCCTTCTTAGTTAAAGGTATGACACTTTCTGCTGTGTCTATTCCTGCTAATTGATGAAGTCTCAATTTTCCTTTTAAAATCAAGTCAGAGATTTTTTTCCCACATACATTTTTAATTTTTTTACTCTGTTTATTTGGTAGACATATCCATTCCAATATAATATCTTCCCTATGCATTAAAATTTCTGTAGAAGAATGCCTAGAGGGAAAAATAGCCAAAATGCAATCGACCTTTGGATCCACACAATCCATGTGTCCTTCCTGTACATTCTTTTCTACCAAGAGCAATTTCTTCTCAGCTTCAGGGAACAATTCTTTTGGACAATTAAAGACCTTGTCACCTTTCTAAGGTTTTGAACAAATTACTCAGTTCATCATTTTTTAACCCCAGCAATAGTTTGTAGATGAGAAATGTCTCCAAATAATCTTTGAAAGTTATTAAGAGTCCATAATCTATCTCTCCTAATTTGCACCTTTAGGGATCTAATTTTTTGTAGACCTATTTTATATCCTAAATAATTAATAGAATCTTCTCTTTATATCTTTTCAGGAGCAATTTGTAATCCCCAACAAGGCAAAATTTTCTTTACTTCTTCAAACATTCTTTCTAAGGTATATGCATTTGAATCAGCTAATAATGTATTGTCTATGTAATGATAAATTATAGATTTAGGAAATTGTTTACATATTTCTTCCAACAGCTGTTGTACAAATATTGGCACAAGGTTGAACTATTTAACATTTCCTGTGAGAGAACCATCCATTGCTATCTCTTAACCATCTGAGATTATTATATTAGGCATCAGGAAGGCAAATCTTTTTCTATCTTTTTCTTGTAAGGGTATGAGAAGAAATAGCCTTTTAAATTGTTAACTATAAGAAGCCATCTTTAGGTAAAAGAGTAGGTGAAGGAATTCCAGATTGTAGACAGCCCATTGGCTGGATTACTTTGTTAATTGATCTTTGGTCTGTTACCATTTTCCACTTACCAGATTTCTTTTTAATAACAAATACAGGAGAATTCCAAATGCTAGTTGATTCTTCAATATGATGAGGATTTAACTGCTCTTCTTCCAGCTTTTCCAAGGCCTGCAGTTTCTCTGTTGTTAAAGGCCATTACTGAACCCATGCAGGCTTCTCTGATAACTATTTTAAAGGTACAGCTGTTGGTGTCTTTGAGAGATCAGCAGCCACTGTGCCCTGTTCTTGTACAATCTGGATGATCAGTGAGTGTTTTTTACAATAGTACCTTCTAATATTTTTTCTCAGAACCATGTTGGGTTGTGGATTGTTTCTGGGGCTGGAAGAATGTTAATCTAGATATTCCATTATTGTAATAGATCATATCTCCATAAATTCATAACTATATTAGCCACATATGGTTTTAATATTCCTCTTTCCTTCTAGTCTTATACACTCAACTCATCTTGCACTCTGTTTCACTTGAGATAATGTTCTAATCTCTAGCAGCTGAACATTTACCTCCTGAAGAGACCAATTTAGATGCCAAGATTCTGGTGCAATTATTGTTACATCCACACGTGTGTCTACAAAACCCTCTATGTGAACATCATTCATTTGCATTTTTAATTTTGGTCTTCATTCATTAATAGAAGTTCACCAAAATTTTTGCTTTATGGTTTCTCCTGAATTTTCTGTTCTCTCATAACAGCTATCACTGTTCTATCACCCTGGGCATTATGGTTTTTTATAATAGGCATTTGGTTATTTAATTGCTCTGAGAAGGGATTTCTTCTATGATGGCAGAGAACTAAACTGAATTTGCCATGGGGGCCTTCTAGAGGCCCCTTATGGATTTTCCTTATGGCAAAGGCAAATGAATACCTTCTCTGTCCCTTTTTGATATACATTCATTAATCCAGTGTTTGCCTTTATGACACCTTCTACATAATCCAGAAATTAGGGGCAATCTGTTGCCCCTGTTGCTTGAAGAAATATTGTTTGTAGGAATGCCTTGTTTACAGTCCCTTTTTAGGTGAACTTGTTTACTGCAATTAAAGCATCTGACATTATTATTTTTCTTCAAGCCCCTGTAAATCACCTCTCCTATCCAAGTATCATCATGGTCGTGAAATTCAATGTTAATTGTATCTCTGATCCATTCCTCAAAGGGTGCTCATCTTGCCTTCAATTGCTTAATTACCCTTTTGCATGCTGTATTGGAATTTTCAAAAGCCAGAGATTCAATTATTATCTGAATAGCTTCTGAATTTGATATCATTCTATTTACTGCTGAAGACAGTCTTTGTAAGAAATCCATGAAGGGTTCTTTTGGGGCCTTTATAAATTTTGTAAATGACTAAATTTTCTTTTCTACTTCATCAATTCTATTTCACGCATTTATGGCTGCCATGTAGCATAAAATTAGGGTGTGGTCATCATATAAAGATTGTCTTTTTATACCAGCATAATCATTTTCTCCAAGAAGTTGATCTTGGGTAATTTCCATACCTCTAGCCCTATATCATTCTTCTATAGTCTTAACCTCCTCTTTTCACCAGGTTCTCCACTGTAACTTTGGATCAGCCTCTAGGACAGCTGTAAACAAATCTTTCCAGTCCTCAGGGATAATTCTATTACTAGTGGACCACGAGTTTAACATCTGCTTTACAAATGGAGAATGTATACCATATGGGACTATAGCTTCTTTAAATCTCTTCAAATATAACATTTCCACAGGAGTCCAGTTAGCTCATACACAGCCTTCAGCATTTGGCAATTCCTATAGGTTACCAGATAGATTAAATTTGGATGTTTCAATACCTTAGGCTGTTTATCTGTTACCATGTAATTCAATGCTAAGATATGTTCACCTTTAAATTATTCCATCTGGATCTGAATTTATCTATAATTTGTTTTAAAAAGATTTTCTGAAACTTTTATCTTGGCACTCAAATTAACCAACTTTTTTAATGCTAAAACAAAAATGATCATAATTGATGTTATGTAAGCCCAATCCTCATTAATTATCCTCACATTTAATTGTTCAATTTTCAGACTACTTAATGTGTTATCAAAACAGAGACCAAATTCACTCCATTGTAAAAATGTTTTCCATTTTTTAATGTGGGAAAAATTCTCCTTTAACTAATTCCTCCCTTTAAAGTATCTTACTTGACTCACCAGGTCTGCCTACTGTGTAGAACAGTAGAAGTGTGAGGGAGTTTCAGAGCAGCTACCTAGTGTGGTAGCAGTCTGAGATTGGAATCAAGAGAGAGCCCACAACCCACCAGGAGAGAAGAAGCTGAAGAGACTCCAGCCCTCATGGGGTGGAGACTCTGGCTGTGTGCCACTTGGGCCTGAGCTGGGGGCCTGCAACACCACAGGCAAGCAGCTTTTTCATAAATTCCTGCAACAAACATTAGGGCACCAACTGTAAGATAAATTGCTAAATGGTCTTATTAATAAAAAACCAGTAGCCAGATACTGGGGTAAAAACTGAGTGATCAGGGAAGCAGAAAGTAGCCAGCCACATTCTTATTGTTAGAAATCTTCAGCCAAAGAGAGCTGCTTCCTGTATACTCACACCTATATCCTTTCTTTGTCCTTCATCACACTTCCTCTCTCTGTCCAGCTACATCTATTCCTCTTTCTGTCCAGCTCTATTGCTTCCTGTCTGTCTGTACAGACTTCCAGATCTCTACGGTTAACTAGTATTGAGAAATAAAGGAGTGTGCCACCACCCCTGTCTCTTTTCCCAGTGTGGCCTTGAACTCACAGAGATTCAGATGAATCTCTGCCTCTTGAATGCTAGGATTAAAGGCATGTGCTACCATTGCCTGACTTCTATGTTTAATATAGTGCTTAGCTTCTTCCTCTGATGTCCAAGAAAGCTTTATTTATTAGAGCACAAATGAAATATCACCACATACTGGTTTGCTGCATATTGCCTTTATTATTTTTAGATATGGCCCTGTATCCCTGATATCTCCAAGACACTTATCATGTAAGATTGTTGGATTTTTTTCAAAGGCTTTGACAGCATCAAATGACATAATCATGTGGATTTTTTTCTTTCAGTTTGCATTGACAGATTTTTATATGTTGAACCATCCCAGCTTCTCTGAGATGAATCCCACTAGAATATGGTGGATGGTCTTTTTGGTGTATCCTTGGATGGAGTGTGTGAGTTTTTATTGAGTATTTTTACATCTAGGTTCCTTAATAAAATTGGTGAGTAATATTCTTTCTTTGTTGAGGCTTTTTGTGATTTGGGATCAGGGTGACTGTGGCCTCATAAAAAGAATTTGGAAACATTACTTCTGTTTCTATTTTGTGGAACAATTTGAGGAGTATTGGAATTAACTCTTCTTTGAAAGACAGGTAGAATTCTGTGCTAAAATCATCTTCCTTGGCTTCATTGGTTGGGAGACTTTTAATGATTGTTTCTATTTCCTTGGAGGTTACAACTCCATTTAGTTTGTTCATCTGATCTTGATTTACCTTTGGCAAGTGGTATCTATAGGAAAAAAATTCATTTATTTTGTATATTCTAATTTCATGGAAAACAGTTTTTCTAAAGTATGACCTAGTAAGTCTTTGGATTTGGTTAGTGTCTGTTGTTATGTCCCCTTTTTCATTTCTGATTTTGTTAATTTGGATATTCTCTCTATGCCTTTTAGTTATTTGGGATAGTGGTTTGTCTCTCTTGTTGAATTTCTCAAAGAACCAACTCTTGGTTTCATTGATTTGTTGTATTACTATCTATGCTTTTTTATTATTGATTTAGCCCTTAGTTTGAATAATTTCTGCTGTTCTCTACTCCTCCTGATTGTGTTTTCTTCTTCTTGTTCTAGCATTTTCACCTGTGCTGCTAAGTCACTAGTTTGAGATCTCTCTGATTTCTTGATGAAAGTGCTTAATCTTATGAAATTTCTTCCTAGCACCACTTTTGTTGCTCCCCACAACTTTGGATATGTTGTGCATTCATCCTTATTGAATTCTAGCAAATCCTTAATTTCTTTCTTTAATTCTTGCTTGACTCAATGGTAATTCCATAGAGAGTTGCTCAGTTACCATTAGTTTATAGGTTATCTGTGGTTTCTGTGGTTGTTGAAATCCATGGGGATCTCATAAGAAATAGGGGATTGTTTCAATTTTCTTGTATCTGTTGAGACTTGATTTGGTGAACAAGTATATGACAAATTTTGGATAATGTTCTATAAGGTGCTGAGACAAAGGTATATTCTTTGTGTTGGGATGAAGTGTTCTGTAGATATCTGTTAGGTCCATTTTAGCCATAATGTCTGTTAGTTTCTTGATTTATCTATTTATTTTCTCTCTGGATGATGTGTCCATTGGTAAGAGTTGGGTGTTGAAGTCTCCAACTACTAAATCACAGGGTTCAAAGTGTGATTTAAGCTTTAGTAATGTTGCTTTTATAAATGTGGGTACTCTTGTATTTGGGGCATAGATGTTCAGATAGAGATATCATCTTGGTGACTTTGTTATTTGATGAATATGAAATGTCCTTCTCCTTCTCTCTTGATTAATTTTGGTTTTAAGTCTATTTTCTTACATGTTATGATAGCTACACCAGTTTGCTTTTTAGGTGTTTTGATTAGAGAATCTTTTTCCATTTTTTTATCTGATCTATTAGTAAGCCACTGTCAAGGTTTGTAGGTCATCTTCTGGTGGTTAACTTGGCACTTGGTGCAGCAGTAGGGGGTCTCTTCTTCTCACTGGTGTCATCTGTGTCTCTTTTTCTGATTGATGTGACCTGTGCCTGATCACAAAAGTCAGTCATGTAGAAAGAGGGCCTGACAGCAGTGTGGTTGAGGCTCAGAAACAGCTTGCTCCATGGGATGGGTCTTTATGAACAGAACCTAGGGAGTGTTGCATTTCAACTGGCAGGTGGGTCAATCACCTGATCTTCTGACTAGTAAGGACCGTGCCTCAGGACTCTCTTTTCCCCTATTATGATTTTAGGCAGTCCCAGGGTAACAGTTAATGCTAACTAGGACATCATTTAAACTGTTATGTCCTCATCCTCCATAGGGAGATTCCAAAGGAAGTTTCCCATTCAGCAAGTGAGTATCTCTCTTTGCCATGGTCATCGCATGTGCTGGTGTCCACTCAGAGCCAGGGTACAGTTCAAGAACATCTACCCTGAGTGTCACTTTTCCCATTGCCCATATCTGAGCTCAGGGACACCGTGATGTCCACAACAGACATAGTGAAAAGTTAAGGAAACAGCATCATCAAAACATGTTTCATCCTGACTCAGGACAGGCCTCCCAGACATATTCATCACCTGCCTCTTCTGGCTTCACTGGAATCAGAGCAGAAGCCAATTAACAACTGTGACATGACAGGAAATGGAACCATTTGCAATAAAGGAACATCAGCATGGTTCAATGTTCTAGGTGTTCCTTCTGGTCATAGAGATCTTTATAAGAAATTCAGAGACAAGAATACATGAGTTAGTGACAGAAAGAAAAATATACTTGACCTTAAGTAAAGTTTCTCTACCTCAGAAGTTCATCTCTCCTGGGAGAATCTCCCACTTCACATTTCAATACCAGTCAAAGGTGAGTCAAGAGAAATCAGAAATGCAAGGAGAGGAGGAAGAATCATAGGTAGAATATCATAAGAGGATTGGGATTTGTTTGTGCTCATGATACAGGCTGGGAATTAATTTATGTATCTCTCCATAAAACCAAGGCTTCACCCAAAGCTCGATGCTGTCATTTCAGGGATCTAATTCCCAAGACCTGATATTTTTCTTTACTTCTGGTCCTAGTGATGTCAATGGCTGAGTTCTACTCAAGGAAGATATTTGATTTTCAAGTATTATTAATGATGTTAGCGATAAAGAAAATTTGGCTGGATGTCTGGGACTGTCTATTGATACTCCCAGAGTACTGTGCAGGTGGGTGAGAGGCAGCTTTGCAGAAGAGGTTGAGGTTTGACCATGGATACAAATGGATATGATCAGATCACCTGAACAATAATGAGCATACCAAATAAAGCCACATGTGATGCCTGCAAGGAAATGAGAAAATCCTGGTGTACAGAAGTCTCTAGTATCTGTTTCATTACCTTAGTTGAGCAGATCCCAACATCAGCTGGAGTACAGATTAGTAGAAGAGTACTCATGTAGCTTACAGAAGCCATGATACATCATTGGCAAAACACACAAAAAAGTCCTACTGGATTGCCATGTGTGCAATGAGCCAGATTCTAAGACATCCTCTGTCTTCATCCTGAAACTGTCTAGGAAGGAGAAATACTCCCAGCCCATTCTAGCTCAATACTGGCCCTAGGCGCATGTGCTTTGGCTAGACTAGGATTCCCTGGCCAGTATAGGTATCTATGAGGTGGATATGTGTCAATACCTATGAGTGACTGAGTATCCTAGCTCTAGCTCTCTATATGTAGGCAATTATAGCCATGAAGAAACAGAAATTTCTCACAAGTAACATTCAGGCTGAGTGTGTCACTTTGTGTGGCAGTCACTCATTTCCAGATTACACACTCATAGGATCCTGTGTCAGTTGTGACACTGAATAAGTGAGAGTCCAGTTGCTCTCTGACAGTTTCAGGCTATCACCTTCTGAGAGGCTTTGACCATTTATCCTTCACAGGTATGTTGTATTCTGACACTCATGTACAGGCTTTAAGACTACAGTCTTCAGCCTCTTTTGGTTTAGAATATTCCCTTGTGATGGTGGCCTTGGGTAGCAGTGCTGTGCATCCAAAAGAGATGATGGCCTGCTGTGGGACCTCTGACCCTTGCACAGGCCTCTTTTAACCAATGTTGGTCTTTCCTACATCCACCCTCACTTCTTGCCCTTAGAGAAACAGGCAGAAGATGAATCATAGGCAGATGCAGGTCCTGAGTGCTCAGAAACGGTGGGTCTCTTGTTCTTTATGGGAGAAACAGTCTTTGTCATGTGTGAGCTGAGCTGCAGAATTTGATAATATAGACCTAGAATCTAGAGTCAGATGCTCATTGTCACCTCTGAACCTCAGTGACCCACTACCTGCCTTGTACCAAAGAGTGCTGTGGTCCCTCTAGCTGTACTAATGTCCAGTGCTGAATCTGGGCTGGTGCCCTCCAAGGCAGTGATGTTTAAGAAGTCCTACAAATATGACAAAATAAGACTTTCTATTTAGCTTCCCTGAAAAGCACCCACAAACTGTACTCATTATGTATTATGAAATCTCTTACATGAGAACAGAAGTGGGCCTGTCATTCACCTAAATGAGCAGACTTCATCATGAGCCAGTTTCCCCAGGTATTTGATGGTGACTGAGATAAGCACAGATCCCTGATTTCAAAGAATGAGTCAGAGAATGATCTAGGAGAGGAAAGATTGTGGGTTGAAAGTGAGCTCAAAACAGAGCCATTGTCTTGGCCTGTGAAGCTCTGTCTTGCATAGTTAAGGACCATAGCAAGATATTTCCTAAAATGCAGTTGTTTTTTCTTTCTTCCTTCCTTACCTCCTTCCCTCTCTTTCTTCATTCATTCATTCTTTCTTTCTTTCTTTCTCTCTCTCTCTTTCTTTCTTTCTTTCTTTCTTTCTCTCTCTCTCTCTGTCTCTCTCTCTCTCTCTCTCTTTCTTTCTTTCTTTCTTTTCAAGTGTATAGTTATTTTTGCTTCATGGATATCTGTGAATCACAAGTATGTGTAAATGTGCCATATTTTCTTTTTCTATTCTTTGGTTGAGGAGCAGCTAGGTTGTTTCCTGTTTCTGGTTATTATGAATAATGCTGCTATAAACATACTAGAGCAAGTGTCCTTGTGATATGATTTAGCATCCTTTCAGTATATTCCCAAAAGTTGTATAGCTGGGCCTTGAGGAAGATTGATTCCCAATTTTCTGAGAAACTGCCATACTGATTTTTCCAAAGGGACTGTACAAGTTTGCACTCTCACTGGCAGTGGAGGAGTATTCCCCTTGCTCCACATCCTCCCCAGCATTTGCTGTCACTTGTGTATTGATCTTAGCCATTCTGACAGGTGTAAGATGGAATGTCAGAATAATTTTGATTTGTGTTTCACTGGTGGCTAAGGATGTTGAACATTTCTTTAAATGTTTCTTGGCCATTTAAGTTCTCTGTTTAGATCTGTACCCCATTTTTAATTGAATTATTTGTTGTTTTGATGTATAGTTTCTTCAGTTCTTCATATATTTTGGAGATCAGCCGTCTGTCAGATATGTGGGTGGTGAAGATCTCTTCCCATTCTGTAGGCTTCTGTTTTGTCCTGTTGACAAGCTTTTCAGTTTTATGAGGTCACATAAATAATTTGGCAGTGTTCTGAAACTTTAGGCCATGTTTCCACAGCTTTAATCAGACCACATCTGCAGCTCACTCTAGGACAGATAATTTAGAAATGCCTTGCTGTGATGACTACTTTCTTTTTACAACACCTGGCTGAAAAAAACATATTTGCATTATTTACTAGAAAAAAAACCTGTTTCTGACTGTGGTGTCGCTCAGTCCTAGACTGCATTTTAATCCAAGTGCTTTCTTCTCGAATACTGTAAACAGGATTGGATAAAGTCAACCATAGTTCAAGAGGCAGAGCAAGCCACCATGTCACAGGAACTAACCATAGGAAAAAAACAATATAGAGTAAGAAGGAGTGAGAAGGATGCACAAGAATTACAAGGGAGGGATATTTCAATGTGAGGAGACTTGTTGGACATGGCATAGAAGAAGGAAGCTCTGGGTTTGTTAGTTTGATTTTCTCAAAGAACCAACTCTTTGTTTCATTGCTATTTTTATATTGTTTACTTTATTTCTATTTTACTGTGATCTAATCATCTTGGGTATGTTTGCTTCTTTTCACTTTAGAGCTTTCAGGTGAGCTGTTAAGTCGCTACTATGAGACCTACACAATTCCTTTATGAAGGTACTTAGTGCTATTCACTTTTCTCCTAGCACCACTTCCATTGGGTCCCTCAACTTTGGGTATGTTGTGCATTCATTTTTATTGAATTCTAGGAGGTCTTTAATTTCAACCTTTATTGTTCCTTGACTCAGTGATAATTCAGTAGACAATTGTTCAGTTTCCATGCGTTTGTAAGATTTCTGTTGTTGAAATCTAGTTTAATTCATGGTGGTCTGATAATATGCAGAGGGTTGTTTCAATTTTCTTGTATCTGTTGAGACTTGCTTTGAAGAACAAGTATATGATCAGTTTTGGAGAAGGTTCCCTGAAGTGCTGAGAGAGTCTTTTGTGTTTGGGTGAAATGTTCAGTAGATGTCTCTTAGGTCCATTTGTATCATAACTTCTGTTATTTCCCTTATTTGTCTGTTTAGTCTCTGTATGGACAATGTATCCATTGGTGAGAGTGAGAAGTTGAAGTCTCCCTCTATTAATGTGTGAAAGTCTGAAGTGTGATTTAAGCTTTTAGTAATGTTTCTTTTACAAGTGTGCATGCCCTTGTATTTGAGGCATAAATGATCAGAATTGAGACTTCATCTTGATGGATTTTTCCTGTGATGAATATGACATGTCCTTCTTCATCTCTTTTGACTAATTTTGCTTTGAAGTCTATTTGTTAGGTATTAGGATAGCTATATCAGCTTGTTTCTAAGCCATTTGATTGTAAAATCTTTTCCCAACCCTTTACTCTGAGGTAATGTTTGTCTTTTAATTTGAGGTGTGTTTCTTGTATGCATCAGAAGAATGGATCCTGTATTCATATCCATTCTGTTAACCTGTGTCTTTTTATAGGAGAATTGTGTCCATTGATATTAAGAGATATTAATGACCAGTGATTGTTAATTCCTGTTATTTTGTTATTGGTGGTAGTAGTATGTGTTTGTGTGTGTGAGAAAGAGAGTGAGTATGTGTGTGTTTCCCTTATTTGGATTTTGTTGGTGTGAGATTATCTATCATCTATGTTTTTGTGAGTGGAGTTAACTTCCTTGGTTTGGAGTTTTCATTTTAGTACCTCTGTTGGATTGGAATTATGGATATATATTCTTTAAATTTGATTTTTTATGAAATATCTTGTTTTCTCCATCTATGGTGATTGAAAGTTTTGTTGAGTGTAGTAGTCTGGACTGCTATCCATAGTCCTTTAGAGTCTGCAAGACATATGTCCAGGCCCTTCTGGCTTTCAAATACTCTGTTGAGAATTTGGGTGTAATTCTCATAGGTTTGTCCTCATATGTTATTTGACCTTTTCCCCTTGCAACTTTTAATATTCTTTCTTAGTTATGTATGTTTATTATTTTTATCATTATGTGACTCAGTGACTTTCTTTGCTGGTCGAATGTATTTGATTTTCCTAAGGTTAAGGTACCTTATGTCCTCTTATTTAAATTAGGAATTTTTTTCTTTTATGATTTTGTTAAACATTTTTTTTTAGATTTTTGATATGAGATTCTCCTCCTTTATTCCTATTATTCTTGAGTTTGGTCTTTTCATAGATTTCATAGATGTTTTCTTGGATTTAACCTTTTATGACCAATGAAGCTATTTCTTCTGTCATATCTGCAGTACCTGAAATTCTCTCTTCCATCTCTTGTATTCTGTTGATGATTCTTGCTTCTATAGTTCTTGTTCACTTACCCAAATTTTCCATTTCCAGAATTCCCTCAGTTTTTGTTTTCTTTATTGCTTCTATTTCAATTTTCAGATATTAAATAATTTCCTTTGCTTGTTCATTTGTTTTTGTTTGTTTGTTTTTCTTGGTTTATTGATATTCTTTATGGGATTCATTACTTTCTGCCAATTTTTTGGTTGTCTTTGCCTTGATTTTTTTCCCCTTCCCTTCTTGCCTTGATTTTTTAAGAGAGTTCTTCATTTCCTGTTTAATGACCACTAACACCTTCATAAAGTTGTTTTTTAAGGTAATTTTCTTGTCATTTGCCAGCATTGGAATATTCAGGTCTTGCTGTCTTATGATAGCTGGAATCTCTTGGTGCCATATTGCCCTGTCTGTTGTTGACTATATTCTTATACTGGTATTTTGGTGTCTGGGTTTGAGATGATTAGGTCTACAACCTAATTTCTGAGTTTGTCTTTATAGGATTTGGATATTGTTTCTTTGTTTTTATTTGCTTTTCAGTCTTCTAGTCTTTGTGGCCTGGATTCCTGGTCACTGGCATTACCTCTGGTCTAGTTCAGAGCCTCTGTCCAAGTTGAGAGATGGTCTTCTGGTGGTTACCTTGGTGCTTGGTACAGCAGAAGGTTTGAGTTCTTCTGACTGATGTGGCTTATACCTGATCAGAAGAAGTCAGCCAGGATTGAGGATAGGGCCCAAGAGCAGGCAGTTGGTGTGCTGGGAAAGCTTGGGCTGTGTGACATGTCTTTGTGAACAGAATCTAGGGAGTTGGGCAGTTCAACTGTCAAGCAAGTCACTTATAAGTTCTTCTGACTGTGTGGTCTGTGCCTCGAGACTGTTTGATGTCCAGAAGACTTTTGGCTGTGTCTAGGTGACAGTTAATGCTAATTAGGACATGGTTTCAAACTGTTAAGTTCTCCTCCTTCATAGAGGGAATCCACTGGAAGTTCTCCATCCTCCAAGTGAGTGTCTGTCTCTCTTTACTACAGTCATCACAAGTGCTGGTGTCCACTCAGAGCCAGGGTACAGCTCAGGAACATTACCCTGAGTGTCACTTTTCACACTTCCTATATCCTGAGCTCAGGGACACTGTGATATCCACCACAGACATTGTGAAGAGATAAGTAAACAGCATCATCAAAACATAAGTTTCATCTGACTCAGGACAGGCCTCTCAGGCACATTCATCACCTGTCTCTTCTGGCTCCATTGGAATCAGAGCAGAAGCTATTCACCAGCTGAGACAAGACAGGATCTGGGAGCATTTGGGGTAAGGAACAGAGACATAGTTCAGAGTCATGATGATCATGAAAGCAAATGGAGGGGACATGAAAACATGAGTTACTAACAGAAAGAAAAATCTACTTGACCTCAAGTAAAGTCTCTGCCTGGGAAGTTCCTCTTTCTTGGGAGGACCTCAACAGTATGCTTTCTGACATCAGTGTAGGGTCACCCTAGAAAAATATAAGATACAAGGAGAGGAGGAGAAAGAATTGTAGCAGGACTCTCATGGGAGGATTGGGATTTGTTTGTGCCCATGACACAAACTGAGATTAATTTTCACATCAATCCACAAAACTGAGGCTTCACTCCAAAGCTCAATGATGTCACTTCAGAAATCCACTTCCCAAAACCTGTAATTTTCTTCACTTTGGTGTTATTGATGCCAATGGCTGAGTTCTGGACAAGGGAAATATATGATCTTCAATTATTAGTAGTGATTTTGGAAATAAAGTACCCTTGGCAAGGTATCTGGGGCTCCCCATTAAGAAGACAAGAGTACTGTGCAGGTAGGTGAGAGGTGACAGGGCAGAAGAGTTTGAGTTTTGATCTTGGATACAAAGGAGTACATGTGAGGGATACGATCAGGTCATCTGACCAGTCTGGAGCAAACAGAATAAAACATCATGTGATGTTAGCAGAGAGAAGGGCAAATCCTATTCTACAGAAGGCTATCATGTCTCTGGTATGACTTTATGTAAGCAGTTCCCACCCAGATACATGTAAGCAGTTCCCACCCAGATACATGATACATCTCCAGCATAACACACAAAAAATGACCCCACTGTACACTGTACAGTGTACATGTGTGCATTGAGCCAAGTCTGAGATATCTCCCATTTCCATCACCCTGAGCCTTTCTAGGCAGGAGAAGTCCCTCCAGCCCATTCTAGCTCAATGCTGGGCCAGGCTGCATCTGTTAGGGATAGGCCAGAATTCACAGATTAGCCAAGGTGTCTATGAGGTGGGTCTGTGTCATGAACCCAATAGGGACCAAGTGTCCTCACTCTAGATATCTGCATTTAGTCAGTTGTAGCCATGACGAAACAGAAAAATACTCACAGGCAATGTTCAGGTTGAATGTGTCTCTTTGGGTGGCAATCATTCAGTTCCCCATTTTATACTTACAGAGTCCATTGTCAGTTGTGACATTCATTAAAGTGAGAGTCCAGTTTCCTCTGACAGCTTCAGCCTTTCACCTTCTGTGAGACTTTGATCATTTTCCCTCCCCAATAGGTTGCATTTTGACTCTCATGTACATACTTTAAGGCTAAAATCCTTAACCTCTATAGGGTTAAAGATGTTGCTTGTGATCATTGCTTTGGGCAGCAGTGTTGTGCAGAAAACAGAGAGAATATGGCCCTCTGTGTGATCTCTGACACTCGCACAGGCCTTTTTCAATGAGTGTTGGTCTTTCTAACATTCACTCTCAATCCTTGTCCTTAGAGAAACATGCAGAAGATGAATCTGAGGCAGAGGCATGAAGAATTGAGGGCTCAGTGATGGTTGATCTCCTGTGCTGTGTGGAAGAATGGTCTTTGCTATGTGTGAGCTGAGTTGCAGGGCTTGGTGATACAGACCTAGGATTTGGAGTCATGATCATTGTCTCTCCTGGACCTTACTGACCAGTTGCTGCCTTGCACCACAGAGGGCTGTGTCCCTTTATCTGTACGGATACCCACTGGTGAACCTGTTCCAGTGCCCTCCAAGGCAATGATTTTCAAGGAAATCCTATAGGTAGGACAGTATAAGGCTTCCCACTGAGCTTCCCTGAGAAGTGTTACAGACTGTCCTCTGTCCTCACAGAAATCTCAAACATGAGACTAGGAGTGTAGCTGTCATTCACCTAAATGAACAGGCTGGACCATAACATGGGCTAATATTCCCAGGTGTTTGATGGTGACTGAGAAGAGGCATAGGTCTGCAAAAGAGAAATGAGTCTCAGAATGATCTAGGAAAGGGACAGATAAGGGGTACATGTGAGGTTGAAGCAAAACCATTGTCTTGGCCTGTAATGCTCTGTCTTTCACAGGAAAGGACCATAAAGAGATATTTCCTGAAATATAGGGTGCTGTTTTCTTTCTTCCTTCCTTCCTTTCTTCCTTTCTTCCTTGCTTCCTTCCTTCCTTCATTTTTTCTTTCTTTCTGTTTTTCTTTCTTTCTTCCTTTTTTTCTTTCTTTCTCCCTGTCTGTCTGTTTCTCTTTGGTGTGTTTGGTTATTTTTACTACATGCATTTCTGGAAACCACAAGTATGTCTGGTGCCCACAGAAGCCAGAAGGGGCCATTGGATCCCCTGGAAATGAGTTTACCAATTGCTTATGATCTGCCATGGGTGTCCTGGGAACAAAACATCAATCCTCTACAAGAGTAATCATTGTTTTGAATCATTGGGCCGTCTCTCCAGCACTCCCAGGTGGATGTTATCAGAGGCAAATATTACTGGTAGAAGGTAGAGGTGTGTTTGGCAGAACTAGGTTAGGGATTTTGGACTTTAACATTTTCCATTGTTACTCATACCCTAGATCTAAGGCCAATCCATTAAAAGACTACTTTTCTAAGGAGTACAATGAGGTATGGTGGGAGACAGACACTAAAATTGTTTGAAATAGTTACTTTCTGGACAGAGAGACCATTGTGTTAGATGCAGGATTTATTGGAATGGAGAAAGCAATGTCTTTTGCCTTTCTGGAGTAGTGGCAGCAGCATGCCAGAAAGCACATGATTTCCTGTCCAGAAGGTGGGTTGCAGAGTCCTGGAGTTTCTCACTAATTCTCCTGAGGCAGGTAGTTTACTTCTAGAGTCAAATCTAACTGTCCATTCAGTTTCACTTCCTGTAGCAGGAATCTTAACAGGTCTTATTAACAAAATCAAACCCGAGGTCAGGTATTGGGGTGAATGCTGGAAGATCAGAGAAGCAGAACAAGCAACAGCTACCTCACCTCGCCAGTTCCTCAGCTGATCCTGTTTCCTCAGACTTGAAGCCTCTGAGTCCTTATCCAAAATGAATCTCAGGTGAACTGCTGCTCAAAAGCCTGAAACTTAACCAGCCAAAAGCTTCTAGTTTCTGGTCTTCACGCCTTATATATCTTTCTGTTTTTGCCATCACTCCCTGGGATTAAAGGCTCACTTCTTGGGATTAAAAGTGTGTGTCACCATGCCTGGCTGTTTCCAATGTGGCCTTGAACTCACAGAGATCCAGAGGGATTTCTACCTCTGGAATGCTAGGATTAAAGACACGTGTGCCACCATTTTCTAGCCTTTGTATCTAGTGGCTGTTCTGTCTCTGACCCCAGATAAGTTTATTAGGGTGTACAATATTTTGGGGAACACAATACCACCACAACTTCCTGGAATAGACATCCCATCAAGCTGCTGAGGAGCAAGATTAATATCTCTGAAAAACAGCTCCTCTCTCTCCACAAAAACCTTAAAAGATCTCCAGGGTGAAGACACTGTATACAAGGTTGTACACAGACAGCTTGCCTGTCACCCATGACCTCTGTGAGGCAGGTCTACACACTGGGGTTTCTGTGTCTCAGTTTCCCAATGGTAGCACCCATGGTGAATGAATGTTGCCATGGTGATAAGCTAGCCTCAAATATAAACAAAGCCCTGACACTGGGACAGGACAGCTGTCCGGATCAGCACCATCTGTTGCTACTTGCCTGCAGGAGAGAATTCCCTAGACTTAATCTCTAAAGACATGCAGTTATCAGGAGGATGTATGTCCCTCCCACCCCTTGGAGACCCTGACTATCTTGTGAAGTCTCATAATCTCATCAGAACCACTGGCTAATAGCCTAGGCAACAGGGCAGCTTGAGTGTCTATGCTGAAACTCAGAAGGAGATGCCCAGTTGACTATTGGGTGCCCAGGGGTGTGTGGAATTCCATAAAGATAGAGTTAGGTGAGGCTGTGATTCCTCTTCACATAGGTGCTGGGAACTGAAATCAGGTCCTCTGGAACAGCAACAAGTGCTATTAAAAACTGAGTATTCTCCCAAGCCCCTCTTTCTCATTCTCTTCCTTGTTCCCTTTATGGATCGAGTCAACCCCTGAATTCACTTTCTAACTGCCTGTCTGTCTTCCAGTCAATTGTAAATAGGGCTTTGATAGGACATGACATCTCTGCTATTTTGGGATGTTCCACTGCCTAGAAAAAGCTGAGACATCTGTGGATGAATGAATAAATAAATGAATGGATGGATGGATGCATGCATGCATGCATGCATGCATGCATGGATGATTATACAAGGTCACTGACTTTTGAAGGCATCTCATGTTGATAGATAACAAAATAGGGTAATACCACAGCTTGACTTATAGTTTACATTTATTTATTTTATGTATATGTATGAGAGAGAGAATATGTATGTGTTTACTCATGCACACATCAGCTATTGTACTTATAAGGAGGGCATTGGTTCTTCCCTTCCACAAAGTTGAATCTGGGGATTGAACTGAGCATGACAGGCTTGGAAGCAAGTGGCCACCCTGCTCCTATATTTTTTAGAAGAAAACCCTGTCATAGATGGTAATATCAGTCTTCAGAAAATCATTTCCAATGATAATGAACTTTGACTAGAAAACAATCTTTCACCTCCTCCCTTTACTGCTTCCAGTTCAGTAAGGGCTTCCTGCACTGAACATCTGTCCCTCTCTGCCCTCTCCCTTCAGGCAGCAAGAACAAACCCTTAGTCCTGTCTCAAGCTCCTTTCTTAGAAAAATTCAGCCATAATCTGAGTTTCCATCCACTGACAAGGGATGGTCTCCTCAACTTTGTGTCAGGACACAAACCCGCAGCATTAGGCCATGTTCCCATAGCTTTAATCAGAACACATCTCCTACCACTCACTCTACAACAGAAAGTTTAGGCGCTCTCTGTGCTGTGACTTGTATATTTTCAGTTTACAATACCTGACTCCTCCAGGCTGTTGTCACACACACTACACTGAACTAAACACATGGTGTGAAACTTCCCTCTGCCCTTATAAAATTATAGATCACACCTTTCCTATGTGCTGGGGAGTGGGAGAAGACTGCTCAATGATGTTACCCAGAAGTGGAGAGTGCACTCAGAAGAGGCTCCTTGGACTCCCTCCATGATCAGTCTCAAGGCAGCTATTTTTTTCTCAGACTCTCCATAGCTATTTCTTATTTTTGCTCCTTTTAAAGCTTTAACAAGTATTTTTAGAATTTTCTACATGCTTATTTTATTTAAACCATTTTCATTCCTCAAGTCTCACCTTCTACCTCCTTCCATGCCTTCCACTCTCTCTCTATTTCATGCCTCTTCTGTAATTATTATTATCATTATTATTACTATACATACATTTATATAAAATTTATGAACATATGAATATATTCTGCATGGCCCATTTAGTGTTTCTCATGTGTATATATGTTTATGATTGACCATTCTGGATGGATAATCTATCAGAGACTCATCTATGGAGAATACTGATTTTCCCCTCAGAGTTAATTTATTACTGTAGCTCTTTACCTATGGGTGGAACCCTGGGAGATTTTCTCATCCATGATACCATGTAAGTTGGTGCTGTCATTGCTTAGGTCTTTTTTAGGCAGGCATATGGTTGAAAATTCTTAGGTACAGCTTCTTTGTCATATATAGAAGACACAATCTCACAGTAGACATCCTGGTCCTGTGACTCTTATACTCTCTCCACCTCAACTTTTGAGAAGATCCCTGAGCTCCAAACAAAGGGATTGTGGTACAGAGAAATCACTGGGATTGGACTTCCTATTATATCTGTTGTTCTACACAATTAAACTAATTGTGGAATTCTTTGCTGTTCTCCACCTGTGCAAACAGATGTTTTGTTGATGACTATGGGACCTACACTTTGCTGTAGGTATGCGGATGTGTGCTTCAATTTATCTAGAAATTATTTTAGGAAAGAGGGCATAGTATGTTATCCTCTAGCATCCATGACCTTGATAGCCAATTGTAGCTGTCTAAGATTGCTATAGCAGAAATGATTTCCCTCCTATCAAGCAGAATTTAAATTTAAGTAGACAGTTGTCAGTTACCTCCAATATATATATATCTATCACTCTTGAAACTTTAGAGATATCTTCACATGCCGTTTATTGCTGAGGTTTGTAGACATCACAACTGAATAGGACTACTGATTGTTTCCCTTTGATTTTAGCTTTCATAGAAACTTCAACTACTATAAGACCTGTTTTTCAAGGAGAAGATATCTGGGTCAGATTCTGTTAGGTTCCTCAAAGCTTTTTGTCCCATAAGTGCATGTTGTCTTCAATAATAAGGACCTATCTTCAGATTCTAGGAGGCAACCCTGGGCAATAGCAGTAGTCTATATTGTTTGGGGAATCTCTTGGGGTAGCCTGACCAATAATTTGAAAGGAAGTTCCTCATCCCTGGTTCTGTGTTTCTATTGGTGGGGAGCATTCTCATCCCAAGTAGTACAACTTAATTTAAATACATATACTATGTAATTTTAGGAAAACATAATATAATAATATGAGTCCCTCTAACTTTTCAAACATCTTTGATGTTATTTATCCGTCTTCTATACTTCTTCCTCTGTATTGCACTCATTCACACTCATGAGTCAAGAACCCCTCTTTTCTCCATTCCCCTTTCATATCATCTGTACAATGCTCTTCCTAACTCCAGTGCCTCTATTAACTTTCCAACTTTCTCTGGCTTTCCTGGTTATAGGAATTACAAATGTGAAAGAATACATGGCTGTCTTTCTTGATCTCAGTTACCTCAGTCATCATATTTTCTAGTTCCACTCATTTTCCTGCAAATTTTAAGCTTTCTTTTTTCTTATGGCTGAATAATTTCACTGGGTATATGCACACATTGAAAAATAAACTACATAGTCCTCCCAAAAGATGTAGGAAGATTTTGACAAAATCTAAAATGCCTTCATGGAAAACGCCGTGTTGAGAGTGATGTTGGGAGGAACATACATTAACAAAGTAAGGGTTGCACATGACAAAGCCACAGTCATCATCATCCAAAGGAAGAAAAATCTTGACGTAATCTCATTAAAACCAGAAATAGGACAAAGCTGTCCACTATCTCCACTCGTTTTCAATATAATGGTGGAAGCACTGGCTGGAAAAAAGTAAGACAATAGAAGGGAATGAAAGGCACACAAACAGGGAAAAGAAGTTAAACTATCCCTATTTGCAGATGACATTATAGTATTCAGAAAAGACCACAGAATTCCACTAGAAAACTTCTAGAAGCAATCAACAATTTCTGCACAGTGGCAGGATACAAAACCAACTTACAAACATGAGTGGTTTCTCTCTCTACCATGCCAAGCAGACTTGGAAAAATATTGTCACAAAACTTCCATCCTCACTGACTTCAGAAAGACTAAGAATAAATATAATCAAGGAGATAGAAGACCTCTACCATGAGAACTTTAAATCTCTGAAGAAAAAGATTGAGGAAGGCAGGAAAAATTAGAACAAGCCAAGTTAATGGAGTGGTATAATTAATATTGTGAAAATAAATATTCTTAGCAGACAACTTGCAGACTCAATGTAATCCCAAACAAACCCTCATTTTGTTTTTATAATAATAGAAAAATTCCTAAAATTCATGTGGAACTGCAAAAGACCCAGGTAGTCAGTTATCCTGAGCAAAAAAGAACAATGCTGGAGGAATTGCAATTACAGATTTCATAATATTACCGAGCTAAAGTAACACAAACAGCATGGTACTGGCACAAAAACAGACATATAAACTAATGGAACAAAACAGAAGACATCACACATGAGTGCACATAATTACATCCATCTGGTATTTGCAAGGATGCCAAATATGCACTGGTGAAGAAACAGCATCTTCAACAAGTGCCAATGGGAACAGGGAATGCCCACATGTAGAAGAATGAAATTGGACCAGTATTTGTCACTCTGCACAAAAGTTGAATCCAAATGAGTCATGGACCTAATGTGAAATATGAAAGGCTGAAAGTGCTAGAAGAAAAAATCTGCAGAAAAAACCTACATGATACAAGGTTAGGAAAGGCCTTTCTGAACAGGACTCCATGAATTATGGAAACAATTTACAACTGAGACTTCATAGAAATTAAAAGCTTCTATAAATTTAAGAAAATAATCAAACTCATAGAGTGCAAGAAATTATTTTCCAGTTATACATCTTATGGAAGATCAACATACAGAACATTTTTAAATAACTCAAAAAACCAAAGATACAAGAAATCAAGTGGAGCCTGTTGTGGAAGCACTCACCTTTAATCCCAGTACTGAGGAGGCAGAGACAGGAAGAACTCTGTGAATTTGAGGCCAGTCTGGTCTACACAGTGATTTCCAGGAAAGGTGGGGCTATATAGAGAGACATTGCCTTCAAAATCAGAGAAAGAAAGACAGATAGGGAGAAAGAGAGAGGGGTAAAGAGGAGAAGAAACAAGTGAGTTCTAAAATGGGCTAGGGATCTGAACATAGAGTTCTCAAAAGAAAAAGAAAAATGACTAAAAACTATTTCCAGAAGTGTTCACCATCATTAGCAATTAGGGAAATATAAACATTGAGATTTCACATTACCCCCATAAAAATGGATATCAGCCTACAACAAATGCTGATGGGAATGTAGAGAAAGGGGAGCCCTCATTCACTGTTGGTGGGGTCCAAACTGGAATAAACACTTTAGAAATCAGTATGGATAACTCTCCCCAAACCTGAAAACAATTACTACAGGACCCAACTACACCATTTCTGGCATTTGATCAAAGGACTTGACATCCTACTCCACAGATATATGTTCAGCCATGTTCATTGGTACTTTATTCACAATACCTAGAAAATGTAATCAAATTAAATAGCCTTCAATTGTTGAATGGGTTTTAAAAGTGTGATATATATACACAATGAAATAATTTTCTTTTTCTGAGTGTTGATTCTGTGTCCTTATGTTGCCACCTAGAGAACAGTAGGAGACCACAGCTTGTATCTGTGGCTACAAGAGGAATGGATACAAGGCTCAAATGATATGAAATGGCCAGATACTTGGGCACAAGTGCATTGCAGGGCTAGTCATTATGCTCACTGTGACTCCAGACACTGCAGAGTGAATCTATGGAGAATTTGTGATACTTTCTGGCAATTCCTGGTTCAGAGAGAGAGAGAGAGAGATTATGCATCTAGAGTATGGGCAGTTTCAGGAGAAGCTGAGTGCCCCAAAAATATCAGAGGAAAGTCCCCTCATTTTGTCTTGAGCTCAAGGCAGAAGGTGTCAGAATAGAGGTTGAACCAGCACTTGACTGATCTCTCTTGCTCTATTTTCTTCATCTAAAGGATGCTAATGCCTTTACATATGAATAAGGAGAATATTATGATCCAAATAGGTATGTTTTGTGCTTTCGACTAAAGACTCCATGTTCTAGTTATGCTCCTGCAGTTTTGTAAGCACTCTGAAATCAGCAACTTGGGGAGCAAAGGATTTGCTTGCCTGATACCTTGAACTCTAATCCATCACTAAGTGAAGTAAGGATAGAAATTCCAGGCAGGAACCTGTAGGGAGGAACAGAGGTGAAAAGTTGCTTTCTGTCTCTCTGTGTGTCACTATCTCTGTCTCTTCCTCACTCTATGTCTTTCTCTGTCTCTCACCCCACTCTTTCTGGCTCAATATTATCCAGCTTACTTAGATGACCCAGGACCACTCGGGTAGGGATGGCATTGGCCACAGTCGTCTTGAACCACTGTTACTCTTTACCTGCAGAAGAGAATTATCTAGGGGCCCAGTACAAAAGCTGCATAGAGACCTGTATCCTCTGTCCCTGTCCTTGGGGATCCTGACCTTCCCATGAGGTCTCACAGGCCCATAAGAAGAAGAGTTGGCTTATGTCCTGGCCATTGGCACTGGAGACAAGCTCTCAATGGTCATCTGGAGTTGAGCCTGGAACAGAGGTCTGGAGTCAGAACTTCCAGATTCTCACCTTACTGAAATGAAACTATTGATCTCCCAGTTAGGCCATGCCTGACTCCCAAGGGATGTTCCTCAAAATCATATTCATGGTGAGAACCCCAATAATCTGAGGCTGACTGACATCCTTGGGCTGAGTTACACAGCATACATTTTCCTCTGTAGGTGGAGTCAGGTGAGAGATTATGCTCTATTTTAGTATGTTTACCCAATATGTATCCTGCATTAAATGCACAAATGCTAATGTGGAAACAGAATGTAGAGTGGAGGCAGGCAGTCCACAACAAACAGTTCTGTGAGAGTAGAGGGAAATCAATGCCACCAGAACCCAGAGGTCACAAACATCACTAACTGTATATGGGGAGGTACACATGTGATTCTTGAGTTTCAAACTATGTATTTAAGGTTTGTAGAGTGTAGAATCCAGTGTCCTTCTGGGTGTCATTGTAAAGCAGCAAGGATCCATTGAAGTACACAGTCTCTCTACCACTATGTGCAGACCCCAGCATGCTTTAATTACTGGTTATTCTGTTCCATGCAATTTCGTATCTGTTGTCAGTGGTTACCCCTTTGTACTGGAAAAAACAGCAAGTGTTCTCTGACATTTTATGAACAAGTAGAACAGTGTTATCCCCTTCAACAACATTGGGCAGCACTAATTCAATAGTGGCCTATGCAGTGGTGGGAGAGTGCCTGCAGGCTAAAAGGGAGCAGAGGCAAATTCATTAGTCTTGAGACCTGTCTTCAGCGAAATGATGGGTTCCTGTGTACTGAGAATCTTAGGTTCATCACTCAGCTGATGTGGGTGGGAGTGCCTGTCTCACTCAGAGGAAGTAAGGAAAAGATTTCCATGACCTTGGCACACCAGGCTTTGTCACTTACTCTATGAAAAACTCTCTCCTCATGTGTTTCCACATTCTCTGTCCTCACATGCCTGCACGCTCTCAAAATATGGAGCTGGGGTGTCTTCCCTGACCTCATCCTCTACAGAAATCCTTTTGACCCCTTTGATTTCTTCTCTCTATGAATGCAGTCAACCCATGACTACACTTAGAGATGGCTTCCTAGTCTGTTTTCCAGTTCATAAGACCTGGAGCCTCATTAGGAAAAACTAGCTTGATCATTCTGAAAGGCCTGATGCCTGGACAGGCTCAGATACATGTGAGTCCATAGAAGAATGAATGTCCCAGGGCCTTGCATGTCAAGGTGTTAATGAAATTCTCATATATGGAGTTACTGACTCTAGTTACAACTCCAGCTTACACTAAGGCATGTGTGGGTGTGTGGATGTGGGTGTGTAGGAGTGTGAGTGTTTTTGCAGGTGCAGATTTATGCCTTCCTGTGTATATGGGTGAGTGCCAGTCACATCACCTAAGTGGAAGTCAATGGACAACTTGAGGAAGCGTTTCCTGTCCTTCCACCTTAGGAGATTCCAGCCAGTCTCTGAGCTCCCCTCCTCCCACACACAATTAGGTAGTGTTCTCATCTCCTGTGATTACTACCAGGAACTGCATCCTTTGCAGGCCAGTACACAGTGGGTCCCATGGTGGCTCCTGCCTGTTCTACCCTCTCTCTATGAGGGACACCTTTTGTTCCAGCACTGCCACCAACTTAGGCAGCCTTCCCTCCTCTGAGCTCAGCCTCCTGACAGGCAGGAGCACATCCCAGGGTAATGCTGACCGTTGTCAAAGGGGAAAAACCAGTAGCCCTCTTGAGAGTTGGCCCCCATCTCAAGGTATCTGTTGACTGGGGGCTGAACTCAGAGCTGACTGAAGACTGAGCTCATGTGGAAATGGGCTGAAGCAATAAATATAACTGTATATATCCTGGACCCAGCAAAACAGGACATAGGTAGTGAAAATTTAACACAGACCAGATGTATCTATAGACACCCTGCATCCTGTCAGCATCCTGGGACTTTCTGCAGATATCCTGTCACCCATTACTTAATGCATGCTTATAGTTCAACCAATAGCTTCAAAGAATTACCTCACCCTAGCTCCCCCACCCAACCCTGGGATGCCAAGATATGTAACCCACTGCTTCTAAACATTTTTCTATATAAATCCCTTGTAATAGGTGCTCAGAGCCTTCCTCCTTCACTCACTGTATTTGAGTGTTGGAGGAGATCCTTGCCCAGGCTCCAATAAAGAAACCTTTTGTTCTTGCATTGGAAGTTGGTTCCTTGGTGGTCAAGTTGGGGGAATTGTGACAAGGGCATAACATGGTCAGGGATAGTGTCTAAAGCCATGCTCTGTCCCTTCAACTTTTGGTCCTGCCTGGTATCCCAATCATCTTCTGTATATATATATAAATTTCAGCTCACCCAGGACTTCCCTCTGCTGTATTCTCTCAACTTGTCCTTTATGACACAGAATCCAAGTGGAGGACCTAGTCTTCCATGTATTCTCAATGCTCTGAGAAATCAGGATTTAGTATCTGGAGGATGGTGACAGAGGTATTTGTGAAGGCTGGAAAGGGACCATCTGAGTGATGCCTGAGAAAGGGGACAGACCCATTCTCAATGGAGTTACCAGTTAGGGTGAATTTTCATGAAGCCCAGGAGGAGTTGTGTAAGGAGATTCATGTAGTTGTGGAGCAGGAGATGACCTGAGTCCTAGAGAGGGATCAGCGCCTCCATAATCCTAGGGAGAGTTTCAGAGGGACCGTCCAGCTTAATGTGATGGCTGAGCCATGCCATGGTCTGCCTGTGTCCTTCCTGAGATGTAGCTGTCCTCTGTCTAGGTGAAATTCCCAGGAAAGGTACCAACAGGAATGGGGTGGTAACACAGAATCCTTTGGTAGAGTAGATGCTTAGTAACACTGGATGGAGCATATAACTTGTCAGGTATCCAGAGCATTAGCTAATTGTCCTGATGGAATTATCAGACCTCACAGGAATATCAAGGTCCCCAAGGGGACTTAATTGTAATAGGGTTTCCACCCGTCACTTCACACTTGGAGGTCAGTGACAGCCTTCTCAGACCTAATGACTACAATTAAGCTCATGGCTCCTGGAAATACTTTCTAGGTGTTGATTCTGTATCCTTCTATAGCCATTGAATAATTACTAGAGAAACTGCACCTCATGTCTGGGAGCTGTCCAAAGCAGCACTGCTGATTCTATTTGCCTGCAGGAGAGAATTCCAGAGATGGACCTCAGAGGACAAGCACTTGCTAGGAGGACATGTATCCTTTATTCCTCCCCTTGGGGACCTTGACATTCCTGTGAGGTCTGATAATTCCATCAGGACAATTAGCTAATTCTCTGGATACCTGACAAGTTATATGCTCCATCCAGTGTCTCTGGGGAAGATACTCATGTGACCTAGCCTAACCATGAATCTCATGCAAGTACCCTGGCTGGATCCATATGCAAATAAATATTGTTCCCCATCAGTTCTAAGAGGAAGTAAAAAACTAGTAGTGACAAAAAAACCTCCCATTGTCATTTGAGTCTAGCCAGTGACAGATTTGCAGTCACAGCTCCCTGGCATCTCTGTGAGGGTCCCATTGCTTCCTTAGCCATGGTATGTCTCACTCACACAGTGTCTTTCTCAGGGACATGAATGTGTTATGAACTCCAAGAGTCTACGCTGAGACTGACATAATGGGACTGACTTTACCCATCACAACTCCTCCACTCTGCAGGTAAGGACAGTTGAAGAGTTCTGATCTACTGCTGTTTATCTACCCTATGTGTTTCTTGCATTGAGGGTGCAAACCCCAGTGTGAGGACACAATACACTGGAAGGAAGATCAGGCACAGCCCAATACTTACAGTCCAGTGTATCATGTAGATTAAGCCATACTCAACAGCTGGATACCATTAAGAGTCACGTACTGCTTACATTGCATCTTACATGTGTTTTTTTTTCAATTTCTGAAATCTCTTTTTAAAGTTTGTAGTATATACAACCCTGTATCTTTCTCAGTGACATCCTGTAGCAATAGGGTCCTGTTGGTGTACACCATTGTTTTACGGCTGTGGGCAGGCCCCCGGGTGATGAAACTCATGGTTCTGCTGTATTCTCTGATTTTAAAAATCTGGGTGCTATACAATGATTTGTACCAGGAAAAGGCTCACAGATCTGGCATATTATGAACACAAGGAGAAGAATACTTTCCCTTTAGCAACATTCCATGGCACTGGTTATATTGTGAGTTGGACAGAAGTGAGAGGGTTACAACAAGTAGAAAGGGAGGCTAAGGAGAAAACAGAAAATGTTATCACAAAGATCATTGTGTTTGGATGAAAAATGGCAACCTTCGTTCTAAGCAGGTGGATGCAGTGCTCAGCCTAAAGATGCCGGTGTGGGTGTTTCTGTCCCACCTGGTGGAAGTCAACAACATGAACTTTATTCCCTCAGTGTCCCTAAATATTTCATTTCCTCTGCATGAAACTCTCTCCTGGGTTGTCTCCATGGCTTCCCCTTGTGGTGCTAAGTCAGACACTGTGCGCACTCATGCACAATGAGGTTGAGATTTTGCCTCTTCTGAACACTTCTGCACAGACTCCATATCTTCATTCTCTATCTCTTTTTCTCAGTTACCTTTGTGACTGCAGTCAATCCCTGACTTCACCTTCTAGATGCCATTGCTCCCATGCTCCACAGTCCTCAAGTCTAGGGCATGATGGAGGTCAGAAGATGTCTGATATTCTTGGCAGGCTTGGGTCTTAGGTCTTAGAAAAGACTTAGATACTAGCATGGTTTGGCTTATGCCAATTTCACACAAGCTAGAGTTGATTTGAAAATGCCAACAACATATTGGCCTGTGGCCCAGACTGTACTAAAATATTTTAAATTGATGTGGGAGGGTCCAGCCCTCTGCAAGCAGTTCCATTCCTATCAAGAGGACTCCTGGATATTATAAGAAATGAGGCTAATCAAGTAATGAAGAGCAAACTAGTAAGTATCACTTCGCCATGGTCTCTGCAACAATTCCTAGAATTTATTTATGTAACTATGTTTGGAGAAAATGAAAACCCAAGGTTGACATAGATAGTCAAAAACAATTGTTCCCTCTTAGCTCATAGAGACATTATTAGTCTAGCCATGGCAAAATGCTCGCTAGGGTCGCTAATAATTGAGCCTAGGACAGAGGAGTATGGCCAGGACTTCCTGGTGGTCACTCTTCGTTAGGTTGCCATGGTTTCCTCCATCACCCCATGTCTGATACCTACAGGATCTTTCTTAGTGAAATGTGCATTGACATCTCCATGAGACTGGATGAAGTCTGACATCTTAGGCTGTGTTTCTTTGCTTCAAGGTCTGCAGGGAGAGTCAGATGGTGGAGTATGATCTATGAATGTTTGTCTCCACCATGTGTGTCCTACATAACTAGGGATTTGTAAAAGCAGGATTACTCTAACCTTATTGGAAGACTCAGTTCCTGGAAGACTCAGACACAAGTGGCTAAAGAAGGAAGGAAGGAGGAATGTGTCTCCGTGGATTTATCTTCATAGTCCCTAGGTTTGGATCTTACGACAATAATTATATTCAAGGGTGAAATAAATGATTTTAGATTTACTTATGTAAATATATCTGTGTATTTGTGAAGTCTGGTGTCTGTGTGTACATATGAAGATGTATGCCACAAATCTGTGTAGAGGCACATGTTTCAGGGTGTCCATGTGTGGGTACATGCCACAGCACCTATGCGGAGGGCAGAGTAGAGCCTGCAAAAGTCTCTTCTCTCAATCTACTGTGTGGGAGCTGAGAACTGGATTCAGGTGGTTATCTCTTCACACACTGAAAAATCTCACTAGTCCTCCCCTGTTTTGGTTTCTAGTCAGAGGGTCTTGCTGTCATAAATGGAAACAGCTGACTTCAGAACATTTCAGCCAATGTAATTCACTGTGAATATGGAGTGTTTGAGCCTTTTCTCTTACCATGATCACCTGACGGCCTCTGAGATCTTAAGGCTACTGAGACTCTGTTTCTCACTATACGTTCTGAAACATAACTGCACATAGAAACCTTGAGTCTCCTCTCAAGATCCTATCTTCTTTAAGAGACTCCATCCTGCTTCTGAGTTCCCCTCCCCACATAGTCAGAGAGTGGGTATAGTTACCTGTCAGCAGAAGCCCCTGCCAGGGAGTACACATCTTGCAGAGAAACACAGAGGACTCCCCCATCAATCTTCTATTTGCTGTTCTTTCTCTGAGGAGAAGAGCATCAGCTCCAACACAGAACTCAGGCTCTGCTGTTCTTCATCCTTCTGGGCTGAGATTATTCTCAGACAGGAGCACTTCCCAGAATCCAATGGACAGTGGTGATTGGTGGCGTTTGAGACCAAGGAATTACTCAATCCTTTCCACTCTGAGTGCTGCCCGGAATACCTCTCAATTTACCTTTATATTTCTCCTCCAAGCAACACATTGAGCAACAAGGCTGATAAGCATCCCCATGCCCTCAGAGAAGAATGGCTCATCCCAGGGCTGACGCCTGCTGTGTCCTTGCTTTGGGTCTCTCAGCACCAAAGAGGGAGCCTCCATTATGCCTATGTGTCCTTGTGACACAGAGACCCAGCTGAACACCCAATCCACCCTGTGTTCTCAATGCTCTGGTAAAGTAGTATTTACTTAAAACCTGTAGGAAGGTGACAGAATGTCTCTGAGTGTTGGAAAGAGACCATCTGAGTGATGACTACTGATGAAGATCAATCCTTTATCACTAATGTCACCAGTGAAATTAATGAACCAGAAGAGAGGCCCAGGAGCAGCTGGTTATGTGAGGAATTTCATGTGCCCAGTGCTAGCGAAAAGGTGACCTGTGGTGTGTCCTTGAAAAGACTGTGGACTCCATTTTCAAGGCAAAAATTCTAGCATTATGTGTTGGGTGTTCACATGTCCTTTCTGATCCTCCTGGGTCACATTTGCCCCTTTCTGGATGATTCCCTGATGGTAATCTTGTCTTCCCCAATGAAAGATGCCAGGAGGAAGGAAACTTTCATGGTCCCCATACAGAAAGGTGTTCTCAGACAAAGGAGAGAGCCAGTAGGTCAGAGCAGGGTTTAGGGAGGGAGCTCAAGGTTAGTCAGGACAGAGATGGAAAGCAGTCTGCTAGGTCATGGCTTTGAGAAACAATATTTGGATCATTGAGCGTGTACCCTGCTATCGCCCCCTGGAGATCACTGGGAGAACTGCAATTTCATGTTTAGGGCTGCAGCAAGCATTGTGAAGAAACCAAATGAGAGCTTCCCTGACATGTTCAGCACAGATGAGATGCAGGGCTTGTCATACTGATCACTGTGATCTTCAGGACTCCTAATTCCTTTTACTGCAGGATGGGTCTAGACAGGGTTCTAGATTTGTCCTGGAAGCACTGAACTAAAATGGGAAATACTGTGAATCCAGAGGGAGGGCATTCTTAGGAGGAGCCTTGTGCTCAGGAAACTTCAGAGGAAAGTCCTAGGACATTTCTCTTGAGATTAAAAGGACAGGAAAGAACTGGGCATGGTGGTGAATGTCTTTAATCCCAGCACTCAGGAGGCAGAGGCACTTGGATATCTTAGTTACAGGCCAGCCTCATCTACAGATCAAGTTCCAGGACAGCTGGGAGAAGTTCTGTCTGGTAAAAAACAAAAGAAAAGGAGAGGACACGAATGTAGGGGACTGCGCACGGCACTTTCTGGCCAATCACTGCTGTCGAAATCCTAACTTCTGTTTGCCCAGAGGGTGCTGAAGAGCTTTGCTCTTGAGTACAAATCACGTTGATTCAAACAGACTATCTTCCCTATACACTGTTCTGTTTCTTTCTCTTGCTGTGATAAAAATACCCTGAAAAGGAGCAGTTTAGGGGAGAGAGTAGAGTCCATTTCCCTACTGAGGCTGTGTTATATTGTAGCTCTGAAGGAAGTGAAGGCAGAAAGCATGAGGTTTTCTGGCTCATTCTCAGGCTCACACTCTGGCTCATGCTTACCTAGTTTCTTATACAACCAGGGACCATCTGCATAGGAATGATGCTGCCCATAGTGTTCTGGGCACTCCTTTATCGGTTAAGACAATCACTCACAGAAATGTGCAGCCTGACCTGACTTGGATGATTGAGACTCCGTTTTCTTTTTTGTTGTTGTTGTTGTTTTGGTTGCTTGTTTATTTATTTTTGCATCCTGACCACAGCTTTCTCCCTCTCTTCTCCCCCAAGTCCCTAAGCCCACCCAATCCCATTCCATTGATCCACCTGTCTGTTGTTGTGCCAATATGGTTTTTATTACTATAGCTCTACCAAGAAATTATAGGGAATTTAACTCTTATAAATGGGTGCTGTATAAAAGCTTGGTTTTCTTTCCATTGGTTGAAGGTTTTTCATTTCAAGGAGACTTCATACAGTGTATCCTTATGAGGGGAGGACTCAATGTGTTAGATTAACCTTTTAACAACATTGTACTTGGTGGTGTTAAATGCATTTTCTCTCTGAACTGTTGTGAATTTAATTGGCCATTCTATGTATTCGCAGCAGACATTATTATGGGAATTACAGTGGAGCATTCTAATCCATATCTTTTTAGAGAGTTGAATACAGCTTTTGCCCCTAGTATGCTTCCCCAAAACATACATATGGGGGATTTAAATCTCTGAAAATGAGCAATGCTATTCTGCATTGGAATGTTTGATAGATAAACACAGGACATAGTATTTCAATAAAGTATTTAATTTTGTGAGAATTCAATGCAAATTTCTGATGCTTCAAACTGACTCAACTACCCCAGTGGCTAAGGTACAGTTTCATTTAAATTTACCTGAAAATCACATAGGATATTGAAAAAAAATCAGAAATGTCTAAGATTACTGTTAGACTTCAATATGCCTGTTGGATATGATATATCATATAATATTGGAAATATATTAGATTTACAAGTTCCTTCAGAATTAATAAGACAAATTTTTAATTGTCCTTCAGGTTTTGTTATAACATAGTATTAATCTCTCTTTTTTTAATAGAAGAGACTTTATTTTTTATTGAATTTCTTCATCTAATTTACATCCCAACTGCAGTTCAACATATGAAAATCTATTAATGTAAACCACCATAGAAAAAACTGAAAGAAAAATACTATACAATCATCTCATTAGATGCAGAAAAAGCTTTTGACAAAATCCAACACCCCTTCATGATAAAGATTATGGAGAGGTTAGAGATACAAGGAACATACCTAAACATAATAAAAGCAGTTTACAGCAAGTTGACAGCCAACATCAAATTAAATGGACAGAAACTCAAAATGATTCCACTAAAATCAGGAACAAGAAAAGGCTGTCTACTCTCTCCATGTCTATTCATTATAGTCCTCGAAGTTCTAGCTAGAGCAATAAGTCAACCAAAGGAGATCAAGGAGATACAAATTGGAAAGGAAGAAGTCAAACTTTCACTGTTTGTAGACAATATGATAGTATACATAAATGACCCCAAAATTCTACCAGGGAACTCCTAAAGCTGATAAACACCTTCAGTAATGTGGCCAGACACAAGATTGACTCAAAAATAGTCAGTTGCCCTCATATGTACAAATGTTAAACCAGCCAAAAAGGAACCCAGAGAAATGTTACCCTTTACAATACCTACAAACAATATAAAATATCTTGGGATAACTCTAACAAAACAAGTGAAAGTCCTGTATGACAAGAACTTTAAGGTTTTGAAGAAAGAAATTAAAGAAGGTATCAGAAATGGAAAGATCTCCCATGCTCTTGGATGGGTAGGATCAACATAATAAAAATGACAATCTTTCCAAAAGCAATCTATAGATTGAGTGCAATCCCCATCAAAATTCCCATACAATTTTTCACAGATCTCTAAAGAACAACACTCAAATTCATATGGAAAAATAAAAACCCAGGATAGCTAAATAATCCTGTAAAATAAAGCAACTTCTGGAGACATCACCATCCCTAACTTCAAGCTCTACTATAAAGGTACAGTAATAATAATAGCTTGGTATTAGCATAAAAACTGATACATGGACAAATGGAATTGAATTGAAGACCCTGACATTAACCCACACACCTATGAACACCTTGTTTTTGACAAAGAAACCAAAACTGAAGAATAGAAAAAAGAAAGCATCGTCATCAAATGATGCTGGCATAACTGGATGTTGACATGTAGAAGACTGCAAATAGATCGATATCTAATCACCATGCACAAAATTCAAGTCTAAGAGGATCAAAGACCTCAGCATAAATCCAGTGATACTGAACATGATGGAAGAGAAAGTGGGAAGTAACCTTGAATGCATTGGCACAGGAGAACACTTCCTAAATATAACACAAGTAGCACAGACACTGAGAACAACAATCAATAAATGGGACCTCCTAAAACTGTAAAGTTTCCATAGAGCAAAGGACACATTGGATAAGACAAAAAAGCAGCCAACAAAATGAGAATATATCTTCCCTTACCTCACATCTGACAGAGGACTGATCTCCAAAATATATAAAGAACTCAAGAAACTAGACATCAATATACCAAATAACCTAACTAAAATGGCGTACAGACCTACACAGAGAATTCTCAACAGAAGAATCTCAAATGGCCAAAAGACAGTTAAAGAATTGCTCAACATCCTTAGTCATCAGGGAAATACAAATCAAAACAACTCTGACATACCATCTTATACCTGTCAGAATTGGCTAAGATCAAAACACTGAGGCCATCTGATGTTGAAGAGGATTTGGAGTGAGAGGAGCACTATGATGATTTCTCAGAAAATTGGGAATCAATCTACCTCAAGGACAAGCATTACCATTCTTGGGCATATACCCAAAGCATGCCCAATCATACCACAAGGACACACGCTCAACTATGTTCATAGCAGCATTATTCATAATAGCCAGAACCTGGAAACAACCTAGATGCCTCTCAACCTAAGAATGGATAAAGAAAATGTGGCACATTTACACAATGAAGTATTACTCAGCTGTAAAAAAACAATGACATCATGAAATTTTCAGATATATTGATGGAACTAGAACAAATCACTTGAGTGAGGTAACCTTGACCCAGAAAGACAAACATGGTATGTACTCACTCGTAAGTAGATACTAGATATAAACCAATAACAACTAGGCAACGATTCCCAGTCCCTAAGTGGAACATACATGGATGACACTGGGAAGGGGAAATAGATGATATCTCCTGGATAAACAGGGAGCAGGTGGTGGTAGAACAGAGGTTATGGGGTATGAGAATAGGAGGGAACAGGGTAGTCGAGTTGGGGGAGGAACAGAGTTGGAGAGCAATAAAAGAGTTATCTTGATAGAGGGGGCTATTATGGTGTTAGGGATAAAACCGGTGCTAGGGAAATTCCCAGGAATCAACATGGGTCACCCCAGTTAAGACTCCAAGAAATAGGGTAGAGCGTTTCTGAACTGGCCTTCCCTTGTAATCAGACTGGTGAATACCCTAATTGTTGTCATAGAACCTTCATCCAGTAACTTATGGAAGCTGATGTAGAGATCTACAGCCAATAACCAGGCAGAGCTCTGGAAGTACAGTTGAAGAGAGAGGGGAGGGATTATATGAGCAAGAAGAGTTAAGATCATGATGGAGAAATCCACAGTGACAGCTGACCCAAGCTCATAGGAACTCCTGGACTCTAGACCAACAGCTGGAGAGTCTGCATGAGACTGAACTAGGCCTTCTGCATGTGAGTGACAGTTGTATAGCTTGATTATTTGAGAGACCCCTGGTAGTGGTACCAGAATCTATCCCTCATGCATGAGCTGTCTTTTTGGAGCCCATTCTCTATGGTGGAATACCTTGCTCAGCCTTCATGCAGGCATGAAGGGCTTGTTCCTGCCTCAACATAATATGCCAGGCTTTGTTGACTCCTCATGGGAGGTCTTATCCTTTTGGAGGTGGATGGGGGAGTGGGTTGGGAAAGAGGTGAGGGGGAGCAGGAGTAGGGGCAAGAGGGGAACTGTGGTTGATAAGTAAAATGAATAAAATTTTTAATAAAATATCCTGATATCATTGTTTTTAATAGCTGAGTAATACTCCATTGTGTAAATGTGCAATATTTTCTCTTTTCATTATTTTGTTGAGGATCATCTAGGTTGTTTCCTGGTTTGGGCTATTATGAATAATGCTGCTATAAAGACACTTGAGCAAGTGTCCTTGTGATATGATTGAACATCCTTTGTGTTTATTCCCTAAAGCAGCATGGCTAGGTATTGAGGTAGATTAATTCCCAATTTTCTGAGAAACTGCCATATTGATGTCCAAAGGACTGTACAAGTGTAGAGTCTCACCAGCAGTAGAGGAATGGTACCTTGCTCCACATCCTCCCCAGCATTTGCTGTCACTTGTGTATTAATCTTAGTCATTCTGACAGGTGTAAGATGGAATCTCAGAATCATTTTGATTTGCATTTCACTGATGGCTAAGGATGTTGAACATTTCTTTAAATGTGTCTTGGCCACTTGAATTCTCTGTTTAGATCCCGGATAGAACACTACTATCACAGTCACTGAGATAAAAAAAAATAATTAATGGGACCTCTGTAAACTGACAAGCTTGTTGAAGGCAAAGGACATCATAGTCAAAGAGTGCTTCTGGGAAAACAGAATGTTGACATGCTTAAGAGTGAACTTAGATCAATTTATATCACCCTGCATGAAATCTGACTCCAAATGGGTCATGGACAGCAACATGAAATATGAAATGCTGAAAGTGCTAGGAGGAAAATAGGCAGTGTCTTACAGGATTCAAGTGTAAGGAAGGACTTCTGAACAGGACTCCATTTTCACAGGAAATAAGGAAAAAATTGACATATGGACTTCATAGAAATAAAAGGCTTCTATACATTAAAGAAGAGAACCCAGCAAGTGAAAAGCGAGTCCATAGAGTGGGAGAAAATTTGTTTTTCAGTTATACATCTTACAGGTATTTGAAGTGAGGTCTAATGATTCTTTGAATTTCCTCAGTGTCTGTTTTGATGTCCCCTTTTCATTTCTGATTTTGCTAATTTGGATATTCTATCTCTGCCTTTAGTTAGTTTGGATAAGGGTTTGTCTATATTGTTGATTTTCTCAAAGAACAAACTCTTTGTTTCATTGATTTTTATATTGTTTTCTTTGTTTCTATTTTTATTGATGTTAGCCCTTAGTAGATAATTGTTCAGTTGCCATGAGTTTGTAAGCTTTCTGTTGCTGAAATCTAGCTTTGATCCATGGTGGTCTGATAATATACAGGAGGTGATATCAATTTTCTTGTATCTGTTGAGACTGGCTTTGGAGACCAAGTATATTGTCAATTTTTGAGAAGTCTCCTTGAGGTACTGAGGGAATGTTTATCCTTTACTGTTTAGGTGTAATGTTCAATAGTATTCACTTAAGTCCATTTGCATCATGTTAATTCCCTTATTTCTGTTAAGTTTCTGTCTGGCAGATCTGTCCATTGGTGAGAGTCTGGTGTTGAAGTCCCACACTATTAATATATGATGTTTAAAGGGTGACTTAAGCTTTAGTAATTTTTATTTTACATATGTGGGTGCCTCTATATTTGAGGCATAAATGTTGAGAATGTTAAGAATTGAAACTTCATCTTGATGGATTTTTCCTTTGATAAATATGAAGTGTCCTTCCACATCTCTTTTGATTAATTTTAGTCTGAAGTCTATTTTGTATCTATTAGGATAGCTACACTAGCTTGTTTCTTAGGTCTATTTGATTGCAAAATCTTCCCCACCCTTCCCTCTGAGGTACTGTTTGTCTTCAAAGTTGAGGTGTGTTTTGTTTCTTGTATGCATCAGAAGGATGAGTCCTGTTTTGGTATCCATTCTGTTAGCCTGTGTCTTTTTATAGACAAATAAGTCCATTGATTTTAAAAGATATTAATAACCAGTGATTGTTATTTCATGTTATTTTGTTATTTGTGGTAATATGAGTTTGTGTGTGTATGAGTGTGCATGTTTATGTGTGTGTGTGTTTGTGTGTGTATGAGTGTGCATGTTTGTGTGTGTGTGTGTGTGTGTGTGTGTGTGTGTGTGTGTCTATGTGTTTCTCTTTTTGGGTTTTACTAATGTCAGATTATCTATCATTTATGTTTTGTGAGTGTAGTTAACTTTCTTGGGTTGGAGTTTTTCTTCTAGTACATCTGTAGTGGTGGATTTGTGGATAGAAATTCTTTAAATTTGATTTTTTTTCATGTAATATCTTGTTTTCTCCATGTATGGTGATCAAAAGTTTTATTGGGTGTAGTAGTCAGGACTGGGAATGATAGTATCTTAAAGTCTATAAGACATCAGTCCAGGCCCTTCTGTCTTTGAGACTCCTGTTGAGAAGTTGGGCATAATTCCAATAGGTGTACCATCATAAGTTATGTGGCCTTATTATTATGACTCAGTGACTTTCTTTTCCATTTCTATCTATTTGATATTCTGCAAGGTTCTTGAACCTTTATAAGCATGTCTTTTTTAAGTTAAGAAAATTATTCTTCTGTGATTTTGTTAAATATATTTTCTGGATTTTTAATACAAGAGTCTTCTCCTTCTTTTATAGCTATTATCCATAAGTTTGATCTTTTCATGGTGTCCCAGATTTCTTTAATGTTTTCTGTTATTTTTCTTTGATTTAACATTTTCTTTGACTGATGAAGCTATCTTGTATCATATCTGCAATGCCTAGAATCTCTCCCATCTCTTGTATTCTGATAATTATGCTTGCTTCTGTACTTCCTGTTCACTTACCCAGATTTTCCATTTCCAGAATTCCTGTAGTTTGTGTTTTCTTTATTGCTTTTACTTCAGTTTCCAGAACTTGAATAATTTCCTTCACGTGTTTGTTTGTTTCTTGATTTATTGACATTCTTTATAAGATTTATTGATTTCTGCCAATGTTTGGTTGTCTTTTCCTTGATTTCTTTAAAGCAGTTCTTCATTTCCTCTTTAAGTACTGCTAATATCTTCATAAAGTTGTTTTTAGGGTCATTTTCTTGTCCTTCAGTAGCACTGAATATTCAGGTCTTGATGTCGTATGATAGATGGGGTCTCTTGTTGCCATATTGCCCTGCCTGTTGTTGATTGTATTTTTACACTGTTGTTTAGGTTTCTGGGTTTGGGGTGATTAGGTCTGGGATCTAATTTCTGAGTTTGTCTTTATAGGATTTGCAAATAGTTCCTTTGTTTCTGTTTGCTCTTTGGTCTTCTAGTCTTTGTGGTCTTGCTTTCTGCTCATGGACATTACCTCTGACCTAGTTTGGAGCCTCTGTCCAAGTTGAGAGCTGGCCTTCTGATGGCTAGCTTGGTGTTTGATGCAGCATGGGTCTCTTTTTCTGATTGGTGTGAACTGTGCCTGATCCAAAGAAGTCAGCCAATATTGGAAAAGTGTCCCATAGTAGGGCAGTTGGTGTTCTGGGAAAGTTTGGACTGTGGGACAGGTCTATGGGAACAGACTCTAGGGAGTGGGGTAGTTCAGCTAGCAAGCAGGACATTTATCTGTTCTTCTGACTGTGTGGTCTGTGCCTCATAACTTTGTTTTCTGTCCAGGTGACTTTCAGATGTATCTAGGTAACAGTTAATGCTAATTAGAACATGGTTTCAAACCATTATGTCCTCCTCCTCTATAGAGGGAATGCACTGGAAGTTCCCCATTCTCCAAGTGAGTGTCTACCTCTGTTTGCTACAGTCATCACAAGTTCTGCTGTCTCCTCAAAGCCAGGGTACAGCTCAAGAACATCTACCCTGAGTGTCACTTTTCCAAATTCCCAGATCCTGAGCTCAGGGACACCGTGATATCCACCACAGACATTGTGAAGAGATAAGTAAATAGCATCATAAAAACGTAAGTTTCATCATGACTCAGGACAGGCCTCCTAGGCACATTCATCACCTGCCTCTTCTGGCTCCATTGGAATCAGAGCAGAAGCCACTCACTAGCTGAGACAAGACAGGATCTGGGAGCATTTGGGGTAAGGAACAGAGACATAGTTCAGAGTTTTGGGTAATTCTTCTGAGTCATGATGATCATAAAAGCAAATGGAAGGGACATGAAAACATGAGTTACTTACAGAAAGAAAAATCTACTTGACCTTAAGTAAAGTCTCTGCCTAGGAAGTTTCTCTTTCTTGGGAAGACCCCAACAGTATGCTTTCTGACATCAGTGTAGGGTCATCCAAGAAAAATAAGAGATACAAGGAGAGGAGAAAGAGTCATAGCAAGAATATCATTGGAGGACTGGAATTTGTGCCCATGACACAGGCTGAGAATTAATTTTCATATCAATCCATAAAGCCAAAGCTTCACCCCAAAGCTCAATGATGTCATTTAAGGGATCCACTTCCCAAGACCTGTAATTTTCTTCACTTTGGTGTCATTGATGCCAATGGCTGTGTTCTGGACAAGGGAGATATAGGATCTTCAATAATTTATAGTGATGTTGGAAATAGAATGCTCTTGGCAGAATATCTGGGGTTCCCCATGAGGAGAGAAGAGTACTGTGAAGGTTGTTGAGAGGCAACAGGGCAGAAGAAGTTGAGATTTGATCCAGGATAAAAATGAATACACATGAGGAATATGATCAGGTCATCTGACCAATCTGGAGCAAACAGAATAAAATACCATGTGATGTCAGCAGAGGGAAGCAGAAATCATAGTCTATAGAAGGCTATCATATCTCTGGTATAACCTTAGCTGAGCAGGTCCCAACCAGAGCTAGTGTGCAGATTAGTAGAAGAGTACTCATGCAAGATGCCTGCTCGATCTCCAGCACAACAAACAAAACAGTTACCCTCTACACTGTCCAGTGTACTTCTGTGAACTAGACCAAGTCTGAGATATCTCTTATCTCTATCACCCTGAGCCTCCCCAGGCAGGAGAAGACCCTCCAGCCCCTTCTAGTGTTCAATGCTGGGCCTGGCTACATGTGTTTGAGATAGGCCAGAATTCACAGATCAGCCTCGGTTCCTGTATGGTGGTTCTGTGTCATGCACCCAAGAGGGACCAAGCGTCACTACTCTAGACATCTGCATTTAGGCAGTTGTAGCCATGGTGAAACAGAAAAATATTCACAGGCCATGCTCAGGTTGAATGTGTCTCTTTGAGTGGCACTCACCCTCTTCCCAGTTTTTCACTCATAATGTCTATTGTCGTTGTGTCATTCATTAAAGTGAGAGTCAACTTGCCTTCTGACAGCTTCAGTCTTTCACCTTCTGTGAGATTTTGATCATTTTCCCCCACAAATAGGTTGCATTTTGGCTTATATGTCCTCTCTTTAAGGCTACAATCCTTAACCTCCGTGGAGTTAAAGTTATCACTTGTGATGGTGGCTTTGGGTAGCAGTGCTGTGCAGAAAACGGAGAGAAGATGGCCCTGTGTGTGGCCTTTAACATTTGCAAAGGCCTTTTTCAACCAATGTTGGTCTTTCTAACATCCACCCCCAATCCTTCTCCTTATAGAACCAAGAAGAAGGAAGACTTGAATGCTCAGAGATGGTGGGTCACCTGCGCTGTGTGAGAGAAACAGTCTTTGCATTTGTGAGCTGAGCTCAGAACTTGATGATACAGACCTAGGATCTGGAGCCATGTAACCATTGTCCCTTGTGGTCCTCAGTGACCCATTGCTGCCTTGCACCATAGAGTGCTGTGTCCCTCTAGCTGTACTGATATCCACTGCTGAGCCTTGGCCAGTGCCCTCCAAGGCAATGATGTTCAAGGAAATCCTACAGGTGGGACAGAATAAGGCTTCCCATTGAGCTTCCCTGAGAAGTACCCACAGACTGTCTTCCAGACTTGCGTGTACAGAAACCTCAAACATGAGACCAGGAGTGCACCTGCCATTCAGCTAAATGAGCAGGCCAATATTCCCAGGTGTTTCATGGTGACTGAGATGAGACGCAGGTCTCCAAAAGACAAGAGTCTCAGAATGGTCTAGGAAATGGATGAATAAGGGGCACAGGTAAGGTTGAAGAACAAACATTGTCTTGGCCTGTAATGCCCTGTCTTTCACAGTAAGGACCATAAAGAGATATTTTCTGAAATATAGGTTGCTGTTTTCTTCCTTCCTTCCTCCCTCCCTTCCTTCTTTCCTTCTCTTCTTTCTTTATTTCTGTTTGTCTCTTTCCATTGGTATGGTTATTTTTACTGTATGTATATCTGTAAACCACAAGTATGCCTTGTGCTCACAGAATCTAGAAGGGGCCATTGGATCCCCTAGAAATGGAATTATAATTTTCTTAGAAGCTGCCATGGATGTCCTGGGAATAGAACATCAGTCTTCTACAAGAGCTATCTTTGCTCTTACCCATTGAGCCATCTCTCCAGGACTTCTAAGTGGATGTTTTCAGAGACAAATATTACTGGTAGAAGGTAGAGATGTGTTTGGCAGAACTAGGTTAGGAATTTTGGACTTTAAAATTTTTTATATGAGACCATTGTTACTCATACCCAAGATCTAAGGCCAATCCATGAAAGGATTACTTCTCTAAGGAGTACAATGAGGCATAATGAGAGACAGATGCTGAAGTTGTTTGAAATGGTGACTTCTTGGAGAGAGCCCTGTGTTAGATGCAGGATCTATTCAAAGGAGGAAAGGAAAGCCATGTACTTTGCCTTTCTGGAGTAGTCACAGCAGCATTCCAGAAAATACATGATTTCCTGTCCAACAGCTGGGTTTCAGAACACTGGAATTTTTCAGAAATTCTCCTGAGGCAGGTAGTTAACTTCTAGAGTAAAATCTAACTGTCCTTTTGTTTTCTTACTTCCTGGAACAGACATCCCCTCAAGTTCCCAATGACCAAGATTAACATTTCTGATATTAAACTCCTCTTTCTCCACGGACATTTGACAAGGTCCTCAGGATGAATACATGGTTTTACACAGACGGCTTGACTGTGTGAGGCAGATCTATGCACTGGGGTTTCTGTGTCTCAGTTTCCCAATGATAGAACACATGAAGAAAAAATGTTGCCATGGAAATAAAGTAGCTTCAAATATTAACAAGGCCCTGACACTGGGACAGGACAGCTCTATGGATCAGTACCATCTGTTACTACTGGCCAGCAGGAGAGAATTCACTAGACTTAATCCCTAAGGATCTGTAGTCATCAGGAGTACCTATGCCCTATCCCTCCCATAGGAGACCCTGACTGTCTTGTGAAGTTTCATAAGCCCGTCAGAACCATTGTCTATGGCTTTGGCAGCACTGCAGCTTGAATCTATACTGAGACTCAAAAGAAAATGCCTAGCTGACTATTTGATACCCAGGGATTATGTGGAATCTCCAGGAGTTGGAGTTAGGTAAGGTTGTGATTCCTCTTGACATGGGTGATGGGAACTGAACTCAGGCCATCTGGAAAAGCAACAAGTGTTATTAAACACTGAGTCATCTCCCAAGCATTCCTTTGACATTCTCTTCCACATTCCCTGAATTCATCTTCTACATGCCTGGGCACCTTCCAGTTTTTCCAGTCCATTGAAACTAGGACTTTGATAAGACAGAATATTCCTGCTGTTCCAGTCCCTAGAGAAAGCTGAACCATCTGTGGATGAACAACTAAATGATTGAATGAATGATTATGGAAGGGCACTGACTTTTGAAGGAATTTCAAGTTGGTAGGTAACAAAATAGGCTAATACTGTAGCTTGACTTTTTTATATATATGAGAGAGAGAGAGAGAGAGAGAGAGAGAGAGAGAGAGAGAGAGAGAGAGAGAGAAAGAATATGTGTGTGTTTACTCATGCATGCATCAGTGTATGGATAAGAAAATGCAACTGTACACATAAGGAGGATAGAGGACATGAGTGAATTGGTTCTCCTCTTCCACCAAGTTTAATATGGGGATTGAATTCAGCATGACAACCTTGGAAGCAAATATCTTTACCCACTAATCCATTTTAGTGGCCTGCTCTTACTTTCATTTAGGGAAAACCCTGTCAGAATTGTGCTGTGGGATGGTCTGTATGTCAAATGTGTTGCTGATTGGTCAATGAATAAATCACTGATTGGCCCGTGGCCAGGCAGGAAGTGTAGGCGGGACAAGGAGGAGAATAAAGCTGGGAAGTGGAAGGCTGAGTCAGAGAGACACTGCCAGCCGCCATCAGGATAAGGAAGATGTAAAGTACCGGTAAGCCACAAGCCACGTGGCAAGGTATAGATTAATAGAAATGGATTAATTTAAGCTGTAAGAACAGTTAGCAAGAAGCCTGCCACGGCCATACAGTTTGAAACCAATATAAGTCTCTGTGTTTATTTGATCGGGTTTAAGCGGCTTGGGACTGGCGGGTGAGAGAGATTTGTCCTGACTGTGGGCCAGGCAGGAAAACTCTAGCAACAAATGGCGTCCAACGTGGTGGCAAGAGTTTCCACCTAAAAACTGAGAAAAGATTCTAAAACAGAGCTAAAAACAGTTCCTAATTGTCTCTCTCAAATGAGCGGCAGCTGCTGGTTTGAGCTACTGGTGGGTTCCTAGCGTGTGTGCTTGACCTGCAGTATGGCGGGAATGAGGCCTCTGCAAGTGGCACATTAAGCTGCATGGTGGATTTAGACTTTGCTAGTACAAAACAAAAAGAAAAAGAGGTTTTTGGGCTACACGCTGCTTGGATAAAAGCATAGAGACCCACGATAGCTCCCAGAGCTGGTGGAAAACGCCATGTTGGGAAGCTGAGGTGGGCGGAGCCAGCAGTCACAGCTGCTGCAGTTTAAGACAATAGATTCACAATAAGACAGATTCAGATGTAATAGTTTAAAATGTGTGTAAAATATACGTAGGCTTGATAGAGACATAAAAGGTGATATATAGAGTTATAGAAACAAATACATAGTTTTAAAAAATAAAGTCTTTAAAGAGACAGTAAAATATAAAAAAATAAGCCACATAAAGATGAATATTACACAGAGAATCTGGATTGTGTTGTCTTTGGGATTTTTAACTGCAGAAAAACATTTGACTGTAAAATCTGTTGAGTTATGCCAATATGTATATTTTAAAGGTACCTTGACTTCAAAATTTGGATGTAAGGATATGTTGCTTTGGAAAAGAGTCTCTTTTGTTTCCACAGAAAGCAAGAGGCTATGGATTTGTTCCAGATTAAGACACATCAGGTTTGACCAGCCAAGACCCCCTGAAAGGTCTCCGATGACACCATGGCCCAGATGATCCAACATCCAAAACCGTTTCAAGGCAACTGGCTCAGATGATACAGCCTCACGGACTACTCCATGATCCTAAAATTTTCTTTGTTTCCCCAAAAGATACAGCGCCCCCCTCCAGCAGGAAGTAGTAAGAGAAGCTACGCCCAAATTCCCAAATACACCAAGCTGACTTTGGAGATGTGTAAAGGTTAAAACTTTCCTTTTTAAGAAAAGAAAATGGGAGGTGCTGTGGGATGGTCTGTATGTCAAATGTGTTGCTGATTGGTCAATGAATAAATCACTGATTGGCCCGTGGCCAGGCAGGAAGTGTAGGCGGGACAAGGAGGAGAATAAAGCTGGGAAGTGGAAGGCTGAGTCAGAGAGACACTGCCAGCCGCCATCAGGATAAGGAAGATGTAAAGTACCGGTAAGCCACAAGCCACGTGGCAAGGTATAGATTAATAGAAATGGATTAATTTAAGCTGTAAGAACAGTTAGCAAGAAGCCTGCCACGGCCATACAGTTTGAAACCAATATAAGTCTCTGTGTTTATTTGATCGGGTTTAAGCGGCTTGGGACTGGCGGGTGAGAGAGATTTGTCCTGACTGTGGGCCAGGCAGGAAAACTCTAGCAACAGAATTGGGAACAACAGTCTTCAGAAAATAATTGCCAATGATGGTAAACTTTGACTAGAAAACAATCTGGTTTCCCCTCCCCTTACCGTTTCCAGTTAACCAAGGGCTCCCTGCTCTGAACATTTGTCCCTCTCCATCCTCTCCCTTTCAGCTGCAAGAACAAACCCTTAGTCTCCTGTCACAATCTTATCTTGGATGAATTCAGCCACACTCTGAATTCCAATCTGCTGTCAAGGCATAAACTCCACAACTTGGTGTTAGGACACAAATCTGCAACATGAGGCCATGTTCCCACAGCTTTAATAAGACCACATCTCCTGCAGCTCACTATAGGACAGAGAATGTAGGAGCTGTCTGTGCTGTGACTCGTAAACTCTGAGTTTACAGTACCTGGCTCATCCCTGTCATGTACACTACCCTGAACTAAACACATGATGTGAAACTTCCCTCGTCACCTATAAAGTTATAAATCACACCTTTCCTATGTGCTGGGGATTGGGAGAAGACTGCTCAATGATGTTGTCCAGAGCTGGAGAGTGCTCTCAGAAGAGGCTCCTTAGACTCACTCTCTGGTCACTCTCATGGCGGTTGTTTCTTGTTCTCACACTCTCCCTAGCTATTTCTTATTTTCACCCCTTTTTAAATCTTATACAAGTATTTTTTTAGAATTTTCTACATGCTTATTTACATCATTTTCATTCCACTGTCTCACTGTCTACCTCCTTGCATGCCTTCCACTCTCTCTATCTCTAATTCTTGCCTCTTCTATAATTATTACTATTATACATAAATTTATATAAAATTTATAAATACATATGTACAATCTGTTCAGCCCATTTAGTGTTGCTCATGTGCATATGTGTTTATTACTGACCATTTGGGATTGGATAATCTATCAGAGACTCATCCATGGAAAATACTGATTTTCTGTCTCTTATCATTCATTAATTACTGCAGCTCTTTACCTATGGGTGGAACCCTGGGAGATTTCCTCATCCATGCTAACATGTAAGTTGGTGTTGTCATTGTTTAGGTCTTATTTACACAGGCATGTAGTTGAGAATTCTGGAGTACAGCTTCTTTGTCATATATAGAAGACACAGTCTCACAGTAGACATCCTAGTCCTCTGACTCTTACAATCTTTTCATCACAACTTTTAAGATGATCCTGAGATCTAAACAAAGGGATTGTGATACATATCAATCATTGGGGATGAACATTGTGTGATATCTGCTGTTGTACACATTTGGACAAATTTTGGAATTCTTTGCTGGTCTCTATCTGTGTAAATAGAGGCTTAATTGATGATTATGAGAGCTACACTCAGCTGTGGGTATAAGGATGTATGCTTAAATTTAGCTAGAAATTATACTAGTCAAGGAAAATGTCCATAGTATGTTCTCCTCTAGGAACCATGACCTTACTAGCCAATTGTAATAGTCTAGGATTCCAATACCAAAAATTATATCTCTCCTACCAAGCAGATCTGAAGTCTAATTAGACAGTTGTTGGTTACCTCCAAGGTGTAAGTGCTACTCTTCCAACTTTAGGGATATATTCACATGCTGCTTATTGCTGAGGTTTGTAGACATCACAACTGAGTAGGACTACTGATCTTTTCCTTCTTTTTCCAGCTTTCAAAGAAATTTCAACTACTATAAGGTCTATTTTTAAGGTAGAAGACATCTGGGTCAGATCCAGTTAGATTTTTCAAAGCCTTACGTCTTATTAGTACAGCGTATCTTAAATAATGATGACCTATTTTCAAATTCTAGGACGCAACCAAGGACAATAACAATAACTCATACTGTTTGGGGAATCTCTTGGACTAACCTGACTAAGAATTTGAAAGAAGGTTTTGCATACCTCGATACAGGCTTTTTTTTTAAGTTTGATGGCTCTTGGTAGGGAGCAGTCTCATTCCAAGTAGCACAACTTCATGTCTTCATATATATGTGATATCATTTTAAGTAAGCAAAATGCAATGATACGTTTCTATAAGATTTGAAACATCCTTAATGTTGTTTATCCCTCTTCTATCCTTCTATCTGTATTGCACTCATTCACCTTCACCAGTTAAGAACTTCTCCCCCTTTTTTCAATCCCGCTTCATAGCATCTGTACAATGCTTCTCTTACTTCTATTGTCTCCTTTAACTTTCCTACTTTCTCTGCCCCCACCCCTGTTATGGGAATTATAAATGTGGAAGTGTATGAGGCTTTGTTTCTTAGTCTCAGTTACTTCAGTCATTGTATTTTCTAGTTCCACTAATTTATCTGAAATTTTATGCTTTCTTTTTCTTACAGCTAAGTAATTTCACTGGTTATATGTACCACATTTAAACATAAAATACATAGTCATCTCAATAAATGTAGAAAAAGACTTTAACAAAATCTAAAATGCCTTCATGGAAAAAATCCTGGTGAGAGTAATGATGGGAAGAGCACACATCAATAAAGTAAGGGTTATGTATGACAAAGCCACAGTCAACATCATCCAAAAAGAGAAAAAATCTTGACATCATCTCATTAAGACCAGGAACAGGACAAGGTTGTCCACTCTCTTCATTCCTTTTCAATATAGTGCTGGAAGCACTGGCTGGAGAAATAAGAAAAGAGAGTGAAATAGAAGGCATATAAATAAGGAAAAAAAGTTAAACTATCCCTATTTTCCAATGATAATATATTACTCAGAAAAGATCACAACTATCCACTGGAGAACTACTAGGAGCAATCAACAATTTCAGCACAGTGGCAGGATATAAAACCAATTTAAACATGAGTGGTTCCTGTCTCCACCAACACCAAGCACACTGGAAAAAATATTATCTCCAAACTCCCATCCATATTGGCCTCAGAAAAATTAAGAATAAACATAACCAAGGAGGTGTAACACTCCTACAATTTCTGAAGAAAATGATTAAGGAATACAGAAGAATGGAAAAAAATCAACTCATGTTAATGGACTGGCATAATTAATATTGTGAAAATAAACATTCTAACCAGATAATTTGCAGACTCAATGTAACCCCAGTCAAAACCCCAATTTCATATTTTTATAAAAATAGAAAAATTTCTAAAATTCATATGGAACTGCAAAATGTCTCAGGTTGTCAGAGGTATCCTGAGCAAAAAGAACAGTGCTAGAGGAATCACAATTACAGACTTCATAATATTAAAGAGCTATATTAATATAAACAGTATGGTACTGGCACAAAAACAGACATATAAACTAATGGAACAAAATGGAAGACACAAAGCATGAGTGTACATAATTTCATCCATCTGGTATTTGACAAAGATGCCAAATATGTACTGGAGAAGGAACAGCATCTTCAACAAGTGCCAGTGAGAATAGAAAATATCCACATGTAGAAGAATGAAATTGGACCAATATCTATCACTCTGTACATAAGTTGACTCCAAATGAGTCATGGACCTAATGTGAAATATGAAATGCTGGAAGGGCTAGAAGAAAAAAATCTTCAGTGTCCTACATGATACAAGGTTAGGAAAGGCCTTTCTGAACAGGACTCCATTTGCACAAGAATTATGAAAACGCTCCCCCAAAACTACCCATTCCCCTACAACCTCAGTGGCTCCCTGAGACACAGAAACCACCAGCTCCAACTGGACCAAGAGCTCTGATTGGACCAAAATGCCGATTTGACCAAAAGTGGGCCCTTGAGATGCAGACACAGAAAGCACAGATTGGACCTGGGGCAGCTCCTTCACACACAGATACCCCTTGTACTGATTGAAGGAAGAGATGGGTAGACACCAGTGCAAGAACACATACAACAGAAAGAGCAATATGGCACCACCAGAACCTAGCAGTTCTATAACAGCAATACCTGCACATCACAATGTAGAATAAGCAGAAGAATACAACTTTAAAAATAACTTTATGAAGATGATAGAAGCTTTTAAGAGGAAATGAAAAATTCCCTTACAGAAATTGAGGAAAAGACAAACAAAATATTGGAAGAAATCAGCAAATCCCTTAAAGCCAAGAAAACCATGAAAAAGCAATCAAACAGGTGAAGGAAACAGTTCAAGACCTGAAAACTGAAATAGAAGCAATGAAGAAGACACAAACCGAGGGAATGCTGGAAATGGAGAATCTGAGTAAATGAACAGGAACTACAGATGCAAGCATAACCAACAGAATGCAAGAGATGGAAGAGAGAATCCCTGATGTGAAGGATATGATAGAGGAAAGAGATTCATCAGTCAAAGACAATACTAAAGCCAAAAATGTCATAACACAAAATGTCCAGGAAATCTGGGACATCATGAAAAGACCAAACCTAAGAATAACAGAGGTAGAAGAATGAGAATAATATCAGCCCAAAGGCACAGAAAATACATTGAACAAAATAATAGAAAAAAAACTTTCCCAACTTAAAGAAACAAACACCTATTAACATATAAGGTGCTTACAGAACACCAATAGAGTGGAACACCAAAAAAGTCTCCTCGTCACATAATAATAAAACCACTAAACATACATAATAAAGAAAGAATATTAACAGCTGCAAAGGAAAAAGGCCAAGTGACGTATAAAGGCTGACAGACCCATCAGAGTAACATTCAAATTCTCAGTGTATACTCTGAAAGCCAGAAGGTCTTGGACAGACATTATTCAGACACTAAGAGACTACTATAACCAGAAAAACTTTCAATCACCATAGACAGAGTACAGAAGATATTCCAAGACAAAACCAGATTTGAACAATAGCTATCCATAAATCCAACCATACAGAAAGCACTAGAAGGAAAATCTAACCTCAGGAAGTTACATACACTCATGAAAACATAGGCAATAGGTAATTCCACAGCAGCAAATCCCAAAGAAAGGAAATATATACACACTACCACCAAAAAATAACAGGAAATAACAGTCAGTGGTCATTAATATCAATGGACTCAATTTACTTATAAAAAGATACAATCTACTATGCATAAATGAGACAGTTGTATAGTTTAGTCTGCTTAAGGGGCCCCCTGGAAGTGGGATCAAGATCCATACCTGGTGCATGAGCTAACTTTTTGGAATCTATTACCCATGGAGGGCCACCTTGCACAGCCTTGTTGCAGAGGGAAGTGCTTGGACCTGCCTCAACTGAATGTACCAAACTTTGCTGACTCCCCACAGGAGGTATTATATTTTCAGAGGAGGAAGTTGGGGAGGGGGAAATCTGGGGAGTGGGGGGAGGGAAGAGAGGGAGATCTGTGATTGGTATGTAAAATGAATGAAAAAATTCTTAGTAAAGAAAAAATATTTTGAAAAAGACACAGACTAACAGAATGAATATGAAAACATGATCCATCCTGCTGCATATAAAATACACACTTCAACTTCACAGAGAAACACTACCTCAGAGGACAAGGTTGCAAAAAGATTTTCCAATCAAATGGACATAAAAAGCAAACTGGTGTAGCTATCCTAATATCTAACAAAATGGACTTCAAACTAAAATCAATCAAAAGAGATCAGGAAGTATGGTGATATTTTATTTGTGCTCTAACAAATAAAGCTTGCCTGAGGATCAAAGGAAAAAGCTAGCCACTATATTAAACATAGAGGTCAGGCAGTGGTAGCACATGCCTTTAATCCTAGCATTCAGAGACAGAGATTCATCTGGATCCCTGTGAGTTCAAGCTCACACTGGAAACAGAGCCAGGGGTGGTGGCACACATCTTTAATCCATCACTAGTTAATCATAGACACCTGGAGGTCTCTACATACAGACAGGAAGTGATGTAGGTGGGCAGAGAGAAGAGGTAAGATGGCAGGGCATAGAAAGGTATACAATGTGTGAGTATATAGTAAGTAGCTCTCTTGGGCTGAGGATTTCCTAGTGGTAAGAATTTGTGGCTGGCTTGTTCTATCCCTCTGATCTTTCAACTTTCACCCCAATATCTGACTCTAGGTATTTTATTAATAAGACTATTTGTCAATTTGTGTTACATTTGGTGACCCAACGTTTGTGGCACAAATTCCCGAAAAAGCCACTTTCCTAGGACTCAGGCCAGAGCTGCATGCAGTCGGATTCTCCACCCCACATAGGCCAGAGTCTCTTTGGCTTCTTTTCTGCTGGTGTGTTGTGGGCTCTCTCTGGATCACCATCTCAGACTACTACCACACTAGGTAGCTTCCATAAAACTCCCTCAGGTTTCTACTGTTCTATGCAGTCAGCAGAGTTAGTGAGTCAATTAAGATATCTTAAAGAGAGAAATTAGTCAAAAAAGAATTTTTTCCCACATTAAGAAAAGAGAAACATTTTTACAAAAGAGGGAATTTGATCTCTGTTTGGTAACACATTGGGCAATATGGAAATGGAACAATTAAATGAGAGAATAATTAAAGTTGTGTGATTTACATAGCATCAATTATGAATATTATTTTTTGATCATTTTTGTTTTATCATTAAAGAGGTTTGTAGATATGAGTGCCAAGATAAAAGTTTTAGAAAAGCTTGTTAAAACAGATCATAGACTTATTCAGACCCAGAAAGAAGAATTTAAAAGTGAACCTATCTCAGCATTCAAAAAGTCAACATTAATCTATCCAGTAACCTTACAGAAACTGCCAAATACTCAAGGCTATGTATTAGCATTATTCAGTTTTCAAGTGCTTGTAGGCTTTCTGTAATATTTGTTATTGAAATCTAACTTTAAGCCATCATGATCCAATAACATACAGGAGGTTATTCCAATTTTTTTGTATTTGTTGAGATTTGTTTTGTAACCAATAATGTGGTCAATTTTAGAGAAGGTTCCATGGAGTGCTGAGAAGAAGGTATATTCTTTTTTGTTAGGGTGAAATGTTCTGTAGATGTCTGTTAAGTCTATTTGAGTCATAACATCTGTAGTATCTTTTATTTCTCTGTTAAATTTCTGTCTGGCAGACCTGCTCATTTGTAAGAGTTGGGTATTGAAGCCTCCTACTACTAGTCTGTGGGTTTTGATGTGTAATTTAACTTTTAGTAGTGTTTTTTTTTTTACATATGTGGGTGCCCTTCTCTTTGGGGCATAAATGTTAAGAATTGAGACTTCATCTTGGTGGATTTTTCCTTCAATGAATACGTAATGTCCTTCCTGATCTCTTTTGATTGATTTTAGTTTGAAGTCCACTTTGTAGGATATTAAGACAACTACATCAGCTTGCTTCATAAGTCCATTTGATTGGAAAGTCTTTTCCCAGCCTTTTACTCTGAGGTAGTATCTGTCTTTGAAGTTGAGGTGTGTTTCTTATATGCAGCAGAAGGATGAATCCTGATTTCATATCCATTCTGTTAGTCTGTGTCTTTTTATAGGCAAATTGATTCCATTGATATTAAGGGATATTAATGACTAGTGATTGTTAATTCCTGTTATTTTTTGTGGTAGTATATGTGTTTTTCCCTTTTTGGGGATTTGTTGCTGTGGGGTTATCTATTGCCTGTGTTTTCATGGGTGCATCTGACTTCCTTAAGGTTCTAATTTTACTTCTAGTGCTTTCTGTAGGTCTGGATTTGTGGATAGGTATTGTTTAAATTTGGTTTTGTCTTGGAATGTCTTGTTCACTCTGTCTATGGTGATTGAAAGTTTTGCTGGGTATAGTAGTCTGGGTTGGCATCCATGATCTCTTAGTGTCTGCATTACATCAATCCAGGATCTTCTTGCTTTCAGAGTCTCCATTGAGTAGTTGGGTGTTTTTCTGTTAGGTGTGCCTTTATTAGTTACTTGGCCTTTTTCCTTTGCTGCTCTTAATATTCTTTCCTTAATTTGTATATTTAGTGGTTTGATTATTTTGTGATGAGGGGACTTTTATTGGGGGTCTAGTCTATTTGGTTTTCCATAAGCTTCTTGTGTCTTCATAGATATTTCCTTCAAGTTGGGAAAGTTTTCTTCCATGATTTTGTTGAATATATTTTCTGTGCCTTTGAGTTGATATTCTTTTCATTCTTCTATCCCTATTATTCTTAGATTTTGGCCTTTTCATGGTGTCGCAGAAATTCTTGACATTTTGTGTTATGACTTTTTGGTTTGTACTTTTATTTGACTGTCAAATCTATTTCCTCTATTGTATCCTCTACTCCAGTGATTCTCTTTTCCATCTCTTGTATTCTGTTGGTAATGCTTGCATATGTAGTTCCTATTTGTTTACTCAGATTTTTTATTTCCAGCATTCCCTCAGTTTATGTCTTCTCGTTGTTTCTGTTTCAATTTTCAGGTCTTGAACTGTTTCCTTCACATGTTTAGTTACTTTTTCATGTTTTTCTTGGCTTTCTTTAAGGGATTTATTGATTTCATTCACTTTTTTGTCTTTTCCTCAATTTCTTTAAGGGAATTTTTCACTTCCTATTTAAATGCTTCTCATCTTCATAAAGTTATTTTTAAATTTGCTTTCCTCTTTTTTTATGTTGTGATATTCAGGTCTTTCTATTATAGAACTGCTAGGTTCTGTTGATGCTGTATTGCTCTTTTTATTGTTGTATGCATTTTTCACTGGCATCTACCCATCTCTTCCTCTAATAGGTGCAAGAGGTGCCTGTGTCTGAGCAAGATGCCCTTGGTCCAAACTGTGCTTGCTGTGTCTGTTTCTCAGGGGGTCATTCTGGGTCCAATATTAACTCATGTTCTAATTCTAGGTGGTGAATTCTATGTCTTAGGGAGATACCCCTGGTCCAATCTGAGCTGGTTGATTCTGTGTCTCCTGGAGCCACTCTTGGTCCTATCAGGGCTCTTAGGCCTATGAGAGATGGCGGATTCTGTGTCTCTGAAAGCTGCTCTTGGTCCAATGAGAGCTCTTGGTTCAATAAGAGCTGGAAGATTCTGTGTCTCAGAAAGCCACTCTTGATCCAATGAGAACTGGCATATTCTGTGTCTCAGGAAGCCACTGATAGGTTTGGGGTAGGGTGTGGGTCTTGTAGATTGTCAGGTCTAATAGGGAGTTTTGGGGGGAGCCTTCCCACAGTAATCTTCCCTGCTGGCTAGCAACTAGGAGCAGTAATGGTGGGGGTTCCAGGGCATGTATTAATGTCCCATGGCCTACGTCCTAGATGTAGGACTCTCTGTTTGGGAGAGAAGAGTCATTCACCTCTTGATCCGATCAGAGTTGACAGATTCTATGTCTTAGGAAGGGGGATAGGTAGGTTTGGGGTAGGGCATGGATCTTGTAGAATGCAGGGTCTGATGGGGGGTTTTGGTGGGGGAGCCTGTCTGCAGGAATCTTCCCTGCAGACTGGCAACTGGGGCAGTAATGGGTGGGGGTTCCCAGGTATGCATTATCTTGCATCTCAGTCTTACAGGCACATATACCCATGGATGTTCAAGAGGATGACTTCTCATTAAGCTGTATAATTTTGATATATAGAAAAAATACTCTAAGATATGCTTCATAACTTGATCTGTTGTCACACAAGGACTGTAAGACACTTAAAAGCCTCCTTTGTTCCTTTTACTCAGACTAACAAAAGAAAAAACAAATTCTTCCCAGTCTAAGACAAACTACACACAATTAGCTCATTTTTACCTCAGAATAAGTTCAAACTAGACTGAATGTTTCTGTAAATGGATGTTAAGTTAAAATATTTACAGATATTCACAAGGTCAGAGTCCCAGATGTCTAACCAAGTTAATTAACTCAAAGCAACTTGATGCCAATTCTTCTCTTGCCAAGTCTAGCCAATAGAGCAGACCATGATGACTCCTTGCATAAAGTTCTTCTGTGGTTTTTCTCAACGCACTGTGCCACATTTTATACATAAGGGACCTTGAAGTCAGGTGTTGCCATCATTACTCACTAATTTCAGAAACATTCTTTGTAGCTTTTAATTAAAAATATTTTGCTGTTGAATATGTATATAAACTTTGGAGAATCAGAGCAGGGGAGCATAGAGATAATTGGAACTAAAGAGAGTTAGAGCTAGGAAGAATCTAAAACCAAAAATTTAGAACTACAGAACTGGAGCTCAATAATTAGAGGTAGAGAATGAGGGAAAGTCAGAACAAGAAAATTAGAGCTGAAGAAAAATAAAAATGAATAACCCTCAGATCATATATGTAAGTCTTTAGCCTTCAGATTTTAAAAAAAAAAGTCCTAAATTTCATGATACTGTGGCCTTTCTCCTCCAACCCTAGGTGTCGCCTTTAGAGCTGGTCTTTCAGGCTACAATACAAGAGAGAGAAGTGTGTTTCAGTCAACAAAGCTGAAGGGAATTGGAGATCTGAAGGATGTTTTGAAATGAGAATTGAAGACACAGAGTTTTGAGTTTATCCAGCTGTTTTTGTCTTGCTTTGTTCTAGTATTTCCTCACAATGCTCCCATTTTTTGAAAGAAAATGGCCCCCATTTTCTGATAATATTAGGATGTGTGGCTGTTTGAGTAAGTGTGGCCTTGTTGGATGAAGTATGTCACTGTGGGGGTGTGTTTTGAGGTCTCTTATGCTCAAGCTACTTACTCCCAGTGAGACACACCAACTACTGTTGCCTGAGAGATATAAGACTCTCAGCTATTTCTCCAGCACCATGTCTGCCAGCATGCCTAAATGTCCCAGTATGATTATAATGGACTGAATCTTTGAAACTGTAGGCAAGCCAACACAATTAAATGTTTTCCTTTATAAGAGTTGATATGGCCCTAGTGTCTCTTCATAGCAATAGAAACTCCAACTAAGACAACCTACTTAAGTGGATATTAGGTATAAAATGAAGGATAACCACGCTGCAATCCAAAGACCCCAAAAGGCTAGGTAACAAGGAGGGCCCAAGGATGGATCTCATGTGGAATGAGAAATAGATGAGATCATGTGGGTAGACTGTGAGTAGATGGGGAATAGAACATGAAAGATGGGGTTGGTGTTGAATGGAGGGGGAGAATACTGAAAGAGATGACTAGAAATGGGGGCATATTGGGGTTAGCAACTTGGTGCAAGGGAAACTCCTATGATTCTATAAGGATGACTCCACCTAATATTGCTAGCAATAGTGGATATGTAGCCTGAACTCACCATCTCCTGTGAGCAGGAAATATTTCCAATGAGGGATTGGGACACCAACTCAGCCACATAACCTTTGATCTAGTCTGTCCTACATATGGAGTGTGATGTGGTAAGGGTGGCACAGAGATAGTGGGAGTGGACAACCAATGGCTATCCCACCCTAAGACCCATGCCACAAGAGTGAAACTACCCCCTGATACTACCTCAAGTGCCAGGACCCAGAGAATCAATGGCAGAGAGACTTGGGATAAAACCAAACACAACTGGAGAGATAAAAATGTCACCATAATGATGCCTGATGATATTCTGTTATACTCAATGATTCATGCACACCTGAATTGTCATCAGAGAGCCTTTATACTGTAACAACTGATAGAAACAGCAAAACACTACGCCAAACTCAGGTAATCCTGCTCACGAGAGGGAAGAAGGATTGTATGAGACAGAGGGGTCAGTGACATCACAAAAAAACCCACAGAATGAACTAACCTAGGCTCACAGGGGCTCACAGAAACTGAACTGACAACCAGTCTCAGAGAAGATTCTATGAAGAGGGATCAGCATACATGTCTCCAGTCTTGTAGTCTTTCCTATATTCTTTTCTAATGTCTGTAGTCAAGATCCTCAGAAGGTCTCCCCTGGTCAAATCTGATCTCTATTAACTTTGAAGGAATCTAATAGCTTTTCACTTCCTGTGGAAACAAAGGCATAATGTCTCCCTTGACACAACACATTTCCCAACTTCCTTTGTGAAGCCAAGACACCTCTAAAGCACATATGCTGGTTTAATTCAACAGTCCCCCCCATAATGCAATGTCTCTCAGCAGCTGCTCTACACTCAATCAGCATTCAAAAAATTTAAAGTCAACAAAGCACCATACAGGATCCCTATGTATTTCCCACATTTACATGGCTTATTCTTTATATTCTGTTACTCTTTCTTTAAAGACTTTACTATTGTGTTTAAACTATTTTTTTTCTAATTCATCTATACCAATTCTTTAACCTTCCTTGTTTAAAGGTTTTCTTGGTCTGGATCACTTTACTGTGCACCTACAGCCTTCTCTGACTGTGTAAGCCAAACCTTAAACCTACCTCAGCTCCACACATGGCACTGGCCGGCTCAAACCTGCAGGCCATGTCAGAGAGCCCTGTCTGTGTACACCAAGGCCTGCCTGAGAGCCTGTGGGACTAGGAAACCACATTTGACTTTGTGTTTGCTTGTTTGCATATTCGTAAGCTTTCTCAGATTCTGTGTGGAAATACATCCCCCATGTTGGATGCCATATTGATGTGTCTTTCTCTGTCATGCCAGCCAACTCAGAAATAATGAGGTAGATGACATCACACAGGGCTGGAGGGAGTAGGATGGATTTAGAAATTATTTGGCAATGGACAATAGTGATGGTAACACGGCAATGTGAATGTACTTTTTTCCATTCAGTTGTATACCTCAAAAGAGCTAAAGTGGGAAATCCCACACATGTCTCAAGAATATTTATAAGCAGGAAAAAGAATCATGTGTGAGGTTGCACTGTGAATGCCAGTCTGAGGATCGAAATAGCCTAGTCAAACTTTTTGCCATGGATTTTACATCTGTGCATCAAACTGTGAATGAAAGCTATTTAGTAACCAGTTATGTGAATAGAGAGAGAGAAACATGGGCAGTCATTTATCCTGTCACCATTCCTCATTTCACATGGATGACTGGTGTCTAGGTAGCACTGGTGTCAGGTGAAACTATTGGAGCATATGAGAAGATGTTTATCTCCATGTAAGCACTGCACTATTTTAACAGGGGACCCAGAGCATCCAGAAGTTTGGGGCTCCTGAAATTAGCTTCGACAGAGTCTGAAGGTTGGCTATATATTTGACCCACAACTTAGGCTCTTAACCTCTTTGTAATTGTGTTTACTATATTGATATCTCTATTTTCCTTTAGAAACTGAGTATCACTTTAAATCCTGTCCTATCCTTCTACACATAATTATGTTGGGACTACAGACATGATTAACAATGCTGGCTGTACATGAGTACTTACTAACAATTTTTAACACACAGCCTTTCTCTGTTTTGTACCTCCTCGATAAAGAAGTGCTTCATTCTGCTGTAGGATGAGAGGTGAGTTCACTCATTCATTATGGCCACCTTGACTGGGAGACTGGTCTTTGAACTGACTGGGTTGGAGAACTCACACTGATGATCTCCAGCATCCTCTTTCCTGAAAGGATCTATGCTGTGTCAGCACACTGTTGGGGAAAGCACCATCCTCTCTTGGAGCTTCAGCATCTGCTAATGAGGACCCAATGAGTGGAGATTCCATCGTCAGCTGCGAAGCAGGTGAGTACTACAAAGTTCTGTGCTGTGACTATGGTGTCTGTGACTCACATGAAGGGCTGTATCACAGGCTCATGATAAAATGGAGGAGGGGACCAAGTGCCAGTAGCCCTTCAGGGAGCTCAAACAGCCACTCTATAGTTCACACTTAATAAAACCTTCATAGGGGAGAATTTGTAGCTGTGACTATAAATGTATCTTGTGCTTTGGATCTGCCATCCATGGCCTGTGTGACCCTGATATAGTCATGTTTTGCTGTGTTTGCCTCAATTTCCCTATATTTGTTCAAATGGTCATTGTTGTGTCTATAAACTAAGCTTAGTTATGATCAATGGCCTGAACTTGGGACACAGGAGCTGCTCATAATAGCAGCATCTGTTACTATTTAGTTATGATCAATGGCCTGAACTTGGGACACAGGAGCTGCTCATAATAGCAGCATCTGTTACTATTTATCTACAGAAATAATTACCTAGGTGCCGGGAGCCTGGGTGAATGGGTCCTGCAGAGGATGTAAGGAGTCTGCGGGGAAGGAAGTGAGCCAAGCCATAGTGGTCAGGAGAATCCTGCAACCTGACTGACTAGCAGCCAGAGTATTTCTTTATTTATACAGAATTTAGTTAGCAGAGATACATTCATGATGTTACAAAACATAGATCATATCATTTTTGGTTTTGGACATGTGTTTCACTTTCTTTTGCTCATCTTTTAGTCATCATTAATAAACTATGACAGAACAGAGTTACTATTTCCAATCATTTTCCCTCAAGTTTTGACATCATTAATAAACAGAGTTATCATTCTTACTCATTAACCCCACAACCCAACTTTTGACAATCTAGAGGCATATGACAGCCAGTGCTCAGGCTGGTTGGTTTGATTGTTTCAAGGACACTAGACCAAAACCAAATCTTCAACCACCCTGGGCATTTTGCCATGTCCCAAGCAGTGTATTATTAACTCTTAGTGGTCAGAGTGCCCAGAAAAATTCTCAGGCTAAAGCTTCTGCAGTTATTATTCAAATTCTGGCATAATATAATCAATGTTCACATTCATATCTTTACAGAATTTGCCTATATGTCTAATCCTGGCATTCTGTTGTTCCTTGGTCATATGACATTAGAGTGGTTCCACATGAGCTAACTTCTAAGAGAGGGAGGTCCTAACACCTAGTACTTTTATCATCTTTCCACTCCATACTTTGCTCATCAATATGTCTCTATGTGGGGCAGAGTTGTATGCCACGTAATTGTCTGAGTGTACAGTGGGAAGAGGCTTATAATCTGAACTGTGGACAATTCCTCTAGTCCACCGAATCTTGTTGACCTTTTTAATTTTACTTTGTTTTGAATATCTTGTTCCAGTGTAAGTACATGGACAGATGTTTCAAGAATGTCTCATAGCCTCATGAAGAGACCTCTGGCTTCTTTATGTGTCACAACCTCCAAGGCATAAGGAAGACCTTCAAGTGGATAAGGATATCTCCCTAAAAGTGGTGGGGGGAATAGTATGTTCAGAACTTTCCTGGGTGAGCTTAGAAGCAGCATTCCTGGGAGAAGGCGTAAATGATTCATAAGGAATTTTTCATCAATCCAATATCCTCAAATTGTACAAATATTAAAAGTGCCCCAAGTATGTAACAGGCGGAGATGAAAGCCAAAGGTGGCATGGCAGCCATCATGTGGCTCAGCTTTGCTGGATCTTTGTCAAGCAGCTGTGCTGGCTTTATAACTTCTGCCATTCTATTCAGATATAGCTGTGCCACCTAAGCTGGGCCTCGGAGGACCTGAAGGAGTCTGGAATAACTGTTTTCTCTGTGCCCTGTGGTACCCTGACTTTCCTGTAAGTCTCCTAAGCTTACTTATGCCGTGGCACCTGTCCACTGAGACTCAGAAGAAGAAGATGCCCAAGTGACCTACCTAACTTCAGCTGTCATGGCATGGCACAGCTGCTTCCACACTCATGGGACTTGTAGAGTCAGTAAAACCTGTTCCCTGACAGCTCTAACAGAAAGTCAAAAACAAACAGTGACAAAATGCTCCCCAGTATCACCTGGAGTCAAGCAACCCACAAACAGAGTTTTGGAGCCGGGACTTCCTGATGCTCTCTGTGAGGATCCCTTGGATTTCTTAGGCAGTGCCTACCTGACTTTCACACAAAGTCTCTTAGGGCCATGCATGGTGAAAGTCCCAAGTGTCTGTATTGAGTCTGACATCCTTGTGCTGAGTTGTCCAGCCCATGTTCTTCTCTCTGACATAGAGATGGGTGAAGGATTCTAATCTATTTCAGTTTGTCTACCCCATGTGTTTCCTGTAGTAAGTACCAAAACCCCAGTGTAGGAACACAATGCAATAAGGGAGTGAGTAGATCTAACACATTCAGGGCAGTCCAGTGTATGAAGTAGGATAAGCCACTCCCAGTAGCTGGAGGCCACAGCGAGTCACTTACTGATTACATAGAGTTGCACATGTGTTACTTCAATTTTGAAATTTCTGTTTCAAGTTTGTAGTGTGTAGAATCCTGCATCTTTCTCAGTGATGTCCTGCAGCAGCAGGGATCTGTTGGTGCATGCCATCTCTCTTCTGCTTTGTGCAGGCCCTCAGGTGGTGAAGTTCATGGCTCTGCTGTAATCTGCAGTTTTAAATATTTCTGTCTGATACACTGATTTGTACCAGGAAAAAAGCTCCAATATCTCTGGAAGATTACGAACGAGGAGAAAATCATGTTTCCCTTTAGCAGCATGCTGAGGCACTGGTTCAATCATGAGTTGGGCAGATTAGAGGGTTATAGCGTGTAGACAGGGAGCCAAGAAGGGAAAGGAGGAAAGGCCATCAATTGAACAGCATTGGTTTGGTGGGAAGATGGTGATCTCTATCCTATGTGGATAGATTCCTCACTCAGCCTAGAGATCCAGGTGTGGGTATGTCTATCATACTTGGTAGATGTCAGCAACATGAATTTCTCCATTCCATTGGTGCCTCTGAATGTCTCATTTCCTCTGCAAGGAACTCTTTTCTGTTGCCTACATGGCTGCAGCCTCACTGCCCTCAGTCAGACACCACCATACTCATGCACACTATTGCTTGAGATGATGCCTCCCCTGAATTCTACAGATCGTGGAATTTCACTTTATGACGTTTCTCTATCTTGCTTTATGGTTCCAGTCAATTTCTGACTTCACATGTTAGATATGCTTGCTGCTCTGCCCTGCAGTCCACACAGGGTGATGACAGAAGCAGTCTTATCTTCTTGGTAGGTCCAGGTCATGGGAAAGGCTCAGGTACTAGACTGGCTGACTTTGTCAACTTGCCAGAAGGTAGAGTCCTTTGGAAAGTGGGAGACTCAGTTAAAAATGCCACTGCCAAACTGGTCTGTGGGAAAGCCTGTAGTATATACTTTTTATATACTTATATATTTTTAATTGAGTTGGAGGGTCCAACTCACTGCAGGCAGTTCCACATCTGCTCAGTTCCACATCTGGTCCTGCATGAAAAATAGAAGGTTGAGCAAGCCATAAATTGCAAGCCAGGAAGAAGCACTGCTCTACGGTCTCTGCATGAGATAATGGATAATAGTTATGGAACTCTCATAGGGAGATAAAAAAATACCTTATTTTCTATGTGTAGACAAAAGTCATGGACCTCTCCCACTCTGAGGGGAAGTAAGTCATGTCCTGGCAAAATGTAACTCAGGGTCACCTGTAGTCAAGCCTGGAACAGAGAACAGGGCCATGGTTTCCTCACATACAAGGATAGAACCTCAAAATACCAAGCAGAGTCTGGTGTCTTAGGCTGAGTTACTTTCCATCAAGGTCTTCATACAAGGGGAGTACCAGACTATGGAGTCTCATCTATGGCCATTTGTCTCATGCAAACATAGGGACACAGTGAAGAGAGAAGGGAGGCACAGGACAGGCATGACAGTCCTATGTGTCTAAGAAATAACCAGTACTGAACAATGACAGAGAATAATTTACTGTCTACCTGAAGTTGCCCATGGGCTACTTCACCTTTCAGATCTGTACTCAGAGTTCACAGCATATAGAATCCAGTGGCAGCAGAGGTGATACTGTAGAACATCCAGGATCCATTGCTGTACACTACCTCAATACACTGTGTGAAGGCAACAAAGACTTGCTTTGTCCCTACTGTGTGTCAGGCAGCCTCAAGGTTTTTGAACACAATCACTTCTTTGTACCAGAAAAGGGCCCAGAGATTCTCTGGGAGATTTTGAGATTCTCTGGGAGATTTTGAATGACTGGAAGAATGTTTGAACTTTCTGCAACAATGAGCAGCACTGATTCTATAGTGGTCTTGGCAGAGGTGGGAGGGTGCTTGCAGTTCCAAAGGGAGACTACAAGGAAAGAGAAAAATCTACCAATATTGGTATCTTTGTATTGGGTGAAAATGGGGCCCTGAGTCCTTAGCAGGTGTTTCCATTGCTTAGCCTAACGTATGACTGAGTTTCTCCCTCAAGACCTCCATCCTCTTATTGTCTTTGTACATTTGATTTCCTTGGTATGACACTCTCTCAACCATCAACATGGTCCTGTCTCACTGACCTAAGATCCCTGCTCACATTTAGAGTACATTGGTGTTGGGGTGATGCTTCTTAGATCTCTTGCCCTATACCTGCATAGGTATATAATCTGACATGCATCTTAACTTTCTGTTGCTGTTCTGTTCTTGTGGTTCCAGCCATTACCTGACTTCACCTTCTAGATTATTTACTCGTCTTTCTGTCATTCAACTGGCACTGGGGCTGAATGAGCACTGAGATTTGTCTTATACTTTTGAAAGAAGTACTGACTAAAAAAATCTCAAATTCCAGTGGAGAATGAATAAATGAATAATATCCCAGGACCCTGTTTGCCTAAGGAATTATTTAAGAATTTCATAGGTTTGGAGATAGAGTTTAATTTTTCCATTTGCTTTGATTGTTTCACACTTGTTTACAAATTACATTTGTGAGAGAATTTCTGTACAAGAGTGTCCCATTGTGGGTGTGTGAGTATGACATGCAGTGGAGGTCAGAGAAAATCTTATGTTCATTCATTTCTAGGTCATTTAACAATGACACAAATGCCAGTATTCACTGAGCTATGTTACTGACAAACACCAGCTTGATTTTTTAATGTGGAAAATTATACCTGAGAACACCAGTTTTCAGAATATTGTAGTCATGCTGACTAAGTTTGGGTAAAATAATCTGACCTTCCCTTCCCCTTACTACATTTTGTTCACCAAGAGCTTCCAGATAGTAGACTCTTTCTGGCTCTGTCAAATTTCCTAAAACCCTGTGACTCTTCTCAGGTCCTGTGCCACTCAGGAGACTCCAAACAGTAGGTATGTCTTCTCCTCTCAACACTGTCAAGTTATGGTCTCTACACATGTAAGAAGGAGACTTGGACAGGTAGTATGTTGTGGAATATTAGTTGAAGATGTCTTACATTTGTTTATGCTGTGGAATTTTTGTTTAATGATGCAAAGATGTGTTGCATTCTTTTATGTTGCATTTGTTTAACTCTGTGAAGCTGTGTTACTTCGCATGTCTAAAACACCTGATTGGTCTAATAAAGTGCTGAATGGCCACTAGCAAGGCATAAGACAGGATAGGCAGGGCTGGCAGGTAGAGAGAATAAATGGGAGGAGAAATTGGGGAAGATATATTGGTGAGAAAAAGGAGAAGAGGAGGACTCCTGAGGCCAGCCACCCAGCTACACAGCAAGCCATGGAGTAAAAAGTAAAGAAAGGTATATAAAAAGGTAAAGCCTAAAAGCAAAAATAGATGGGATAATTTAAGAAAAGCTGACAATAAACAAGTCAAGCTAAGGTCTGGCACTCATAAGTAAGACCCCATGTATTTATTTGGGAGCTGGGTGATGGGCCTCCCAAATAGACAAAAGAGTAAAAAACAACCAACTACATGAGTGCATCCTTTACACAGGGTACTGAGGGTGCCTCTCTGGTCTTCGTGGCATAAAATTACTCCTCCTGTGGCACTTATGCTTCATCACAGCTCCTAAGCTCTGTAATCCTTCTTCCCTCTGAGCTGAGCCTCCTGCAAGGCAGTAGCACCTCTCAGATTGCCATGAATTATGGGTGGGTATGTTTAAGACACTGCTCTGCCCTCTTCACTCTCAATGGTGCCCAGTGTCCCTCTACCCTTCTATCATTATGTTTCCATCCTCCAGACCACATGTGAACAAGGCTGATGAGCATCCCTGTGCCCTGCTATAACAGCAGCTTAACCGAGAGCTGCCCTCTGCTGTGCCCTGGCCTTGTTCTGTTAGTACCAAAGAGGGAGTCTCTGAACTTCCTGCCGGTTGCACAAATCCAGCTACACACACAGTCTACCATGTGATGTCAACGTTCTGGAAACATGAAATTTGCTTTCAGCTGGAAGGGGACAGAGATGTCTGTGAGGGCCCTAAAGGGACCATCTGTGTGATGCATGAGTAAAGAGACACAACTATTCACACTGCAGTCACTAATCTGGGTTCTGATTCAGGACAAAGGCTCAGGAGCAGATGATTCAGGAGTCTGACATCCTGGGTTTGTGGGATAGGAGACTTGAGACATAGAAAGAGGGTGTGGATTCTACTGTCCCATGCAGAGCAGCAAGACAATGCTCCCATTTCCTCTGCTTACTGCACTGTGTGATGGATCAGCCCGTGAGATCTCTGAACTTTCTAAAATGCCTTAGACTTTAGTCTAGGTCATGCCTCTTGGGTACCCTATTTTTCCCAAAGAAATTACATGAAGTAGGGAACTGAACACGATCCTCTATCAATGTCACAGACACAGGAAGGAGCCAATAGGTCTGAGAAGGCTGTGTCCATGACTTCCAGGTCTATAGTGACAGAAGTAGAAGCTAGGCTACAAGGTAAGTCATGATTCAGACAAATACCTTTCTGAATATTGATTTGTGGCCTGATAGTGCCCCCTGTTTATCACTGAGGGAACTGCAGCTCATGTCTAGGGAACTGTCTAGATCCCCGGAGCCTGTTACAATTTCCATGAAGGATGGACTTCCCTAAGCTAGAGCCCAGTGGATAAGTACTTGTCAGTACCTGTGTCCTATGACCCTCTCCTTGGTGCCCATGACCCTCCAGTGAAGTCTCATAAGCAAAACAGGACAGTTAGTGAATGGCTTGGACTCCTGTTGAGCTATGTTCTCCTGATGACTCTCCAGAGAAGATGACCAGGGGACCTAACCCAGCCAAGGCTGTCATGGCACTGTACCAGCTGGCTCCACACTGCTCAAAACATCGACTGCTAAAAACCACTGTTCCCTGACTTTAGGAAGTTAAAATCCAATTCTAGTAAAGTGATTTTCAGGGCTGCCTAGAGTTGAATCTCTGACAAAGGTCTGCAGACAGGGCTTATTGGGGCTCACCTTTTCATGAAGCTATCATTTTTCCTCAAGTAGGCCCAACATTCATTCCTCAGGGTCTTTCTCAGGGACACATTCCTGGTGAGAATCCAAAGAGTCTAGGTATCCTAGACTGATATGCTTGGCTTGATATGCTGGGCCTGAGTTACCCATCATGCATGCAGGTACCTGCAAGATGAGGTCAAATGAAGGATTCTGACCTATTGCCATTCTACACCTTGTGTGTCCTGCACTAAATGCTTAAAACCCAAATGGGGATACAATGCAAAAAAGGATGTGTGCAGAGGTCAGGCCTTATGCTCATGTGTGTGGCCAATGGAATGAACCCTACCCGCCACCCAGAGTTCACAAAGAATCACTTACTGTACATGTAGAGGTACATGGTGGTTGATGTAATTGCTGCATGTCTATTTAAGGTTTGTAAGGATAGAATCCTCTGTCTTTCTGGGTTACCTTGTGAAGCAGCAGGGGTTCTTTGCTGTATACTATGTCTCTACCACTGTGTTCAGGCTCACTCACATTTGCACTAGTGGTGTCCCTCAAAGTTTGCAGTGGTCATCACATGTGCTGGCGTCCACAGATATCTACATCTGTATATCGAGGGCAAACAGTTCAGAGCATTTATCTTGAGTTTCAATTTCTAGGGCCATTCTGATGTCCTCCATGGACATTGTGAAGAGTAAGTAAAACAGCATCATTGAGACATTAGTTTCACCATGACTCAGGACAGGCCTCTAAGCACATTCATCTTCACCTGCTTCTTCAGACTCATTGGAATCAGAACAGAAGCCACCCACCAGCTGACACAAGACAGGAGGAGCTGGAAGCATTTGGGGCTGAAGAACATGAGCACGATTCAAATCTCTGGGTGTTCCTTCTGAGTTGTGGAGATTATGAAAGCAAATGGATCAAACAGGAAAGCATAAATTAGTGACAGAAAGAATCTACTTGACCTTAAAAACAGTCTGTCCACCTGGGAAATTTCTCTCACCTGAGAAAAAGCCTTCACATTCCATATACAGTCCAGAGTGACCAAAGCAAAATCAGAGATGCAAAGAGAAAGGGAAGACATAGAGCTAGAATCTAATGAGAGGACTGGGGTTTGTTTGTGCCCATAGACACAGGACATGAAGGGAATTAATTTCTCTATCAATAAAACCAAGGGTTACCTCCAAAGCTCAGTGCTTACATTTTATTTTAGGATCCATTTACCCAGACCTGTACAAGGTCATAGTATCTCTTTGAGCTGTTCTATAAACTTAGTTAAGCAGGTCCCAACCAGAGTTTTGGTATAGACTAGTAGAAGAGTACTCATTAAGCATGCACAAGCCCCTGATTCATCACAAGTGCAACACATGAAAATCCTCATTGTACACTCATGAGTGCACTGAGCCTGAGTCTGAGATGTTTCCTATATCTCCATTGCCATGAACCTTTCTGGTTTTCTTTTCTTTTTTTTTTTTTTTTTTTTTTTTTGGTTTGTCAAGACAGGGTTTCTCTGTGTAGTTTTGGTGCCTCTCCTGGATCTCACTCTGTAGACCAGGCTGGCCTTGAACTCATAGAGATACAGCTGGCTCTGCCTCCCGAGTGCTGGGATTAAAGATGTGTGCCATTGCCACTTGGCTACCATGAGCCTTTCTGAGCAGTGGAAGTCCCTCCAACCCTTTCTAGTTCAATGCTGGTCCTGGCTACATGTGCTGGGGCTGGGCCAGGATGCCCTGGCCAGCTAGGTATCTGTGTAGTGGGTCTGTATCACCAATCCAAGAGGAACCAAGTGTCCTGGCTCTATCTCTCTGTTTCTGTGTAGTTATAGTCATGATGAAACATAAATTACACATAGGTAATAATCAGATTGAAAGGATTACTTAGAATGTCAATCAATCAGTTCCGGATTTCAAACTCTTGGAGTCCTTGTGCCTGTTGTAATATCAAATACGTAAGAGTCCTTTTGCTTTCTGACAACTGCAGTATCCTAATATCACCACATCCTATGGTTCAAGTATTCAAGCACAAGAGTCAGTGTGGGCCATACCTATTAAAACCACCATACCTTGGCACAGAAAGTAAGCAGGTGTTCTTACAATATGGGAAATATAGAACAGAACCATAGCTTTCTCCCTAGCCTGCAATGCCCTGTCACACACAGATAAGGGCCATGCAGAGATATTTCCTGAAATACAAGTGGCTGTTTTCTTTATCTTACATTTGTTTGCATATGGCATTTTTGACTGCATTTATTTCTGTGACCACAAGCATACCTGTTGCCCACAGAGGCCAAAAGAGGACAATGAATCCCATGAAACTGGAGTTATAGGTGGTTATGAGCTGCCTGTGTGTGCTTGGAACGGAACTTCCGTCCTCTAGGAGAGAAATCATTGCTTTTAACCACTGAGCCATCACTCTATCAACTCCAGGTGGATGTGTTCTGAGGCAGATCTGACTGGTAGAAGGTAGAAAGCAAGAACTTTCTAGGACTCTGACTAAAAGGGACAGTTGTGTTTGGTAGATCTTGCCTATAGATTTGGGATGCTAGCTTGTTCCATATGTGATCATTGTTAGTAATACGCAGGATCTGAGGTCAGTCCCTGCAAGGATTATTTCTATAAAGAGCACAATACGGTAAGATGAGAGACAGATGCTAAAATTGATTTATTCAGTAACTGCTTCAGCAGAAAGTCCCTTGGCTAAATAAACTGTCTATTGGAAGGGACAAATTTAATCCCTGTCCTTTACCTTCCAAGTGTAGAGATAAACAGCATACAAGAAAACACATAATTTCCTGTCCCAGTAGGTGGGTTGTGGAGATCTGAAATTCTGCAGAAATTCTCCAGAGGCAAGTGGCTTAGTTGTAGAGTCAAATCTAACTGTCCATTTGTTTTCATTTCCTGAACCAGACATCTCCCAAAGCTGCTGGTGACAAAGATTAACATCTCTGAAAAACAGCTCCCCCAGCTCTACAGACATGTGAGGCTTCCAGGATTTAGACAGACTGTAAGTAGCTGTAGACAGATTGCTTATGCTTCACATCTTCCTTCTATTACTTGTGTGAGCCTAATTTGACCACTGTATTTTTTATGCTTCAATAGTCCAGTGATATTACATATGGTAAATGAATATTGTCAGAGCAATAAAGGTAGGTTAAATACAAACAAGAACTTGATATTGGCACAGGACAGCTGTGCACATCAGCTGTGTCTGTTACTATGAACCTATAGTAGGGAGTTCTCTAGACTTAATCCCTGAGGACACACAGTCATCAGGAGGACCTGTGTCCTCTGTCCCTCCTCTTGGGAACCCTGACATTCCTGTGAAGTCATCCTAAAACTTTATATGGATAAAAATTAAGAAGTTTTTACTTTTTTGCTTTTACTGTCATTCAATAAGAACAAATATAATGTCAGGCAGTGATGGCACATGCCTTTATTATCAGCACTCAGGAGGCTGCAGCAGATAGATCTATGGATTTGAAGCCAGCCTGGTCTATAGAGGACAGTCAAGTTACACAGAAAAACCTTGTCTTGAAAATCCGAGAGAGGGAGAGAGAGAGAGAGAGAGAGAATGAGCTAATTGAATATTCTTACCTTCAGCAGCATTGTGCAAAAATGAGTCTATACTACCTTAAGCAGTATGGGTTGGGGGTTATCAGCAGACTGGAAGTAAGGATAGGAGCTGGAGGAAAGGCTTCTTGGTTAAGAGCACCGGTTGCTCTTTCAGAAGACATGGGATCAATTTGCAGCACCTACAGAGTGCTTCACCGTCACATTTAACTGCAATTCTAAGGAACCCAAACCCTCTCCTGGACTCTGCATGTATTGCATGCAGGTGATACACAGACACACATGCAGGCAACACTCACAAACATCAACAAATGACCTAAAACTCTTTTTGAAATAAATAAAAACTGAGGGTAGAGGGAAGAGAGGAATCCAGGGTCCATTTGTATTTCATGGAACACTGAGCTTATGTCCTAAGAAGGTGTGTTCATACCTTAGCTTCAGTATGAGTGTCTGGGTGTTCTACAGAATTTGGTGGAAAGAAGCAATGTCACATGACCTCCTTACAATTAGTGCTCCTGAATAAGTCATTCACTCAGTATGGAATTATATCCTCAGGTTTCTGAACGGTTCAACCCGACTGCTTTCAGGTCTACACACAATTAAGAGCACTTTGTGGGTTGAGGGATGCCATCTCTCTTTGCTATGTCTAGAATCCCTGAGCAATCTCTTTCTAATTTTATCTTTATAAGATGTATTTTATTTTATATACACCTATGGTTCTGTACAAAATGTGTGCAGGAGGCTTCTGACCCCAGGAGACTTTCTGGAATCCCACAGAGCTGGAGTTATAAAAAGTTGGTTGTGAAGCCACCTAACATTAGTGATGAGAACTGAACTCAGATCCTCTGGAATAGCATCAAATGCACTTGACCATTGATCCATCTTCCCAGTCCTTCTTTCTCACTTTCTTGCTCTGTGCATGGGGAAAATCCTACTCTCTTTACAGAAGTTTGAAGACATGAGGGATTTGGGTCTATCACTGAATCCTGTGAGACATGGGAATTGACTCAGCATGTCAGCCCCGGCAGCAAGTGATTTACCACTGAACCATCACTTCGGCCCACCCAGGTTGGGTTTTCATTTGGAGAGTTGTACTTGGAAACTTCCTTTGTCAAAATATAATGGCCAATGGTGATTAAGTTTGAGTAGGGAACATTCTGGTATTTCCCCCTCCTCTTAACATTTCCTGGTCACCAAGAGCTTCCTGCTGCTGAACTGCTGTCCCCCTCCGTCCTCTCTCTGTACTCTGCAAGCACAAACTCTGAGGCCCCTCTCAAGCTCTCATCTTAGGAAATTCCAGCTAGTCTATGAATTCTCCTCCTCTTATCCATTGTCAATGCATGGTCACCTCATTTTATGTCAGGGCACAGGTCTGCAGCTTTAGTTGAGATTTCCACACCCTTAGTCAGGCCACATGCCCTGCAGCTCACTCTAGGACAGAGTGAAGGAGCTCTCCGTGCTGTGACCTGACTGCTCTCAGTTTACAACACCTGGCGTCTCCACATCCCTTGTCACTTTCATTGTGCTGAACTGCGTCACCTGGTGTGAAGCACCTCACCACTACTAAAACAATATTATAAAAGATCAGACCTTTCCTGTGTTCTGGGGATGAGAAGACTGCTCACTGATGTTGCCCAGAAATAGAGTGTGTTCTTAGAAAAGGCTCCTCCACTTCCCTCCACCATCAGGCTCTTGGTAGCTATTTCTCTTTCTATTACTTCCCCTAACTCTCTCTTGTATTCATTCTTATTTTTCTTATTTTTAAAGCTGTTAAAAGTACTAAACATGTATTCTCTTCCTGTACAAAGTGATATTAGGGTGTATAGTTGTCATTTGAAGAAAGAACCTGCCATTCTTATGGATATCGAAGTGTTATGGGCATTTACCTAAGAAATCACCAAATAAAAACTAAATTGATCAACAACAAAAAAAAAGTACATTTTAAAAAATGTTCTACACACATATTGTGTTTACATTACATCCTTTCCACCCCACCCTCTCCCACTCTACCTCCTCTTAGGATTTCAACTACCTCTCAATTTCATAGCTTTTTTCTTTAATTGTTATTATTATTACATATATATTTATGTATAAATCAATAAACATATAAATATAATCTGATGGGTCCATTTAGTGCTGCCCATGTGTATATGTGTTTGTGGTTGACCCTGTGGGATTAGAATACTTATCAGGGTCTCATACATGGAGAACACTGACTCTCCCTCTCTCAGCACTCATTAATTACCTGGAACTCCTTATGCACGAGGGGAACCTCTCGATATTCCCCCATGTATCCTGCCATGTCAGTTGGTGTTGTCATTTTTTCAGGTCTATTTATGCAGCCATATGGTTGACTTTCCTTGTGTATAACTTCCCCATATTATATAGAAGACACAGTCTCACAGTAGACCATCTGCTCTTCTGCCTCTTACAGTGTTTCCAATCCTCTTCTGAGATGTGCTCTGAACCTCGAACAAGAGGGTTGTGTTATAGATAGGTCAGGTGGGGCTGGACACACCATGGTGTCTAACTTAGGGTTTTATTACTGTGCAGAGACATGGAAGCCATGGCAACTCTTATTAAGGAAAATATTTATTTGGGGCATGCTTAAAGTTACAAAGGTTTAGTCCCTTATCATCTTGGCAAAAGGCATGGTGACGTGCAGGCATGCTTGGTGCTAAAAGAGAAGCTGAGAGTTTCACATCTTGATCCTCAGGCAGCAGAAGGAGACTGTGTGCCACACTGGGAGTAACTTGACCATATGAAACTTCAAAGCCCTGTTCCACAGTGACAAACTTCCTCCAACAAGGCTACACCTTACCCAAACAAGGCCACATCTCCTAGTAATACAACTCCCTATGGGCCACACATTCAAACATGTGAGTCTATGGGGGACATTTCTATAGTTAAAATCCTAAGAGGACGTAGAGTGGGAGAGGGTGGGGTGAAAAGAATGTAATGTAAACACAAGTGGGTCTCTGACTCTTGTGTCTGCTTTTGAGACTCCATTGCTCTTATCCATTATTCACTGCATTTACATTACTTTTGGATTTCTTGGGTAGCCCATGTCCGTGCATAAAAGAGTACCTTCAATGTAGGGCTAGAGCTCCTCCTGTTTGTGGAAATAAGGGTGTGTATTTAGAATGAACCTAGAAATTAAACTGGTTTAAGAAAGTGGCCATTATAGGTTCTCCTCTAAGATCCATGAAATAAGTATTCATGTACAGTTGATTCATGTACATTCTAATACCAGCCATGATTTTCCTCCTTTTGAGCAGCCTAAAGTTCAATTAGACAGGTTTTGGTTATCTCCAAGGGATAACTGCCACTCTGGCACATTTGGGGATATCTTGCCATGCTGGTCATTGCTGTAGTTTGTTGGAATCATGACTATGTAGAACAATTGATTGTTTGCTTCTGTTGCCAGCTTCCATAGAATCTTCAAGTACTATAAGATCTCATCCTCAGAGAAGAGATTTCTGTATCAGATCAGCATGCACAGGGATTAAATGAGTCAGCAGCAGGTTCTCTGCATGTATATTATAGCTTATATATTTATGAGACTCCTGGCACTGAGAACAAGTGGGTCTCTGATTCTTGTGTCTGTTTTTGAGACTCCATTGTTCTTATCGGGTTGCAGGGTCCAACAATAATGTGATAGCTTCTGTCTCATCTTATGATATTTTATTTTGTCATGTTTTGTTGTTATTGCTTCAATGGCTATCCTTCTCTAATGAGAGAAAGAAAGGAAGTGGACCCCATGGTAGGAGATATGGGGAGGAACTGAGAAGTGTTGAGAGGGGTAACTATGAACAGTATATATTGAATGAGAAAAGAATCTATTTTCAATAAAAGAAAAAAGTTAACTCATCAAAGTGAAAACTTTTAATTAGGTCAACTTGGTTTTTAAAAGAATAACGACAACACTAGAAGTGAAATCTGAGAGCTAGATGTCAATTTTCCAGATTACTAAAATTTCATTAACTACTCAGTAGTGATGGGGGTAATTATAGAGTGACTTTCATGAAACAGACAAATAACTAAAAGCCCAGAACCTACAGAGATGAAACCATGAAGAAACACAAAACTGATTCCGTGAATAACTCATAAGACTGAATCAATAAAGACATTTGACAAAAGTGAACAATTTTTAATGAGGAAAACAGACAAACTAGGGGTACAAGAGAGGCCAGTGCGTTAGCGGCGCACATGAAAAACCACTGCCAACTCAGTACTCAGTGAGAGCACTGATAGTTTTTCCTCGAAGACCAGAATCGCCACACAAATGTTTGTGGTGGCCACTTTTCTTGACTATTCTCTTAGATATCCTAGACAGAACAATTAGGCAACAAAAATAAATAAAAGTTGGCCAATTAGTTGGCTGTAAAATAGATATACAGATAACAGAAACTTAATTTTTGAAGATCTTAAAGATTTTGCAAAAGTTTCTGGAACTGGTGAACAAAAACACCCATCTGAGCTCTACTAATGTAAACTGATATTGCACATAAGCCACTAGATGTCCTGTTTTCTCACATGCATAGAGAAGATAAGAAGCAAGAAAGACTCTAGTGGTACCCATGCATCTCCCTGGGAAGAAGTAATAAAAAAGATTTTGTGGAAGGATAGGGGGTGGGCGGAGATGGGGACAGGAGGAAACAGGTAGGGTAAGGTGGGATGGAAGGAGGAGTACTTGGAATAATGACAGGAATAGTGGGACATTTGGGGAACAAAATGGAAACCTACTACAGTGAAAACTCTCTTGAGTCTACAAGAGTCACCCTAGTAGAGACTCCTATAGTGAGGGATAGGTAGCCTGAACCAGCCTTTTTTATAATGACAGAAGACTTCTAGCAGTGGGACTGGGACACCAATCTAACCACAAAACCTTCAACCTACAATCTGTCCTTCCTGAAATACATACCAAAGTAACAGTGGAACTGAATTTGTGGGATTAGCCAAGCAATGACTGGCCCAACTTAAAGTCCGTGCCATGAGAGGGAGCCCACACTTGACATAGAGGCTGGGCAGAGCAGAAATTCAGAATAGAACCAAACATGATTGGAAAAACATTTGAATGAAATGATTACTAATGATATTCTCTTATATGAGTATATCAGTGTCCAGCCTAATAGTCATCAGAGAGGCATCATCCTACAGAATATGGGAACAGATGCAGAGACACACAGTCAATCACTTGGCAGTGCCAGGGGAACACCACAGAATAGGGGAAGGATAGATTGTAGGAACCAAAGGGGTCAAGGACACCATGAAAACATGAAACACAAACAGTTAAGCAGGGTTTATAGAGGACCAAGAGACTGAAGTGATAATCACAGACCCTGTACGGGTTTGACCTAGGGCCTCTGCATATAAGTTATGGTAGTGTAGATGGGTATTCTTGTGAAACTCCTAATAGTAGAAGTGGGGACATCTCTGACTCTTTTGCCTGCCCTATGGACCCTTTTCTTCCTATTGGTTTGCTTCTCCCAGCTCTGATATGAGGGATTGTGATGAGTCTAATATAACTTGCTATGCCATGTTCTGTAGATATCCATGGGAGGTCTGTTGATTTTTTTAAAAGAAAAACAGAAGAGAAGTGGATCTGGGGTAGAAGGGAAGTTGGGTTTAGGGAGTAGTGGTAGGAGGAGAAATTGTGGTTGGGGTGTAATATGTGAGAGGAGAATAAAAAAGTACATATTAACAGGAAAAACACTTAAGTGCAAGGTCCCATTGTGAATGCTACTTTCAGGATGAAAACAGTATGAACTGCCCTTATGTGAAGGATTTTCCATCTGTGCATTAAATAAGCTGTGTATCAAAGATATTTAGAAACCAGATATGTCCACAGTGAAACATGGGCAGACTCTTCTCCTGTCACTCTTCCTCACTTCATATAGATGACTGGTCTGCAGACTGCATTGGACTTAGGTGAATTTCTTAAAGAGAGAATGTATTTGAGCATATGAGAGCATGTTTTTCTAAATGCAAACAATGCACCACTTTCAAAGCAGACTCAGAGGATCAAAAAGTTTGAGGGCTCTGGTAATTACTTCCTATTAATTCTGAGGGGCCGCTGTATATTTGAAGCACAAGCTAAGCTCTTAAGACCTTTGAATTTTTGCTTACAATTTGGATGTCTTTAAATCCTGGTCTTCCCTTGTACACAGTTGTATCCCAAGATTACAGGCATGAGTCACCCTGCTGGCTATACCTGAGTAGACACTGATCAGTTTCACCACATAACTTTTCTCCATGCTTTACCCCATTGAAAAAAAATGTGAGCATTCTACTGTGGGATGAGAGGAGAGGTCACTCACTCATCGTGGCCAGGAGACTGGGAGACTGGTCTCCAAACTGAATCGGTTGGAGACCTCACACTTATACTCTCCAGCATCCTCGCTTTTGAAAGGATCTATTTTGAGTCCACACTTTGTCGGGGACAGAGTCATCCTCTCTGTTAGCTTCAGATTCTGGTTATTGAAGATCCAGCGGATGGAGATATCAGTGTCAGGTGAAATGCAGGTGAAGGTCACAGATCTACTTCCTGCGACTGTGGTGTCAATGATTTGCACAAAGGGCTGTGACACATACTCTGTGAAGAAACAGAGAAGGGTAGTAGTAAATGACGGCAGTCTAGACAGCTCAACCAGGCCCTATTTAGTTCAGACTTTATAAACCTTCCAGGGGGGAGAATTGGGAGCTGTGACTATAGATATATCTTGTGATTTGGACCTGCCACCCAGGGACTGTGTGTCCCTGATTCAGGCACTGCTTTCTGTGTCTCAGTTGCCCTGTAATAAGACATGATGATTGCCTTGTCCATGAATTAAGCTTTGGTATGAGCATAACTATCCCCTTGAGATAAGGGAGTTGCTCACATCAGCAGCATCTGTTACTATTTACCCACAGAAGAGAATTCCCTAGGCTGGACCCCTGATGTGAAGGAGCAATCTGGAGTAGCTTCCTCCTCTGTTTCTTCCCTCAGTGCCTTGACCTTCCTGTGAAGTCTCATAAGCCCATCAGAACAATAGGCTAATGGCCCAGTCACGTGTCCACTGAGCCTCAGGAGAAGGAGATGCTCAGGTGACCTATGAACTGCAGCTGTCACGGCAGTGCACAGATGGTTCCACACTCTGTGGGATAATCAGTCCCATGACTGGACAGTCAGCAAAGCCTTGTTCCCTGTCAGCTCTCACAGGAAATCTAAACAAACAAGTCTAAACTAATTGTTACAGAAAGCTCCCTAGTGTCTGTCACCTTGAGTCCAGCCAGAGGCAAAGTTTTAGAGTCAGGGCTTCCTTGTGGTCTCTGTGAGGACCCCATGGCTTAATCAGCCAGAGACTACTTGACTCCCAGAGTCTTTCTGAAGACATGTGCATGGTGAGAGCTCCACGTGTCTGCACTGAGGCTGACATCATGGGGCTGAGTTTACTCAGCACAGGTCCTCCTCTCTACAGGTAAAGACAGGGGAGGAGTCCTGATCTATTACACTTTGGCTACCCAGTATGCATCCTGCAGTGGGGGCCTCAACCCCAGGAAGGGAACACAATGCAGTGGGGGAGAGAGCATACACAGCCCCAGTTTAGTGACAGTTTAGTGTATGAAGTTCAATAAGCCACACCCAGCAGTTGGAGACCATAGAGAGTCACTTACTCTTTACAGAAAGTTCCACGTATGCTGTTTCAATTATGGAATCTTTCTTTATAACATCTAGTATATATTTTCCTGCATCTTTCTCAGTGACACCCTGGAGCATCAGGGATCCATTATTGTATACTATCCATCTTGTTCTTCCGTGTGTGGGCCCCCAGGAGATGGAATTTCTGGCTATGTTGTATTCTACAATTTTAAGGTATGGAGCCTTATACCAGCAAAGGGCTTGCAGATCTTCTGGAAGATTATGTACTTGGAGAAGAACATGTTCCTTTTCAGTAGGATACTGAGGCACTGGTTGGATCGTGAGTTGGGAAGATATGAGAGGGTTACAGAACAGAGGAAGGAAAGCTGGAAGGGAAAAGAGAAAAAAGCCATCAGATGGGGATCATTGTGCTTGGTAAAACTTTGGTGACCTCCATCCTTAGCAGATGGATTCATCACTCAGCCTAGAGTTGCAGGGGTTGGTGTGTCTAACTCACTTAATGAAGGGTAGAAACATGATGTCCTTTCTTACAGTGCCCCCTGAAAGTGTCATGTCCACTGCATGGAACTGTCCCCTTCGGTGTCTACATGGCTGCTCCCTCACTGCCCTCAGTCAGACACTGCACACACTCATGCACACTGGGGTTTGAGATGATGCCTCCCCTGAACTCAACAGGTCTGGGACTTTCACTGTCTAGGTTTTTTCTTCAGTTTCCTTTGAGTCAATACTCAACCTTTGAGTTCACCCAATAGATGCACTTGCTGCTCTATCAAGTAGCCCTTAGGTCTGGGGCTGTGTGGGGCTGGGAGCAGTCTGATCTTCAAGGCAGGCCCAAAGTCTTTAAAAGAGCTGTCTTGTTTTACATCAACTTGACACAAGCTACAGTCATTTTACAAGACAAGACTTCAGTTTAAAACACTACCACCAGATTATTCTGAGAGCAAAACTGTAGTACATATTTTTTAATTCAAGATTGGTGCAAAAGTATTCAGACCATTGTGAGCAGTTGAAGAAAGCAGGTTGAGCAAGCATGAAGAGCAAGCCAATAGAAAGAACTCCTTCATGGTCTCTGTACCAGATCCTGGATTTTATTTATGACACTCTCAATTTAGAGCTAATAAATACCCCAGTCTAACCATGCATGTTCTAAAACCATTGTTCCCTACCATTAAGAGTAAAGCACTAGAAAATGCTCCCCTGGGTCACTTTAGTCCAGCCTTGGAAGGATGACAGGATTCAGCGATCCCTGGTCTAGAGCCCCAAGAGCCTAGGCTGACTCTGACATCTTAGGCTGAGTTACTTTCCATCAAGGTCTTCCTTGATGCAGGTGGAGTTAGAAGATGGAAGATGATCTATGGACATTTGTCTCTACCAGTGTGTTCTGCACTAAGTGCTCAAACCTCCCCGTGGGGACACAGTGCAGAGGGGAGGGAGACACAGGCTATGCATGACAATCCCATGTGTCTAAGCCCCACCCAGCACTGGACAATCACAGACAATCACTTACTGTGCACCTGGAGTTTCACAGCTGTTTCTTCACTTTTGATGTATGTTCCCAGAATTTGTAGACCGTACCATCCAGAGTCTTTAGGAGTGACACCGTGAATCAGCAGGGATCCATCACTATACAACGTCTCTCTGCCACTGTATGCAGGCCCCCACACAGTTGTTTTCTTGTCTATTGTGTATTGGACAATCACAGGTCTCCTGTTTGCAGTCATCCTTTTGAACCAGACAAAGCCTATAATATTCTCTGGGGGATTGCGTATAAATAGAAGAACACTTCCTCCTTCAGCAATTCTGGATGGCACTGATTCAATAGTGGGTCTGGCAGAGGTGGCAAGGCGTCCACATTTCCAAAGGACTTCTAGAAGAGACGAGACAGATCCATCTAAATTGAAACTTTTGTATTTGAATAAGATAGGGCCTGTGTCCTGAGCAGCTGTGTCCACTGCTCGTCCTAGGTGTGTGACTGTCTCCCTGGCCTACCTGGTGGAGGTCATCACGTGACCCTCATGTTCAGTGTCCCCACACCTGTCATTTCCACTCAGTTGTGCTCTCTCCTCAGTTGTCAATGTGGCCCTGTCTTACTGCCATCAGACCCCTGCTCACATTTACGGTGTTGGTGTTGGGGTGACGCCTGCCAGACCTCTTCCCCTGCAGACCCTGCATCTCCACTTTCTGGCTTTGTTATCACTGTTTTACTGTTTCTCTTGGGGTTCTAATCGACACCGGACTCTGCACTCTGCTGTGTCCTGGCCTTGGTCTCTGGGCACCAAAAGGGAAAATCTGCACAAGTGTGTGACACAGAAACCCAGCTGGGCACCCAGTCTGCCCTGTGTTCTCAATGCTCAGAAAACATGGAATTTTCTCCCAGCAGGAAGGTGACAGAAATATCTGTGAGGCCCCAAAAGGACCAGCTGAGTGATGTGTGGAGAAGAGAACAAACCTATTCTCAATGGAGCCACCAGTCAAAAAGTTCTGACCCAGGTCAAAGACCCAGGATGTGTCAGGAATCTCACATCCGGGGATATGGGAGTAGGTGCTCTGATTTGTGGACAAAAGGTGTTAGCTCCTTTGTCCCGTGTAAGATTTCAAGACAATGCTTCCACTTTTTCTATGCCATGGTCTTTCTGGGGTGTCTTGGGCTACTATTGAATTGATTCCCCTTGGGTATTCCATATTTCCCAAAGAAAACACAGAAAGGGAGAAGTAGAATATGATCTCCTGGCAGACACATTAAGATGCCATTAGGTCTGAGAATGCTGTGTCTGTGATTGTCAGGTCTGAAAAAAGGAGGGTGGAACCAGGCTACTAGATAATGACCTGATTCAGGCAAATTCTTTTCCACTAGTCTATTGTGTGTCCTGACGCCACCCCAGGTGATCACTAGAGCAACTGCAGTTCATGTCTGGAGAGCTGTCAGATCAGCAAGGCCTGTAGCCATTTCCCAACAGGAGACAATTCCCTGAGCTGGACCCCAGAGGACACTTTTCAGGAGGACCTGTGTCCTCTCTCCCTGTCCTTGGTTGCCCTGACCTTCCTGTGAAGTCTCATAAGCCCATCAGAACATAAAGGTAATGGCCTGGGCACCTGTCTGGCTAAGCTCTCCCTCCATGTTCACTCTCTGGAGAAGATGTCCAGGGGAACTAGACTTACCATATCTCTCATGACAGTACATTGGCTGGTTCCAAAGGTGCAGGACTTGGACTACTAAAAAGCATTGTTCCCTGCCATCAGGAGATCAAAATCCAACCTTTGTGAAATGCATCTCAGGCCTAGTTGGAGTAGAGTCTGGAACAGCGGTCTAGAGCCAGGAAATCTTGGTTCTCACATCACTGTGAGGATCCCAATTTTCCCCCAACAGGCCCAATGTTGATTCCATTGGGATCTTTCTCAAGGACACATTGTGTCAGAACCCCAAGACTCTAGACAGAGGCTGTTATCCTAGGTTGAGTTAGCCACCCTCCGTTAACCTCTCTGTAAAGTGAAGTGAAATGAAGGACTGTGATCTATTGCCATTATTCTATACCATGTGTGCCCTGCACTGAATGCTCCAGTCCTAATAAGGGGATGCAATGCAGAAGGAAGAAAGGCACAGAATACTCTACTGTGTGTGTCCAATGGAATGAGGCCCACCCAACAGCAGAATTCACAATCACTTACTGTGAACATAGAGGTACGTGGATGTTTGCGACACAGTATCTGTGCGTCTATTAAAGGTTTGTAGGGTATAAATTCCTGTGTCCTTCTCATTGACATTTTGGAGGAGCAGGGATCCATTGCCATACACTTTCTCTCTACCACTATATAAACGCCCTGGCACACTTAACTTTTTGTTTGGTATATATATTGCAATTATATGATTCATTCTTATCTCCCCTTTGATCCAGGCGAAGGCTATAAGATTCTCGGGCAGATTGTGGACAAGAAGAAGTACATTGTCTCCATTGGCCACATGGGGTGGGACAGGTTCCATGGTAAAATCATCAGTGGTTGAAAGGTGCCAACAGATTAAAATGGAGGCTAGAAGGAAACAGAGAATTACCATCAGTATTGAGCTGATGTGGTCACCACTCAACTTAGGTGTGTGGTTAGTGGTGTGGCCATGCTTGGTAGATACAAGCAACATGACTTCCATTCCATCAGAGCCTCTGATTATGTTATTAACTCTCTCAGAAATTCTCTGCTCAGGTGTCTGCCTGGTTCTCCCCCTCAGTGTCCCTACATCTCTCCTCACATAGAGTATTTGATGTGAGGAGCAATGCTTCTCTCAACTCCCCTGCTGGAGAGTCCCTACTTTCTCTTGTTTTCCTCCATTCCCTTTGTGATTCCAGTCATCCCACCACTTCATCTTGCAGATAAATGGACATCAGGTCCACTTGAACAAGGGCATTGTGAGGACAGGCATTACTCTGACATTTTTGGAAAGTTAAGTTCCTGGAAAAGATTCAGACACAAGTGGATAAAGGAAAAAGAGATGGAAGGAAGGAAGGAAGGAAGGAAGGAAGGAAGGAAGGAAGGAAGGAGAGGGAGGGAAGAAGGAAGGATGGGAGGGGAGGGAGGGAGAGAGGATGGAATGAAGGAAGGGAAAAGGAATGGGATTATCTACATAGTCCCCAGGTTCGTAGTTAGTGCCAATAATTATATTCAAGGGTGATTTATATTATTTTAGATTTACTTGTGTACTGTGTTTCTGAAGGCAGGTGTCTTGATGTGTGCATGTGAAGGTGTATGCCACATATAGGTGTGGAGGAAAATGTCTCTGTGGGTGCGAGTGTGGGTGTATGTCACAGCACCTGTGTGGACAAAAATATCTCAGTGTACCCATGTGCAGGTGCACCTGTGTGGAGGTCAGAAAAGAGCCTGCAGGAGACTGTTCTCTTTATCTGCCTTGTGCGAGCTAAGAATTAAATTCAGGTTGTCATGTCTCCACACAGAGAGCCCTCTCAGTGGCCCATTCCTGCTTGATTTCTATCTGGAGAGTCACCCAGTCATGGTTTGGGACATCATTCTTTAGAACATTGCAGGCAACATAATTGACTGTGGATACAGAGTGTTCAAGGCTTTTCGCTTCCCCTCATCACCTCCTGTCTGCTCAGAGTCTCAGGCTGCTGAACCTCCATCCCTTGCTGTATCTTCTGCCCCCTGGCTGCAAAAAGAAACCTGAGTCTCCCCTCAGGCTCCTATCCTCTTTGGGACACTCTAGCCTGCCTTCAATTTCCTCTCCGCCCACACAGTAAGAGAGTGGGTACACTTACCTGTGAGCAGGAGCCCCTGCCAGGGGGTGCAGCCTTTGCAGGGAATCACAGAGGACACCTCCATCTCTCTTCTCACTGTGCTGTCCTCTCCGTGAGGAGCAGAGTGACAGCTCTAGCGAGGCACTCAGGCTCTGCTGTCCTTTTTTCCTCTGAGCTGTTTCCTTGAAGGCTGGAGAACTTCCCAGAACCCAGTGGGCTTTCAGTGGTGGGATCTGAGTCCAAGGCACTGCTCAATCGCTTCTACTCCCAGTGCTACCCAGAATCCCTCTCAACTTCCCTTTATATTTCTCCTCCAACAAACACATTGAGCAACAGTGCTGATAAGCATCCCCATGGCCCCAGAGAACAATGGCTCATCCCAGGGCTGACACATGCTGTATCTTGCCTTGGGTCTGTCAGCACCAGAGGGAGCCTCCATCCTGCCTACGTGTCCTTGTGACAGAGAGACCCAGCTGAACATGCAGAGTCTGCCCTGTGTCCCCAGGGCACTGGGAAGGTGCTATTTTTTAATCCTAGGAGGAAGGTGACAGAGATGCTTCTGAAGAGACAAACTGAAGGATAACCAAGGATGGAGATCAATCCTTTAACACTAATGTCACCAGTCAAAGTTTTGAACTAGGAGAGATGCCCAAGGGCTGTTGTCTGGGGGTTGCATGTGCTCAGTGTTGGGGAAGATGTGACCAATTGTCCTTGAAAGGACTGAAGGCTCCATCTTACTATAAAGGGGGTCAGGCAACATTTCAGCATTATGTGTTGGCTAAGCAGTATGTTGGGTGAGCCGATGTCCTCCCTGATCTTCCTGGGTCACCTTTGCCCTTTGCCTAGGTGATAACCTGGTGGTGATCCTGTCTTCCCCTATGTGAGACTCCAGGAGAGAGGGGATGTTCAAGTTTTCTATGCAGAAAGTTTTCTCGGAAAAAGCAAGCAGCCAGTAGGTTTGAGAAGAGTATAGGGAGGGAGCTCCAGTTTGGTAGAGACAGGGATGGAAACAAGTGTGCTAAACAAGGTCATTTTCTGACAGTGAATGTGTGTCCTGAATATCTTTCCCTGGAGATCACTAGGAGACTATAATCTCAGCAGGCAAGGTCAACAAGTCAACTGTGGCCTGCCCTGATACCCTTAACACAGGTGGGATTCAGGGTCTGTTATCATGTTCACTATGCTCTCCTGTAGGGTAGGTCTAGATGGAGTTGCAGATTTGTCCTGGGAAGTCCAGGACTGAAGTTGGAAGCAATGTTCATCCAGAAGACAGACATCCTCAGAAAGAATCTTGTGGTCAGAAAAAGTTCCTAGACATTTCTGTTGAAACTAAAAAGAGAGGACACAGCCTAGCATGGTGGTCCATGTATGTAATCACAGCTATTGGAAGGTAGAGGCAGGCAGATCTCTATGAATTCAAAGCCAGCCTAGTCTACTAAGCAAGTTCCAGGACAAATAGAGCTATTAGACAGAGAAACTTAATCTTGAGAAAAAAGGAAAGGATATTAATTAAAATAGGGGCTGCACATGAATGTTCTGGCCCATCACTGGTATCTAAATCCTTCCTTCTCTTTACCCACAGGGTCCTTTAAAGGTCTGCTCTTGAGTGCAGGGAGCATTGATTCAAATGGATGTGTCATCTGCTCTGTGTTTGCTTCTCTCACTCTGACTGAAGAAAATGCCCTGTGCAAAAGCAGCTGAGGGGAGAGTAGAGGGTCCATTTTCTTCTGAGGCTGTGTCCTATTGCAGCACTGAAGGAAGTTAGGACAAACAAACATGCTGCTCACTGGCTCATTCACTGTTTCACTCTCCCTCTCATGCTTAGCTATCTTTCTGATACAACCAAGGGCCATCGGCCTAGGGATGGTGTTGCACATAGCGGCTTGGGCCCTCCTGCATTACCTAAGAAAATCCCTCACAGATATGTACAACCTGACCTGGTAAAGCAGTTACTCTGTTGAGATTCTTTTCCCCCAGGTGATGTTGGCCTGTGTCAAGGTAACAATTAATACTAACTGGGATACTGTTTCAAACTGCTAAGTCTTCCTCCTCCACAGGAACATTTCAAAGTGAGTCCCCCATTCTCCAAGGGAGTATCCCTCTTTCTTTGCTGTGGTCATCACATGCCCTTGTGTCCACTGCCCCCACACAGCTGGACCCTGAGAGCCAGGGCACAACTCAAGGACACATACCCTGAGTTTCACTTTTCCCACTCACCAGATCCTGAGTTCAGGGACACTGTGATGTCCACCACAGAAATGGTGAAGAGTAAGTGAAACAACATCATCAAAATATTGGTTTCATGCAGTTATTAGTTGACCACGCCCACAATTTCTGTGATAATTTTTACACAGCACATCTTGTAGAAAGGACAAATTGTAGTTCAATTATTAGTAGTTTTAGCTAGGAAATTACCTTCCTAGATTCCTTGGAGTTTCAATTACACTAGGTTTCTAGCTCCTCTCAGAGATGTCCCCAGATTTCAGTTGTCTCTCCCAGTATTCTCTCTCTCTCTCTCTCTCCATCAATCCCTCACAAGAGCCCCCCTGTTCCAATCTCCACACCCCCATCCAGATGCCAGTCCCCTTTCGCCCATAATGTCTATTCTATTTCCACTTCATAGGTGTGGCCTTGTTGGAGTAGGTGTGGTCTTGTTTGAGAAAGTGTGTCACTGTGGAAAGGAGCTTTGAGGTCTTATATATGCTCAAGCCCCACCCAGTGAGAAAGACCATTTCCTATTGCTTCTACATCAAAATATAAGGGGATTCTCAGCTCCTGTTCCAGCCCTATAATGAAATCATGTTGCACCTTGATGATAATGGACTAAACCTCTGAAAATGTAAGCCACCAAATAAAATGTTTCTCCTCTATAATAGTTTCCATGGTCAAGGTATCTCTTCCCAACAATAAAAACCTAGTTAACACAGGTATGTCCCTTGTATCCCTGATCTCTTCAAGACTTTTTTCATGAATGGGTGTTGGATTTCATCAAAAGCATTTTCAGTATCTAATAAGATGACCGTGTGTCTTTTTCTTTCAGTTTGTTTATATATTAGGTTACACGGACAGATTTTTGTATGCTCAGCCATCCATGCATCTCTGGGATGAAGCCCACTAGATCATGTCCAATGATCTTTTTAATGCATTCTTGGATGTGTTTTGCAGGTATTAGGTTAAGTATTTTTGAATCTATGTTCATGAAGGAGATTGCTCTGTAATTCTCTTTATTTGCTGAGTGTGTGGTTTGGGTATCAGGGTGACTGTGACCTCATAAAATGAACGTGGCAGTGTTCATCGTGTTTCCATTTTGTGGAATAATTTGAGGAGCATTCATCTTAGTACTTTGAAAGTCTGGTAGAATCTGTGCTAAAGCCATCTGGCTCTGGGCTTTTTTTCAGTGGGGAGAATTTTAATGAGTGCTTCCATCAATGGGGGATATAACTATATTTGAATTGTTTACTTGATCTTGATTTAACTTTGGTAAGTACTATCTATTGAAAAAATTGTCCATTTCTTTTAGATTTTCCAATTTTGAAGTACAGGTTTTTGAAGTATGACCTACTGATTGTTTATATTTCCTCACTGTCTGTTGTTATATCCCCATTTTTTATTCTGCTTTTGTTAAATTGGATATTGACTCCTTGCCTTTTAGTGAGGATAGATAAGGGTTTGTGTAGGGTAAAAGGACCAGCCAAAGAAACACACCCTGACCCTGACACCAGAGCCAAAAAAACACATCCCAGTCCTGAAACTAGAGCCAAAGAAACACACCCTGACCCTGAAACCAGAACCAAAGAAAAACACTCTGCCTTGACCAAATAAGCGTGAAAAACAGCTAATCCCTGAGCATGAAATCTAACCAATTTCTTAGTTTGTCGAAGCTCGGGGATTGAAATCCAACCAATTCACACTCTGAAAATCTTCACTCTGGAAAAACTAGGCCACTACAACCTCCTATATAGGCCCTGTACCTGTTTAATTTAAAGCTGCCTTTTTCCACCCTGGCAGAAGCAGCCACCCTCCGGGATTTCTTTCTCCCAATAAATCTCTTGAATAAGGCTGGAGTAATGACCTTCTTTCACCCCAGTGGAGTGGGGCGGAGAAGTAACAACTTTCATTAGAGCACCACAGAGCTGTAATTGTTCTTGCCAGAGAGCAGCAAAACTGCTACATCTCTGCGAGGAAACTCTCTTAGCAGAGCAGAGAGTTCTTAGAGCTCTTGCCTGAGAGGAGCAGAACTGATACATTCCTACAGGGAAACGGACCTCCACTGGAACAGAGCTGTGGGTACAGCCTAGCATCCAATGGCTAAAATACCTTTCCCTCATTGAACCTTCCCAAAATTGACCACATTCTTTTTTTTTTTGGGGGGGGGGGGTTTCGAGACAGGGTTTCTCTGTGTAGCTTTGCGCCTTTCCTGGGACTCACTTGGTAGCCCAAGCTGGCCTTGAACTCACAGAGATCCGCCTGGTTCTGCCTCCCGAGTGCTGGGATTAAAGGCGTGCACCACTACCGCCCGGCCAACCACATTCTTTCTTTAAGGATACCATCCTCACCCTCCATGGATTTAGAGTTGTTGCTTATGATGGTTAACTTGGGTAGCAGTACCGTGCAAACACAGAGAAAAGTTTGCCCCTGTAGGACCTCTGATACTACGAAAGGCCTCTTTCAACCAGTGTTGGTCTTTTTAACCTCAAATCCCAATCCATGTTCTTTGAGAACCAGGCAGAAGATGATTCACAGTCAGATGCTGAAGGACCTTAGTAATCAGAGATGGTGGATCTCCTGTACTATGTCGGAGAAACTGTCCTTTCCATGTGTGTCCTGAGCAGCAGAGCTTGATGATACAGTCCTAGGATCTGAAGTCAGATAACCATTGTCTTTCCTGGTGCTCACTGATCCACTGCCTGCCTTGTACCAAAAGGTGCTGTGTCCCTGCTGCTGTGCTGATGTCCACTGCTGAGCCTAGAACAGTGGCCTCCAAGGCATTTCTGTTGAAGAAGTCCTACAGATTAGACAGAATAAGACTTCCTATTGAGCTTCTGAGAGAAGCACCCTCAGACTTTCCTCTGGACTTGTGTGTACAGAAATCTCACACATGAGACCAGGAGTAGGCCTGTCATTGAACTAACTACCCAGGATGGACTATAATGAGGGCAATCTTCCCAGGTATTTGATGATGACTGAGATGAGGCACACATCCCCAAAGAGCAAAGGATGAGTCTCAGAATGATCTAGCAGAGGGAAGAATATGGAGTATAGGTGAACTTGAAGCAGAAACATTGTCTTGGCCAGTAATGCCCTCTCCTGCACAGTTAAGGCCCACAGAAAGATATTTCTTGAAATTCAGGTGGCTACTTCCTTCCTTCCTTCCTCCCTCCTTTCCTTCCTTTCTTTCTTCTCTTCCTTCTTCCTTTGAATGTATTTGGCTACATTACTGCATGTATATTTGTGCACCACAAGTATACCTGGTGCCCAAAGAATCCTGAAGGGGGACTTGGATCCCCTGGAAATGGAATTACAGACTGGTTATAAGCTGCCACGAGTGTTCTGGTACCAGAATATGCCCTCTACAAGAGCAGTAAGTCCTCTTAACCACTGAATTGTCTCTCCAGCACTCCCAGGTGGATGCTTTCAGAAGCAGATCTAACTGATAGAAGGCAGTGAACAAGAACTGGCTGGAATTCTGGCTGCAAGGGACAAGTGTATTTGGAAGATCTGGGTGAGGAATATGGAATGCTGTCTCTATATGAGACAATTGTTACTAATACCCAGGATCTAAGGCCAATCCCCAAAGAGATTGCTTCTCTAAAGAGCACAATGAGGTATGATGAGAGACAGATACTAGAGTTGTTTGAAATCAGTGACTCCCTGGGCAGAGAGAGCCCTGGGTAAGAAGCAGGATCTTTTGCAAGGTACAAAGCAAAGCCCCTTCCTTTGCCTTTCTGGAGTAGTGAAAGCAGCATGACATAAAACACATGATTTCCTGTCCAGGACATGGGCTGTGGAGTCCTGAAATTTAGCAGAAATTCTCCAGAGGTGGGTAATTTAGTTCTAGAGTCAAAATTAACTCTCCATTTATTTTCACTTCATAGAACAGACATCTCCTCAAGCTGCTAACAGCCAAGATTGACTTCTGTGAAAACCAGCTGCTCCTGCTCCACATACACCTGAAAAGGCCTCCATACCCCATATCCCACTGGATACGTGGTTTTACACAGCTAGCTTGTCTGCCACCCATGGTCTATGAGATAGATGTACACGTATTTTCTATGTCTCTTTCCCAGTGATAGCACACATTGTTAATGAATGTTGCCATGGTGATAAGGTAGCCTCAGATAAGCATGAGGCCCTGACACTTGGACAAGACAGCTATCCAAATCAGCATTATCTATTACCACTTGTCTACAGGAGAGAATTTGCTAGTCTTAATCCTTGAGGACATGGAGTCTCCAGGAGGACCTATGGCCCCTGCCCTTCCCTTGGGGATCCTGACTGTCCTGTGACACATCATAAGCCCATCAGACCAGTTGGTTAACAGCCTGAGAACTGGTGAAGCTGGGTTCTCCATGCTGAGTCTCAGAAAGAGATGCCCAGATGAATAGTGGATGCCCAGGGACTGTGTAAAACATCCTGGAGCTGGAGTTAGGTAACGTTGTGAAGCCTCTTCATATAGGTGCTGGGAATTGAACTCAGGTACTCTGGAAGAGCAGAATGTGCTATTAAACACTGGGCCACATCTGCAGCCCTTCTTTCTCATTATCTTCCCTTTTCCCTCTGTGGTTCCAGTCAATGTCTTAATTCACTTTCTAAATGCCTGTCTGCCTTCTGGTCAATTGTACCTAGGGCTTTGGGAGGACAGAATGCCCCTGCTATTTGGGGATGTCCCAGTGCCTGGTAAAGGTTCAGACACATGTGGATGAATGAAGGAATGAATGAATGATACAAGGACATTAATTTGAAGGAATCTCCTGTTGGTAGATTACAAAATAGGCTAATGCCACAGTTTGACTTTTAATTTACAATTTCTTAGGCATTTTCGGTATGTGGGAAGAGATGGAGAGAGAGAGAGAGAGAGAGAGAGAGAGAGAGAGAGAGAGAGAGAGAGAGAGAATACTTATGTAATTACTCATGCACACATCAGTGTATGGGTGAGAAAATGCTATTGCACACATATGGAGGTTAGAAGAAATGAGGGAATTAGTTCTCCAATTCATGAAAGTGAATCTGGGAATTGAAGTCAGCATGTCATCCTTGGCAGCAAGTGCTTTGACCCACTGAATCACCTTGGTGGCCCTCCCTGCTCTGACTTTCATTTAGAGGGGTACCATGTCATAGTGGGGAACATCAGTTTTCACCAAATAATGGTCAATGAGGAAAAACTTTGAGTAGGAAACAATCTGATTCCCCCTCTCCTTACTGTTTCAGTTCACCAAGGGCTTCCTACTGCTAAACCTTTGTCCTCCTCTGTGTTCTCATTTTGGACTGTGAGAACAAACCCCTAGCTCTCTCCCAAGCTCCTGTCTTAGAAGACTTCAACAATACTCTGAGTTTCCCTCCTATCATCTACTGTGAAGACATGGTCTCTGCAAATTTGTTAGGACACAGGTCTGAGGATTTAGGCCAGGTTCCCACAGCCTTAATTAGGCCACATTGTAGATGTAACCAACCTTCTTATTAAATAAGAAACACAGAACCAATGCAAAGAAGAAAGCCAAGAGGTCAGAGCTATGAGCTAAAACCTTACCCTTCCTCCTGCAGTGGTCCTACCTCTCCAAACCAGAGCTACCCCTGTGTTAAAGTCTTTATATAGAGTTCCTGTCCTGCCTTCTCATTGGTTGTAAACCCAACCACATGACCGCCTCCTCACGGCCTGTCTGTATAGGCCTCCAGGTTTTCCATGATTGGTATTAAGATTAAAGGCATGTGTATCCAATACTGGCTGTATCCCTGAACACACAGAGACTTACCCAGCTCTGCCTACCAAGTGCTGGGATTACAAGAGTACGCCACCACTGCCCTGCTTTCCTATGGCTTGCTAATAGCTCTGACCCCCGGGCAACTTTATTTATTAACATACAAATAACATTTTAATACAAATAAAATATCACCATACCACATCTCCTGCAGCTTACTGTAGGACAGAGTGTACGAGCTCTCTGTGCTGTGACCTGAAGGCAGGAACAGAAGAGGGAAGTTATTTGCTATCTCTCTGTCTCTGTCTGTATCTCTGTCCCTGTATCCCACTGTCTTTCTCTGTCTCTCCCCTCTCTTTCTTGCTCACGCTTAGCTCTCTTACTTAAACATCCCAGGACCACCTGCATAGCCGCAGCACTGCCCACAGTAACCTTGGACCATTTACTTCCATTCGGACAGTCAAGAAAATCCCTCACAGATAATTCTGCAGACTGACGTTTAGAGGGCCACAGAAGCTCTGAGAGCCATGTCAACTTCCAAAAATATCACCTTATTGAGGCTAGGAGTCTACTGAAGTAGTCGGGTACTTTTGTGCCAAGCACAACAGCCTGGATTCCAACACCAGTGCATCATACATACTGAGTATCTTCAACTACACCCACAAATATTAAATGATCCTGTGTCTGAGATGTCACATTTCTCTATCACAGGTGGGAACCCTGAGATCTGCCAGACAGAAGTCCCCCCATGTCATAATTTGCTCCTGCGTGGATCTAGATGGAATCGCATGATCAATCACAGGATGACATGGCCAATCTAGGTGTTGGTATAGGTGGTTTTATGTCATGAAACCAAAAGGAACTGAGGAGTCTGTCTCTGGCCCTGTGTAGTTACATAATTGTGTCCATGGTGGAACAAAACTAACTCACAAATAGCATTTATGTTGACTGGAACACATTTTGTTGCACTCACTGGCTCCCTGGTTATGCACTCAAGCATTCTGAGTCATTCCTAATAAAACTGAGAAAAGTGAGAGTCTTGTTGCTCTCAGACAGCCTCAGCCTCAGCCTGACACCTTCCAAGAGGCTCAGAACACTTATCCACCACAGGGCAGGTTATATCCTGAGACTCAGAATAATATGTTAATGCTACGGAGTCCTCACCCTCCACTGAGTGGAAGTTGTTTCTTGTGGTTGTACGTAACAGTGCTGTGCAGACAACGGAGAGGAGACTGCCCTGTGTGGGGCCTCTGACACTTGCAAGGGTCTCATTCCACTAATGTTGGCTACTCACCACCTCCCTGCTGCCCAGAGTATGAAGTAATATTAATCATAGGAAACGGATGGTATTCTGAGTGCTCAGACAGGATGGGGTCTCCTGTGCTATAGTGGAGAAACTCGGACTTTGTTACAAGTGAGCTGAGATACGGAGCTTAATGGTAAACACACCTAGAATGGTCATGCAGCCCAAAGTACTGTGTCCCTCCAGAGGCACTGACCACCGCTGCTCAGCATGGGCCAGTGCCCTCCAAAGATTTGATATCTAAGGCTGTCCTATGGATATGCCCACCCCCACCCCTCCACTGATTGGGAACAGGTAAGGCCCAGATCTCTGGACTGGTCAGGCCAGTTTTCTAGCCTTTAGGCCCCAGAGGCACATTCCATGCCCCTCCCCCACAGCCAGTGCAGCCCCAGAGACCAGGCAGCAGCCTCCTCCCTAATCATCCTCTGCAGCACCAGTGACCAGAGCCATATGCCCCTCTGCACCATTTGGGAAGAGTAACCACCATAGCCATCTGCCCCTCCTGTACTGATTGGAAAGAAGAGCAACTAGAGGACCCACAGGCCCCACCTGCACCAACTGGGAAAAAAGTGACCTGGAGCTCCACCTATACAGATTAAAGAATGAAATGGGTGGCCAGCAGTGTAAGAACATCTTAAACAATATAAAGAGCAACAAGGCACCACCAGAACCTAGTGATCCTACAACAGCAAGACCTGAGCATCCCAAAGAAGATGATCCAGAAGAAAATGACCTTAAAAACAACTTTATGAAGATGATGGAGGCCACAAAAGAGGAAATAAAAATTCCATTAAAAATGGAGGAAAAGACAAACAAAAAAAATTGGAAGAAATCAGGAAATCTCTTAAAGTCAAGAACCCCTCCAAAAAAAAAAGTCAAACAGGTGAAGGAAACAGTGCAAGACTTGAAAATTGAAATAGAAGCAATAAAGAAAATACAAACTGAGGGAACTCAAGAAAAGGAAAATCTGAGTAAATGAACAGAAACTACAGAGGCAAGCATAACAAATAAAATACAAGAAATGGAAGAGAGAATCTCAGGCCTTGAGGATATGATAGAAGAAACAGATTCATTAGTCATAGAAAATGTTAAGTCCAGCAAATTTTTAACACAAAACATCCAGGAAATCTGGGACACCATGAAAAGACCAAACCTAAGATAATAGGGATAAGAGTAGGAGAATAATTCCAGCTCAAAGGCACAGAAAATATATTCAACAAAATCATAGAAGAAAATTTTCCCAACCAAAAGAAAGACATGCCTATGAAGGTGCAAGATATGTAGAGAACACAAAATAGACTGGACCACAAAAAAGTCCCCTTGCTACATAATAGTCACAACACTAAACATAAAGAACACTAAACATAAAGAATAAAGAAAGAATATTAAGAGCAGCAAAGGAAAACAGTCAAGTAACATATAAAGACTGACCTATCAGAATTAAACCTAACTTCTCAATGGAAACTCTGAAAGCCAGAAGGTCCTGGACAGATGCTCTGCAGATACTAAGAGACCATGGAGGTCAGCCCAGACTACTACACCCACAAAAAGCTTTCAATCACCATAGATGGAGAAAACAAGATATTCCATGATAAAACGAGATTTAAACATTACATATCCACAAATCCATCCCTACAGAAAGTATTAGAAGAAAAAATCCAACACAGGGAAGTTAGGTTCAACCACCAAAATACAGGCAATAGATAACCTCACACCAGCAAATCCCAAAGAATGGAAAAATACACAAACACATTCTACCACCAAAACAATAACAAGAATTGACAATCGCTGGTCAATAATTTCCCTTAATATCAATGGACTCAATTCACCTATAAAAAGACACAGGCTAACAGAATGTATACAAAAACAGGATCCATCCTGCTACTGCACACAAGAAATACATCTCAACTTCAAAGACAGACATTACCTCAGTGTACTCAGAGTAAAGTGTTGGAAAAACATTTTCCAATAAAATGGACCTAAGAAACCAGCTGGTGTAGCTATCCTACTATCTAACAAAATAGAATTCAAACTAAAATCAATCAAAAGAGTTGGAGAAGGACCTTTCACTCTTTTATCATGTTTAAGTATGATCCTTGTATTCTAGATCCCTTGAAGACCTTTATCATGAAGGGGTTTTAGATTTGTCAAAGACTTTTTCAGCATCTTATGAGATGATCATGTGGTTTTTTTTCTTTCAGTTTGTTTATATGGTGGATTACATTGACAGATTTTCATATGTTGAACCATCTCTGCATCTCTGAGATGAAGACTACTTGATCATGGTACATGCTTTTTTTTTTTTTTTAATGTGTTCATGGATTCGGTTTGCTAGTATTTTATTGGGTATTTTTGCATCAGTGTTCATGAGGGAGATTGGTCTGTAGTTCTCTTTGCTAGTTGTGTCTTTATGTGGTTTGGGTGTCAGGGAAACTGTACCCTTGTAAAAAAATATTTGGCAATGTTCCTTTTGTTTTCATTGGTGGAACAATTTCAGAAGTATTTATATTAACTTTCTTTAAAGTTCTGGTATAATTCTGCACTGAAACCTTCTGGGCCTGCACTTTTACTTGGCTAGATGACTGCTTCTATTTCCTTGGGGGTTATAGGTTTATTTAAATTGTTCATCTGATCTTGATTTAATTTTGACATGTGGTACCTATCCAAAAAATTGTCCATTTTTCTAGATTTTTCCGATTTTGTGGAGTACAGGTTTTCAAAGTATGACTTAATGATACTCTGGATTTCCTCAGTGTCTGTTATTATGTCCCCCTTTCCATTTCTGACTTTGTTAATTTGGATGCTCTCTCTCTCTGCTATTTGGTTAGTTTGGATAACGCTTTGTCTATCTTGTTGATTTTCTTGAAAAACAAACTATTTGTATTGATTTTTTGTTTTTATTTTATTGATTTCAGCCCTCAATTTGATTATTTCCTGTCATCTACTCATCCTGGGTGACTTTGGTTCTTTTTGTCCTAGAGCTTTCAGGTGTGCTGTTAAGTCACTAGTGTGAGAATTCTCCAACATGTAGACACTTAGTGCTACTAACCTTCCTCTTAGTACTGCTTTTGTAGTGTCCTACATGTTTGGGTGTATTGTGCATTCATTTCATTGAATTCTAGGAAGTCTTTAATTTATTTCTTCCTCGACCCAGTGGTGATTCAGTTGAGCATTGTTCAGTTTCCGTGAGTTTGTAGGCTTTCTGCATTTTGTGCTGTTGTTGAATTCTAACTTTAAGCCATGGGTGGCCCGATAAGATACAGGAGGTTATTCATTTTTTGTATCTATAAAGATTTGTTTTGTTTCCATGTATGTGCTCAATTTTAGAGAAGGTACAGTATGCCAACAGTCAACAACAAACTAAGTAGCAAGAAACTCAAAGTGATTCCACTAAAATCAGGAACAATACAAGGATATCCACTCTCCCCATAGCTATTCAATACAGTACTCACAGTCCAAAACTTCTGCCAAGGAACTACTATAGCTGATAAACACCTTCAGTAATGTGACCAGATACAAGATTAACTAAAAAAAAAAAAAATCAGTAGCACTTCTATATTCAAATGATAAATGGGTTGAGAAGAAATTAGTGAAACATCACTCTTTACAATAGCCACAAATAACATAAATATTTTGGGATAACTCTAATCAAACAAGTGAAAGACGTGTTTGACAAGAACTTTAAGTCTTTGAAGAAATAAATTGAAGAATATATCAGAAAATGGAAAGATCTCCCATGTTCTTGGATAGGTAAGATTAACATAGTAAATCTTACCAAAAGCAATTTATACATGCAGTGCAATCTCCATCAAAATCACAATGCAATTATTCACAGACCTTCAAAGAACAATACTCAACTTCATATGAAAAAACAAAAAACTCAAGCTATCCAAAACAATCCTATACAATAAAGGAACTTCCCAAGGCATCACCATCCTTGACTTCAAGCTCTACTATAGAGCTATAATAATAAAAATGCTTGGTATTGGCAAAAAACAGACACATTGATCAATGGAATCAAATCAAAGACCCTGACATTATTCCACCTACAAACACTTAATTTTTGACAAAAAAGCCAAAACTGTACAATGGAAAAAAGAAAGCATCTTCCACAAATGATGCTGGCATAACTGGATGTCATCATGTAGAACAATGCAAATAGATCCATATCTGTCACCATGCAAAAAAACTCGAGTCCAAATGAATCAGGCCTTAACATAAATCCAGTTACACTGAGCCTCATAGAAAAGAAATTGGGAAATAGCCTTGAATGCATTGGCACAGGAGACCAGTTCCTAAATGTAACACACAGACACTGAGAGCAACAATTAATAAATGGGACCTCCTGAAACTGAGAAGTTTCTGTAAGGTGAAGAACACTGTCAATAAGACAAAAAGGCAGTGTACAGAATGGAAAAAGATCTTTACCAGCTCTACACCTGGCAGAGGATGATCTCCAAAATATATAAAGAACTCAAGAAAATAGACATCAAAATATCAAATAATCCAATTAAAAAGTAGGCTACAGAGCTAAACAGAGAATTCTCAACAGAAGAATCTCAAATGGCTAAAAGACATTTAAAGAAGTGTTTAACATCCTTAGCTATCAGGGAAATGCAAATCAAAATGACTCTGAGATACAATCTTACACCTGTCAGAATGGCTAAGATCAAAAAAACTGAGGACAAATTATGTTGGAGAGGATGTGTTGAAAAGGTAATGTTCCTCCGCTGTTAGTGGGAATGCAATTTTGTGCAGCCTCTCTGGAAATTAGTATGGCAGTATATTAGAAAATTAGGAATCAACCCACCTCAGGACCCAGCAACACCACTCCTGGGCATATACCCAAAAGATGCTCAAACATACCACAAGGACATTTGCTCAATTATGTTCATAGCAGCATTATTTGTAATAGCCAGAACCTGGAAACAACCTAGATGCCCTTCAACTGAAGAATCGATAAAGAAAATGTAGTACATTTACACAATGGAGTAAATTTACACAGTGGTAAAAAACAATGTCATCATTAAATTTGTAGGCAAATGGATGGAACTAGAAAATATCATCCTTAGTGGGGTAACCTAGATCCAGAAAGACAAACATGGTATGTACTCACTCACAAGTTAATATTAGACACAAAGCCAAAGATAACCAGGCTCCAGTCCACAACCCCAGAGAAGCTAGGCAAAGAGGAGGACCCTAAGAAGGACACAAATGGATCACCTCAGGAAGGGCAAAGGGTTATGATCTCCTGGGAAATCTGGGAACGGGGAGTAGAGGGGAGGGGATGGAAGGTTGGAACATAAGGGCTCAAGATGGCTGAGTCGGGGGAAAGACGGAGAGGGAGAGCAATGAAAGAAATATCTTGACAGAGTGTTCCTTTAAGGGGATGGGGAGAAATCTGCAGCTAGAAAACCCCAGGAACTCATGGGGTTGTCCCTAGCTAAGACTCATAGCAGTGGTAGAAAGGGTGCTTGAACTAGCCTTCCCCTGCACTCTGATTGATGTCTACCTTAATTGTCATCATAGAACCTACATCCAGTGACTGATGGAAGCAGATGCAGAGACCCACAGCCAGGCACCTGGCCAAGATTCTGGAGTTCAGTTAAAGAGAGGAAGGAAGGATTATAGGAGCAAGGGGTGTCAAGATTATGGTTGTGAAAAACCACAGAGATAGCTGACCCATTCTAGTAGGGGCTCATGCACTCTGAACTGACAGCTGGGGAGCCTGCATGGGACCGCACTAGGCCCTCTGAATGTGAGTGACAGTTGTGTGGCTTGATGTGTTTGTGAGTCCCCTGGCCTTACTCATCTGTAATGTAGGGGGAGGGGCTAGGTCTGGCCCCAACTTGGTATGCCAGCCTGTGTTGACTACCCAAGGGAGGCCTTACCTCCTATGAGAAGGGCATGAGGGTGGGCTATGGGAAGGTGGAGGCAGTGGGAGAAGGGGATGAAGGAGGAACAGGGGTTGGTATGTTAAAGTATAGAAAAAATTTTAAATAAAGAAGAAAAAGTTTAACATTATTAATACTAGAAGTGAAATTTGACACCGTACACTCCAATTTCAGAATTCTAAGAATTCCATGAGTACTCATCATTGTTTTTTAACTGTTGAATGGCCTAGATGAAACAGACAAAGTCCAAGAACCCCAGAACCTATAGAGATAGAAACATGATGAAACACAAAACTGATGCCATTTGACAAACTGAAGTCTTTTTGTTTTGTTTTTCAAGACAGGGTTTCTCTGTGTAGCCTTAGATATCCTGGAACTCCCTTTATTTATTTGTGGCTTGGCTTCCACCCCTCTCCCTAGACAACTGGAAGTCACTGACAGCATTCTCAGACATACTAGATATTTCCTGTGTTTCCAAGCATACGACTCTACCAGAGGATCCTGGTTACCATTCCCACTCCAGGCATATAATATGGGAAATTCACTTACAGATATTAGCTACATCCTAAAAAGACATTGAAAACCCAAGGTATGTATCACAGGAAATTGGAGGGTCACTCTGAAAGTCTTTCTAGGATGGTGGAGCCACCGTCCTCTTTCCAGGACTAAGCTCACCTCCTGTTTCATACCCACATGCATCTCCTCACACAAATCCTCCAATGCACCCTGACTTGAGAATCCACTGAGAATGGGTCTGTCCCCTTCCCCAGGCATCACTCAGCTGGCACATTTCCAACTTTCCCAGACATATCTGACCACTTCCTTCAGGTTATACATTTTGCATTCTTAGAGCTTTGAGAACCCAGTTGCTCAGCTGGTATTCTGTGTCATAAGGGGCATTTTGGGAGAACACAGCAGAGGTTTAGTTGTTGTCCTAAGGCAAAGAAATGATTATAAGCCTTGTTGCTCATTGAATGTTCTGGAGGACTGAAAAATATATAGAGAGAAGTTGACTGGGACACTAGGCAGGACTAAGATTAGAAGGGACAGAGAGTGGCCTTGGACACCATCCTGACAACAGTCAGCATTACCCTGTCTGAAGGATGAGCTCAGATGGAGGAAGGCTGCAGAGCTTGGGGACAAGTGCTGGAGCAAAAAGGTGTCCTCCACAGAGGGAGGGCAGAGGCGACAGTAGCCTTCATGGAGGCCACTGTGTGCTTCCCTGTAATCTGTGCAGTGTCTGGTGGTGGCTCCTGCTCACAGGTGAGAACACTCCCCGATAGTGTGTGGGAGGAGGGGTGCTCAGAGGCTGGCTGGAGTCTTCTAAGGTGCAGGGACAGGAAGGCTCCCTCAAGGTGTCCCCGGACTTCCATCTAGGTGCTATAGGGGTTAAAGGGATGTGCCACCACTGCCTGACCTCTGTGTCTAGTTTAGTGCCTGGCTCTGTCCTCTGATCCTCAGCCAAGTCTATTAGGGCACACAATATATCATCACAATGGTAGGAGAGGAGGAGGGGAAACGAGGGTCATTATGTAAAATAAATAAATAACTTTAATGAATAAAAATACTAAATTATTATAAACTGTTAAAAGAAAATTAAGACATGAAAGTTAATGGTCTATCGCCTCACAGATAACCAAATTCTTTAAGATGTTCTGATGATACTTGTAGTCATGCCAAATATATTACAGAATTAAGCCTTATTTAGCTTCCTGTATAAGTTTTCAAGGTTAAGCCTAAAGCAAGTAGCTAAAAGCAAGCCAAGTTTGTTCAGCTCAGTTAATAAATAATCATCCTCTAACTTGTTAAGAGGACTTCTGTTTATGGCATTTAAAATGTTGAGTGGAGCTCTTCCAGGTCTTGGCTCCAAGATGACAAAAATAAAGAGAAACAAAAGTGTCAAAAAGCGGCATGCCCCTGTGCAGCCAACTTACTGTATGAACTGTGCAGTGTGAGCCCAGAGCAAGGCCACTAACGAGTTCTTCACTTGGAACACTGTAGAGGTCATAGATGTCGGGGCCATAGCCAAAGCAAGTGCCTTCCACACTCATGTGCCTCCCAAACTCGTTGTCAAGCTATATTGCTTCATAAGCTGTGCCATTCAGTGCAATGTATTCAGGAATCAATCTTGTGAAGCCCAGAAAGACTGAACACCCCAGCACTATTTAGACCTGCTGGTGCTGTCCACAACCGCAACCAAAACCCGTGTAAAGAGATGACTTCATAAGAACAGAAGAAAAACAATACCTTGGAAAATAAAATGGAAGTCATACTTTAAATACACACATACACACACACACACACACACACACACACTGCTGTAGAACTATGGGATTGATTCTATTAGGTCTTACTGTTATTGTTATTATCATAGCCTCTGCTACTACTAATGTGGTGCCTTTAGCTCATGAGTTACATACAACTAGATACATTAATGATCTATCTAAGAATCTTAATTCCTTGATAAGCCATAACAGGTTACTGTGTACCTTAGTTAAGGTTTCTATTGCTGTGAAGAGACACCATGACCGTGGCAATTCCTATAACATTTAATTTAAAGAAAACATTTCATTGCGGCTGACTTACAGTTTCAGAGGTTTAGTACATTATCACGGAAGGACTGAAGGTCTTCAGCACGGCAGGTGCTGAAGAAGATGCTGAGAGAGTTCTACATCTTAATCCACAGGCAGCGGAAGAAAATTGTATGCCATACTAGACATAGCTTGAGCATAGAAATCCACAAAGCATGCCCCAAGAGTGACATACTTTCTCCAACAAAGCCACATTTACTCCAACAAGGCCACACCTCCTAATATCACCATGTCCTATGATCCAGGCATTTAAACACATAAGTCTATGAAGGTCAAACCTATTCAAACCACCACACCTTGTCACAGTAAGTAAGCAGGTGTACTCACAGCATGGGAAACACAGAGAACCATTGCTTCGTCCCTAGCCTGCACTGCCCTGTCTCACACAGGTAAGAGCCATGCAGAGATATTTCCTGAAATACCAGTGGCTGTTTTCTTTCTTTTATTTTTCTTTATGTGAACAGCATTTTTAGCTGCCTGTGTAACTGTGACCACAAGCAAACCTAGTACCTACAGAAGCCAGAAGAGGACATTGGATCCCCTGCAACTGGAGTTATAGATGGTTATGAGCTGCCAGTTGTGTGGTGGGAACTGAACTTTGGTCCTTTAGGAAAGCAATCAGTGCCTTAACCACTGAGCCATCACTCTATCAGTTCCAAGTGAATGTTTTCAGAGACAGATCTGACTGGTAAAAGATAGAGAGCAAGAACTTGCTAGGACTCTGGCTGAAAGGGACAGTTGTGTTTTGCAGATCTCCACTAAGGATTTAGGATGTTAACTTATTCCATATGAGACCATTGTTAATAATACTCAGGAACTAAGGCCAATGCAAGGGTTATTTCTATAAAGGGGACAATATGGTAAGATGAGAGACAGATGCTAAAATTGATTTATTCAGTAAGTGCTTCAGCAGAAAGTCCCTGTGCTAGATACGGAATCTACTGGGAGGGACAAATTTAAGCCATATATTTCACCTTCCAGTAGTAGTGATTACAATACACAAGAAAACACATGATTTTCTGTTCAGTAGTCAGGCTTGAGGGACCTGAAATTTTGCAGACACTCTCCAGAGACTTAATTATAGATTCAAATCTGTCTACTTGTTTTCATTTCCTGGAGTTGACATCCCCTCAAGGTGATGATGACCAAGATTAATATCTCTAAAAAACAGCTCCTCCCCTTCCACAGATACCTGAGAAGGCCTCCAGGGTGGAGACACTGGACACATGGATGCCAGACAGATTTCTGGTGCTTCCCATCTGCACACATGAACTATGGGAACCTAGTTGGGCCACTGTGCTTTCTGTATCTCCATATTCCACTGATATCACATATGGTAAATGAATATTGTCATAGCAATAAGGTAGACTAAATGAGAACAAGAACTGGACATTGGGACAGGACAACTGTCCACATCAGCCATATCTGTTACTATTTACCTACAGGAGAGCGTTCACTAGACTCAATCCCTGAGGACCTTCAGTCATCAGGAGGAACTATGTCCTCAGTCCCTCCTCTTGGGGACCATGATATTCCTGTGAAGTCTCATAAGGCCGTCAGAAAAGTAGGGTAAGGACCTGGACACCTGTGCAGCTGTGCTCACTGTGCTGAGACTCAGAAGGACATGCTGAGGTGACCTAGCCTAACTGTGGCTCTCATGGCAACACTGGCTGGTTCCATGATGTACAAAATTCAGACAGCTGTTAAGTCATTCTTCTCTGTTAGCTCTAACAGGACACATTCCAAGCCTGCCCACATTCCCCAGCTCATCTGGAGTCAGGATTCTGGGACCATGATCTGGAGCCAGGATGTCCTGGTGGTGGGTCTCCCTTCTAATAAGAGTCCATAGTTCTCTCATGTAGAATCTTCCTGAGTCCCAAGGTTCCCCCCCCCTTAGGGCTACGTTTATGGTGAGATCCACACAATCTAGTCTTGTTCTGATCCTTTGGGTGAGCTACCCCACCACACATCCTGCTCTCAGCAGGGTGAATTCAGATACAAGATTGACATTGCAGTTGGTCTACACTGGGTGGGCCTGCACTAGCTGCGTAAACCCTAATGTGGATTAAAAATAAAATAAAATGAAATAGAAAAATAAAAAAGTCATGTGTCCATCAGGGTGTTGTTAGAAACAGCAAAAATCCATTGGTACATACTGTCTCTCTGCCACTGAATGCAGGCCTCAGTAAGCTTTGATGGATGGCTATTATGGCTGTGTCTGTCCTTAAATGTCCACCACAGTTGACAATCATCAGTAAAACTTTCTTTATATTGATAAAAATTTTAAAGTTTTTACTTTTTTGCTTTTAGTGCTATTCCCTGGCAGATTAAGGACAAATAAAATGCTAGGCAGTGGTGGCACATGCCTTTCATACCAGTACTCTGGAGGCAAAGAAAGGTGGGTCTCTGAATTTGAGTCCAGCCTGGTCTATGGAGTGAGGTCCAGGACAGGCAGGGCTACACAGAGAAACCCTGTCTTGAAAAACCAAAAAGAAAAAAAAAATGAACTAAGTCATATTCTCACCTCCAGCTGCATTGTGCAACAGTGATTCTATATAGTGAGTTAAGCAGTACAGGGAGGGTACTGGCAGTTGAAAGTAAGGCTCGGAGCTGCATGGAATGCTTCTTGGCTAAGAGCACTGGATGCTCCTTCAGAAGACATGGGTTCAATTCCCAACACCTATAGGTTAGCCTACTATAACGTTTAACTCCAATTCTAGAAAACCCAGTGCCACCTGCTGGACTCTGCGTGCATTGCATGCAGATGGTACACAGACACACAAGCAGGCAAAATATTGATGAACATCAACGAAATTATTTTAAAAATAGATAAAAACTGAGGCTAGAGGGAAGAGAGAGGAATCTCGATCCCTTTGCATTTCATGGAACACTGGGCCTATGTCCTAAGCAGGTGTTTCATCCCTTAGCTTCTGTGTGAGTGTCTGGGTGGTAATACAGAATTTGGTGGAAAGAAGCAATGTGGCACGACCTCCTTTCAATTAGTGCTCTGAACATGTCATTCACCCTGCAAGGATGGAATTATGTTCTCAGGTTTCTGAATGGTTCAACCCAACTGCTTTCAGGTCTGCTCACAATTAAGAGCATTTTGTGGGTGAGGGATGCCATCTCCATTTGCTATCTCTAAAATCCGAGAGCAATCTCTTTCTCATTTTAATTTTATAAGATTTATTGTATTTTATATATGCATAGGGTTCTGTACAAACTGTGTGCAGGAGCCTCTGGCACCAGGGGACTTTATGGAATCCTCTGGAGCTGGATTTACAGAAAGTTGGTGGTGAAGTCACCTAATATTGCTGCTGGTAACTGAACTCAAGTCCTCTGGAAGAGCAGCAGGTGTACTTAACCACTGAGCCATCTGCCCAGCCCTCCTCTCTCATTTTATTGCTCTGTGCATAGGAAAATCCTACTGTAGAGTTATGGAAGTCAGAAGTCATGAGGGAGTTGGAGCTATCCCTGAACTGTGTGGGACATGTGGATTGACTAAAAATATCAGCCTTAGCAGCAAATGCCTTCACCCAGTGAGACATCTCTTTGGCCCACCCTGGTTGGATTTTCATTTGGAGAATCACCCTATAATAATTGGAATCTTCAGTCTTCAAAATATAGTAGCCTGTTGTGCCTACATCATACGATCCCCAAGCAAGACCAACACAGAGCCGATGTCTGAGGCAAAACACACAGGAGTTTATTGATTACGAGCCTGGGCTTTGTCCATATTCCAGCTTTCTGGCACAGTGAGTGGAGGATGATGACCCTAAGCTCTCAGAGTTTATAAAGGGAAAAACGGCAAGCAGGGTGGTACAAGGCTTTGCATCATAAGATTGGGTGAGGGTGTTTAACCTTTGAGTTTATTGGTTGGGGTTCAGAGGAATTTTTCAACAATGGTCATTGGAAGGACATTTGAGACCAGCAGATGTTGTTTATCAAAATTACTCATTGGCCAGCCCACCCTGGTAGGGTCACTTTGAACAGGGCCCTGGCTGTTTGTGGTTTCTCTTGGAGTTGCTTGAGGTTTTTGCTGGAACTAAGTTCAGCTTCTGGCCCAATGCTGTGTGAAATGGAGTTTTCTTTAAAATGGAGTTTGTCTTGCTCTCTGAGGCCAATGGTGATTAACTTTGAGTAGGGAACACTCTGGCTTTTCCCACCTCCTCTTAACATTTCCTGCTCACCAAGAGCCTCCTGCTGCTGAACTGCTGTTCCTCTCTGTCCTCTCTAGGAACTCTGCAAGCACAAACTCTGAGTCCCACTCAAACCCTTATCTTAGGAATTTACAGCCATTCTCTGAGCTACCCGCCTCTTAACCATTGTCAATGCATGGTCACCTCACCTTTGTGCCAGGGCACAGGTCTTCAGCTTTAGGCCAGATTCCCATGGCCTTATTGAGGCCACATCTCCTGCAGCTCACTCTAGGACAGAGTGTAGGTGGGAGCTGTCGGTGCTGTGACCTGACTACTCACAGTTAACACTACCTGGGTCCTCCAACGCTCCTTGTCACTTACACTACACGGAACTACGTCACATGGTGCGAAATTCCCCACCACAGCTAAAAGGTTATAAAAGATCAGACCTTGCCCTTGTTCTGGAGATCAAGAGAAGACTGCTAATGATGTTGTCCAGAAATGGAGAGTGTTCTCAGAAGAAGAGCCTCAATTTCCCTCCACAATCACTCTCCTGGTAGCTGTTTCTCATTCTTTCACTCTCCCTAGCTCTCTCTTATTTTCACTATTATTTTTAAAGCTTTGAAAAGTAATTTTTTAGAATTTCCTACATGCATATTGTGTTTACATTACATCCTTTCCATCCCACCCTCCCCCACTCTACCTCCTCCTAGGATTTTGACTCCCTTTCAACTTCATTGATATTTCTTTAATTATTATTATTATATTATTACAGATATATTTATGTATAAATCAATAAATTAATGTAATCTGATGAGTATGGTATGTAAAATGAATAAAAAAATTTAATTAAGAAAATTGGACTCTCTAAAGATTTCCCTTTGTATCCTACCATGTCAATTGGTATTGTCATTTTCCAGGTCTATGCAGCCATACAGTTAACTTTTCTTGGGTGAAGATTCCCCATAATATATAGAAGACACAATCTCATAGTACACATCCTGGTCTTCTGCCTCTTACAGTATTTCCAAACCTCTTCTGAGCTGTAGCCTGAACATCAAACAAGGGGGTCACGTTATAGATAGATCAGGTAGGGCTGGACACCCATGATGTCTATCTTAGTTAGGGTTTTATTGCTGTGAAGAGACATGGAGGCCATGGCAACTCTTATTAAGGAAAACTTTTAATTGGAGCTGGCTAACAGTTTCAGAGGTTTAGTCCATTATCGTCATGGCTAAAAACATGGTGGCCTATAGGCAGGCATGGTGCTGGGGAAGGAGCTGAGAGTTCCACATTGTGATCCTTGTGCAGCCAAAGGAGACTGTGTGCCACACTGGGAGTAGCTTGACCTTAGGAGACTTCAAAGCCCACCTCCACAGTGACAAACTTCCTCCAACAAGGCCACACCACTTAATAGTGTAACTCCCTAAGGGTCAAGCATTAAAACATGTGAGTCTATGGGAGACATTCCTATACATACCACCAAGCATCCATTTTTCACTGCACTTGGATTCATTTTGGATTTCTTTGGTGACCTCTGACTGTGCAACAAAAGCATCTTTAATGTAGGGCTAGAACTACACTTGTCTATGGGAATAAGGATGTGTATTTAGAATGGACCTTGAAATTAAACTTATTTAAGAAAGTGGCCATTATAGGTTCTCTACTAGGATTCATAACATTATCGATGTACAGTTGATTGCATTCCAGTACCAGCCATGATTTCCCTCCTTTTGTGCACCCTGAAGTCTAATTAGACAATTTTTGGTTACCTGCAAGAGATAACTGCCACTCTGGCATCTTTATGGATATTTTGCCATGCTAGTCATTGCTGTAGTTAGTAGGAATCCAAAGTGGGTAGGACAATTGATTATTTTCATCTGTCGCCAGCTTGCATGGAATCTTCAAGTATTATTAAGGTCTAGTCCTCAGAGAAGAGGTTTCTGCATCAGATCCAGCTAGATTCTGCTATACTTGTAGATCATTTCCTTAACCATTCATCATCAGAGAGGCTACCTCTGGCAACAGATGGGTAAAGAACAGATACAGACATCCACAACAGATACCTTGTGTGTTGGATAAAAGGGTCAGCCAAAGAACACACTCTGGCCCTGAAACCAGAGCCCAAAGGTTACAAAGGAGCAGTGAAAGGAACATACCCTGGTCCTGAAACCAGAGTCAAAAAAAGCACATCCTGACCAACTTGGCATGAAAACCAACCAATTCTAGAGCATGAAAACCAACCAGTCCCTGAGCACAAAATCCAACTAATCCCTGAGAGCACAAATTCCCTCCAATTTCTAAGCTTGTCCGAGCTCAGGGATTGAAATCCAATCAATTCCTACTCTGAAAATCTTCACCTTGAAAAAACGCTGCACCTAAGAAACCCTATACAAGCCCTGTTACTGCTCAGTTTGAAGATGCCTTTTTTCCACCCTGGCAGAGGCAGCCACTCTCCTGGATTCCTCCCTACCAATAAATCTCTTGAATGGGATTAGAGTGAAAAACCTTCCTTTACCTGGGTGGAGCCAGGCAAAGAAGTAACTGGTTTAGCCTGAGCTGGAGCAGAACTACTACATTTCTTCAAGGCTTCCTTAGCAGAGCAGAGCAGTAATGGCTCTTGCTGGAACAGGAGCAGAACTGCTACATCTCTACAGGGAAACTCCCTTAGCACAGCAGAGCAAAGCTGAGCAGGCCTGCAAAGGCTCATCTGGAGAAGAGCAGAACTGCAACATTCCTGCAGGGATACTGTGCCCTACTGGAACAGAGCTGCAGGTGTTACCTGGCTTCCTACCAGGATACCTTACCCTTCCAAGCTGTAGGTGTTATCTGGTTTCTGACAGCCAGTAGACATTCCCATTCAGAGCTGTAGGTATCACCTGGCTTCTAAAAGCCAGAAGAGCTTTCCCTTCAGAGCTGTAACATTTACAGGTATTACTTTGATTCAAGTGGCCAGGATAACTTTCCCTTCAGATCTGTAACACCTACAGGTATTGCCTGGCTTCTAATGGCCAGGATACATTTCCATCCAGAGCTGTAACACTTTCAGTGTGGACAGCCTAAATTGGATGTGTCCATCAAATCTATCCCCTCAGAGATCCAGGAACCCTTCAGTAGAGGAGGCAGAAAGAGTGTAAGAGCTAGAGGGAAGGGAGGACACCAGGAAAACAAGACCCTGTGAATCAACTAAGGAAGGCACATATGAACTCACAGACTGAATCAGCATGCACAGGACCTACATGAGTCAGCACTAGGTCCTCTGCATCTATGTTATATCTATTACCTCAGTCCTTTTTTTGTGAGACTCCTGACTCTGAGAACAAGACTCTGACTCTTGTGTCCGCTTTTGGGACTCCTTTGCTCCTGTTGGGTTGCAGGGTCCAGTATCAACATGACAGTTGCTGTTTCATCTTATTATATTTTATTTTGTCATGTTTCATTGTTATCTCTTAGAGGCCAAATCTTATCTAATGAAAGAAAGAAAGGGAGTGGATCTGATGGTAGGAGATGTAGGAAGGAGCTGGGAAGGGTTGAGAGAGGGAAAACTATAAACAGTATATATTGTAAGAAAAAGAATCCATTTTCAATAAAAGAAAAAAAAGTGTACTCGTGATAGTGATTAATGGCATTGGCAACCTTTAATCAGTTTAATTTTATTTTTAAAAGAGTAACATTCTTAATAATAGAAGTGAATTTTGAGAACTTTATGTCCATTTTTAAGATTACTAAAATTTCCATAACTACTCCATACTGATGGGGGTAATCGTACAGTGACTGATATGAAACAGACAAATACCTAGAAGCCCAGAAGTTACAGAGGTGGAACCATGAAGAAACACAAAACTATGTCCACAGTGAAACACAGGTAGACCCCTTCTCCTGTCACTCTTCCTCACTTCACCTAGACGAATAATGTGCAGGCAGCATGGGGCCTAGGTGAATTAGTTAAACAGGGAATGTATTTCAGCATGCAAGAGGATGTTTTTTCTCAATGCAAACATTGTACCATTTTCACAGCAGACTCAGAGCATCCAAAACTTCGAGGGCTCCTGAGATTACTTCCCATGAATTCTGAAAGATCCCTATATATTTGAACCACAAGCTAAGCTCTTAGGGTCTTTGAATTTTTGTTTACCATATTGATGCCTTTATTTTCCTTTTAAGACAACCTCACTTTAAATCCTGACCTTCCCTTTACATACACGTATCCCAGAATTATAGGTGTGAGTCACCATGCTGGCTGTACCTGATGAGTAACTAATCATTTCCATCATGGAACTTTTCTCCATTTTGCACCCCACTGACACAGAAATACCGGCATTCTTCTGTGGGTCTACTGTGGGGATGAGAGGAGAGGTCACTCACTCATCATGGCCAGGAGACTGGAAGACTGGTCTTCAAACTGAATTGGTTGGAGACCTCACACTTATACTCTCCAGCATCCTCACTTTTGATGGGATCTATTTTGAGTCCACACTTTGTTGGGGACATAGTCATCCTCTCTGTGAGCTTCAGACTCTTGTTATTGAAGAACCAGTGGATGAAGATATCAGTGTCGGGTGAGATGCAGGAGAAGACGACAGATCTACGTCCTGCGACTGTGGTGTCAGTGATTCGCACAAAGGGTTGGGTCACATTCTCTGTGAAGAAGCAGAGGAGGGTACTAAATGACAGGTGTCCGGAGTTCAACCAGGCCCTCCTTAGTTCATACTTTATAAAGCTTCCAGGGGGAGAATTTGGAACTGTGGCTATAGACATATTTCGTGCTTTGGATCTGCCACCCAGGGACTGTGTGACCCTGATGCAGGCACTGTTTCCTGTGTCTCAGTTTCCCCGTAATAGGACATACATGATCATTGCCATGTTCAAGAGTTAAGCTGAGTTATGAGCAATAGTGTGAACTTGGGGTGGGGAGCTGCTCACATCAGCAGCATCTGTTACTATTTACCTGCAGAAAAGAATTCCTTAGGATAGACTCCTGAGATGAAGGAGGAATCTGGAGCATCTGCCTCCTCTGTATGTTCCCTTGGTGCCTTGACTTTCCTGTCAAGGCTCCTAAGCCCATAAGAACAATAATAGTCTAATGGCCCAGACACCTGTCCACTGATCCTCAGGAGAAGGGGATGCCCAGGTGACCTACCTAACTTCAGCTGTCACGGCAGTAGAAGGTGGTGATTCTATACTCTATGGGATAGTCAGTCCCATGATTTGGACCATCAGTAAAGCCTTGTTCTCTGTCAGCTCTGACAGGAAATCTAAACACACAGTGAAAAAAAAAAAGCTCCCCAATTTCACCTCCAGTCCAGCCAGATGGAAAGTTTTCCAGTCGGGGCCTCCTGGGGGTCTCTGTGAGGACTCCATGGCTTCCTCAGTCAGGAACTACCTGACTCCCACAGAATTTTCTGGTGACATGAACATGGTGAGAGCTCCAGGCGTCTGGGCTGCACCTGATATCCTGGGACTGATTTTACCCAGCATATGTCCTCCACTCTGCAGGTAAAGACAGCTGAGTGGTTCTGATCTACTACAGTTTGGCTACCCTGTGTGTGTCCTGCAGTATGGGCCCAAATCCCAGTGGAAGGGACACAAGGCAGTTGGGGAGAGAGAAGGCACAGCCCAGTCCTGACAGTTTAGTGTATGAAGTAGGATAAGCTACCCCCAGCAGTTGCAGACCTTAGACACTGACTTACTCTTTACATAAAGTTCCACGGATGCTTTTTCAATTTTGGAATCATTCTTTGAAACTTCCAGTGTGTACATCCCTGCATCCTTCTCAGTGACGTTCTGGAGCATCAGGGATCCATTATTGTACACCATCCCTCTTCCTCTGTGTGCAGGCCACCAGATGGTGGAATTCCTAGCTCTGTTATATTCTACAGTTTTAGGGATCAGGGTCCCATACTTTGATTTGTACCAGATAAAGTTTAGCAGATCTTCTGGAAGATTATGAACTTGGAGAAGAATGCTTTCCCCTTCAGCAGGATACCGAGGCACCACTTGGATCATGAGTTGGGAAGATGTGAGAGGGTTACAGAACAGAGAAAGGGGAGCTGGAAGGGAAAGAGAAAAAAGCCATCACATGGGGATCATGGTGCTTGGTGAAAAGATGGTAACCTCCATCCTGAGAAGATGGATTCATCACTCAGCCTAGAGGTGCAGGTGTGTGTGTGTGTGTGTGTGTGTGTGTGTGTGTGTGTGTGTGTGTGTGTCTACTCCACTTACTGAAGGGCAGAAACATGACCTCTTCCTTCCCAACAGTGCCCCTGATAGTTGCATGAAACTGTTCTCTTGAGTGTCTACATGGCTGCTCCCTCACTGCCCTCAGTCAGACACTGCACACACTCATGCACACTGGGGTTTGAGATGATGCCTCTCCAGAACTCAACAGGCCTGGGACTTTAGCTTTCTAGGTTATTTCTTCAATTTCCTTTGAGCAACATTCAACCCCTGAGTTTACCCAATAGATTAACTTGCTGCTCTGTCCCGTATCCCTTAGGTCTGGAGCTATGTGGTTGCTGGGAGCAGTCTGATCTTCAAGGCAGGCTCAGGACTTTAAAAGGCTAGGTTACTAGGCTGGCTGGTTTTATGTCAACTTCACACAAGCTACAGTCATTTTGCAAGACAAAACCTCAGTTGAAAATGCCACCGCCATATTGACCTTTGGGCAAAACTATAATACATATTTTTAAATTAGGGATTGATGCAAAAGGTTCAGATTAATGCACGCAGTTCAGGCACTGGGCTAGGAGTCCTGGATGATGTAAGAAAGCTGGTTGAGCAAGTATGAAGAGCAACCAATAGGAAGTACTCCTCCATGGTCTCTGTACCAGTTCCTGGATTTTATTTGTGACTTTCTCAAATTGGGCCTAATAAATACCCCAGTTTAACATGGATGTTCTAAAACTATTGTTCTCTTCCAGCTTTGTAAAAGTAGAACTCTAGAAAATGCTCCCCTGGGTCACTTTAGTCCAGCCTTGGAAAGATGACAGGGCTCAGGGATCCCTGGTTTAGAGCCCCAAGAGCCTGGGCTGACTCTGACATCTTAGGCTGAGTTACTTTCCATCAATGTCTTCCCTGATGCAGGTGGAGTTAGAAGATGGAAGATGATCTACGGACATTTGTCTCTACCAGTGTGTTCTGCACTAAGTGCTCAAACCTCCCTGTGGGGACACAGTGCAGAGGGGAGGGAGGCCACGGCAGCCATGACATTCCTGTGTGTCTAAGCCCCACCCAGCCCTGAACAGTCACAGAGAGTCACTTACTGTCCACCTGGAGTTGCACCTCAGCTTCTTCAAGTTCGTCATCTCTTCTCAGAATTTGTAGGAAGTACAATCCATGGTCTTTCTGAGTGACACCACGGAGCAGCAGAGATCCATCACTGTACAAGGTCTCCCTGCCAGTGTATGCAGGCCCCCACTTAGTTGATTTCCTATCTGGTATATGCCGGATAACCAAAAGGTTCTTGACCCCAATCACTCCTTTGAACCAGAAGAAGCTTTCAATATTCTCTGGGAGATTGTGAACGAGGAGAAGAGCATTTCTCCCTTCAGTCACTCTGGGTGGCACTGATTCAATAGTGATCTTGGTAGAAGTACCAAGGCGCCCACACTTCCAAAGGAAGGCTAGAACGGAAGAGAGACATCTTTTTAAATTGGCAATGTTGTATTTGACTAAGCTGAGGCCCTGTGTCCTGAGCAGCTGTGCCCATTGTGAAGTTGACATTTTGTGGGTGAATGTTGCCCTGCACTACTTGGTAGAGGTCAGCACAAACCTTCATGTTCTCAGTGTCCCCACACTTGTCATTTCCACTATGTGGCTCTCTCTCTTCAATGGTCAACATTGCCCTGGATTACTGCTGTCAGATCCCTGATCACATTTACACTGGATTGGTGTTGGAGTGATGCCTGCCCACCTCTTCTACAGACCCTGTGTCTTTACTTTCTGACTTTATTGTTTTTCTGTTCCTCTTGGTGGGGCATTCAACACCTGAATAAAGCATCTAGCTTTCTTTACTACATGTCAACTCAAACAGGGACATCATAAGAACTATGAGTTTTCTTGTATTTCTTTAAAAAAACTAGAAAAACTCAAATGCATCTGGAGACTGAATAAATGAATGATGTCCCAGAACCCTATATGCCCATGGACTTATTTAAGAAACTTATAAGTTTAGGGATACAGTATTGAATCATTCAATTTGCTTTGATTTTTACACTTGTTTACATATTGTGCTTGTGTGTGAGTAGTGTAAGGACTAGCCTAATGTGTGTGTGTGTGTGTGTGTGTGTGTGTGTGTGTGTGTGTGTGTGTGTGTGTTGGGGGGGAGTCCAGGGCACAGTACTTCAGTGAAGGTCAGAGGACTTCTGTTCATTGGTATCTGTTTCCCAGACAATGAAGCAAATGCCTGTATCCATTGGACCACACTAGCTTGATTTTTATTTGGGCCATCAAGCTGAGAGCATCAGTCCTCAAAATATTGTGGTCATGCTGACTAACTTCATGTAAGAACAATGTCTCCCCCACCTTTACTGTTTAGTATTCAATGAGAGCATCTTAATGCTGAGCCTCATTCCCACTCTGTATTTTCTTCCCTACAAACACTGGGACTCTACTCCTGTCCATATACCACTCAGGAGACTACAGACAGTACATCAGTCCTCTCCTCTCACACACTGTCAACTCCTGGTCTGCTCATCTGTGAGGAGAAGCCCCTGAGATGTGGTGCAGCCTTTGGACAGGAGTACAGAGGGGCCTCCATTGTCTCAGTAGGCTGATCTTTCTTCCCTCTGAGTTACTTCTACTCCAGCACAGCTCCCAAGCTCTGCTGTCCTTCCCTCATCTGAACTGAGTCTCTTCCCAGAAAGGAGCACCTCCCAGAGTCCCATGGACTGAGGGTGGGTCACTGTTCAAAACACTGCTCTGCCCCTCCAGTTTCAGTGCTGCCCCATGTTCCTCATTCTCTCTTTATGTTTCTGTCTCTAGAATACACAGAGAGAGTCAAGAGTAATGACCATCCCTGTGACATGAGATAGCAGCAGCTGACCATGGAACTGCACTCTGCTGTGTCCTGGCCTAGGTTTGTCAGCATCAAAAAAGGTAAAACTGCACAATCATGTGACAAAGAAACCCAGCTGGGCACCCAGTCTGCTCTGTGTATTCAATGCTCTATAAACACATAATTTGCTCCCAGCAAGAAGGTGACAAAACTGACTTTGAGGCTCCAGAGGGACCAAGTGAGTGATGTGTGTGGAGAAGAACAGATCTATTCTCACTGGAAGCACCAACAGACTGAGTTCTGAACAATGTCAAAGGCCCAGGATGTATCAGGAGTCTCTGATTTTGGGTGAGAAGAGGTGACCTGATTCTTGGAAAAAGGCTGTGAGCTCTTTCATCCTGTGCAAGATTTTCAAGACCATGCTACTACTTCCTCTGTTTACTGAGCTGTGTAATGGGTTTGCCCATGTGTTCCATGATTTCTCTGAGATGCTTTGGACCTCTGTCAAGTTGGTTCCCCTTGGATATCTTGTATTTCCCAAGGAAATACATAAAGTGGGAAACAGAACATGATCCCCTGGCAGTGTAGCAGAAACATTAAGCAGCTGGTAGTTCTGAGAATGCTGTGTCCATGATTTTCAGGTCTGTAAAAACAACTACTAAGTAAGCTCCTAGTTCAGGCAAATACTTTTCTGCCAGTTCATTGTGTGTCCTGATGACATCCCTCATGTTCACCAGGGGGTAAAAAAAACTTATGTCTGGGAAGCTGTCAGATCAGCATAGTCTGTAGCCATTTGCCTGCAAGAGAGATTTCCTCAAGCTGGACCCAGCGGAAAGCACATGTTAGGAGAATCTGTGCCCTCAGTCCCTCTCCTTGGGGACCATGACCTTCATGTGAAAACTCATATGCCCAACAGGACAGTTAGTTGATGGCCTGAACATCTGTTGAGCTATGCTCCCCTGATGACTCTCTGAAGAAGATGGCCAAGGGACATATCCCAACCAAGACAGCACACTGTCTGGTTCCACACATCACAAGACATGGACTATTTGGGAGCACTGTTCCCTGCCATCAGGAAGTCAAAACCCAACACTTCAAAATGCTTCCCATGGACACCTGTCATTGACTCTGGGACAGAGATCTGGAGACAAGGCATCCTGGTGCTCACATCTCAGTGAGGATCCCATGTTTTCCTCAAACAGGCACAATGTTGATTCCCTTGAGGTCTTTCTCAAGAAACATCCCTCATAAAAACCCATACAGTCTATTCAAAGGATTATGTCCTGGGCTGAGTTACCCAACATGCATCCACCTGTGTGCAAGGTGAAGTTAAATGAAGGATTTTGATCTATTGCCGTTATTCTATACCATATGTGTCCTGAACTATGTACTCAAACCCCAACATGAGGGCACAATGCACAGGGAAGGTAGGCCCAGACCTCTCCACTGTATGTGTCCAGTGAAATCAACCTCACCCAGCTCACAGAGTTCACGACAAATCACTTACCAGACACATGGAGGTACATGGATGTTGTTGATACGATTTTTCCATGTCTATTATAGGTTTGCAGGGTATAATTTTCTGTGTCCTTCTGGTTGACATTTTCCAGCAACAGGGATCCATTGCAATATATTGTCTCTCTACCAATGTGCACATGTCCTGGCCCACTTAAATTTTTGTCCATTGTACACATTGCAATTCTTTGTGTCATATTTGTTAGACCTTTGAACCAAGCAAAGGTTGTAAGATTCTCTGGGAGATCATGGACAACGAAAAGGACGTTTTCTCCTTCAGTCACTTGGAGTGGATGTGACTCAATGGTCACATGGGCCATGGTAGACAGATGCCAGAAGGTTAAGAGGAAGGCTACAAGGAAATTGAGAAAAACCACTTATGTTAAATGAGTGTGATCATCACTCAGCTTTGATGTGTGAGTAGGGAGTGCTGACCCTCCTTTACAGACATGAGCAACAAGACTTCCATTGATTCAGCATGTCTGAGTGTGTCATTAACTCTCTTAGGAAATCTCCACTCAGGTGTCTGCCTGATTCCCCCATCTATGTCCCATATCCCTCCTTACACAGAGCATTTGGTGTGAATGAAGAGCAATGACTCTCTGAACTCCTCCTCTGGAGAGTTTTCACTTTCTGACTTTTTCCTCTGTTCCCTTTGTAACTCTAGTCAACTCCTGGCTTCACCTTTCAGATATACTGACATCATGTTCACCAGTACCAAGGCTTTCTGTTTGTTTGTTTGTTTGTTTGAATTTTGGTTTTGTCTTTGGTTTGGGGTTTAGTTTTGGTTTTTTGAGGCAGGGTTTCTCTGTGTAGCCTTGGTTATCCTGGAATTTGCTCTGTAGAGCAGGTTGGCCTTGAACTCACAGAGATCACCTGCCTCTGCCTCCCCAAGTGCTGGGATTAAAGGCCTGAGCCACTGCCTCCATTCAGAACCAGGGATTTGTAAGGGCAGGATGAGTCTTAACTTTTTGAAAGGCTCAGTTCCTGGAAAAGCCTCAGACAAATGTGGATAAGGGAAAAAAGGAACAAAGAAGGAATGTGTCTCCATGGATTTATATTCATAGTTCCTAGGTTGGAGCTTATGACAATAATTATATTCAAGGATGAAATAAATGATTTTAGATTTACTTATGTAAATATATGTGTGTATTTGTGAAGGCTGGTGTCTCCTTGAGTACATATGAAGATGTATGTCAGAAATTTGTGAGAAATCACATGTGTCAGGGTGTGCATCTGTGGGTGCATGTCACAGCACCTATGTGGAGGGCAGAGAAGAGCCTGCAGAAGTCTGTTCTTTATCTACTCTGTGAGAGCTGAGGGTTGGTTTTAGGTTGCTATATCTTCACACACTGAGACATCTCACTAGCCCTCTCCTGTTTGACTTCTATTTGGAGGGTCATGCTGCCATGGTTGGGAACAGCTGTCTTCAGAACATTGCAGCCAATGTAACTCACTGTGAATATGAAGTGTTTAAAGCTTTTCTTTTACCAACATCACTTCATATCCTCTGAGAGCTTCAGGCTGCCGGGCTTCTGTCCCTCGCTTTACCTTCTGCCCCGTGACTACAAACAGAAACCTTGAGTCTCCTCTCAAGATCTTGTCCTCTTTAAGAGACTCCAACCTGCCAGTGAATCCCCTTCCCCCACAAAGTCACATAGTGGGTACACTTACCTGTGAGCAGAAGCCCCTGCCAGGGGGTACACCCCTTGCAGAGAAGCACAATGGACCCCTCCATTAATATCTCACTTGCTGTTCTCCCTCTGAGGAGAAGAGATTCAGCTCCAACACAGAACTCAGGCTCTGCTGTTCTTCCTCCTTCTGGGATGAGATTTTTCTCAGACAGGAGCACTTCCCAGAATCCAATGGGTAATGAGTGATGGGGTTTGAGTCCAAGCACTGCTCAATCCCTTCTACTCTCAGTGCTGCCCTGCATCCCTCTCAACTTCCCTTTATAGTTCTCCTCAAAGGAACACATTGAGCAACAAGGCTGATAAGCATCCCCATGCCCTCAGAGAACAACAGCTCATCCCAGGGCTGACATTTGCTTTGTCCTGGCTTTGGGTCTGTCCTCACCAAAAAAGGAGCCTCCATCCTCTCTACATGTCCTTGTGACTTAAAGACCTAGGTAAACACCCAATCTACCCTGTGTTTTCAATGCTCTGAGAAGGTAGTATTTACTTAAAACCTACAGGAAGGTGACAGAAATGTCTCTGAGGGCTGGGAAGAAACCAGCTGAGTGATGACTAGGAATGAAGATCAATCCTTTATCATTAATGTCACAAGTCAAATTAATGATCCAGGAGAGAGGCTCAGGAGCAGTTGTGTGAGGAGTTTCATATGCTCAGTTGGGAATGAGGTGACCTGAGTGTCATTGAAAGAACTGTGGCCTCCATCTTCCTATGGAGGGTTTCAAGGCAACAGTCTAGCATTATGTGTTGGGTGTGCACATGTCCTCTATGATCTTCCTGGGTCACTTTTGCCCATTTCTAGATGATTCCCTGATTATAATCTTATCTTCACCTTTGAGAGATGTCAGGAGGGAGGGGACCTTCAGGGTCTCCTTGCAGAAAGATGTTCTCAGACAAAGGAAGAAACCAGTAGATCAGAGCAGGGTCTAGGGAGGGAGCTCAAGGTTAGTCAGGACAGAGATGGAATGCAGCCTGCTAGATCATGGGTCAGGGAAACAATTTTTGGAGCATTGAGCATATGCCCTGCTATCGCCCCTGGAGGTCACTGGGAGAACTGCAGTGTCATGTCTAGGGCTACAGCAAGCATGGTCAAAAAAGCAAATGAGAACTTCCCTGATAAGTTAGGCACAGGTAAGATGCAGGACCTGTCCTCCTAATCACTGTGCTCTTCAGGACTCCTAATTCCTTCCACTGTAGGATGGGACTAGACAGGGTTCAAGATTTGTCCTGGGAAGCCCTGGACTAAAGTTGGAAGTAGTATGTACTAGAGAAAAGGTATTTTGAGGAAAAGCCTTGTGCTCAGGAAATTTCAGAGGAAAGAACTGGGATATTTCTCTTGACATTAAAAGGACAGGAGACAGCTGGGCATGGTGGTGAATGCCTTTAATTTGAGCACTCAGGAAGCAGAGGCAGGAGGGTCTCTTAGATCCAGGCCAAAGTTGTCAATGAAGCAAGTTCCAGGGCAGCTGGGGTTACACAGGGAAATCCTGTCTGGTAAAAAACGAAAAGGAGAGGACACTAATATATGGACTGCACATGCACCTTCTGGTCAATCACTACTGTCTACATCCTACCTTCTCTTTGTCCAGAGGGTGGTGAGGGGATGTGCTCTTGAGTAAAAATCACATTGATTCAAATAGACATGTCTTCCATATATACTAGTCTATGGTTCTTTCTTTTGCTGTGATAAAAACACCCTTTAAAAAGAGAAGTTCCTGAGAGTAAAGTCCGTCTTCCTACTGGGGCTGTGTTATATTGTAGCAGTGAAGGAAGTCAAGGCAGAATGCTTGCTGCTTGCTGTCTCATTCACTTGCTCACACTCTGGTTCATACTTAGCTAGCTTTCCTATACAACCAAGAACCAAGAGTCTAGGAATGATGCTGCCCACAGTGGTCTGGGCCCTCCTGTATGAATTAAGACATTCACTCACAGAAATCTACAGACTGAACTGACTTGGTTGACACTCTGTTTTCTATTTTGTTGTTGTTCTGTTTGTTTGTTTATTTATGCAGGCTTACAACAGTTTCCCCTCCCTCTTCTCCTCCCAGTCCCTCCGCCAATTTCCCCCATTTCCATTGATCCACCTGTCTGTTTTTATGCCAATACAATATGGTTTTTCTTACTGTACCTCTAGAGCATAGCTTGAAGTCAGGAATGGTAATACACCAAGATATTCCCTTATTGTACAGGATTGTTTTAGCTATCTTGGGTTTTTTGTTTTTCCATAAGAATTTGAGTATTGTTTTTTGAAGGTCTGTAAATAATTGTGTTGTAATTTTGATGAGAATTGCATTGAATCTATACATTGATTTTGGATAGATGTCCATTTTTACTGTTAATCCTAGTGATCAATAAGCATGGGAGATCTTTCCATCTTATGGTATCTTCTCTAATTTCTTTCTTTAAATACTTGAAGTTCTTGTCATAAAAGTCTTTCATTTGCTTGATGTATTAGTTAGGGTGTCTATTGTTGTGAAGAGAAACCATGACCCTGGCCACTCTTATAAAAGAACATATTTAATTAGGGTAACTCACTTACAGTTTCAGAGGTTCAGTCTATTCATCACGGCAGAGAGCATGGCAGTGTGCAGACAGATATGGGTTTTGAGAAGTAGCTGAGATTCCTACGTCTTCCAGGCAACAGGAAAAGGTCTGTCTGTCACAAAAGCAAAGCTTGAGCAAAAGAGACCTCAAAGCCCACCACCACAGTGAAACACTTCTTTGAACAGGGCCATACCTACTTCAACAAGGCCACACCTCCTAACAGTGCCACTTCCTTTGGGGGGCATTTTTCTTCAAACCACCAGTATTGGTTAGAGTTACACTAAGTTATTTTTTATTATTTGTGGATATTGTGAAGAGTATTTTAGCCCTGATTTTTTTCTCAGCCCATTGATGATTTGTATATAGGAGGGCTGCTGAGTTTTTTGAGTTAATTTTGTAACCAACCAATGCACTGAAATTATTTATCAGCTCTAGGGGTTCTTTGGAGAATTTTTGGGCTTGGTTATGTATATAACCATATCATCTGTAAATAGTGATACTTTGAGTTCTTCCTTTCCAGTTTAAATCCCCTCAATCTCTATCAGTTGTCTTATTGCTCTAGCTAAAATATCAAGTACTGTCTTCAATAGAAATGGCAAGAGTGGACAGCCTTGTCTTGTCAATGATTTTAGTGGAATTGCTTTGAGTCTTTCTCCATTTATTTTGATGTTGGCTATTGGTTTGTTGTGTAGTGCCTTTATTATGTTTAGATATGTCCCTTGTATCCCCGTTCCCTCCAAGACATTTACCATGAAGGAGTGTTGGGCTTTTTTCAAAGGCCTTGACAGCATCAAATGAGATGATCATGGGGATTTTTTCTTTCAGTTTGTTTATATGGTGGATTACATTGCCAGAATTTCTTATGTTGAACTATCCCAGATTCTCTGGGATGAAGCCCACTAAATTATGGTAGATGGTCATTATGATGTGTCCTTGTATAATTTGTGAGTCTTTTTGAGTACTTTTTGCATCTATGTTCCTGAAGGAAATTAGTCTGAAATTCTCTTTCTTTGTTGAGTCTTTGTGTGGTTTGGATATCAGTATGAATGTGGCCTCATTAAAAAAAATTGGAAATGTTCCTTCTGTTTCTACTTTGTGGAATGATTTGAGGAGTATTGGTATTAACTCTTCTTTGAAAACATGGTAGAATTCTGTGCTGAAATCATCTGTCCCTTGGCTTCTTTGGTTCAGAGAATTTTAATGACTGCTTCTATTTCCTTGAAGGTTATTTGTCTATTTAAATTGTTCATCTGATCTTGATTTACCTTTGGTAAGTGGAATCTATTGGAAAAATTGCCCATTTTTTTATTTTCTGATTTCATGATATGACCTAATGATTCATTGGATTTCCTCAGTGTCTGTTGTTATTTCCCACTTTTTATTTCTAACTTTGTTAACTGGATATTCTCTGTCTTTTAGTTAGTTGGGATAAGGGTTTGTCTCTCTTGGTGATTTTCTCAAAGAACCAACTCTTGGTTTCATTGATTCTTTATATTGTTCTCATTGTTTGTATTTTATTGATTTAGCCCCCAGCTTCCTTATTTTCTGCTGGCATCTACTCCTCTTGATTGTGTTTGCTTCTTTTTGTTCTAGAGCTTTCAGGTGTGCTGTCATGTCACTAGTATGATGTCTCTCTAATTTCCTCACGAAGACACTTAGTACTATGAACTTTCCTCTTAGCACCACTTTCATTGTATCCCATAACTTTGGGTATGTTCTGCATTCATTTTTACTGAACTCTCGGAAGTCTTTAATTTCTTTATTTCTTACTTGACTCAATGGTAATTCCATAGAGAGTTGTTCAGTGTCGATTAGTTTATAGGCTATCTGTTGTTTCTATTGTTGTTTAATCCAGTTTTAATCCATTGTGGTCTGATAAGATACAGGGGATTGTTTCAATTTTCTTGTATCTATTTGAGACTTGCTTTGGTGACCAAGTATTTGGTCAATTTTGGAAAATGTTCCATGAGGTGCTAGGAAAAAGACATATTCTTGTGCATTGTGCATTTAGTTGAAGTGTTCTATAGATATCTGTTAGGTCTATTTTAGTCATAATGCCTGTTAGCTATTTTATTTCTGTATTTATTTCTGGCTGGTTAACATATACATTGGTAAGAGTGGGGTGTTGAAGTCTCTCACTATTACTGCATGTCATTCAATGTGTGATGTAAGCTTTAGTAATGTTGCTTTTATAAATGTGGGTGTTTTTGGATTTGGGGCATAGATGTTCAGAATTGAGATATGGTCTTGATGGGTTTGTTCTTTAATGAACATAAAATGTACCTCTCTATCTCTTTTGATTAATTTTGGTTTGAACTCTATTTTGTTACATATTAGGGTAGCTATACCAGCTTACTTCTTAGGTGGTTTGATTGGAAAATCTTTTTCCAATTCTTTACTCTGATCTTGTAGTAAAGTGAGCCTCTGTCAGCTTTTGGAGCTCATATTCAGGCAGTTAGCATTGCCTTTGGTGCAGCAGGGGGTCTCTGTTCTTCACACTGATGTAGCCTGCACCTCTTCTTCTGATTGATGTGATCTGTGCCTGAGCAGCAGAAGTCAGCCATAAATAGAAACAGAGCCCAACAGCATTGCAGTTGATGATCTGAGATGTCTTACTATGTGGGATGGGTCTTTGGGAACATAATCTAGGGACTGTTGAATTTCAGCTGGCAGGCAGGTCATGCACCTGTTTTCTGACAAGTGTGGCCTGTGTCTCAAGGCTGTTTCCCCTAAGGTAATTTGGGGCAGTCTCAGGGTGACATTTAATGCTAACTAGAACACTGTTAAGTACTCCTCCTCCTCTATAGGGAGATTCCAGAGGAAGTTCCCCATTCTCCAAGTGAGTGTCTCTCTTTGTTTGAAATGGTTATCACATGAGCTGTTGTCCAAATAGAGCCAGGGAACAGCTCAAGGACATTTACCCTGAGTGTAACTTTTCCCACTTCCCAGATTCTGATCTATGAAACACTGTGACAGAAAGAAAGATCTACTCAACCTTAAGTAAAGTTTCTCTACCTAGGAAGGCCCTCCCTCCTGGAAGAGCACCCCAATTCACATTACAATAGCAGTCCAAGGTGAACCAAGAGAAGAATCACAGCTGGAATCTCATAACAGGATAGGGTTTAGTTTGGCCCATGACACAGGCTGGGAATTAATTTCTGTATCTATTCCTAAAACCAAGACTTCACCCAAAGCTTGATGCTGTCATTTCAGAGATCCACTTCCCAAGACTTGTAGTTTTCTTCACTTTGGTCCCATGGATGCCAATGGCTGAGTTCTTGACAAGGGAGAAATAGGGTTTACAAGTATTAGTTATGATGTTGGGGACAAAAACCTTCTGACAGAATATCTGGGGTTTCACAACAGTAAACTAAGAGTACTATGCAGGTGGGTGAGAGGCAACATTGTAGAAGAAGTTGAGATTTGACCGTGGATACAAATGATTATCTGAGAGGGATACGATCAGATCACCTGAACCATATGGAACAAACCAAATAAAGCCACATTCAATGCCTGAAAAGAAATGGGAAACTCGTGGTGTATAGAGACTCTAGAATCTGTTCTATTACTGTAGTTGAGCTGGTCCCAACCAGAGCTGGGGTGAACATTAGTACAAGAGTATTCATGTAGCATACACAATCCCTTGATCCATCACTGGCACAACACAAACAAAAAATCCCACTGGACTCTCATATGTGTACTGAGCCTGAATCTGAGATATTCCCTGTCTTTATCAACCTGAGCCCCTCTAGCAAGAAGAAGTCCTCCCAGCCCATTCTAGCTCAATGCTGGTCCTGGCTTCATGTGCTTGGGCTAGAGAAGGATTTCCTAGCAAGCCTAGGTATCTGTGTGGTAGGTTGTGTCAATACGCATGAATGGCTGAGGGTCCCAGCTCTAAATCTATGTATGTAGGCAGTTACACACTCATAGGGTCCTGTGTCAGTTGTGACACTAAATAAGTGACATTTGCTCAAGTATGTTTATAGCAATGGAAACAACCTGGATGCATCTCAACCAAAGAATGGAAAAAGAAAATATGTTACATTTACACAGTGGAATATTACTCAGCTGTTAAAAACAATGGCATCAGAAAATTTAAGGCAAATGGATGGAACTAGAAAAAAAATCCTGAATTCAGTAACCTACTTGAGCAAGTGTCCTTGTGATATGATGGAGAATCCTTTGGCTATATTCCCAAAAGTGATACAGTTGGGTCTTGAGGTAGATTATTTCCCAATTTTCTGAGAAACTATCATATTGATTTCCAAAGTGTCTGTACAAGTTTGCATTCTCACCAGCAGTGGAGGAATGTTCCCCTTGTTCCATATCCTCACCATCATTTGCTGACATCAGTGTTATTGATCTTAGCCATTCTGTCAGGTGTAAGATGTGGGGTTGGATCTTTTTTCCATTCTGTAGGCTTCCATTTTGTACTACTGACAGTAACCTTTGCTTCCACAAGTTTTTCTGTTTTATTAGGGCCAATTTATTAATTGTTGATCTCAGTGTTTTCAATACTACTGTTCTATTCAGGAAGTTGTATACTGTGTCAATGTACTCAAGGCTACTTCCCACATTCTCTTCCATCAAGTTCAGTGTTATTAGATTTATAATGAGGTCTTTGAACCACTTGGACTTGAATTTGTGCAGGTTGATAGATATGGATCTATTGGGATTCTTCTACAATCTGACATCCATTTATGCCTGTCATGTTTGTTGAAGATGCTCTTTTTCCCATTGTCTAATTTTGATACCTTTGTCAAAACTCAAGTGTGTCAATGTATGCCTGGGTATTTGAATCAATTCTATTGATCAATGTGTCTGTATTTTATGCCACTGTTTTTAACAGTGAGAGCTACACTTAGATATGGGTATAAGGATTTGTGCTTGATATTTGCCTAGAAATTATGCTGGTTTAGGAAAGTGGCCATAGTATATTTTCCACTAGGATCCATGACCTTACAAGGCAATTGTAGTTATCTAGGATTTCAATACCAGAAATGATTTCCCTCTTATCAAGCAGATCTTAAGTCTAATTATTCAGTTGTTGGTTATGTCGAAGATATAAGTGCCACTCTTGCAACTTGAGGGGTATCTCTGTGTGCTTACTTGCGTCTGAGCAGCTACAGGACCACAGGGCCACAGGAGCCAGGTGGGACCAGGAAAACTTCAGCTACACTTGTCCTTACATAACCAGGCAGAAGATGAATCACAGGCACATGCAGGAAAACTTGAGTGCTCAGACATGGTGGGTCTGTGCTGTATAGGAGAATCGGTCTTTGCTGTGTGTGAGCTGAGCTGAAGAGCTTGATGATACAGACCTGTGATGTGGATTCAGATGACCATTATCTCTCCTGGACCTCACTGACCCAATCCTTCCTTGCACCAAAGGGGGATTTGTACTCTCTGTACTGATGTCCACTGCTGAGACTGGTACTGTGCCCCCCAAGGCAATGATGTTCAAGGAAATACTACAGGTAGGACAGAATAAGGTTTCCCACTGAGCTTTCCTAAGAAGTACCCACAGACTGTCCTCCAAATTGGTGTGCATAGATATCTCAAACATGAGTCCAGGAGTTCACCTGCCATTCAGCTAAATGAGCCCACAGGACCATAACATGAGTCAATCATCCCAATCTTTCCTGAGAAGAGTCCCAAGTCCCCAAAAGATGATGAATCTCAGAATGATCAAGGAAAAAGATGAATAAGGAGTCCAGGTGGGTTTGAAACAAAACCATTTTCTTGGCCTGTAATGCTCTGTCTTTCACTGGTAAGGAATATAAAGAGATATTTCCTGAAATATAGGCTGCTGTTTTCTTTCTTTCTTTCTTTCTTTTTTCTTCCTTCCTTCCTTTCTTCCTTCCTTCCTTCTTTCCTTTCTGTTATGCTTTCCTTCTTTCTTTCCATGTATATGGTTATTTTTACTGCATGTATATCTGTGAACCACAAGTATGCATGGTGCCCACAGAAGCCAGAAGGGGTCATTGGATCCCTGGGAAATGAAATTACAAATTGCTTATGAGCTGCTGTGGGTGTCCTGGGAACAGAACCTCAGTCCTCTACAAGAGCAATCATTGCTCTTACCCACTGATCAATCTCTCCAGCACTCCCAGGTGAATGTTTGCAGAAGCAAATATTACTCGTAGAAGGAAGAGGTGTGTTTGGCAGAACTAGATTAGGGATTTTGGACATTTTCCATATGGTAATATTGTTACTCATACCAAGACCTAAGGCCAATCTCTGAAAAGATTACTTCTCTAAGGAGGACAATGAGATATGATGACTGGCAGATGCTAAAGTTGTTTGAAATAGTGACTTCCTGAGCAGAGAGAGCCCTGTTTTAGATGCAGAATCCATTGGAAGGGAGAAAGCAAAGCCTTGTCCTTTGCCTTTCTGATTAGTGGTAAGAACATTCCAGAAAACATATGATTTCATGTCCAGCATCTAGGTTGCAGAGTCCTGGAATTTTGAGCAATTTCTCCAGAGGCAGGTAGTTTAGCTCGAGAGTCAAATCTAACTGTCCATTTGTTTTCACTTCCTGGAACAGACATCCCATTAAGTTGCCAGTGACTGAGATTAACACCTCTGAAAAACAGCTCCTCTCCTCCCACAGAAAAAATGAGAAAATCTCCAGGATGGAGACACTGTGTAAATGATTGTACACAGAGAGCTTGCTGTCACCCATGGTCTGTGTGAGGCAGATCTGTTTCTATGTCTCAGTTTCCCAATGATAGCACCCATTGTGAATGAATGTTGCTATGGTGATAAAGTAGACTCAAATATGAACAAGACCCTGACACAGGGACAGGAGTAGCACTGTCTGTTACTACTTGCCTGCAGGAGAAAATTCCCTAGACTTAATCCCTAAGGTCATACAGTCATCATGACTTATGTCCTCTGTCCCTCCCCTTGGAGACCCTGATTGTCTTTTAAAGTCTCATAAGCCTATCAGAAACATTAGCTAATGGACTGGGCAACAGTACAGCTTGAATGTCTATGATGAAACTCAGAAGGAGATGCCTAGTTGACTATTGGCTGCCCAGGGACTATCTGGATGGAATCCCCTGGACTTGGAGTTAGATGAGGATGTTGGGAACTGAACTCAGGTCCTTTGGAACCGCAACAAGTGCTACTGAACACTGGGTCATCTCCCCAGCCCCCCTTTCTCATTCTCTTCTCTGGATCTAGTCAACCCCTTAATTCACCTTCTAAATGCCTGTCTGCCTTCCATTCCACTGCAACTAGGGCTTTAATAGGATAGAACACTCCTGCTATTATGGGATGTTCTAGTGCTTGTAAAAAGCTATGATGTCTGTTGATGAATGTATAAATGAAGAAATGAATGATTATACAAGGGTACTGACTTTTGAAGTTATCTCATGTTGGTCGATAACAATATAGGATAATACCACAGTGTGACTTCTAGTCTACAATTACTCGTGTATTTTATGTAGGTGTATGAGAGAGGGAGAGATATGTATGTGTTTATTCATGCATATATCACTGTATGGATAAGAAAATGCTACTGTTCTTATAAGGAAGATAGAGGACATGAGAGAATTGGCTCTCCCCTTCCACCAAGTTCAATCTTGGTATTGAACTCAGCATGACAGCCTTGGAAGCAAGTGCCTTTACCCACTGATCCACCTTGGTGACCCACCTGGTTGTTATTTTCATTTAGAGGGAAACATTATAATAGTTGGGAACATCAGTCTTCAGAAAATAATTGCCAATGATGAAACTTTGACTAGAAAACAATCGGGTTCCTGCTACCCTTACTGTTTCCAGTTCACCAATGGATTCCTGCTACTGAACATTTATTTGTCCCTCTCTCTCCTCTCCCTTCAGGCTGCAAAAGCAAACCCTTTTCCCCCTCTCAAGCTCCTCTTGTAGAAGACTTCAGTCACACTCTGTGTTCCCATCCACTGTCAAGGCATGGTCTCCACAACTTTGCATTAGGACACTAAACTGAAGCTTTAGGCCATATTCCCACAGCTTTAATCATCTCCTGCAGCTCACTCTAGAACAAAGAGTTTAGAAACTTCCTGTATTGTGACTCATATGCCTTCAGTTTACAATACCTGACTCCTCCAAGCTCCTTGTCACATACACTAAACTGAACTAAACAGCTGCTGTAAAACTTCCCCCTGCCCCAATAAAGTTATAGATCACACCTTTCCTATGTGCTGGGGATTGGGAGAAGACTGCTCAATGATGTTGCCCAGAAGTGGAGAGTGCACTCAGAAGAGGATCCTTGGAATCCTGCCATGATCAGTCTCATGGCAGCTGTTTCTGTTCTCTCATTCTTCCTAGCTCTTTCTCATTTTCACTCCTTTTTAAAGTTTTACAAGTATTCTTTTAGAATTTTTTACATGCTTATTGTATTTACCATTTTCATTCCTCAGTCTCACCCTCTTCCTCCTTCCATGCCTTCCACTCTCTCTAATTCATGTATTTTCTATAGTTATTATTATTATACATTTATTTCTGTAAAATTTACAAATATATAAATACAATCTACTGGGCCCATTTAGTGTTGCTCGGGTGTATATGTGTTTATGGCTGATCATGTGGGATAGGATAATCTATCAGAGACTCATCTATGAAGAACACTGTTTCTCTCTCTCTCTCTCTTTCCATTCATTAATTACTATAGCTCTTTTTTTATGGGTGAAGCCTTGGGAGATTTCATCATTCATGATAGCATGAAAGTTGGTGTTGTCATTGTTTGAGTCTTGTTTAGGCAGGCATATTGTTGACAACTATTGGTTCTAGCTTCTTTGTCATACAGACAAGACAAAATCTCACAATAGACATCTTGGTCCTCTGACTTTTATAATCCTTCCATCTTAACATTTGAGATAACCCCTGAGCTCCAAACAAATAGATTGTGATATCTGTTGTTCTACATATTTAGACAAATTTTGTAGTTCTTTACTGGTCTCCATCTGTGCAAATAGAGGCTTCATTGATGATTATGAGAGCTACACTCAGCTGTTGGTATAAGAATGTGTGCTTCAATTTACCTAGAAATTATACTAGTTCAATAAAGTGCCCTTAGTATGTCCTCCTCTAGGATCTATGACCTTACTAGCCAATTGTAGTTGTCTAGGATTCCAATACCAGAAATGATTTCCCTCCTGTCAAGCAGGCTTTAAGTCTAATTAGAAAGTTGTTGGTTACATCCAAGATATAAGTGCCATTCTTTCTTGCAACTTTAGGGCTATCTTCATATGTTGTTTATTGCTGAGGCTTGTAGACATCACAACTGAGTAGTAATACTGATTGTTTTCTTCTATTTCCAGCTTTTATAGAAATTTCAACTACTATAAGATCTGTTTTCCAGGGAGAAGACATCTGAGTCAGATCCAGTTAGATTCCTCAAAGCCTTGTGCCCTATTAGTGCAGCATGTCTTCCATAACAAGGACCTATCTTCAAATTCTCAGAGACAACCAAGGGCAATAGCAATAGCCTATATAGTTTGGGGAATCTCTTGGACTAGCCTGACCAATAATTTGAGAGGAAGTTTCTCATCCCTGGTTCTGGGTTTTTGTAGGTGGGGAGCATTTTCATCCCAAGTAGCACAACTTCATATATATATATATATATATATATAATTTTAAATATATATATTTATATTTATAATTATATATATAATTTTAGAGAAACATAACATATTAATATTATATGAGGCCCTATAATGTTTCAAAGATCCTTAATATTATTTATCTCTCTTGTGTGCTTCTTCCTCTGGATTGCACTCATCACATTTGCAGTTCAGGAACACCCCTTTGGTTCATTCCCCCTCCATAGCATCTGTACAATGCTTCTCCTGCTGACATTGTCATTTTTAACTTTCCTACTTTCTCTGGCTTTCCTGGTTATGGGAATTATAAATGTGACAGAATATATGACTGTATTTCTTGGTCTCAGTTACCTCAGTCATTATGTTTTCTAGTTCCACTCATTTACCTGCAAATTTTAAGCTTACTTTTTTTTTCTTACAGCTGAATAATTTTACTGGGTATATGCACACATGGAAAAATAAACTGCAAAATCATCCCAAAAGATGTAGAAATAGATTTTAACAACATTTAAAATGTCTTTATGGAAAAGGTCCCGGTGAGAGTGATGTTGGGAGGAACATGCATCAATAAAGTAAGGGTTATGTATGGCAAAGCCACAGTTAACATCATCAAAAAGAGAAAAAACTTGACATAATCTCATTAAACCCATGAATAGGACAGGGTTGTCCATTATCTCCACTCCTTTTAAATACAGTGCTGGAAACACTGGCTGGAAAATTATACAAGAGGAGGACATGAAAGACACATAAATAGGGAAAAAGAAGTTAAACTATCCCTATTTGCAGATGACATTATATTATTCAGAAAAGACCACAGAATTCCACTAGAAAACTTCTAGGAGCAATCAACAATTTCTGCACAGTAGCAGGATGCAAATCCAACTTACAAACATGAGTGGTTTCTCTCTCCACCAACACCAAGCACACTGGGAAATATATTGTTGCCAAACTCTCATCCACATTGGCATCAAAAAGACTAAGAATAAACATAACCAAGGAGGTGTAAGACTTCAACTATGAACACTTTAAATCTCCGAAGAAAAAGATTGAAGAAGGCAGGAAAAAAGGAAAAACAACCTATGTTAAACCTATGGATTGAAATAATTAATACTGTGAAAATAAACATTCTAACCAGACAATTTGCAGACCCAATTCTTGATGGAGTCACCATTCAGGGTAATTTTCATGAGGCCCAGGAGTTGTGTGAGAAGATTCATGTGGTTGAAAAAAGTAGGAAGTAACCTGAGTCCTGGAGAGGGGTCGGTGGCTCCATCATCTGAGGGAGAATTTCAGAGGGACTCTTCAGCTTCCTGTGATGCCTGAGCTGTGTGTGGGGTCTGTCCATGTCCTTCCTGGGATGCAGAGACCTAGTTGAGCACCCAGTCTGCCCTGAACACCCAGTCTTCTCAGTGCTCTGGGAAGGTGGGATTTACTCCCAGCAGGAAAGTGACAGAGATGTAGCTGAGAGCTGGAAAGAGACCAGCTGTGTAGTGACTAGGGATAAAGATCAATCCTAAATGACTAATGTCACCAAATTCCTGACCCAAGAAGGAGGCACAGAGGCATGAGGAGTTTCATGTTCTCAGTATTGGGGAAGAGGTGACCAGTGTGTCCATGAAAGTATTGTGGGATCCCTCTTTCTATGGAGGATTTCAAGGCAGCTTTCAGGCACCTTTTGGTAAGCCCATATCCTCTCTGATGTTCTTGAGCACCTTATGCCCTTTGTCTAGGTGATTTCCCAGAGAGAATCCTATCTTTCCTTATAAGAGATGCCAGGAGGGTTGGGAGTTCATATCGTGTAGGCAGAAAAGTATTCTCAGACACAGGAAACAACCAGTGGGTCAGAGCAGGGTTTGGGGAGAGAGCTTCAGGTTAGTAGGGACAGGGATGGAAACCAGTCTGCTAGGCAAAGAAAGCTCAGGGACATGATTTTGTGAGTGTTGAGCTTGTGTCTTTTTTTTTTTTTTTTTTTTGGTTTTTCGAGACAGGGTTTCTCTGTGTAGTTTTGCGCCTTTCCTGGAACTCGCTTTGGAGACCAGGCTGGCCTCGAACTCACAGAGATCTGCCTGCCTCTGCCTCCCAACTGCTGGGACTAAAGGCATGCTCCACCACTGCCCGGCGAGCTTGTGTCTTAATATTGTCCCCTGGAGATCAATAGGAGAACTGAAATCTCATGCCTAGGGCTACAGCATCAATGGTCAGTATTTCAAATGTCAACTGTCTGGATCTTCATCACTGGTGGAATTCGAGGCCTCTCACCCTGACCACTGTGCTCTTCATACACCCTAATACCATCTAGGGTAGGGTAGGTCTAGATGGTTTCTGATTTTTCCCTGGACCAAAGTCAGGACCAGTTAACATCTGACTTTACCTTCTAGCTTCTTTAATGGTCTGTCAGTCAACTAGCCCTGGGGCTTCATGAGAACTGAGATTTTTCTTATACTTTTGAAAGAATTACTGCTTTGAAAATCTCAAATACCTGTGGAAATTAATGAATAAATGAATGATATCCCAGGACACTGTAGGCCTAGGTGATTATTTAAGAATTTCATAGGTTTGGGAACACAGAGTTTTTTTTTCATTTAGTTTGAATTTTTTACACTTATTTACAAATTATATTTGTGAGAGAATTTGGGTTCAAGACTGCATCTCATTGTGGGTGGGTGAGTGCTGCAAACAGTGGAGGTCAGAGAAAATCCTATGTTCATTCATTCTTAGGTCGTCCAACAATGAGGCAAATGCCAATATCCACTAAACCGTGTCACTGATCAACACCAGCTTGATTTTTTTTTTTTTTATGTAGGATGTCATACCTGAGAACACCAGTCTTTACAATATTGTAGTCATGCTGAATAAGTTTGGGTAAAAATAATCTGACCTTCCCTTCCCTTTGATGCTTTTTTTTAAAAACAAAATCTTCCTGATGGTGACCTCCTTTTGGCTCTGTTTTCTCCCCTACAATCCCTGAAACTCCTCTCATGTCATTGCGCCATTTACAAACTCCAAACTGTAGGTGTGTTCTCTCCTCTCATACATTCTCAGGTTATGGTCTCCACACCTTTAAGAGGAGCCCTGAGAGGTAGTGGGCTTTGGAATATTAGTTGAAGATGTGTTACATTTGTTTATGTTGTGGAACATTTGTTTATTGATGCAAAGATGTGTTGCATTCTTTTATGTTGCACTTGTTTAAATCTGTGAAGCTGAGTTACTTTGCCAGTCTAAAACAACTGATTGGTGTAATAAAGAGCTGAACATCCAAAAGCTAGCAGGAGAAAGGACCACATATGAACAAGGCTGAGGAGCATCCCTGTGCCCTGAGAAAACAGTAGTTTAACCCAGGGCTGCCCTCTACTCTGTCCTGTATGATGATATTTTATTTGTATGTTAATAAATAAAGTTGCCCAGGGGTCAGAGCTATTAGCAAGCCATAGGAAAGCAGGGCAGTGGTGGCGTACACTTGTAATCCCAGCACTTGGTAGGCAGAGTTAGGTAAGTCTCTGTGTGTTCAGGGATACAGCCAGTATTGGATACACATGCCTTTAATCTCAATACCAATCATGGAGGTCTATACAGACAGGCCGTGACGAGGCGGTCATGTGGTTGGGTTTGCATCCAATGAGAAGGCAGAACAGAAATTCTATATAAGGACTTTAACACAGGGGTAGCTCTGGTTCAGAGAGGTAGGACCACTGCAGGAGGAAGGGTAAGGTTTTAGCTCTTAGCTCTGACCTCTTGGCTTTCTTCTTTGCATTGGTTCTGTGTTTCTTATTTAAAAAGATGGTTGGGCCGGGCGGTGGTGGTGCACGCCTTTAATCCCAGCACTCGGGAGGCAGAGGCAGGAGGATCTCTGTGAGTTCGAGGCCAGCCTGGTCTACAAAGTGAGTTCCAGGAAAGGCGCAAAACTACAGAGAAACCCTGTCTCGAAAAAAACAAAAACAAAAAAAAACAAAAACAAAAAGATGGTTGGTTACATCTACAGTCCTGGCCTTTGTCTGCCAGCAATGAAGAGGGAGTCTCTGCACTTCCTGTGGGGATGCACAAACAGAGCTATACACACAGTCTACCCTGTGATCTCCGTGTTACAGAAATATGGAATTACTCTCAGCTAGATGGGCAAAGAGATGTCTTTGAGGGCTGTAAAGGGACCAGCTGCGTGATGCATGAGGAAAGGGACAGAACTATTCTCACTAAAGTCACAAGGCAAGGTTCTGACTCAGGACACAGGCCCAGAAGAAGATGAGTCATGAGTCTCACATCCTGGGTATGTAGGACTAGGAGACCTGAGTCATAGAAAGAAGGTGTGGATTCTACTGTCTCATGTTTAGTTGCAACACAATGTTCCCACTCACTGCTTACTGAGCTGTGTCATGAGTCTGCCAATGAGCTCCCTGGGCCTTCTAAGATATCTTGGATATCAGTCTAGGTCATTCCCATTTGGTACCCTCTTAATCACAAGAAAACTACATTAAGGGGGGAACTGAATATGATCCCTTGACAATGTAGCAGACACAGGAAGGAGCCAGTAGGTCTGAGAAGGCTGTGTCTGTGACTTCCAGGTCTGTAGTGACAGAAGTAGAAGCCAGGCTACAAGGTAAGATCCTGATTCAGACAAATACTTTTCTGAGTATTGATTGTGTGGCCTGATAGTTCCCCTGTTTAACACTAGAGGAACTGCAGCTCATGCCTAGGTAGCTGTACACATCACCAGAACCTGTTGCCATTTCCTTAAAGGAGAGAATTACCTGAACTAGAACTCAAAAAATTAGTACTTGTCAGGAGGACCTGTGTCCTCTGGTTCTCTCCGTGGTGACCATGACTCTCCAGTGAAGTCTCATAAGCCCATCAGGACAGTTAGTGAATGGCCTGGACACCTGTTGAGCTATGTTCTCCAGATGACCCTCCAGAGAAGATGACCAAGGGACCTAGGCCAACCAAGACTGTCATGACAGTGTGCCAGCTGGCTCCACACAACTCAAAACTGGCCCCTAAAAGTCACTGTTCCCTGCCTTCAGAAAGTTAAGATACAAACCTAGGGCTGCCTGGAGCTAAGTCTTGGACAAAAGTCTGCAGACAAGGCTTCTTGGGGCTCACGTCTCTGTGAGGCTACCATTTTTCCTAAAGTAGGCCCAACATTCATTCCTCAGGGTCTTTCTCAGGGACACATTCCTGGAGAGAATCCAAAGGGTCTAGATACCCTCGACTGATGTCCTTGAGCTGATATGTTGCAGGGGAGTTACCCATCATGCATCCAGATGCCTGCAAAGTGAGGTCAAATGAAGGATTCTGACCTATTGCCATTATTCTACATCATGTGTGTCCTGCACTAAATTTTTAAACCCCAAGATGGGGACACAATGCAGAAGGGATGTGTGCAGAGGCCAGATCTTATGCTCATGTGTGTGGCCAATGGAATGAACCCTACACAGCACCCAGAGTTCACAGAGACTCACTTACTGTACATGTGAAGGTACATGGTGGTTGATGTAATTTCTGCATGTCTGTTTGAGGTCTGTACATGATAGAATCCTCTGTCTTTCTGGGTTACATTGTGAGTCACCAGGGATTATTTTCTGTTTAATATTTCTCTACCACTATGTTCAAGATCACTCACACTTGCATTGCTGGTCAGTACATATAGTGAAATTCTGAGGCTCCTACTCCTCACCCCTTTGAACCAGGCAAAGCCTAGCAGATTCTCTGGCAGATGGTCGGCATGTACATGGATGTTTCCTCCTTCAACCACTTGGTGTAGCACTGATTCAGTGGTGAGTTGGACAGTTGTGGGAGATGCCAGCATGTTAAAAGGGAGTCTAGAAGAGAGGAGAGAAAAACAATACTGTTCTGGTGTGTTCATCATTCAGCCTAAACGTGTGCGTAGGGGGTGTTCCTATCCTCCTTGAGGGAGGTGAGCAACATGACCTCCATTCTTTCAAAGCCTCTAATTATGTCCTTTCCTCTATATGAGATTCTTTGCCTCGGAATTGTCCTGGCTCCCCACACATATCCCTCCTCACATAAAGAGTATTTGGTGCAAGGACCAATGCCTCTCTGAACTCCTCTTCTAGAGAATCCTCATTTTCTAAGTTTTTTTCCCTATTCCCTTTTTTGCTTCTAGAAAACCCATGACTTCATCTTCTAGATACTCTGATGTTGGGTTCAATAGAACCAGTGCTTAATAAGGACATCGAATATTCTGACAGTTTTGGCAGGGTCAGTTGCTGGAAAAGACTCAGACAATGACCAAGAAAGAAAAGAAAGCAGAAAGGAAAGATGAAAAGAAGAAAGGGAGGGAGGGAGGAAGGAGAGAAGGAAGGAAAGAAGCTAGGAATGAACGGTGTCTCAGTGGGTTTATCTGTGTAGTTCATGTGTTTGGCACTAATGACAATAATTGTACTCAAGTATGTTTTGAATTTTCTTACATTTAGTGATGTTTTATGTGTGTGTATTTGTGAAGGCATGGGCATGAGTGTGCACATGTGCCAGTCCATGCAACAGTGATTTGTGGAAGCAAGTGCCCAGATGTGTACATCTGCAGTTGCATGCATCAGCACCTGTGTAGAGGGCAGGGAAGAGCCTGCAAGAGTTTTCCCCTCCATCTACCATGTGGGAATTGAGGAATGAAATCAGGTTGTCATGTCTCTACACACTGAGCCATACTCCTGGCCCAACCCTGCATGATTTCTATTTGGAGAGTTATCCTGTCAAGGTTGAAAACATCTGGCTTCAGAACATGACAGCCAATGTGACTCACTTTGAATACAGAGTGGTTGGGGCTTTTCAGTTTCTTTCATCATCTCTTCACTCACATCTTCTAGCTGCTGAGGCTCTGTCCCTCACTGTATCTTCTACCCTATGACTGTAAAGAGGAACCCTTAGTCTCTCCTGGGGCTTCTGTCCTGTTTAGAAGACTCCAGCCTGTATCTGAGCTCCCCTCCACCATCACAGTCAGAGAGTCAGTACCCTTACCTGTGAGCAGAAGCCATAGCCAGAGGGCAGGAGAGCATAGAGGATGCCCCCAACTCTCTTCTCTCTGTGAGAAGAGCTTAAGGGCCAACATGGCCTCCAGGCTCTGCTGTCCTTCCTCACTCTGAGATTAACATTCTCCCAGACTGAGCATTTCCAATAATCAATTTGGTAGTAGGTTATTGGGTCTGTGTCCAAGGCACAGCTCTGTCCCTTCCACTCTCAGTGCTGTCCCGCATCCTTCTGAACTTTTCTCTCTACGTTTCTTCTGCAATCAAAACAATGAACAACGAGGCTCATATGCATCCCCATGCTCCCAGAGAACAATGCCTCATCCCAGGACTGACATCTGCTGTGTTTTTGCCTTGGGTCATGACTCACAGAAGCAATTTCCTGACTGTTGAGCATGTGTCCTGATATCATACACTAGAGATCACTAGTAGAATTGAACTCTCATGTCTGGGGCTACACAATGGATGGTCAACATATTAACTGTGAGATGCCCTGATGCCTTCAGAACAGGTGAGATGCAGCACCTGTCATTTTGTTCACTGTGGCTCTCCAGTATATCTATTCCATCTAGTAGGATGGTTCTATATTCTACAACAGAAGACTCCAAATGGTGGGTACCAATTCACCCACAAAACATTCTACATACAATCTGTCCTTCATGAAACATGTACTGGGGTAATGGTGGAACAGAACTTGTGGTAGTGGCCAACCAATGACTGCTCCAAATTAAAGCCCATGCCATGAGAGGGAACCCAGACCTAGTCACTGCCTGGATAGCCAGGAACCAAAGGCTGGCCAGCCCAGAAATTTAAGAACAAAGTATGACCAGAAAAAAATTTCAGTGAAACAATTACTAATAATATTCTTTTATACTAGTAGATCAGTGTCCAGACTAGTAGTCAATAGAGAAGCATCATCTAGCAACATTTGGGAACAGATGCAGAAACATACAGCCAAACACTTGGTGGCACCAGAGGAACCTCAGAGAATAGGGGATTGGTGGATTGTAGGAACCAGAGGGGACAAGGACACCATGAAAACATGGAACACAGAAACAAGTAAGCAGGGCTTGTAGAGGATCACAGAGTCTGAACTGATAATCATGGACCCTGTATGAGTTTGACCTAGGACCTCAGCATGTAAGTTATGGTAGTGTAGATGGGTATTCTTGTGGAACTCCTAATAGTGGAAGTGTGGGGACATCTCTGACTCTTTTACCTGTCCTTTAGACCCTTTTCTTCCTACTTGGTTGTCTTCTGAGCTCAGATATGAGTGTCAGTGGCAAGCCTAATGTAACTTGCCATGCCATGTTCTGTAGATGTCCCTGGGAGATCTGCTCATTTTTTGAGAGGAAACAGAAGAGAAGTAGATGGGTAGAGAAGAATTGAGGTTAAGGGAGGAGTGGAGGGAGGAGAAACTGTGGTCAGGATGTAATAAATGAGAGGAAAATAAAAAAGGAAAGATATACATATTAACAGGAAACACACTCATGTGCAAGGTGAATGCCACTCTCAGAACGAAAACAGCATGACCAGCCCAGACATGAAGGATTTTCCATCTGTGCATCAAACAAACTGTGGATCATAGCTATTTAGAAACGAGCTATGTCCACAGTGAATCATGGGCAGACCCTTCTCCTGTCACTCTTCCTTACTTCACTTGGATGATGGTGTGCAGGCGGCATTGGACCTAAGTGCATTAGTTAAGCAAGGAATGTATTTGAGCATACGAGAGCATGTTTTTCTAAATGCAAACAACACACCAGTTTCACAGCAGACTCAGAGCACAAAAAAAATTGAGGGCTCCTGAAATTAGTTCCCATGAATTCAGAGGGATCAGTATATATTTCAACCACAACCTAAGCTCTTAATGCCTTTTATTTTTTGCTTATCATACTGATGTCTTTATTTTCCTTTTACAATAACCTCACTTTAAATCCTGGCCTTCCTTTGTACGCACATGTATCCCTGGATTATAGATATGAGTCACCATTCTGGCTGTAGCCGAGTAGTAACTAATCATTGCCACCACAAAACTTTTCTCTATTTTGTACCCCATTGATAAGTAAAGGCCCCCATTCCGCTGTGGGATGAGAGGAGAGATCAGTCACTCATCATGGCCACCAGACTGGGAGACTGATCTTCAAACTGAATCGGTTGGAGACCTCACACTGATACTCTCCAGCATCCTCACTCCCGACAGGATCTATTCTGAGTCCGCACTTCGTTGGGGACAGAGTCATCCTCTCTGTGAGCTGCAGATTCTGGTTATTGAAGATCCAACGAATAGAGATATCATTGTCGGGTGAAACGCACGTGAAGATCACAGATGTACCTCCTCTGACTGTGGTGTCAGTGATTCTCACAAAGGGCTGTGTCACATATTCTGTGAAGAAACAGAAGAGGGTACCAAATGACAGAAGTCCAAAGAGTTCAACCAGGCCATCTTTAGTTCATACTTTATAAACCTTCCAGGGGGGAGAATTTGGAACCATGACTATAGAAAAACCTTATACTTTGGATCTGCCACCCAGGGACTATGTGGCCCTAATTCAGGCACTATTTCCTGTGTCTCAGGTTCCCTGTAATAAGACACACAGTGCACGATCATGGCTGTGTCCATGAGTTAAGATTAGTTATCAGCAATGTTCTGACCTTGGGATGGGGAGTTGCTCACATCAGCAGCATCTGTTACTATTCACCTGCAGAAGAGAATTTCCTTGGCTGGACCCCTGAGGTGAAGGAGGAATCTGGAGTAGCTGCTGCCTCTATTTCTTCCCTTGGTGCCTTGACCTTCCTGTGAAGTCTCAAGCCCATCAGAACGACAGGCTAATGGCCCAGACACCTGTCTACTCAGCCTCAGGAGAAGGAGGTGCTCAGGTGACCTACCTAACTGCAGCTGTCACAGCAGTGCACAGATGGTTCCACACTCTATGTGACAGTCCCATGACTGGACAGTCAGTAAAGCCTTGCTCCCTGTCAGCTCTCACAGGAAATCTAAACAAAGAGTTACAAAAATCTCCCCAGTGTCACCTTGAGTCCAGCCAGGGGCAAAGCACTGGAGTCACAGATTCCTGGTGTTCTCTGTAAGGACCCCATGGCTTCATCAGCCATGGCCTGCCTGACTCCCATAGAGTCTTTCTGGGGACATGTGTGGTAAGAGCCCCAAGTGTCTGGGCTGTGGCTGACACCTGGGGTTAAGTTTACCCAGCACAGTTCCTCCTATGTGCAGGTAAAGACAGTTGAGGTTTTCTGTCCTATTAGTTTGTCTACTCAGTGTGTGTTCTGCAGTAAGGGCCCAAGCCCCATTGGGGAGACAAAATATAGTGGAGGGGAGAGCAGGCACAGCCAAATCCTGATACTTCAGTGTATAAAGTAGAATAAGCCACACCAAGCAGTTAGAGACCATAGACAGAGTCACTTACTCTTTACATAAAATTCTACAAATGCTTTTTCAATATTGAAATCTTTGTTTAAAACTTCTAGTGTGTACAATCCTGCATCTTTCTCGGTGACATCCTGGAGCATCAGGGATCCATTGTCATACACCATCCATCTTCTTCCATGTGAAGGCCACCACAAGGTGGAATTCAGGTCAACACTGTATTCTACAATTTTAAGGATCAGGGTGCTATACTTTGATTTGTACCAGAAAAAGGATATCAGATCTTCTGGAAGATTATGAACTTGGAGAAGAACGCTTTCCCCTTCAGCAGGATACCGAGGCACCACTTGGATCATGAGTTGGGAGGAAGTGAGAGGGTTACAGAACACAGATATGGAAGCTGGGAGGGAAAAGAGAAAAAAGCCATCACATAGGGATCATTGTACTTGGTGAAAAGATGGTGACCTCCATCCTGAGCAGATGGATTCATCACTCAGCCTAGATTTGCAGATGTGTGTGTGTGTGTGTGTGTGTGTGTGTGTGTGTGTGTGTGTGTCCGACTTAATAAAGAGCAGAAACATGACCTCCTCCTTTCCAACAGTGTCCCTGAAGGTGTCATGTTCACTGCATGGAACTGTCCCCTTGGGTGTCTACATGGCTGCTCCCTCACTGCCCTCAGTCAGACACTGCACACACTCATGTACATTGGGGTTTGAGATGATGCCTCCCCTGAACTCAACAGGCCTGGGACTTTAATTTTCCAGGTTTTTTCTCCAGTTCCCTTTGAGGTAAAACTCAGCCCCTGACCCCACATAATAGATATACTTGCTGCTCTGTCAGGTCTAGGGCATTCGGGCGGCTGGGAGCAGTTTGATCTTCGAGGCGGGCTTGGATCTTTAAAAGGTTTGGGTACTATGCTGGCTGGTTTTATATCAACTTGATGCAAGTTACAGTCATTTTGCCAGACAAGGACTCAGTTGAAAATGCCACCGCTGGACTGGCCAGTAGGCAAAACTCCAGTACATTTTTTAAATTGGTAATTCATGCAAAAAGATTGAGACCAATGTAGGCAGTTCAAGCCCTGGGCTAGGAGTCCTGGGTGATGTAAGAGAGCTGGTTGAGCAAACCTGAAGAGCAACAAACAGGAAGCACTCCTCCATGGTCTCTTCATCAGTTCCTGAACTTTATGACACTCTCAATTGGGAACTAATAAATACCCCAGTTAGACAGAGATGTTTTAAAACCATTGTTCCCTATGAGCTTTGTAAGAGTACAGCACTAGAAAAATGCTCCCATGGATCACTTTAGTCCAGCCTTGGAAAGATGACAGGGCTCAGTCCTCCCTGGTCTAGAGCCCCAAGAGTGTGGGCTGACTCTGACATCTTAGGCTGAGTTACTTTCCATCAAGGTCTTCCTTGATGCAGGTGGAATCAGAAGATGGAAGATCCTCTATGGCCACTTGTCTCTACCAGTGTGTCCTACATTAAGTGCTCAAACCTCCCCATGGGGACACAGGGCAGAGGGCAGGGAGGCTAGACCAGCCATGACAGCCCTGTGTGTCTAAGCCCCACCCAGCACTGAAGAACACAGAGAATCACTTACTGTACACATGGAGTTGCACTTGTGTTTCTTCATGTCCCATATCTGTTCTATGAATTCTTAGGGTGTAGAGTCCAGAGTCTTTCTGAGTTACACTGTGTAGCAGCAAGGATCCATCAGGGTGCAACATCTCTCTGCCACTGTATGCAGGCCCCCACACAGTTGATTTCCTGTCTAGTATAAACTGGGCAGCCACAAGGTTCTTGACCTCAGTCATTCCTTTGAACCAGGAGAAGCCTAAAATATTCTCTGGGAGATTGTGAACAAGTAGAAGAACACTTCCCCCTTTAGCAACGCTGGGTGGCACTAATTCAATAGTGGGCTGGGCAGAGGTAGCAAGGTGGCCACACTTCCAAAGGAAAGCTAAAAGGGAAGAGAGAGATCCATCTAAATTGTGACATTTGTATTTGACTAAAATGAGGCCCTATGTCCTGAGCAGCTGTGTCCATTCCTCAGCCCCAGGTTCATGGGTGAGTGTCTTCCTGTCCTACTTGGTGGAGGTCTGCAAATGACCTTTATGTTCTCAGTGTCCCCACACTTGTCATTTCCAATATATGTATCTCTCTCTTTAGTTGTCAACATTGCCCTGGCTTACTGCCATCAGATCTCTGCTAAAACTTACAGTTGGTTGGTGTTGGGGTGATGCCTGCCTGACCTCTTCCCCTATAGACCCTGTGTCTTCACTCTCTAAACTTGTTCTGTTTTCCTTGGGATTGCAGCCAACACCTGAATTTACCTTCTATCTTTCTTTACTTCAAGTCCACTCAAACTAGGACCTCATAAAAACCCTGAGTTGTCTTGTATTTTTAATTGATGCCTAGAAAAGACTCTGATACTTGTGAAGACTGAATTAAGGAATGAATGAATGATTTCCCAGAACCATGTATGTCCATGGATTTATTTAAGAAACTCATAGGTTTAGGGATACACTACTGACTCATTCCATTTCCTTTGATTTTTTTACACTTGTTTACATATTATACTTGTGTGTGATTAGTGTAAAGGCTAGTCTAGTGGGGAGGAGGGGGCGGTTCCAGGACACAGTACTTCAGTGGAGATCAGAGGACTTCTGTTCATTGGTCTCAGCTTGCTAGACAGTGAAGTCAATGCCTGTATCCATTGTACCATGTCACTGATCCACCAAAGCTTGATTTTTATTTGGGCTATCAAGCTGAGAGCATCAATCTTCAGAATATTGTGGTCATGCTTAATAACATCTTGAAAGAACAGTGTCTCCCCCACCCTTACTGTTAAATATTCAATATCCAATGGCAGTATCCTAATGCTGAGCCTCATTCGCACTCTGTATTTCCTCCCCTACAAACACTGAGACTCCTCTCATATCCTTGTGACACTCAGTAGATTCCAGAGTGTATGTCAGTCCTCTCCTCACACATTCAACTCCTGGTCTTCCCATCTGTGAGCAGAAGCCCCTGACATGTGGTGCGCCCTTTGCAGAGGAGTGCAGAGGGGCATCCGTTGTCTCAGTAGGTTGATCTGTCTTCCCTCTCAGGAATTTCTGCTCCAGCACAGTTCCCAAGCTCTGCTGTCCTTCCCCCTTCTGAGCTGAGCCTCTTCCCAAGTAAGGAGCACCTCCCAGAGTCCCATGGGCTGAGGATGAGACTGTGTTCAAAACAGTGCTCTGCTCCTCCAGTTTCAGTGCTGCCCCATGTTCCTTCCCAATTCTGCCTTTATGTTTCTATCATCTGGAAAACAGAGTGAGTGTCAAGTGAAATGCCCATCCCCGTGGCATGAGATAATAGCAGCTGACCCTGGAACTGCACTCGGCTATGTTCTGGCCTAGGTTTGTCAACATCAAAAATGGAAAATCTGCACAACTGTGTGATTAAAAAAAAACCCAGTTGAGCACTCAGTCTTCTCTGGACACATGGAATTTTCTCCCAGCAGGAAGGTGACAAAACTGCCTGTGAGGATCCAAAGGGAGCAGCTGAGTGATGTGTGGGGAAAAGAACAGATGTATTCTCACTGGAGTCGCCATCAGACAGGGTTCTGACTGAGGTCAATGGCCCAGGATGTGATCGGAGTCTCACATATTGGGTGTGTGGGAGGAAGTGACCTGATTCCTGGGAAAGGCCTGTGAGCTCCTTCATCCTGTGCAAGATTTTCAGGAACATGTTCCTGCTTCCTCTGTTTGCTGAGCTGTGTGATGGGTTTGCCCATGTGCTCCATGGTCTGCCTGAGAAGCCTTGGACCTCTATCCAGTTGATTCCCCTTGGATATTGTTTATTTCACAAAAGAAACACCTAGAGTGGAAAACAACATGATCTCCTGGCAGTGTAGCAGACACATTAAGCAGTCAGTAGGTCTGAGAATGCTGTGACCATGATTTCCAGGTCTGTAAAAACAGGAGTGGAACCAGGCTACTAGGTGAGTTCCTGGTTCATGCAAATACTTTTCTGCCAGTTCATTGTGTGTCCCAATAACATCACTGGTGATCAAGGGAACTACAGTTCATGTCTGGGAAACTGTCAGATCAGCATAGTCTGTAGCCATTTGCCTGCAGGAGATATTTCCCCAAGCTGGACCCAGAAAACAAACACTTGTCAGGAAAACCTGTCCTCGATCCCTCTCCTTGGGGACAATGACCATCATGTGAAATCTCATATGCCCAACAGAACAGTTAATTGATGGCCTGGACACCTGTTGAGCTATGCTCCCCTGCTGACTCTCTGAAGAAGATGGTCAAGGGACATATCCCAACCAAGGCTGTCATGACAGCACACTGCCTGGTTCCACACATCACAAGCCTGTGACTACTAGGGAGCACTGTTCCCTGCCATCAGGAAGTGAAACTCCAACATGTATAAAATGTTTCTAATGGACACCTAGAGTTGAGTCTGAGACAAAGGTCTGGAGACAGGGCATCCTGGTGCTCATATATCTGGAAGGATCCCATTTTTTCCTTGATGAGGCACAGTGATGATTCCCTTGAGGTCTTTCTCATGGAAACATTCCTAGTAGGAACCCCTGGAGTCTAGACAGAAGCAGATATCCTTGGCTCAGTTACCCACCATGCAGCCACCTATGTGCAAGGTAAAGTCAAATGAAAGATTCTGATCTATTGCTATTATTCTACATCATGTGTCCTTCACTAAATGTTCAAACCCAATATGGGAGCACAACGCATAGGGAAGGTAGGCACAGACCTCCCTTCCGTATGTGTCCAGTGAAATGAACCTCACCCAGCTCACAGAGTTCACAATGAGTCACTTACCATGCACATGGAGGTAAATGGATGCTGTTGACATGATTTTTCTGTGTTTATTAAAGGTTCGTTGGGTATAAAATCCTGTGTCATTCTGGGTGACCTTTTCCAGCAGCAGGGATCCATTGCGATATATTGTCTCCCTACCACTGTGCACAGAACCTGGGCAACTTATATCGCTGTGCAGTGCATACAAAGCAATTCCTTGTGTCATCTTTGTTAGTCCTTTGAACCAGGCTACGGCTATAATATTCTCTGGAAGATCTTGGACAGGGAAAAGGATGTTTTCTCCTTCAGCCACTAGGAGTGGCATTGATTCAGTGTTTACAGTGGCAGTGGTGGACAGGAGCCAGAAGATTAAAAGGGAGGCTAGAAGGAAATTGAGAAAAACCACCAATATTAAACAGGTGTGATCAGCACTCAGCTTTGGTGTGTGAGTAGGGGTGGACCCAACATCTTTTACAGACATAATCAACATAACATCCGTTGTCTTAGAGTGTCTCGCTGTGTCACTAACTCTCTAAGGAATTCTCTACTGAGGTATCTGCCTGGTTCCCCTATCAATGTCCCATATCCCTCCTCACAGAGTATTTGGTGTGAGGAGCAATGCCTCTCTGAACTCCGCCCCTGGAGAGGTCTCACTTTCTGATATTTTTTCTCTGTTCCCCTTGTGATTCTAGTCAACCCATGGCTTCATATTTCAGATATACTGATATCAGGTCCTCTAGAACCAGGACTTTTTGTTTGGCTGGTTTTTTGGTTTTTTGTTTGTTAATGTTTGTTTGGTTTTTGATTTTGGTTGTGGTTTAAGTGGTGGTTTTTTTTTTAAATAAGGCTTCAGGTTGTCATATCTTCACACACTGAGACATCGCACTAGCCCTCCCCTGTTTGATTTCTATTTGGAGGGTCATGCTGTCATGGTTGGGAACAGCTGTCTTCAGAACATTGCAGCCAATGTAACTCACTGTGAATATGGAGTGTTTGACCCTTCTCCCTTACCATCATCACCTGCTGTCCGCTGAGAGCTTCAGGCTGCTGAGCCTCTGTCCCTCACTGTACCTTCTGCCCCGTGACTGCAAACAGAAACCTTGAGTCTGCTCTCAAGATTCTGTTCCCTTTAGGAGACTCCACCTTGCCCCTGCCTTCACATCCCCACACAGTCAGAGAGTGAGGACCCTTACCTGTGATCAGCCCCTGCCAGGGAGGACACCCATTGCAGAGAAGCACAGAGGACTCCTTCATTAATCTTCTCACCGGCTGTCCTTCCTCTGAGGATAAGAGCCTCAGCTCCAACACCGAACTCAGATTCTGCTTTTCTTCCTCCTTCTGGGCTGAGATTTTTCTCAGACAGTCCAGAATCCAATGGACTGTGAGTAATGGGGTTTGAGTCCAAGGCATTGCTCAATCCCTTCGACTCTCAGTGCTGCCCCACATCCCTCTCAACTGCCTTTTATGTTTCTCCTCCAAACAACACATTGAGCAACAAGGCTGATGAGCCATCCCCATGCCCTCAGAGAACAATGGCTCATCCCAGGTCTGATATCTGTTGTGTCTTGCCTTGGGTCAGCACCAAAGAGGGAATTTCAGTCATTCCTATGTGTCCTTGTGACACAGAAACCCAGCTGAACACCCAGTCTACCCTGTATTCTCAATGCTCTGAGAAGGTGGTATTTACTGGATCCCTGCAGGAAGGTGACTGAAATGTCTCTGAGGGCTGGAAAGAAATCAGCTGAATGATAACTAGGAAAGAAGATCAATTCTTTAACACTGATATCACCAGTCAAATTAATGATCCAGGTGGGAAGCCCAGGAGCAGTTGTGTGAGGAGTTTCATACGCTCAGTGTTGGGGAAGAAGTGACCTGCGTGTCCTTGAAATAACTGTGGGCTCCATCTTTCTATGGATGTTTTCAAGGCAACATTCTAGAATTCTGTGTTGGTTGGGCAGATGTCCTCTTTTATCTTCCTGGATCACTTTTGCCCTTTCCTAGATGATTCCCTCATGGTAATCTTGTCTTCCACTATGAGAGATGCCAGGATGGAGGAGACCTTTACAGTCCTCATGCAGAAAGATGTTCTCAGACAAAGGAAGGAGCCGGTGGGTCAGAGAAGAATCTAGGGAGGTATCACAAGGTTAGTAGGAACAGGGATGGAAAACAGCCTGCTAGGTCATGGCTTGGGAAACAATTTTTGGAACATTGAGCACATAACCTGCTACCGCCCCCTGGAGATCACTGGGAGAACTGCAATGTCATGTCTAGGGCTACAGCAAGCATGGTCTAGAAGCCAAATGTGAACTTCCCTGATATGTTCAGCACAGATGGGATGCAGGGCCTGTCCTCCTGACCACTGTGCTCTTCAGGACTCCTAATTCCATCTACTGCAGGATGGGTCTAGACAGGGTTCAAACTTTGTCCTGGGAAGCCCTGGACTAAAGTTGGAAATAGTGTGAATCCAGAGAAGGGCATTCTCAGGAGGAGCCTTGTGCTCAGGAAATTTCAGAGGAAAGTCCTAGGACATTTATCTTGAGATTAAAAGGAGAGGACACAGCTAGGCATGGTTGTGAATACCTTTAATCTCAACACCAGTGAGGCAGATGCAGGTGGACCTCTTAGATCCAGGCCAGCCTGGTCTAGGAGCACGTTTCAGGACAGCTGGGGTTACACAGAGAAATCCTGTCCAGTTTTAAAAAGAAGAGTTCACTAATATAGAGGGTGGCACATGCACTTTTTGGCCAATCACTGCTGTCTAAATACTATTTTCTCTTTGTGCAGAGGGTGATGAGGGGGTTTGCTCTTTAGTACAAACCACATTGATTCAAATACACATGTCTTCCCTATACATTGTTATGGTGATATTTCATTTGCGCTGAAATGTGATTTTTATTTGTATGTTTATAAATAAAGTTGCCTGGGGGTCAGAGCTAATGGCAATCCATAGCAGAAGCCGAGCGGTGGTGACACACGCCCTTAATCCGATCACAAGGCAGGCAGAGTCTGTATGTTCAAGGACATAGGCAGCTTGGAGACACACGCCTTTAATCTCAATACCAATAATAGAGACCCGGAGGTCTCTTGTCTTCTGTGACAAGAAGATCATATGGTTAGGTTTACAACCAATGAGAAGGCAGAACAGAAGTCAATAAAAAGACAGACACACAGGAAGTAGGTCTCTTTCTCAGGGGAAGGATGGCAGCATCAATGAAGTGTAAGAAGGTGGTTTTAAGTCTCAGCTCTTAGCTACTGCTCTGACCTCTTGGGCTTTTAACTCTGCTTTTGGCTCTATGTTTCTTATTTAATAAGACCATTACTTCTACACATTGTTCTATGTTTCTTTCTCCTACTGTGGAAAAAAAAAACACCATGAAAAACAGCAGTCTAGGAGAGAATGTAGAGTCCATGTCCCTTGTGGGACTGTGTCATATTGTAGCACTGAAGGAAGTCTATGCAGAAAACATGCTGTTTGCTGGCTCGTTTCCAGGTTCATTGTTAGCTAATTTGGTATACAATGAAGGACCATCTGCTTAGGAGTGATGCTGTCCACAATGGTCTGGGCCCTCCTGTATCGATTAAGACAATCACTCACAGAAATGTACAACCTGTCCTGACTTGGTTGAGACTCTGTTTTCTTTTGTTGTTGTTGTTTTTGGTTGGTTGGCTGTTTTTACACCCTGACCACAGTTTCTCCTCCCTCTTCTCATCCCAGTGCCTCTGCCCACTTCTTTCCTTTCCACTGATCTGCCTGTCTGTTTTGATGCCAATACAATATGGCTTTTATTCCTATCGCTCTATAGTAGAGTTTGAAATCAGGGATGGTGATACCTCCAAGATGTTCTGCCTGTCTGTTTTGATGCCAATACAATATGGTTTTTATTCCTATAGCTCTATAGTAGAGTTTGAAATCAGGGATGGTGATACCTCCAAGATGTTCCATTATTGTACAGGATTGTGTTAGCTATCTTGGGTTTTTTGTTTTTTCCATAAGAATTTGAGTATTGTTCTTCGAGCATCTGTAAAGAATTGTGTTAGAATTTTCATGGGAATTGCAATGAATCTGTAGATTGCTTTTGGTAAAGTAGCCATTTTTACTATGTTAATCCTACCAATCTGTGAGTATGGGAGATCTTTCTATCTTCTGATATCTTCTCCAATTTCTTCCTTCAGAGTCTTGAAGTTCTTGTCATAAAGGTCTTTCACTTGGTGTCTTAGTTAGGGTTTCTATTGCTGTGAAGAGAAACCACGACCATGGCCACTCTTACAAAGGAACATATTTAATTACAGTTTCAGAGGTTCAGTCCACTATCATATTGTCACAGATCATGTCAATGTGCAGGTAGATATGGCACTTGAGAAGTAGCTGAGAGTTCTACATCTTCCAGGCAACAGAAAATGATCTGTCACAGAAGCAAAGCTTGAGCAAACAAAAGAGACCTCAAAGCCTACCCTCACAGTGACACACTTTCTTCAACAAGGCTATAGTTACTTTAAAAATGCCACACCTCCTAATAGTGCCACTCCCTTTGGGGAGTATTTTCTTTCAAACTTCCACACTTAGAGTTACACTAAGATATTTTCTACTATTTGTGGATATTGTGGCGAGTTTTTTAGCCCTGATTTTTTTCTCATTTTTATATAGGAAGGCTACTTAGTTTTTTAAGTTAATGTTATAATCAGCCAATTCATTTAGTGTTGCTTATCAGCTCTAGGGGTTCTCTGGTAGAATTTTTGGGCTCAGTTATGTTGTTGCTTGTTTTTGCTCTTTTGGGGGCCTGCCTCCCAGCACCCAAATAAATCACAAATGGAGACTTATTCTTAATTGTAGCTGCACAGCTTGGTTTGTTTCTTGCCAGCTTTTCTTAACTTTAAATTATGTTTTACCTCTGGGCTTTTGCATTTCTCTATTTTTGTATAGCTTTCTTTCTTACTCTGTTGCTGATTGTGTAGCTGGGTGGTTGACCCCTGATGTCCTCCTCTCCTTCTCTGGCTCTTCTTTTTCTTCTCCAGATTTCTTCTTCTTCTATATATTCTCTCTGCCTGCAGCCCTGCCTATCATTTCTCCTGCTTTGCTATTAGACATTCAGTTCTTTATTAGACCACCAGGTGTTTTAGAGAGGCACAGTAACATAGCTCCATAGAGTTAAACAAATGCAACATAAATAAAAGTAACACAACTTAAAATACTATTTCCAAACATTTGCCCTTTTGTCTAAGTAAAAATGAAAGGTTTTAACTTTAACATAGTAAAACTATCCACAAGAAAAACAGTTATCAAGTAAGAATTTACAATATTCAGTCCATTTGCAAAACTCTAATTATTTAGTCTTTAACTCTGTTAAAGACCAAGAAGGATGTGATATTACCTAACAACAGAGACATCTTGTTGCCTGGACAGTCACTCACAGTTCCTCTGCAACATTGGTGCATTCTTCTTCAGCCTCCAGAACCATAGTATCAGGAGAACTACTCAGTGAAGCAGGAGATTTGAATGACTATCCTGCTTTGTTTTGGCAAAGTTCAACTGTCTTTTTCCTGTTTGTCCTGCATGTCCAGTCTGAACAACATATTGTCAGCAGTCAAAGGCAAGAGTAGTTTCTTTACCCCATGGCTAACCTTGCCACAGTAAAAACAAACTTCATAAAGAGTTTCTCGCCGGGCAGTGGTGGCGCACGCCTTTAATCCCAGCACTCAGGAGGCAGAGGCAGGCGGATCTCTGTGAGTTCGAGGCCAGCCTGGACTACCAAGTGAGTTCCAGGAAAGGCGCAAAGCTACACAGAGAAACCCTGTCTCGAAAAAACCAAAAAAAAAAGAGTTTCTCCAATGCCCATCATCTCTGAAGTAAATTAGTGCTGCCATGAGTAGATGAGTCTCATTGTCATGAAAAAACTATGTCAACAAAACATTTTAAATGCCATATTCTATAGGTCTTTGAATTGTTTGAAGACCCATTTACCAATCTAAAATATACCTATTTAACCTAGAAAACCTAAATCTTTGATTATTATAGATTAACCACTAACCTCATTTCTTACTTATAACTTGCATTTTTAAATGAACTACATGAGCAATACTGCAAACAACACTAGAAACGTACGTACTGTATAACAAAATTAACTTTAAATTTATATCAATATATCAAAATCCATTGAAAATGCAAAATATCTGTGGTTAACAGTTGTCTTTTCTCATATATTCCTATATTCCCTTAAGTTACAACAAACATCCATAACCAACAAATAACCAAAGACCATCCACACCACCCAACTCTTGGGAATGTTAGTATAGTTTCCTCCATACTGCTTCCTGCTGCCTGCCCCTGAGAAAATTTTAGACAATGGCCAAGTCCTGGGAAAAACAGCAGTAATTTTGTTGATAGATATCACCTGTCAAGATTCAGAAGGTCTTACCTGATCAAACCTGATCAATATTAACTCTGAAGGAATGCACAGCCTCTTATCTCTCCTGTGGGAACAAAACTCCAAAGCATTTTTGGTTTCCATTTGACAAATATATTTTTTGACTTCCCTTTTGAAGTTAAGGCATTTCTAAAGCATCTAGATTAGTTCAATTTAGCAGTGCAGTTCACAATCCCATGTCTCCTAGCAGCTGTCTTTTGCCTCTCAACAATCAAAAAATTCAAAATCAACACAATGACATACAGGATTCAAACTCCCTGTGTATTTCCCATCTTGCATAGCTTTTTATTTTACTTTCTTTTTAAAGACTTTATTTTATTTTTAAACTATTCATTTTTTCAATGACTATACCATTTTTCTTTCTTTCTTAAGCTTATATACATTGTAAAACACACTGAAACCTGTTTAGATTGTTTCCCATCTGGACCTTCTTATTGCATATCTTTTAGCCATTTTGACTGCATGAACAAACTTTAAACTGCTAAGCAGCATGGACCTCTGCCCAGGGCTTTGTTGGCTGGCTCCACTCACATCTCAGGTCCTGAAGGTCAAGCCTAAAGCTCAGGAGCCCAGTCAGAGGTTCATGGTGAAAACTGCATTCAACATTCCTAGAGTTCTAGACTGATGATACTTGTGCTTTAGCAAGCATTTTTTCTTAGTTTTTTGTTCCTACTTAACCTAATGGCTGTTCAAGGGCTTACCAGCAGGCAGAAACACTTAAAGGAGCTGTATCTTTAAAAATAAAAATAATTAAAAAAAGCTTTCTCAGACATTATAGAAATTCAAGTGTCGTGTTGATACACCAAAATGCTTTTGTTTATTACTCTTTGTCTCTCCATCAGCCAAGCACCTAGCCACCCAGCCAGACATGAGGTAAAAGTAAGATTACAGAAGTAAGAAAAGGAAAAATCCCAGAGGAAAAAGGTGAAAGGAATAACTTAAAGTTAGAAAAAACTGGCTAGAAACATGCCAAGCTAAGGCCGGGAATTTGTAATTAAGAAAAAGGCTCCTGTGTGATTTATTTGAGAGCTTTGTGGTGGGTTCCCCAAAGAGACAAAGAGTAAGAAAACAACCAACAACACGGTTATGTATTCAATCATATCATCTGCAAATAATAATACTTTGAGTTCTTCCTTTCCAGTTTATATCCCCATGAACTCCCTCAGTTGTCTTATTCCTCTAGCTAAAACATCAGGGAATCTCTTCAATAAATATGGCAAGAGTAGACAGCCTTGTCTTGTCCCTGATCTTAGTGGAATTGCTTTGAGGTTTTTCTACATTTAATTTGATGTTGGCTATTGGTTTGTTGTATAGTGCCTTCATTATCTTTAGATATGTTCCTTGTATCCCTGTTCTTTCTAAGACTTTAATCAGGAAAGAGTGTTGGATTTTTTTAAAGGCTTTGTTAGAATCAAACGAGAAGCTTATGGGGCTCTGGAATGAAGCCCACTAGATCATGGTGGATGGACTTTTTGATGTGTCCATAGAATCAGTTTGTGAGTATTTTATTGAGTATTTTTATCGATATTCCTGAAGGAAAATGGTGTGTAATTCTATTTGTTGAGGCTCTTGCAGTTTGGGTGTTGGGGTGACTGTGGCCTCATAAAAAGAATTTGGGGGCTGGAGAGATGGCTCTGAGGTTAAGAGCACTAGCTGTTCTTCCAGATGTCCTGAGTTCAATTCCCAGCAGTCACATGGTGGTTCACAACCATCTATAATGAGATCTGGTGCCCTGTCCTGGCATGTAGGCAGAATACTGTACACATAATAAATAAATAGATAGATAGGTAGATAGATAGATCGATAAATAAGTAAATAAATAAATAAATAGATCTTAAAAAATGAATTGGAAATGTTCCTTCTGTTTCTGTTTTTTGAAATAATTGGAAGAGTGTTGTTCTTAACTCTCCATTGAAAGCCTGGTGGAATTCTGTGCTAAATTCATCTGGCCCTCAACTTCTTGGGTTGGGAGAATTTTAATGATTGCTTTTATTTCTTCGGGGGTTATAGGTCTATTTAAATTGTTCATCTGATCTTGATTAACCTTTGGTAAGTGGTATCTATTGAAAATATTGTCCATTTCTTTTAGATGTTCTAATTTCATGGAAAACAGTTTTTTGAAGTATGACCTAATGATTCTTTGGATTTCCTCAGTGTCTGTTATTATATCCCCATTTTCATTTCTGATTTTGTTAATTTGGGCATTCTCTTGGTGCTGTGGGATGTTCTGCATGCTGTGAATGTGTGTAAATCTGATTCATTGATTAATAAAATGCTGATTGGCCAGTAGCCAGGCAGGAAGTATAGGCAGGAAGTATGGGCAGGATAAGCAGACAAGGAGATTTCTGGGAAAAGGAAGGCTGAGTGAGGAGACACCAGCCCGCCATCCAGGGAGCAGTGTGTAATGGCACAAAGTTAAAGTCACAGAACACATGACGACATATAGATTATTTGAAATGGGCTGAGTTTAAATGCAAGAGCTAGTCAGTAGTTAGCCTGAGCTAATAGCCAAGCAATTTTAATTAACATAAGCCTCTGTGTGTTCCTTGGGGTCTCAGCGGCTGCGACCCCATGCAGGACCTGAGAAAACTCCAGCTACATCTCTCTGCCTTTTAGTTTGTTGGGGGTAGTTTGTTGGTTTGTCTCTCTTGCTGATTTTCTTAAAGAACCATCTCTTGGTTTCATTAATTCTTTGTATTGTTCTCATTGTTTATATTTTATTGATTTGGCCCTCAATTTGATTATTTCCTGTTACTGTCTATTCCTTCTGAATGTGTTTGCTTCTTTTTGTTCTAGAATTTTCATATGTGCTGATAAGTTACTTGTATGACATTTCTCTAATTTCATTATGAAGGCACTTAGTGCTATCAACTTTGGTCCTACAACCACTTTCATTGTGTCCCAATACTTTGTGTATGTTCTGCATTCACTTTTATTGAATTCTAGGAAGTCTTCAATTTCCTTCTTTATTTTTTCCTTGACTCAGTGGTAATTCCATAGAGAGTTGCTCACTTTTCATTAGTTTATAGGCTTTCGATTGTTTCTGTTGTTGTTGAAATCCAACTTTAATCCATGGTGGTCTGATAAGACACAGGGGATTATTTCAATTTTCTTGTATCTATTGAGATTTGCTTTGGTGACCAAGTATATGGGCAATTTTGAATAATGTTCCATGAGGTGTTGAGAAAAATGGTGGTTGGGTGAAATGTTCTACAGATAACTGTTAGGTTCATTTTAGTCATAATGTGTTTTAGTTTCTCTATTTCACTTTGAATTTTCTCTCTGGACAATGTGTTCATTGTTAAGAGTGGAGTGTGGAAGTCTCCCACTGTTAGTGAATGAGTTTCAATGTGTGATTTAAGCTTTGATACTGTTGCATTTTATAAATGTCATTGCTCTTGTATTTGGAACATAGATGTTCAGAATTGAGATATTATCTTGGTGGGTTTGTTCTTTGGTGAATATGAAATGTCCTCCTCCATCTCTTTTGATTAATTTTGGTTTGATGTCTATTTTGTTATGTATTAGGATAGCTATATCAGTTTGCTTCTTAGGTAGTTCGACTGGAAAATCTTTTTCCAGCACTTTACTATTGGATCTAGTAGTGAGACTCTGTCAAGTTTTGGAGCTTACCTTCTAGCAGTTAGCTTTGCCTTTGGTGCAGCAGGGGTTTCTGTTCTTCTTAATGGTGTGGCCTACACCTCTTCTTCTGATTGATGTGACCTGTACATAAGCAGAAGAAATGAGCCAGAAATAGAAATATGGCTCAACAGCAGTACATTTGATGATCTGGGATCGCTCAATCTGTGGGATGGGTCTTTGGGGACAGAATCTAAGGACTGTTGCATTTCAGCTGGCAAGCGAGTAACGCACCAGTTCTTCTGATAAGTGTGTCCTGTGCCTCAAAACTGTTTTCCCCTAAGGTGATTTTGGGCAGTCTCAGGGTGACAGTTAATGTTAACTAGGCCACTGTTAAGTACTACTCCTCCATAGGGAGATTCCGGAGGGAGTTCCCCATTCTCCAAGTGAGTGTTCCTCTTTGTTTGCCATGGTCATCACATGTGCTGATGTCCAATTAGAGCCACAGTACAGCTCAAGCACATATACCCTGAGTGTAACTTTTCCCATCTCCCAGATACTCATCTCAGAGAAACTGTGACAAAAAGAAAAATATACTCAACCTTAAGTAAAGTTTCTCTACCAGGGAAGTTCCTACCTCCTGGGAGAACACCCCATTTTACATTCCAAAGCCAGTCCAAGGTGATCCAAGAGAAATCAGAAATGCAAGGAGAGGGGGAAGAATCAAAGGTAGAAAATCATAAGAGGATTGGGTTTATTTGTGCCCATGACACAGGCTAGGAATTAATTTCTGTATCTATTCATAAAATCAAGACTTCACCCCAAGCTTGATGCTGTCCTTTCAGACATCCACTTCTCAACACCTGTAATTTTCTTCACTTTGGTTCTATAGATGCCTATGGCTGAGTTCTTGACAGGGGAGATACAGGACTTATAAGTGTTAGTAATGATATTAGGGATAAAGAGCATTTGACAGGATATCTGGGGATCTCCATTGGTAAACTAAGAGTACTGTGCAGGTGGCCAAGAGGCAACATTGTAGAAGAAGTTGAGGTTTGACCCTGGATACAAATGATTATCTAACAGGGATATGATCAGATCACCTGGACCACATGGAGCAAACCAAATAAAGCCTCATGTGACACCTACAAATAAATGGGAAAATCCTGGTGTGTAGAGACTCTAGAATCTGTTCTATTACCTTAGTTGAGTAGGTCCCAACCAGAGCTGGGGTGCAGATTAGTAGAATAGTACTCATGTAGCATACACAAGTCTTTATCCATCACTAACACAACACACAAAAAAATCCTACTGGACTCTCATGTGTGCATTGAGCCTGAATCTGAGATGTTCCTTGACTTCATCACCTTGAGCCTGTCTAGGAGGAAGTCCCCCCAGCCCATTCTAGCTCAGTGCTGGCCTTAGCTATATATGCTTGGGCTAGAGCAGGATTCCCTAACTAGCCTATGTATCTGTGTGGTGTCTGTCAATACTCAAGGGTGGTTGAGTATCTCACTTCTAGGTCTCTGTGTGTAGGCAGTCATAACCATGGGGAAACAGAAATTACTCACAAGTAACATTCAGGCAGAATTGGTCACTTCAGGTGGCAGTCACTCATTTCCAGATCATACACTCATAGTATCCTGTGTCAGTTGTGACACTGAATAAGTGAGAGTCCAGTTGTCCTCTCACAATTTCAGCCTGTCACCTTCTGAGAGACTTTGACCATTTATCCCTCACAGGTAGTTTGTATTTTGACTCTCATGTGCATGCTTTAATGCTACTGTGCTCAATCTACATGGGTTTAGAATTCTCACTTCTGATGGTGGCCTGGTGTAGCAGTACTGTACAGAAAACAGACAGAAGATGGCCTGCTGTGGGACCTCTGACCACTGAAAAGCTTCTTTCAACCAGTGTTGATCTTTCTGCATCCACCCCCAATTCTTGTCCTTACAGAACCAGGCAGAAAAATACTCACAGGCAGATGCAGGAGGACTTGAGTAATCAGAGACAGTGGGTCTCTTGTGCTGTGTGGGGAGAAAAATAGTCTTTACCATGTGTGAGCTGAGCTGCAGAGCTTGATAATGCAGACCTAGGATCTGGAGTCAGATGCACAATGATACACACACAGATGTCTCTTCTTGACCTCACTGACCCACTATTTGCCTTGCACCAAAGAATTCTGTGTTCCTCTAGCTGTACTGATGTCCACTGCTGAGCCAGGGCCAGTGTGCTTGAAGGCAATGATGTTTAAGTCCCACAGGTAGGACAGAATAAGACTTCCCGTTTAGCTTCCAGGAGAAACACCCACAAACAGTCTTTAGGACTTGTGTGTTCAGAAATCTCACACATGAGACAAGGAGTGAGCCTGTCATTCAGCTAATTGAGCAGGCTGGATCATAACATCGGCCAGTCTTCCCAGGTGCTTGATGGTGGCTGAGATGAGACATGGATCACCAAATTCAAAGAATGAGTCACAGAATGATCTAGAAGAGGGCATATTATAGGTTAAAAGTGAGCTTGAAATAGAACCATTGTTACTAATACCCAGGACCTAAGATCAATCTCTGAAAGCATTATTTCACTAAAAAGTGCAATGATAAGAGATAGAGGTTATGTCGTTTGAAATCAGTGACTTCCTGACCAGAGGGAGCCCTGTGTTGGATGCAGGATTTATTGGAAGGATGAAAGAAAGTGTTGCCCTTTGCCTTTCTGGAGTAATGACAGTGGCATGCCAGAAAACAAGTGATTTTCTGTCCAGTATGTAAGCTTGGGAGTCCTGAAATTCTGCAGAAATCCTGCGGAGGCAGGTATCTTAATCTAAATTCAAATTGAACTGTTCATTACTTTTCACTTCCTGGAACAGACATTCACTCAAGCTGCTGATGACCAAGATTAACATCTCAGAAAAACAGCTTCTCACACTCCCAGACACTTGAGAAGGCCTCCAGGGTAAAGACACTGGATACATTGCTGTACATAAACAGCTTGTTTGTCATCCATGGCATGTATGAGGCAGATGTACACAGTGAGGATTCTGTGTCTCAATTTCCTAGTGATGGCACACATGGTGAATGAATGTTGCCATGGTGATAAGGTAGCCTCAAATATGAATAAGGCCCTGACACTGGGACAGGACAGCTGTCCAGGTCAGCACCATCTGTTACTACTTGCCTGCAGGAGAGAATTCACTAGACTTAATTGCTGAGGACACACAGTCATCAGGAGGACCTATGTCCTTTGTCCCTCACCTTGGGCTCCCTGACTTTCCTATAAAGTCTCATAAGCCCATCAGAACAATTGGCTAAGGGTCTGGGCACTGGAGCAGCTGGGCTTTCTGTGATGATACTCAGAAGATACCCAGTTGACAAGTGGATGCCTAGGGACTGTGTGGAGTCCCCAGGAGCTGAAGTTAGATAACCTTATGAAGCCTCTTCACATAGGTGCTGGGAACTGAACTTAGGTCCTCTGGAAGAGCAGAATGTGCTGTTAAACACTGGGCCAAACCTGCAGCCCTCCTTTATCATTCTCTTCCTTTCTCCCTTTGTGGTTCCAGTCAATCCCTGAATTCACCTTCTCGATGCCTGTCTGCCTTCTGGTCCCTTGAAACTAGGGCTTTAGAAGGACTGAATGCCCCCGCTGTTGTGGGGATGTTCCACTGCCTGGAAAAGCCTCAGACATCTGTGGATGAATGAATGAATGAATGAATGAATGAATGAATGAATGACTTTTGAAAGAATCTCAAGTTGGTAGATAACAAAATAGGCTAATACTACAGTTTGACTTTCAATTTACATTTACTTATTAGTTTTGGATATGTGTATGAGAGAGAAGACAGAGTATGTGTGTGTTTACTCATATATACGTCAGAGTGTGGGTAAGAAAATGCTACTGAACCTAGATGTAGAACAGAGGACATGACTGAATTGGTTCTCCCCTTCCACCAGGTTGGATCTGAGAATTGAAATCAGCACGATGGCCTCGGTAGCAAGTGCCTTCACCCACTGAGCCACTTTGGTGGCCCACCCTTTTCTTATTTTCTGTATTCTGGAGATTGGGAGAAGAATGCTCAATGAAGTTGCCCAGAAATGGAGAGTGCTCTCGGAAGAGGCTCCCTGTCCTCTCTCCATGATAAGTCTCATGGCAGCTATTTCTTGTTCTCTCAATTTCTCTAGCTCTCTTTTGTTTTTATTCCTTTTTAAATCTTTTAAAAGTATTTTGTTTAGAGTTTTCTACATGCTTGTATACATTAACTACATTGTATTTACAACATTCTCATTCCTAGTCTTGCCCTCTACTTCTTCCCATGCCTTCCACTATTGCTTTCCAATTCATGCCTCTTCTACAATTATTATTATTATTATTGCCATTACTATTATTTCACATATTTATTTATTTTTTACTGTAAATAGCATTTTACTCTTAGCTGGTCAGGATTTTAAATTTTTGAATACTGGAAATTATATCATTTCTATTTTAGATCTGCATCACAGAATAATTAAAGAATTAGCTTTTTAGAAATAAACTAATGGCTTTCTTATGACCTTACAGTGTTATTTTAGGTATTTCCAAATTTTTAATGAAAAATACTTAAATATCAACCAAAGACAAATGAGTTCTATTCTATGGAATTTGAGGGCTCCTATATAGACCTAATGGTGGCTTTTCTGGAATATGTTTTTTTTTTTAAGATAAATGAAGATTCTTTCTTTACTGAATGAATTTTATGTTAACTTAGTCACTTTTTAGGACCCAGGACACTGCTGGACAACAAGTCCTGCAGAAATGGTTTGCATCAGGTTCTCTGAGAAAGTCTGTGTCAAAATATAATGTGGAGAATAATTGACAAAGACATATGACATCATGTAGCCTCCATACCTGAACAAACTTATGGGTAAGTACACCCACCCGTGTGCATGTGCGCACATATGACAATCTGTAAATGCATGCACACATACAGAAATTTTAGAAAATGGCAGACTTTTAAAACAAACTGGTGTAGAGGACAAATTCTTCATTGTCTAGCTACTGAAGTTGTGGGTGATCTAAGTTCAAGAAAGTGAACTTGAAGTTAGATGCTGTGATTTATTTTCTGCTAGAGAAGCAAGCTATTAGCAATTTCTTCAATATACATGAGAACTAGCATGTAGGATGTCTTGGCACAGAGGTCCCTGTATTAGGTTCCTTTGACAAAATCAAGAAATCTGTTCTGTATAAATGTGTTCTGTATAAAAACCTGGTTTTCTTTCCATTGGTTGAAGGCGTTGCATTGCAAGGAGACTTTATACAGTGTATCCTTATGGGATGAAGACTCAATGTGTTAGATTAATTTTGACAACTTTCTACTTGGTTGTGTTACGTGTATTTTCTCTGTGAACTGTTGTGAATTTAATGGGTCATTCTGTGTGTTTGCAGGAGGTGTAATTATGGGAATTACAATGGAACATTCCAATCCATATATTGTTAGTGTGTAATACAGATTGTGCCCCTAGTATGCTGCCCCAAAACATACCCATGGGGGATTTAAATCTCTGAAAATGAGCAATGCTATTCTTCATTGGGATGTTTGACAGATATACACTTGACATAGTATTTCAATAAAGTTATTAACACCTGTAATTTATGTGTAAATTCTATTTAAATATCTAGTGCTTAAAATTGACTCAACTACCCAGTGGCTAAGATTAGGTTCACTTATATTTACCTGAGAATAACATAGGATATTGTATAAATGTCAGGAATATTTGAGATTACTGTTAGACTTCAATATACCCTTTGGATATGATATATGATATGACATATAGAAATATACTAGGTTTACAAATTCAGAATTAATAAGACAAATTTTAATTGTCCTTCATGTTTTGCTATAACATAGTATTAATCTACTTTTTTTGAATGGGACAGAAATTATTTTTATTAAATTTATTCATTTACTTTACATCCCAACTGCAGTTACACTCCCTCCTCTTCTGCCATTCACTCCCCCTGACACATCCCCTTAGGCCTGCCATCCACACCTCCTCTGTTTCTGTTCAGATAAAGGCCAAACTCCCATGGGTGTCAACAAAGCATGGCATATCAAGTGAGGTAGGGCTAAACTCCTCCCATTGTAGTTGGGCAAGTAAGGTTGGGCAAGGCAACCCAGTATGAGGGGTAGGATTCCAAAAGCCAGCCAAAGCATTAGGAACAGGCCCTGCTCCCATTGCTAGTAATCCTACAAGTAGACCAAAGAACACAATTGTCACACATATGTAAAGGTCCTAGGTTGGTCCCATGCAGGCTCCCCAGTTGTCAGTCCAGACCCTGTGAGCTCATATGAGCACAGGTGAGTTGGTTATGTGTGTTCCCTTATGATGACCTTAAACCCACTGGCTCCAACAGTCCTTCATCTCTCTCTTCAACAGGATTCCCTGAGCTCAGCCCAGACCTTGGCTGTGGGTCTCTGTGTCTGTTTTCACTGGTTACTTGATGTAGGCTTTCTCATGAATAATGGGGTAGTGACCATATGATTATAAGAGATAGCCAGTTCAAGCTTCCTATCCACTATTGCTAGGAGTCTTAGTGGGGTCATTCTTTTTTTTCTGTTTTTGTTTGTTTGTTTTTGGTTTTTGGTTTTTCTTTTTCTTTTCTTTCCTTTTTTTTTTGGTTTTTTGAGACAGAGTTTCTCTGTGTAGCTTTGGAGTCTTTCCTGGAACTCACTCTATAGCCCAGGCTGGCCTCAAACTCACAGAGATCCGCCTGCCTCTGTCTCCCAAGTGCTGGGATTAAAGGTGTGTACCGCCACTGCCTGGCAAGGAGTCATCCTTATAGATTCATGGTAGTTCCCATAGTGCCTGGTTTCCACCTGACCCCAAAATGCCCCCCAAATCAAGACATCTCTTTCAGTACTCTCCCCCTCCATCCATCTCCCAATCCAATCCCTCATGTTCCAATCCCCACCCACCCCAAGTTTACCTGGTAAATCACTTCTATTTACCCTTGCAGGGAAATCCATGTATACTCTTTGGATGCTCTTTGTTACCTAACCTCTCTGGGACTGTGGACTGTAGCATAGTTATCCTTTACTTTACAGCTAACATTGACTTATGAGTGAGTACATATCATGTTTGTCTCTCTGGGTATCAGGTACAAACTCAGGATCTTTTTTCTTGTTCCATCCATTTGCCTTAAATTTCCTGATATCTGGTAGCCCTGGATACACAGACACCACCTGCAATGACTGGACAAAGAGTTGAATGACTGGTCTTCTGTCTGGACAGCCCCATCTCTAGGCCCTAGGCTCCAAGGCATATCCCAAGCCACTCTAGCTTGTCAATAGGCAAGACTCCTGCAGACCATCCCATGAGTCCCACCCAAGCCCACAAACCCAACCATCCACCAGCATCAGTGGCCCTCAGAGGCACAGATGCCACCTACACCAGTTGGATGTAGAGCAGCCCCCAGAGCCACAGGTACTGCCTGCACCAATTGGAGGAAGAGATGGATAGATGTCAGTGAAAAAATACATTCAACAACATAAAGAACAATATGTCACCACCAGAACCTAGTAGTTCTACAACAGCAAGACCTGAACATCCCAACACAGAAAAAGCAGAATAACTTTATGAAAATGATAGAGGCCCTTAAAGAAGAAATTAATAATTCCCTTAAAGAAATCGAGAACAAGACAAACAAAAAATTGGAAGAAATCAATAAACTGCTTAAAGAAAGCCAAGAAAAAAAATAATCAAACAGGTGAAGGAAAACAGTCTTGAAAATTGAAATATAGGCAATAAAGAAAACACAAACCAAGGGAATTCTGGAAATGGAAAATCTGAGTAAATCATCATGATCGTGGATTTTTCTTTTGATGAGTATGAAATGTCCTTCTCCATCTTTTTTGATTAATTTTTCTTTGAAGTCTACTTTGTTAGATGTTAGAATACCTACACCAGCCTGTTTCTTAGGTTCATTTGATTGGAAAATCTTTTCCCAAACCTTTACTCTGAGGTAATGTCTATCTTTGAAGTCGAGATGTATTTATTGTATGCCACAGAAGGATGGATCCTGTTTTCATATCCATTCTGTTAGCCTGTGTCTTTTTATAGGTGAATTTAGTCCATTGATATTCAAAGTTATAAATGACCTGTAATTGTTAATTCCTGTGATTTGGTTATTGGTGGTGGCAGTGTGTGTGTGTGTGTGTGTGTGTGTGTGTGTGTGTGTGTGTGTGTGTGTGTGTGTGTTTCCCTTCTCTGGATTTTGTTTCTGTGAGATTATCTATACTCTATATTTTTGTGAGTGTAGTTAATTTCCTTTGGTTGGAGTTTTCCTATAGTGTCTTTTGGGGCTGGATTTGTGGATAGATATTCTTTGAATTTGATTTTTCATGAGATACCGTGTTTTCTCCATCTATGGTGATTGAAAGTTTTGTAGGGTGTAGTAGTCTGGACTGGCATCCATAGTCTCTTAGAGTCTGAAAGACATCAGTCCAGGCCCTTCTGGCTATCAGAGACTCCTATTGAGAAGTTGAGTATAACTCTAATAGGTGTGCCTTCAAATGTTACTTGGCCTTTTTTATCTTGCAGCTTTTATTATTCTTTCTTTGTTCTGTATGTTTAGTGTTTTGATTGTTATATGACTCAATGACTTTATTTTTTGTTCCAATCTCTTTGGTGTTTTCTAAGGTTCTTGTCCCTTTATAAGGATGTCCTTCTTTACTATAGGAAAATTTCTCTTCTATGATTTTGTTAAATATATTTTCTGGATTTTTGATATGAGAGATTTCTTCTTTTATTCCTGTTATCCCTAAGTTTGGTCTTTTCATAGTAAGCCAGATTTCCTGGATTTTTCTGTTAGTTTTCTTGGATTTAACATTGTCTTTGATTGCTGAAACTATTTTTATAATATCTTCAATGCCTGAAATTCTGTCTTCTGTCTCTTGTATTCTATTGATCATGCTTGCTTTTATAGTCCCTGTTCACTTTCATAGATTTTTCATTTCTAGAATTCCATTATTTTGTGTTTTCTTTATTGCTTCTATTTCAATTTGCAGAACTTGAATAGTTTCTTTTACCTGTTTCTTTCTTTCTTCTTGGTTTATTGACATTCTTTGTGGGACTTATTGGTGTCTGCCAATTTTTGGATGTCTTTCCCTTAATTTCTTTAAGTAAGGCCTTCATTTCCTCTTTAAAGACTACTAACATCTTCATGAAATTGTTTTTAAGGTAATTTTCTTGTCCTTCAGCAGCACTGGAATATTCAGGTCTTGCTGTTGGATGATAGCTGGGCTCTCTTGGTGCCATATTGTCCTCTCCTTTATTGACTGTATTCTTACACTGGTGTTTAGGTTTCTGGGTTTGAGGTGATTAGATCTAGGACCTAATTTCCAAGTTTGTCTTTGTAGGTTTTGTGTTTTGTTCTTTTGTTTCTGTTTGCTCTTTGGTCTTAGTCTTTATGGCCTCGATTTCTGCATTAATGCATGGGCATTATCTCCGATCTAGTTTGGAGCCTCTGTCCAAGTTGAGAGCTGGCCTTCTGATGGTTAGTTTGGTATTTGGTGCAGCAGGGATCTGTGTTTTTCTGACTGGCTTGACATGTGCCTGATCAGAAGAAGTCAGGCAGGATAGGGCACAGACCTCAAGACCAGGGCAGTTAGTAAACTGGTAAAGCTTAGGCTGCATGACAGGTCTTTGGGAACAGAATTCAGGGAGTTGGGGGTTCAGCTGGCAGCCAGGTCACACACCTGTTATTCTGAGAATCCACTGGAAGTTTCCCATTCTCTAAGCAAGTGTCTGTCTGTGAGTGCCTGTCACAGTTATCACAAGTGCTGGCATCCACTCAGAGACAGGGTAGCTGCTCAAGAACATCTACTCTGAGAGTCACTTTTCCCACTTCTCAGATACTGAGGTCAGGGACATTGTGATATCCAGCACAGACATTGTGAAGAGATAAGCAAATAGCATCATCAAAACTTCAGTCTCACCCTGACTCAGGACAGGCCTCCCAGGCACATTCATCACCTGCTTCTTCTGACTCCATTAGAATCAGAGCAGAAGCCACTCACCAGCTGAGACAAAACAGGATCTGGGAGCATTTGGGGTAAGGGAACATAGGCATTGTTCAGAGCTTTGGGTTATTCTTCTGGATCATCATGATCATAAAAGCAAATGGAGAGGACATGAAAACATGAGTTACTGACAGAAAGAAAATTCTACTTGAAGTTAAGTCTCTACCTGAGAACATCCTCTCTCTTGGGAGGACCCCACACTACACATTCCATTACCATTCCAGGGTCACCGAGAGAAATAAGAGATACAAGGAGAGGAGGAAGAATCATAGCAAAAATCTCATGAGAAGATTGGGATTTGTTTGTGCCCATGACACAGGCTGGGAATTAATTTCCATATCTGTCTGTAACACCCAGGCTTCACCCCAAAGGTCATTTCAGGGATTCACTTCCCAAGACCTGTAATTTTCTTCACTTTGGTGTCATTGATGTCAATGGCTGAGTTCTGGACAAGGGGACATAAGATCTTCAATTATTAGTAGTAATGCTGGAAATAAAGTGATGTTGGTGGGTGTAGCTAAAGTTTTCCTGTCTGGCCCACAGTCAGGACAAATCTCTCTCACCTGCCAGTCCCACAGCCACTCAGACCCAACCAAGCAAACACAGAGACTTATATTGCTTACAAACTGTATGGCCATGGCAGGCTTCTTGCTAATTGTTCTTACAGCTTAAATTAATCCATTTCCATTAATCTATACCTTGCCACATGGCTCGTGGCTTATCGGCATCTTCACATGCTGTTTGTCATCGTGGCGGCTGGCAATGTCTCTCTGACTCAGCCTTCCACTTCCCAGCTTTATTCTCCTCCTTGTCCCGCCTACACTTCCTGCCTAGCCAATGGCCAATCAGTGTTTTATTTATTGACTAATTAGCAACACATTTGCCATACAGAACATCCCACCGCAGGTGGTATCTTCAGCTCCCCATTGAGAAGACAAGAATACTGTGCAGGTGAGTGAGAGGCAATGTGGCAGAATAATTGAGGTTTGATCATGGATACAAACAAATACATGTGAGGGATGTTATCCAGTCACCTGAACAATTTGGAGCAAACAGAATAAAACAGCATGTGTTATCAACAGAGGGAAGGGGAAATCCTGAACTATAGAAAACTATCTTATCTCTGGTAAAACCTTAGTTGAGCAGATCCCACACAGAGCTGCAGTTCAGATTAGTAGAAGTGTACTCATATAGCAGGCACAGTCCCTGATCCATCTACAGCACATCACAAAAATCAGTCCCACTATACACTGTATAGTGTACATGTGTGAACTGAGCCAAGTCTGAGATGCCCCCACCTCCATCAACCTGAGCCTCTCTAGGCTGGAGAAATTCCTCCAGCCCATTCTAGCTCAATGCTAGGACTGGCTGCATGTATTTGGGATAGGCCAGAAATCACAGGCCAGCCTATGTGTTGTGTGGTGAGTCTGTATCACAAAGCCAAGAGGGTCTAAGTGTGATGGCTCTAGACATCTGCATTTAGGCAGTAGCAGCCATGATGAAACAGAAAATAATCACAAGCAATGTTCAAAGTGAATTCTTGTCTTTGGATGGCACTCATTAAGTTCCCAGTTTTACACTCCTGTGTCAGCTGTGGCATTCATGAAGTGAGAGTCCTGTTGCTTTCTAACAGCTTCATCTTTTCACCTTCTGTGAGACTTGACAATTTTTCCTCCATAGATAGGTTGTATTTTGACTCTCATGTACATGCTTTAAGACTACAGTCCTTAACCTCCATCAGGTTAGAACTGTTGCTTGTGATGGTGGCTTTAGGTAGCTGTGCTATACAGAGAACAGACAGAAAATGGCTCTCTGTGTCATCTCTAACCATTGCTGGGGGTGATCTTGAAGCAAAACCATTGTCTTGGCCTGTAATGTTCTGTCTTTCACAGGTAAGGACCATAAACAGATATTTTGTGAAATAGGTTGCTGTTTTTCTAATTAGACGGTGGTTGGTTACCTCCAAGATATAAGTGCCACTCTTACAATATTAGGGATATCTTCATGTGCTGTTTATTGTTAAGGCTTATAGACATCACAACTGAGTAGGAATACTGATCGTTTTCCTCTGTTTCCAGCATTCATAGAAACTTCAACTACTATAAGATCTATTTTCCAGGGAGAAGACATCTGAGTCAGATCCAGTTAGATCTCTCAAAGCCTTGTGTCCTATCAGTGCAGCATGTCTTCCATAATAAGGACCTATCTTCAAATTCTCAGAGACAAGCAAGGGCAACAGTAATAGCCTATATTGTTTGGGGAATTTCTTGGACTAGCCTGACTAAGAATTTGAAAGATTTATATTCCCTGATTCTGAATTTCTGTAAGTTGAAGGCAACTGGTGGAGAACAGTCTCATCCCAATGGTAGTACAGCACCATTTACACGTATAAATATATATATATGTACATATATATATGTATATATATATATATATGATGTAATTTTAGGTAAACATAATATAATAATATGAGTCCCTATACTTTTCAAATATCCTTAATGTGATTTATTGCTGTGGGATGTTCTGTATGCTGTGAATGTGTTGCTCCGATTGGTTGATAAATAAAGCACTGATTGGCCCGTAGCCAACATTCAGAACAGTTTCAAGGCAACTGGCTCAGACAATGCAGCTTTACAGACTATTTCATTCAGGACTTGACCATAATTCTTAATTTTCTCAGGATTCCTATAAGACTACAGTGCCCTTTACCAGCAGGAAGTAGCCTAAAACACTATGCCCACATTCCCCCCAAAAAATGAATTATGGATGTTTGTCTTTGTTTAGGTTGTTGGTTACAAATTGTTATTGGTCATAGTCAATCTCTTTCTAAAAGAAGAGAGGGGGATATGATATGGAAATATAGGATATAGATATGATAATATAAAAGGGTGGATTGTTGAAGTTTAAAGAGGAACTTGTTTAAAATGTTTTACATTGCTATGGATTTTAGTTTATTGATACAAATTTAGAGTTGATTTTGTTATATTATATATATATATATTCTTGTTTAAGGTATTATGTTTATGTAACTCATTTAAATTGTAATGGATAATTAAGAAATACAGATTAATAGTTAATCATCTATGATAATCAAACTTATAGTCATGTTAGTTTAGTTTTCTAGGTATACATAGATATATTTCAGATAGACAGGTAATCTTCAAACACTTCAAATATGTACAGAATATGGAATTTAAAATGTTTTAAAACCTTAGACTTTCCTGGACAATGAGACACATCTGCTCCTGGCAGCACTGATTTACTTCAGAGAGAAAGATAGGTGTCAAAGACACTCCATATGGAGTTATCTTCTTCTTGGCAAAAATAGCCATTTGGGCAAGAAACTGTTCTTGCCTGGACTGCTTGACATGTTGTATAAAGTGGACATGCAGGATCCATAGGAAGGTAACTTTGCAAGGCAAGATAGTCCTTCCGGTTCCTGCTTTGCAGAGGAGACTACCAGATATTCTGCAGGACACAGGAAAAAGTGACTGAGAGACTAGGCCTATGGGCTGAAGATGGATGCCCCAACATTGCAGAGGAACTTTGGGTGATTGTCCAGGCAGCCAGCTGTCTTTGTCATTCTAGATTTTTTGGAAGTTGCTTACAACGCTCTTCCTATCTACTTAGGTAATACATCCTTCTGAACTCTTTGATGTAGTTGAAGACTAGATAGTTATAATTTTCCTTGGTTATGATAAAAAATAAATTAAATATGAAACTTTAGACTCACAAATACAAGATAGAATATTTTCTTTAATTTTGCCAAACATAAGTAGACTAGATACTGTAACTGTAATTCTTGCTTGATTACTGTTTTATTGTGTAATTTTACTATGTTAAAGTTAAACCCTCCTTTTTGATTAGACAGGAAAGGGGAGGTGCTGTGGGATGTTCTGTATGCTGTGAATGTGTTGCTCTGATTGGTTGATAAATAAAACACTGATTGGCCTGTAGCCAGGCAGGAAGTATAGTATAGATGGGATAAGCCAAGAGGAGAATTCTGGGAAAAGGAAGGCTGAGTCAGCAGATGCCAGCCCACCATCCAGAAAGCAGCATGTAATGGCACACAGGTAAAGTCACGAAACATGTGGCAACATATAGATTAACATAAATGGGGCTGAGTTTAAATGTAAGAGCTAGTCAGTGGTAGGCCTGAGCTAATGGCTGAGCAGTTTTAATTAATATAAGCTCTGAGTGATTATTTTATAAGTGACTGCAGGGTCTGTGGGGCTGGGCAGGACTGGAGTAAACTTCAGCTACAATCTATGTTTCTTCTGTCCTTCTTCCTTTGTATTGCACTCATTCACCTTCACCAATTAACCCCCCTTTTCCCATTCCCCCATCATAGTATCTGTACAATGACCCTCCTACCTCCATTGTTTCTTTTAACTTTCCTGCTTTCTCTGGACTTCCTGGTTATGGGAATTGTAAACGTGAAAGAACATAAAGCTGTCTTTTTAGGTCTCAGTTACCTCAGTCATGATACTTTCTAGTTCCACTTGTTTACCTGCAAAGATTATGTTTTCTTTTTCTTGCATCTAAATAATTTTACTGTGTATATGCACCACATGTAAACGTAAACTACATAATCGCCCATATAGACATAGAAAGGAACTTTGACAAAAATCTAAAATGCCTTCATGGAAAACATCTTAGGGTGAGTAATGACAGGAGGAGCATACATTATGATAAGGGTTACATGTGACAAATCTATAGTCAAAATCACCCCCAAAAAGAAAACCTTGACACAATCTTATTAAAACAAGGAATATGACAGGGCTCTCCACTATCTTCACTAATCTTCAATACAGTGTTGGAAGCATTGGCTGGGAAAATAAGACAATAGAAGGGAATGAAAGGCACATAAACAGGGAAAAAGAAGTTAAACTATCCCTATTTGCAGATGGTATTATATTACTCAGAAAAGACCACAAAATTCCACTAGAAAACTTCTAGGAGCAATCAATGATTTCTGCAAAGTGGCATGATACAAATCCACCTCACAATCATGAATGGTTTCTCTTTCCACCAACACCAAGCACACTGGGAAAAAATATTGTCAACAAACTCCCAAATACATTGTCCTCAGAAAGACTAAGAATAAACATAACCAAGGAGGTATAAGACCTCTACTATGAAAACTTTAAATTTCTGAAGAAAAAGATTGAAGAAGGCAGAAAAACATGGAAAAACAACCCATGCTAATGGATTGGTATAACTAATATTGTGAAAATAAACATTCTAACCAGACAATTTGTAGACATGGTGTAATTCCAAACAAAACCCCCATTTTGTTTTTAAGAAAAATAGAAAAATTCCTAAAATTCATGTGGAATTGCAAAAGTTCTCTGGTAGTCAAAACTATCCTGAGCAAAAAGAACAATGCTGGAGGAATTGCAATTACAGATATTACATACATAATATTACAGAGCTATAGTAATAAAATGGTATGGTATGGGCACAAAAACAGACATATAGACTAGTGGAACAAAATGGAAGACACCAAACGTGAGTGCACATAATTAAATCCATCTAGTATTTGACAAGGATGCTAAATATGCACTGGAGAAGAGATAGCATCTTCAACTAGTGCCAATGGGAACAGGGAATGTCCACATGTAATTGGACTAATATGTATCACTCTGCACAAAAGTTGACTCCTTATGGGTCGTGGACCTCAATGTGAAATACGAAATGCTGGAAGGGCTAGAAGAAAAGATCGGCAGTGTCCTACATGATACAAGTGTAGGAAAGGACTTTCTGAACAGGACTCCATTGTCCCAGGAAAGAAAACAATTGACAATTGGGACTTCATAGAAATAAAAAGCTTCTATAGATAAAAGAAAATCTTCAAGCAGCTGAAAATAAAGCTCATAGAGTGCAAGAAAATGTTTTCCAGTTATATGTCTGACAGAGGATCAATATACAGAATTTTTTTTTGGTTTTTCGAGACAGGGTTTCTCTGTGTAGCTTTGCACCTTTCCTGGAACTCATTTTGTAGACCAGGCTGGCCTCGAACTCACAGAGATCCGCCTGGCTCTACCTCCCTAGTGCTGGGATTAAAGGTGTGTGCCACCACCACCCAGCGAATATTTTTAAATACATCAAAAACAGACCAAAGAAACAAGAAAACAAGCAAAGCCTGGTTTGTCTCACTTTATCTACATCCCTCACCTTTCAGAACTCAGAAGGCAAAAACAGGACAATCTCTGTTATTTTTGAGGCCAGTCTGGTCTACATAGTGATTTCCAGGACAAGTGGGGCTATATAGAGAGACATTGTCTCCAAAACCAGAGAGATAAAGACAGAGGGAGAGAGAGAAAAAGCAAGAGAGAGAGGGAGGGAGGCAATCAGAGAGAGAGAAGAAAAAACAAAATATTATAGTCATGCTGATTAAGTTTGGGTAAAAATAATCTGACCTTACCTTCTCCTTCCTGCTTTTTGTTCACTGAGAGCTTCCTGATGGTAGCTTCTTTCTGGCTCTGTCTTCTCCTGGGCAATCTCAGAAACTTCTCTCAGGTCTTTGTGCCATTCACAATATTTCAAACAGTAGGTGTGTGTGTCCTCTCCTCTCATACATTGCCAAGTTATAGTCTTAACACCTAAAAGAGGAGCCCTAGACAGGTAGTGTGTTGTGGAATATTAGTTGAAGATGTGTAACATTTGTTTATGCTGTGGAATATTTGTTTATTGATGCAAAGATGTGTTGCATTCTTTTATGTTGCATTTGTTTAACTCTGTGAAGCTTTGTTACTTTGCCTGTCTGAAACACTTGATTGGTCTAAAAATGAGCCGAACAGCCAAAAGCTAGCAGGAGAATGGATAGTTGGGGCTGGAAGAAAGAGAGAATAAATAGGAGGAGAAATTGGGGAAGAGAGACTGAGGAGCAAAAGGAGAAGAAGAGAAGAACTTCAGAGACCAGGCACCCAGGTACACAGCAAGCCAAAGAGTAAGAATTAATGAAAGGTATACAGAAAGGTAAAATCCCAGAGGCAACCGATAGATGGGATAATTTAAGAAAAGCTGGCAAGAAACAAGCCAAACTAAGTCCTTCACTCATAAGAAGAATAAGTCCCCATGTATTTATTTGGGAGAAGAGTGGCAGGACCCCTAAAAAAATAAAAAGCAGACAATTACAATAGTTCATCCTTTACACAGGGGTTCTGAGGGTGTCTCTCTGGTCATGTGGCATAACTGTCCTTCTCCTGTGGCACTTCTGCTCCAGAACAGCTCCAAGGTCTGTGGTCCTTCCCCCCTCTGAGCTGAGTGTCCTCCAAGGTATCTGCATGTCCCAGATTCCCATGAACTGTGGGTGCGACTATGGTCAATATACTCCTCTCCCTCCTGCACTCTCAGTGCTGCCAGGTGTCCCTCTCCCCTTCTGTATTCATGTTTCATTCCTCCAGACCACATGTGAACAAGTGATGAGCATCCCTGTGCCCTGAGATAACAGTAGCTTAACCCAAGGCTGCCCTCTGCTGTGTCCTGGCCTTGGTCTGTCAGCAAAGAAGAGGGAGTCTCTGTACTTCCTGTGGAATGCACAGAGTTATACACACAGTCTACCTTGTGACCTCCATGTGGCAGAAAGATGGAATTACTCTCAGCAAGATGTGGAAAGAGATGTCTTTAAGGGCTCTAAAGAGACCAGGTGCTGCGTGATGCAAGAGGAAAGGGACAGAACTATTCTCATGAAGTCACAAGGCAAGGTTCTGACTCAGGACACAGGCCCAAGGGCAGATGAGTCATGAGTCTGACATCCTGGGTATGTTGGACTAGGAGACCTGAGTCATAGAAATAGTGTATGGATTCTACTGTCCCGTGCTTAGTTGCAAGACAATGCTCCTACTCCCTCTGCTTACTGAGCTGTATCATAGTCTACCAATGAGCTCCCCGGGCCTTCTAAGATGCCTTGGACTTCATTCTAGGTCATTCCCCTGGAGTACCCTCTTGTTCACAAAGAAACTACATACAAGGGGCAACTGAATATAATCCCTCGCCAATGTAGCAGACACAGGAAGGAGAAAATAGGTCTGAGAAGGCCGTGTCCATGACTTCAAGGTCTGAAGTGAGAGAAGTAGAAGCCAGGCTACAAGGTAAGATCCTGATTCAGACAAATACTTTTCTGAGTATTGATTGTATGGCTTGATAGTTGCACCTGTTTATCACTGGGGGAATTGCACCTCATGTCTCAGGATCTGTTCACATGAACAGAGCCTGTTGTCATTCCCATGAGGGATGGAATTCCCTGAGCTAGACCCCAGAAAATAAGTACTTGTAAGGAGGATCTGTGACCTCTGATTCTCTCCTTGGTGACCATTATCCTCCAGTGCAGTCTCATAAGCCCACCAGGACAGTTAGTTAATGGCCTGGATACCTGTTGAGTTATGTTCCCCTGATGAAACCCAGAGAGGATGATCAAGGGACCTAGGCCAACCAAGACCGTCATGACAGTGAGCCAGCTGGCTCCACACGACTCAAAACTTTGACTACCAAAAAAATCACTGTTCCCTGCCTTCAGAAAATTAAAATACAAACATAGAAAAATGATTTTCAAGGCTTTCTGGAGTTGAGTTTGAAACAAAAGTCTGTCAACAGGGCTTCTTGGGGCTCACTTCTCTGTGAGGCTACCATTTTTCCTAAAGTGGGGCCAACATTCATCCCTCAGGGACACATTCCTGGAGAGAATCCAAAGAGTCTAGAAACCCTAGACTGATGTCCTTGGGCTGATACATTGGGGGGTGAGTTACCCATCATGTATCCAGATGGCTGCAAGATGAGGTCAAAGGAAGGATTCTGACTTATTGTCATTATTCTATACCATGTGTATAGAATAATGACAATAAATGCTTAAACTAAATGATTAAACCCCAAGATAGGAACACAATGCAGAAAGAAGGTGTGCAGTGGACAGGCTTATGCTCATGTGTGTGGCCAATAGAATGAATCCTACCCGGCACCCAGAGTTCACAGAGACTCACTTACTGTACATGTGAAAGTACATGGTGGTTGATGTAATTTCTGCATGTCTGTTTGAGGTCTGTAAGTGATAGAATCCTGTCTTTCTGGGTTACACTGTGAAGCATCAGAAATTGTTTTCTGTATAATATCTCTCTACCACTATATTCAGGATCACTCACACTTGCACTGGTGGTCAGTACATATAGTGAAATTCTGAGACTCCTATTCCTCACCACTTTGAACCAGGCAAAGCCTAGCAGATTCTCTGGCAGATGGTCGGCATGTACATGGATGTTTCCTCCTTCAACCACTTGGTGTAGCACTGATTCAGTGGTGAGTTGGACAGTTGTAGGAAGATGCCAGCATGTGAAAAGGGAGTCTAGAAGAGAGGAGAGAAAACAATCAATACTGTTCTGGTGTGTTCATCATTCAGCTTAGGCGTGTGGGTCGGGGTGTTCCCATCTTCCTTAATGGAGGTGAGCAACCTGACTTCCATTATCTCAAAGCTTCTAACTATGTCCTTTCCTCTATATGAGATTCTTTGCTCAGGTGTCATCCTGGCTCCCCACAAAGTGTCCCCATATCCCTCCTCACATAAAGAGTATTTGGTGCAAGGAACAATGACTCTCTGACCTGCTTTTCTAGAGGATCCTCATTTTCTGATGCTTTTTCTCTGTTCCCTTTTTGTTTCTAGTTGGCCCATGACTTCATCTTCTGGATACTCTGATGTTGGGTTCCATAGAAGCATTGCTTAGTGAGGACATGAATTATTCTGACAGTTTTGGCAGGGTCAGTTCCTGGAAAAGACTCAAACAACGGCGGAGAAAGAAAAGAACGCAGAAATGAAAAATGGAAAGAAGAAAGGGAGGGAGGGAGGGGAGGGAGGGAGGGGAGGGAGGGAGGGAGGGAGGGGAGGGGAGGGGAGGGATGGAGGGAGGGAGGGAGGGAGGAAGTTAACAATAAAGGGTGTCTCCATGGGTTTATCTACATAGTTCATGTGTTTGGCACTAATGACAATAATTGTGATTTGAATTTTCTTACATTTAGTGATGTTCTATGTGTGTGTGTGTGTGTGCGTGTGTGTGTGTGTGTGTGTGTGTGTGTGTGTGTGTGTGTGTGTGTGTGTGTTTGTGAAGGCATATGCATGAGTGTGCACATGCACCAGCCCATGTAACAGTGATTGTATGAAAACAAGTGCCCAGGTGTGTACATCTGCAATTTCATCCATCAGCACCTGTGTGGAGGGCAGGGAAGTGCCTGAAAGAGTTTTCCCCTCCATCTACCATGTGGGAACTAGGGAATGAATACAGGTTGTCATGTCTCTACACACTGAGCCATCCTCCTGGCCCACCCCTGCTTGATTTCTATTTAGAGAGTTATCCTGTCAAGTTTGAGAACATCTGGCTTCAGAACATGGTAGCCAATGTGACTCACTTTGAATAGAGAATGGTTGGGGCTTTTCAATTTCCCTTATCACCTCCTATTTACTGACATCTTCCAGCTGCTGAGGCTCTGTCCCTCACTGTATCTTCTACCCTATGACTGTAAAGAGGAACCCTTAGTCTCTCCTGGTACTCCTGTCATGATTAGGAGACTCCAGCCTGTGTCTGAGTTCCCATCCACTATCATAGTCAGAGAGTCAGTACCCTTACCTGTGAGCAGGAGCCATAGCCAGAGGGGACAACCCTGCAGGGAAGCATAGAGGATGCCCCCATCTCTCTTCTCTCTGTGAGAAGAGCTTTAGGGCCAACATGGCCTCCAGGCTCTGCTGTCCTTCCTCATTCTGAGCTGAGCATTCTACCAGACTGAGCATTTCCAATAATCAATTTGGTGGTAAATAATTGGGTCTGCGTCCAAGGCACAGCTCTGTCCCTTCCACTCTATGCAGTCCCACATCCCTCTGAACTTTTCTTTCTATGTTTCTTCTGCAAACAAAAAAAATAAAAATAAGGTTTATAAGAATCCCCATGCCCTCAGAGAACAATGCCTCATGCCAGGAAGACATCTGCTGTGCTTTGGACTTGGGTCTCCTAGCTGTAAAGAGGAAGGCTCATTCCTACCTATGTCTCCTTGTGACACAGAGACCCATGTGAATGCCCAGTCTGCAATGTGTTCTCAGTGCTCTGGGATGGTGGAATTTACTCACAGCAGGAAGAAGCCTGAGATATCTGTGAAGGGACCAGGTTAAGGATCAATGGGGATGAAGATCAATCCTTTGTTAAGGGTGTAACCAGTCAATGTTTTGATCCAAGAGAAGCACACAGAAGAAGTTGTGTGAGTAGTTTTACATTGTCAGTGTGAAGGAAGATGTGATCTGCGTGTGCTAGAAAGGATTGTGGAATCCCTCTTGCTATGAAGGATTTAAAAGCAACATTCTGGTATCTTGTGTTGGTTGAACTGTGTGTGGGATGAGTTTACTGAGATAATCACATATTTACAAACAAGATATGCCATGAGGTAGGGGATTTCATGTTCTGAGGGCAGAGAGATGTTCTCAGACACAGGAAGCAGCCAGCAGGCTAGATCAGGGTCCTGGATGGAAGATCTGGGGTAATACAGATAAAGATGAAAACCAGTCTGCAAGGCAAGGTCATGATTCACAGAAGCAATTTCTTACTGTTCAGCAAGTGTCCTGATGTCACACACTGGAGATCACTAGTAGAACTGCACTCTCATGTCTGGGGCTACACCATGGATGGTCAACATATTAACTGTGAGATGCCCTGATGCCTTCAGAACAGGTGGGATGCAGCACCTGTCATTTTGTTCCCTGTGGCTCTCCAGTACACCTATTCCATCTAGTAGGATTGGTCTATTCAGGGTTCCAAATTTTCCTGGGAAAGCCTTGGACTAGAATTGGAAGTTGTGTTCATCCAGAGAATGGGCATCATCAGGAGGAGCCTTTTGTCCCAAAATTTTCAAATGAAGGTCCTTGGACATTTCATTTTTCTTGATACTCAAAGAAAAGGACAGTATTGTAGGGGCTGCAACTACACTTGCTGGCCCATCTCTGGCATCTAAATCCTTCCTGATATTTTTCCACATTGGGAACAATTCCCACATTTGGCAGAGTACATTGATTCCAATGTATGTGTTCTCTACTCCTACTTATAATGGGAGAAATATTGCTAGCAATCCATGGAGCCTCCTTAAAGGGCAAAGGAATTTATTAGAGGAAGAAACTCACAATACAGAACTGAGGATTTATTGCAGAATCCTGTAAGGGTGAGGCATGATCCCACACTGTTCTTCAACCTCAGATCATCCCAGCATCCAAGTCCCATGAGGAAGCATAGAGAGCCGCTTATGTGCCTCCCAGGTCTTAAGGGTCCTGAGCAGCCATACCCTAGGGTCATATACTTTGTGATCATAGGCAGGTGTAAGAGTTACCTGCTACCTCACTAGTGTGCTTCATGTCATAGCTAGAACAGCTACCCACTACATCTCCCCCTTTTTGTCTAAATAAGAAAGTTCTTGCCGGGCGGTGGTGGTGCATGCCTTTAATCCCAGCACTCAGGAGGCAGAGGCAGGTGGATATCTGTGAGTTCGAGGCTAGCCTGGTCTACAGAGTGAGAACCAGGAAAGGCTCCAAAACTACACAGAGAAACCCTGTCTCGGAAAAACCAAAAAAAGAAAGAAAGAAAGAAAGAAAGAGAGAAAGAGAGAAAGAAAGAAGAAAGAAAGAAAGAAAGAAAGAAAGAAAGAAAGAAAGAAAGAAAGAAAGAAAGAAAGAAAGAAAGAAAATAAGCTCTAACCTATCACAAACCTATATACAATAGGAATGATTGTCCAGGAGAAATAAAGGGTAATGATCTAAACAAAATAGAATTACAACCAACAAGAATAACAACAAATAAGAGACATATACTGCAATCCAGAGATGTACAGAACATAGGTAAATGGCATGTTACAGAGATTATTCCAAAAGCTTTCCTATCCTGAAGAATCTGAATCTAGTACTTAATATGTTCTAGCTAAGATACAAGAAGACTGTAACTGTAACTATTCATCTTCAACCCATCAAAGAACTGAGAAGGAATACAATAATGTCTGAGAAATGGGAAAATGTATGCAAGCAATTTTTGAAAATCTTGCGAGAATAGACAGAGACAGCTGGTAGCCTGGGACAGTCACCTAAAGTTTCTTAGCACTGTTGGGGCATCCAATTTGGCTACAGGCCTAGAAGATCTGACAGGCCATTTTCAGAAGCAGGAATTTTGAAAGACCATCTTACCTGTTTTGGCAGAGTTCAGTAGTTGCTTTTCCTTGTGTCCCTCTCATCTGAAAAGACAGTATTCGTACTGTCAGCAGGCAAGGCCAAGGGCAGTTCTTTACCCAGCAGGCCATTAGATGCAAAGAAGACAAACTTCTAAACCAAGTGTCTAGAAGCCCAACATTCTCTCAAGATCAGATTGGTACTACCAGGATAATCTATCTCACATCAACAGAATTCTAAGTTATTTAAATGCCATATTCTCTGGGTCTATGAAGTGTTTGAAGATTATCTATCCATATGACCTATGTATCTGTAAATCTGGAAAATTAACTAACATAACTATAGGAGTGACAAGCCTGGGTGACTATAAATCTGTAAGTCTACTGAAATAACCTAAGGACTAAGCCTTCACAAAAACAAGGTAAACAGTCTGTAAACAAATGTACAGTAAAAGGACAATGACCTCAAAATTGTGACAATACACATAATATCTTGAACAGAGGTAGAAATATATAGTGTAATGTGCAATATGACAACTATCCTAAATATGTATCAGTATACAAAATACCTTAAACAGAGGTAGAACATAAAGACAGTATAACAAATATAATTTTTGTTTCAATATATAAGATATTTCAAATAAGTGTAGAAATATATATATAATACAATAAATATAGTTTTGTATTTATATCAATATACAAATTATCTCCGATAGAATATAAAAAGTTTACATTTATAGCAATATACAAGGATCCATAACCATGCAAATTATCTAAGGCAGATATTTTACTAAATTAGCTTACTAATATATATATAATAACCTATGTTAATGTCCTATACCTATCTATTTCCCTTTTTCTTTTTCTTAAGGAGAATACTGAGTCTAATTTTTATTGTTCCACCCCCAACCTTATAACCATTATCTATAACCCAGAGAAAATAAAACCTTTGGAAGAGGGGTGTACTTTTCTTATAATGGCTTCCTGCTGTTTAGGGAGTAATGTTATCTCTGTGGGGTCCTGTAAGAAATCTCAGACAGTTAGGTCTCAATAGGGCTAACTGTAGATTCTACAGTCAGTCTCACAGTAATGAGTAAGGTTTTCTGAGATTCTGGCTAGAAATGCAGTATGATGAACCATCTTATCTTAGAACTGTCCTGGATTTTTTTCAGTCCAAAGCTGAGTAATGTTCATGGTTTCATTCTGCACTGTGTAGAGTCATTGTTGTGGGGCCCTGTCTTCCTTTTGGAGACTTTAGAGATTGCAATTGGAAAGGCTTATTTTGTATTTTGGAAAAACTTGAACATTATTAATATCAAAATAGAAAGTTTGAATTTATTCTGGAGAGAGAAAGAATTCTCCAAAAGCAAGGACAATCATGGAAAGAAATAGAATCTTGATGACAGTAGTCCCTAGATTATTGGTTTTCTTTTGTCCCACACCAGGTGGCTCTTCTGATATAAGACAGAATCTCTTAATTTTTTTCTTTTAGAAACATGCTTGGGTTTAGAAAAGGAGGGAACCATATTCCAAATCCAAAGCCAGCTTGATTTATGATTGAATTGGGACTATAACTTTTTTAGAGTTAAAGAGATAAAGATGTTAGGCAATGACATATTACATTGTGTATATTGGTACCAATGGGTTCTTTCCTCGGCTGTAGACATCTGAGTATCCAAGGCCTTATGATTTCTTGAAGATGTGTATTTCTATTATCTTGTAAAAGCAAAGTCAGAACCCTGTCCCAATCCTTGTTTGTTAAGTTTTTCTTACAACTTGTAGAGTTGTCACATCTGTGGATGAGCTATTACTTCTCCTCATCAAGGTTTCTCCTGTTCAAATCAAATTTTCATCAACTTGTTGGTATCCATAGCATTTATTTCCCTCTAAAAACAAAAACAAAACAGCTTCCCCAAAGTAGGACATATCCTACTTTCCATTCTGAGGTCAATACATCTTTCAAGTAAACCAGTTCATTTAGCTCAGGAGTTTTTTCTGTTGCCTGATGCCTCTCTGCAGCTGTTGTCCCTTTCTTATCAGCACTGAGAAATTTTAAGATTAATAAAGCATTATGTAATCTATTTATATGTGGTGGTATTTTACTTGTACTGAAATGTGATTTTAATTGTATGTTAATAAATAAAGTTGCCCAGGGGTCAGAGCTATTAGAGCCATAGCAAGTGCGTGGCGGCAGTGGCGCACGCCTTTAATCTAAATACCATAGAGGACCTGGAGGACTGTATATACAGGCAGTGATGAGGCAGTCACATGTTTGGGTTTACAACCAATGAGAAGGCAGAACAGCTAGACTATATAAAGACATACACACAGGAAGTGGGTCCCTTTCGGAGAGCTCTCTTGTCTGAAGAGGATCGCTGAAGCAGGAAGGGTGAGGCTCTTAGCTCTGACCTCTTGGCTTTCTTCTCTGAATCGGCTCTGTGTTTCTTATTTAATAAGACGGTTGGTTACATCTACATTTGGCGCCCAACGTGACAAGAATCCATTAAAAACCACTTAACTTGGCTTGGTGGCAGGTCCGGATTCCCACCTGGGCAGCCGGCAGGTCCGGTTTCCCGCTCAGGCAGCTGGCTCCCTAGCCCGGGCCCAGGTCGGCTTGGCCTCATGCTGGACTAACTTTGAGCTACTTGCTTAAAGCCGGTGCTACAGACAACTCAGGCCTGCCCTGCTGAACAGGGCCCCTGCCTGTAAAACCAACGCACATGGTTGGAGCTTAAGGTAGCAAGAGCCAAGACTTGACTAGGCTCAAGTGGGAACACGTGGCTGGATTCAAGCTCTTAGGCAGAACTTGTGGCTACGATTCTTGTGTGTTCTCTCTCTCTCTCTCTCTCTCTCTCTCTCTCTCTCTCTCTCTCTCTCTCTGGATTCACACATCGGACACTAGGTGGCTGTTTTGAAATTCCCTTGGATTTGTACTGTTCTACGAGGACTTGGTAAGTCACTTAACATATCAGATATTTTAAAGGAAACTATTTAAAAGAGAAATTTTTTTCCACATTAAAAAAAATGGGTTTTCTGTGTTCATTGGAAGAAAATTGGGCTTTGTTCGCAATTTTAGGCAGTCTGACAATGGAGCAACTATATGAGAAGATTAATGTTGATCGAATTATGCAGTTTATTACTATGCTTATCCTCATTTTACTATTTAAAAAGATAGTCAATTTAAGTGCCAGGGTGACAGCTTTAGAAAAACTTGTTAAACCTGTAAAAACTCAGACAGAAGAAATTAAGAGTGAAGTTGCTTCAAGATGGGATCATAAGGTTACAGAAAGAAAGCCTGTTTTCACACAGTCACCCTTAATTTGTCCAGTAACCATACAGCAGTTGCCTGATCAAATGACTACACAAAATATTTGGGCTCCAATTGAAATGTTAGATTTACGAAGGTTTAAAGAGGCAATAGTATCTTATGGCATGCATTCCCCATATGTAAAGCAAATGTTAAACTCTTGGTCAACATATAATAGGATTGTACCACAGGACTGGTGGGAGCTGGCACAAGCTGTTCTTGAACCCAGTCAAAGGCTTCAGTGGCTAACTTGGTTCAAGGATGAAGCTAAAAACATAGAAAAGAAATGGAGGATAAAGGAATACAAGTCTGCCAGGATCAGCTTATTGGAGAAGGTCAATATGCTTCAGCACAACCACAATGTTTATATGATGTCCAAACCCTAATTTTATGTTGAACAGCAGCCTTGAATGCATGGGACAGAGTTGAGGAACCAGGAAAAAAACTGAGTCATTTACAAAGGTGGTACAAGGCCCAAAAGAATCTTTCACAGATTTTTTACAAAGACTGGCTTCAGCAGTAAAGAGAATGGTCCCGGATTCAGAAACTAGTAAGATAATAATTGAATCTTTGGCCTTTGAGAATGCAAATGCAGCATGCAAAAGAATAATCAGGCCATTAAAGGCAAGATCTGCACCTTTGGAAGATTGGATTAGAGACACAGTTAATGTTGAAGCTCATGAGCATGATGATATGTGGGTAGGAGAAGCAATTTCAAAAGATTTGAGGAATGTTAGATGTTTTGGATGTGGAAAGCAAGGACATTTGAAAAGGGACTGTAAATAGGTCATTCCTAGAAACAATGTTTCTTCAAGGAACAATGGCAACAGAATGCCCCTTCCTTCTGGAGTATGCAGGTGTGGTAAGGGAAAACACTGGACCAACGAGTGTAGATCAACAAGGGAAAAACAGGGTAATCCTTTGCCTCAGTCTTTGGGAAACTCCCAGAGGGGCCTCATGCAGGCCCCAATAGCAAATCCAGTTCAAACCTTTCCTGCAGTCGTAGAAGAAACCCCTACTCAGAGCAATTAAATAACCAAATGCCTATTGGAATAAATCATGCTGGTCAGGATGATGAAACAGAGAGAATAGAAAATTCAGGAGAAAACATAAAGAAAATTTTTTGGCAAACTTCTATTAATGAACAAAGACCAAAATTATCGATAAAAATAAATGGTGTTTTGTTGTCTGGTCCGGTAGACACAGGTGCAGACGTTACCATAATTGCACCAGAATTTTGGCATCCAACTTGGCCTCTTCAGGAGGTTAATGTTCAACTGTTAGGACATTATCTCAGGTGAAATAGAGTGCAAGATGGCTCAAATGTATAGGTCCAGAAGGACAGAGAGGAAAATTAAAACCATATGTGGCTAACATAGCTATGAACCTGTGGGGTCGAGCCTTGTTGCAACAATGGAATACTCAGATTAACATCCCTCCAATCTCAGAAACAAATCATAAACTAGCACATGTTTCTGAGAGAAATATTATAAGGCATTATTCTGAGTGGTCACCAGCCATCCATATTATACAAGAACAGGGCACAACAACTGATGATCTTCCAAAAACACCAACAGCTCTACCTTTAAAATGGTTAACAGACAAGCCTGTATGGGTCCAGCAATGGCCTTTAACAACAGAGAAACTACAGGCTTTAGAAGAGCTGGTAGAAGAACAGTTAAATGCTCATCATATTGAAGAATCAGCCAGCCCTTGGAATTCTCCTGTATTTGTTATTAAAAAAAATCTGGTAAATGGAGAATGGTAACAGACCTTAGAGCAATTAACAAAGTAATTCAGCCAATGGGCTCTCTACAGTCTGGAATTCCTTTGCCTACTCTGTTACCAAAAGGATGGCCTCTCATAGTTATTGATTTAAAAGACTGTTTCTTTTCAATACCCTTACAAGAAAAAGACAGAGAAAGATTTGCTTTCACAGTGCCTACTTATAATAATTCTCAACAGGTTAAAAGATTTCAGTGGAGGGTCCTCCCACAGGGAATGTTGAATAGCCCAACTCTGTGCCAATATTTTGTACAATAGCCATTGGAAGTGATACGTAAAAACTTTCCTAAATCTATAATTTATCATTATATGGATGATATTTTACTAGCTGACTCAAATGCAGATACTTTAGAAAGAATGTTTGAAGAAGTAAAGAAAATTCTGCCTTGCTGGGGATTACAAATTGCTCCTGAAAAGATACAAAGAGGATATTCTATTAATTATTTAGGATATAAAATAGAGCTACAAAAAATTAGACCCCAAAAGGTGCAAATTAGGAGAGATCGACTACAGACTCTTAATGACTTTCAAAGATTATTTGGAGATATTTCTCATCTATGAACTATTGTTGGGGTAAAAAATGATGAACTGCATAATTTGTTCAAAACCTTAGAAGGTGACAAGGACTTAAATAGTCCAAGGGAATTATCACCTGAAGCTGAGAAAGAATTGATCTTGGTAGAAAAGAAAGTACATGAAGGGCACGTGGATCATAGTGATCCAAAGCTGGATTGCATTTTGGTTATTTTACCTTCTAGGCATTCTCCTACAGGAATATTAATGCAGAGGGAAGATATTATATTGGAATGGATATTTTTTTACCAAATAAACCAAATAAAAAATTAAAAACTTATGTGGAAAAAATCTCTGACTTGATTTGGAAAGGAAAACTGAGACTTCGTCAATTAGCAGGAATAGACCCAGCAGAAATTGTCATACCTTTAACTAAGGAGGACATTGAAAAATTATGGACAGAAAGTGAACCTTGGCAAAGAGCTTGCAGTAATTATTTGGGAGAAATTAACAGCAAATATCCCAAAAGCGATAGAATTGATCTTATAAAGAGAGCTGATTGGATCTTGCCTCAAATTGTACGGGAAAAACCCATATCTGGAGTTCGTACATTTTATACAGATGCCAACAAACAAGGAAAGGCAGGTTACAAATCAGAAAATTTAAGTAAAGTGGTTCAAAGTCCTTATAATTCAGTTCAAAAATCAGAACTGTATGCTATTCTGTTGGTATTAATGGATTTTTCAGAACCTCTCAACATAGTAACTGACTCTCAGTATGCTGAAAGAGTAGTATTACATATTGAGACTGCAGAATTTATCCCTGATGCTTCAGAATTAACTTCACTGTTTATTCAATTACAAGATACAATCAGGAAAAGGAGTCATCCTTTATATATAACTCACATTCGATCCCATACTGGTCTGCCAGGCCCTCTAGCACAAGGCAATGATGAGATTGATAAATTATTGATAAGAAATGTGCTGGAGGCCTCAGAATTTCATAAAAAAAACCATCATGTCAATAGTAAAGGTTTAAAAAAGGATTTTTCCACAACCTGGCAACAAGCCAAAGAAGTAGTAAAGAAATGTCCTACTTGTTCCTTCTACAATCAAACGCCATTACCAGCAGGATGTAACCCAAAGGGTACTCAAAAGAATGAAATCTGGCAGATGGATGTGTTTCACTTTGCAGAATTTGGAAAACTGAAATATGTACACCACACTATCGATACTTATTCAGGATTTCAGTGGGCAACTGCTTTGAGTTCTGAAAAAGCTGATTCTGTAATCACTCATTTGCTAGAAGTTATGGCCATCATGGGTATACCTGCACAAATCAAAACTGATAATGCTCCATCATATGTCTCCGTTAAAATGAAACAGTTTTTTGATTGTTACAATATAAAGCATATTACAGGCATACCACATAATCCTACAGGTCAAGCAGTTATAGAAAGATCAAACAGAACTCTAAAGGATATGCTAAATAAATAGAAAGGGGTAACAAAAACCACCAGAAATAGACTGCATAATGCTCTATTAACTTTGAATTTTCTTAATGCCAATGAGAAAGGAACAATAGCTGCAGAGAGACATTGGATAATAGAAAAAACTACAGAATTAAATCAGCCTATATACTTTAAGGATGTGCTGATCTCAGAATGGAAACCAGGGTATGTGTTATGTTGGGGACGAGGTTTTGCTTTTGTTTCTACAGGAGAAGATAAGCTGTGGGTACCATCAAAATTGATAAAGGTTCGATTTGAACAAGAGAAACCTCTTAATTAGAGGAGGTGATAGTTCATCAACCAGCATGAACATCCAATTTAAACTAACTTATACCAGTAACACATGTCTTTTCATTTAATCAGATAATAACTTGCCAAAAAGGAACATCCCCAAAATTAGTCTTGGGGAAAGGTTTTTGTTTTTGTCTTTTAGGAGAATGAAGGTTAAGGAATCTGAAGAACACTGGACAAATGAGACAACTGAAGAAAAGGGACAAATCATCTATCCCAGGAAACAGAGTGAAATGGCATATGGGTATATATTATCTAAAAAATTTTATGTCTTCCTAAATGTTTGTTTCTGCTTTTCTCTAAAGATTTAACACTATTGGTCTTCTAATAGTCCCAGTTTAATTAAAATTTAAAGCTGACTTTGGAGTTGGAGAATGGCTCTCTCCTTCTTTAAACTCAAGCATGTTGTTAAAAGGAAAATGCAAACTCCCTGTATCATGCCAGAATAAAAGAGCCATCTTCTGCTATGGGACAGGAGAAACCAAATTAATTAAGGGACTATTCTATTACTAATCTCAACTCTTTGATTCTATTCTGATTCTTTAAACTTTTCTTAAAGTATAAATTTTATATCAAAATTTACAAGATTAATATAGATATAGATATATAGATATATACATTTTAAAGTTTGTTAAGATATGAATGGTCATATAGATTACTAATTAATTCTAGAAAAAAGGGTTCAATTAGCTGCATATATATGTCTTTTTGTTCGAGTCTCTTATCAGTTTTCTGCAGGAAATCACGGCCAGGCCTAACATCAACTGAAGTCTCCAGGAAGAAGTTGGGGCCCCACAACAACAACAATTTCACGTGGACAATAACAACATCACTAAGCTGACAAACATCATCTACAGATCAGCTTTGAACTACAAGGTGCTCGGAGCAATTTTGAGATGACTAGCTGAGATGATCCAGTCTCAAAGACTACTTGAATAACGACTTGAGATAAACCCTGAACTTTGACATTATACACAGACTGGATAATGAAGGATATTTTGACATTTCCTAGAATTTGACAATTAACCTAAAATTTTTCTTTTAGGGTAAAGATAACTTCGCCCATACCCAGCAGGAAGCAATTTTAAGAATACGACGCCCACATTCCCAAAGGGGTGGTGTGGAGTGGGTGGTTTTTTGGTCTTTTTAATGGGTTTTGGGTCTGGGATAACTTTCATTGTTTAGGGGGGTTGGTTACAAGTTGTTGTCAAGGGTCAGGAAAAAGGCTAAGCAAAGGAGATTAGATTTAAGGTTCTTGTTTAAATAAAAGAGCAAGAAAGAAAGAAAGAAAGAAAGAAAGAAAGAAAGAAAGAAAGAAAGAAAGAAAGAAAGAAAGAAGAAGAAATAGACAATTACTAGTTTTAAATACTTTACATTGGATTGTATTGTTTTATATTGTATACAAATTATATATATTGAAATTGATATTGTTAGAAAATGCTATATGTATATTTCTAATTGTATTTATACTGTTCATTTAACAATGCAATTTTCTGATCCTTGAATGTTATTATTACCAACTATTAGGATATAAAGAAATGAAAGTTAGTAGTTAGACATTACAATAGAACTTGTAGTCATATTAGATATGTTTTAAAAATTGAGCAGATATATTTTAGACAGGTCATCTTCAAACCCTTCAGAGATCTACAGAATATGGCATTTAAAATGTTTTAATAACTTAGAAAATTTTTCTTTTTTGAGACATGTTGGCTCCTGGCAGTACCAATCTACTTCAGAGAAAATATGGGCATTGAAGAAACTGCATATGGAGTTAACTTTCATTGTGGCAAAAGTTAGCCACTGGACAACAAAGTATCCTCAAATCAACAGGACAAAATGGACAGACAGGACATGAAACAAAGGACTACTGATTCTTGCCCAACAAAACTACAATTTCTGTTGGGTCCATTCCTGTCAATTGAAAAAGTCTTAATTTTCCTTTTAGAATTAAATCAGAGATCTTTTCCACATAAGTTTTTAATTTCTTGCTCAGTTTATGTGGTGGAAATGTCCATTCCAATATATTATCTTCCCTCTGCATCAAAATCCCTATGGGAGATTTTCTAGAAGGGACTATGACTAGCATGCAGTTAAGTTCTGAATTCACAGGATCCATATCTGCTCATATTTTTTTCTACTAGAGCCAATTCCATCTCAGTTTCAGCTGATAATTTTCTTGGACTATTTAAGTCCTTGTCCCCTTTTAGGGTATTAGTCAAATTCATTAGTACATCTTTAGGTATCCCAATGATAGCCTGTAAGTTAGAAATGCTACTTAGCAATTTTTGAAAATCATTAAAAGTCTGCAATTGATCTCTCCTGAGTTGTACCTTTTGAGGTCTAAATTTTTGGAGATCTGTCTTATATTCTAAGTAATTAATAGAATTTCCTCTTTGTATTTTTTCAGAAGGAATTTGTAGTCCCCAGTGAGGCCAAATTTTCTTTACTTCTTCAAACATGATTTTTAAGTTACCCATTTTTGGACCAGCTAATAAGATATCATCCATATAATGATAAATTATAGATTGTGGAAATTTCATGCAAATTATTTTCAATGGTTCTTTCACAAAACATTGGCACAGGGTAAGGCTATTTACCATTCCCTGTGGGAGGATCTTCCATTGATATCTCTTGACTGGCTGGGAATTATTATAATTAGGTACTGTGAAGGTAAATTTTTTTCTATCCTTTTCTTGTAAAGGTATAGTAAAAAAAGCAATCTTTTGAGTCAATAACTGTCATGGGCCATTCTTTGGGTAACAGAGAGGGCAAGGGCACCCCATCCTGTAGGGAGCCCATAGGCTGAATTACTTTATTAATGGCTCTCAGGTCTGTCAACATTCTCCAGTTACCACACTTCTTTTTAATAACAAATACAGGAAAATTTCAAGGGCTGGTAGATTCTTCAGTGTGTTCAGCATTTAACTGCTTTTGAACAAGCTGTTCTAAAGCTTGCACTTTCTCTTTTGTCATAGGCCATTGTCCAACCCAGACAAGTTTATTAGTTAGCCATTTTTTTTTTTTTTTTTTGGTTTTTCGAGACAGGGTTTCTCTGTGTAGCTTTGCACCTTTCCTGGAACTCGCTTTGGAGACCAGGCTGGCCTCGAACTCACAGAGATCCGCCTGGCTCTGCCTCCCGAGTGCTGGGATTAAAGGCGTGCGCCACCACCGCCCGGCTTAGTTAGCCATTTTAAAGGTAGGACTGTCAATACTTCTGAAAGTGTAACAGCAGTTGTGCTCTGTTTATGTATAGCCTGAATGGTTGGTGGCTGTTGTTTATAGTATCTTACACTATTATTCCCAGAAACATGAATTGGTCTGTATTCCTTTTTTGATATTGGAGGAATTTTAATCTGGGTATTCCATTGCTGTAACAGATCTCAGCCCCAAGGATTCACCACATACATTTGCCAAATACAGCTTCAGCTTTCCTCTCTGTTCTTTTGACCCTCTGCATTCAATCCATCTCAAACTTTCTTTTATCTGAGATAGTGTTCCAATCCCTAGAAATTGGAATCTACCTATTGAAGAGGCCAATTTGGGTGCCATGATTTAGGTGTAATTATAGTCACATCTGTACCCATGTCCACCAGGCCCTCCAGAACAATGCCATTAACTTGTACTCTAAGCTTTAGTCTTTGTTCATTTATTGAAGTCTGTCAAAATATTCATTTTATGGTATTTTTGGAGTTTTTGATCCATTTATCAGAGCGGTTCTATCATTCTGTTCTGTATAATTCTTTACATTAGACACTAGGTTATTTGATTGACCTGGAGAGGAATTTCCCCCACAATGACTGGAAATGTTTGGACCATGTTCGATTTGAGGGCCTGTGAGAAGCCCCCAAGTCAATTCCCACCAATAAAGGTTTGCCTCACATAGTTATTGCTGCTCTGCATTCATTGGTCCACTGTCTGCCTTTGCCATATCTTCTGACTAATCCGGAAGGTTGGGGTCTCCTGTTTTGGTTATTTCTATAAGAAATATTGCTTCTAGGAGCACCCTGTGTACAATTTCTTCTCATATGACCTTGTGTACCCACAGTTAAAACATTTGGTACCTTGAGGCCTTCTTCCACCTCTGGAAATCACCTCTCCTATCCAAGCCTCATTACCATGGTTAAGAGACTCAAGACTGTTTATATATTGAATCCATTCCTCCAAAGCTGCTAACCTGACCTTTAAAGGTATAACTATTCTTTTACACTTTGTATTAGCATTGTTAAAAGTCAAGATTTCAGTTAATATTTGTCTTAGTCATTGGTCTGATGCTGTCTTGTTTATACCCATGGTCAACCTTTGTAAAAATCAGTAAGTGATTCTTGTGGCCCTTGGAAAATCTTCATATTCAGTTTTTCATTCAGTTGTTTTCACTGGTTCTGGATTTTTTTCTCAAGCATTTAGAGCTGCTGTATGGCTTAGGGATATTGTATGCTCATCTGAAGTAGCTTGTACATTTCTTTCAGTGAAATGGCCCTCACCAAGAATTTGATCTTGGGAGTCCTCAAAACCTCTGATCTTATTTTTTTGCTCTAGGATTCTAGCTTCCTCTGTCACCCCACTTTTCCATTGTAACCTCTGGCTATATTCAAAACAGCTGAAATTAATTGATTCCAGTAACCTGGTATGAGTCTATTTGTAGAAGACCATGTATTTAACATCTGTTTTACATATATTAAGTGTCTACCATAGGTGACCACTGCTTCCTTAATTTTTTTAAATCTCTCATATGAATAGTTTGCAAGATATATTACACATATGGCTTGGGATGGTTATCATCTGCTGGCTTCTCATGGATGGTGACAGGCAACACCATTGTATAAGAGCCACCTGGAGATGTTATGACTTGTGTGGCCTTGCCCTTCTGCTTATTAGTTTCTTTGCTATCTTTACTTAGAGAATCCTCCAGAGCTTGAAATAGAGTATCTACTGCCTGTTTGAATCTCCTCTGTTGTAAAAAATTCTAGAGATTTCACCCAATCATTGAATATTTTGTGTTCTTCTGAAACATATGATCCCATAGACTTTATTTTATCAATTAGTAGTGGTCTTTTCGCCTTATGAATTATCTGAAAAACATTAACATTGCTCTGAAGAGTTATTGTTTTATCCATTAAGTATTCATATTTATTGTCAATAGAATTAAATGTGGTTATACAACTATTATTAATGGACTGAAGTTATTGTGGTAAGTTAGCAGATTCCAAAGAAAGAATACTTTTATTTAAGTCCTCATTACTACCTTGTAAAGCCTGTATAAGTCTCATTAATGTCTCATTTTTATTGTTATTATTAAGCTAATTTTTAAAGATATGATGTGAATGACTATGTTAATTACCATTATAGTGAACATTATATACATCCTAGGAAGTTCATATGTCTTGGAAATTTCATTTACAATACAAACAAAAAGATTTTTTAAATCCCTGAAATATATTTTCTGCCATTTTTTTAGAAATATTCAAAATTTGTAAAGAAAATTTTATTAATTTATTTATTTATTAATCAGATTCAAGGTATAAAATTATGGAGTAATTTTACCTTAGATGAAACCCTTGAGACCTGGTGTCTCAGTTCTTGTCATAGTTTTTTGGGCATAGTGGTGATGTTCAGCCAGCAGGTGTCACAGGAGTAGCACTAAAGCAGGTCCTAAAGTGTGTTCCTATGAACTTGACCTGTATTGGGCTTAAAGAGCTACCAAGCAAATCCTACTGGTGTGCACCACCACAATTGGCTGTGCATGTATGGGATGGGGAATGCAGCTGTGGGCCAAACTCAGCCAAGCCAGGTGATATGGGAAAGATTGGGTGCACCTAGTGGAGCTGTGGGGTGGGGACTCAGCCTGCCACCAAGATGTGATCCCTCACTAAGGGAAAAGATGGCCTCTGTGCCCAGGATCCGGGAAAACTGCATGAGACCTGGGAGGGAGTAGTACTAACACATTTAGAATGAAGAAATCTGCACCGCCACTGATACCCGGCAGATTGCATGGGCTGCTCACGGAGCCTGTGGGTGGGATCCGTGGAAGCTATCTGGGTAGGTAAAAGGCTGTGGATGGCCTATTCACACTCCCACATGGGGGCAACAGATAATGGGAGAAATATCTCTAGCAATCCATGGAGTCTGCTTAAACAGCAAAGAAATTTACTAGAGAAAGAAACTCAAGATACAGAACAGAGGAATTGTTGCAGGATCCTGGAAGGGTGAAGCACTGTCCCATTCTGTTCTTCTACCTCAGATCATCCCAGCATCCAAGTTCCATGAGGAAGTGAAAGGGTCCCAAGTGGCCATGCCCTGGGGGCATGTACTTCAAGGTGCACTTGCTACCTCACTAGGAGCAGTGCTTCAAGGTAATAGCCAGAAGAGCTACCCACTACATCCCTATGTACTGTTCTGCCTTTTGTTCTCTTCCTGTGGGAAAAAAATACCCTGAACAAAACCAGTTTAGGAGAGCAAAGGATTCATCTGACTTCCAATTCTGGGTCATAGTGTAGCACTGAAGGAAGTCAAGGCAAAAACATGCTAACTGTTGGCTCATTCACTGGCTCACTCTCTCTTTCTCAGCCTAAAGCTTAGCTAGCTTTATTAAACAACCAAAGACAATCTGCATAGGGATGGTATTCTTCACAGTGGCCTGGATCCTCCTGCATCAATTAAGACAATCACTCACAGATATGTCCATAGCCTGGCCTGATAAGAGAGTTACATTGAGACACTTTTTCCCAAAATGTGACTTTGGGCTGTGTCAAGGTGAAAGTTAATGCTAAGACACTGTGTAAAACTGTTAAGTCCTCTTCCTCCACAGTGAGACTCTACCCATTCTCCAATGTCCCTCAATGTTTGCAGTGGTCATCACATATCATGATGTCCACAGGCATCCACATCTGGATTTCTAGGTCACAGGTCAGAGCATCTGTCCTGAATTTCACTTTTCCCATTCCTCAGATGCTGACCTTATGATATTCTGATGTCCACCACTGACATTGTGAAGAGTAAGTAAAACAGCATCATAGAGACATTAGTTTCACCATAACTCAGGACAGGCCTCCAAGGCACATTATTTTTTGCCTGCCTCTTTGGGCTCCATTGGAATCAGACCAGAAGCCACTCACCAACTGACACAAGACAGGAGCTGGAAGCATTTGGGGCTAAAGGACATGAGCATGATTCAAATCTCTAGGTGTTCTTTCTGGGTCATGGAGATTATAAAACCAAATGGATAGAACAAGAAGGCATAAGTTAGTGACAGAAAGAAATATCTATTGACCTTAAAGACAGTCCATCTACATGGGAAGTTTCTTCTACCTGGAAAAAAGCCTTCACATTCCAAGTACAGTCCAGAGTGACCAAAGCAAAATCAGAGATGCAAAGAGGGGAGGAAGATATGGAGCTAGAATCTCATGAGGTGATTAGGATTTGTTTCTGCTCATAGACCCAGGCTGGGAAATAATTTCTCTATCAATAAAACCAAGAATTAATGCCAAAGCTCAGCACTGTCATTTCATTTCAGGGATACATTTACCAAGATGTGTAATTGTCTTCACTCTGGTCCTATTAAGGCCAATGGCATAGTTCTGGACAAATGGGATATAGAATCTGGTATTATTAGTAGTGATGTTGGGGATAAAGATCTTTTGTGGGGATGACTGGGGTTTCCTATTGATGAGCCAAAAGAACTGTACAGGTGGGTGAGAGGCAATATGGAAGCAGAGATTGATGTTTGCCCCTGCATGCAAATGAATATCTTAGGGGAATATGAAAAGAACATCAGGAATATCTGAAAGGAACAGATAGTATGTGTGGTGGCAGCAGAGAGAAGGGGAATTGGTGTTCTGTAGAAGGTCATAGTATCTCTTTGAGCTGTGTTATAATCTCAGTTAGGCAGGTCCGAACAAGAAGTATTGGGGTAGAAGAGTATTCATATAGCATGCACAAGCCCATGATTCATCACCAGCACAACACATGAAAATCCCCATTATACAATCCTGAGTGCACTGAGCCTGAATTTGAGATGTTTCCTGTGTATCCATTACCACAAGCCACTCTAGGGAGAAGTCCCTCAAGCCCATTCTACCTCAATGCTGGGACTGGCTACATATGCTTGGGTTGGACCAGAATGCCCTGACCAGCCTAGATATCTATGTGGTAGGTCTGTATCACCAATCCAAGAGGAACCAAGTTTCCTAGCTCTAGCTCTTTGTATCTGGGTGTTATAGTGATGATGAAATATAAATTATACACAGGTAATATTGAGGTCAAAAGGGTTACTTAACCTGGCAATCACTCAGTTCCAGATTTCACACTCTTAGGGTCCTGTGTCTGTTGTGACATCAAGTATGTGAGAGTTCTGTTGCTCTCTGAAAACTTCAGCCTGTCTCCTTCTGAAAACCTTTGACCATTTATCTTCCATAGGTAGGTTGTATTCTGACTCTCAGGTTCATACTTTAAGGCTACCACCTTCACACTCCATGGGGTCAGAAATGTTCCTTGTGATGCTGGCCTTGGGTAGCAGTGCTGTGTAGACAATAAAGAGAAGATAGCCTGCTGTGGGATGCCTGGTCCTTGCAAAGGCCTCTGTCGACCAGTGTTGGCCTCTCTATTCTCCACCCCCATTCTATGTTCTTAAAGAACCAGCCAGAAGATGATTCACAGGCAGATTAAGGGGAATCTGAGTGATCAGAGGTTGTGGGTCTCTTGTGCTATGTGGGAAAAAAATGGCCTTTGTTACATGAAGGCTGACCTGAAGAGCTTTAAGGTACAGATTGAGAACCTGAATTCAAAGTCCCATTGTCTCTCCTGGTTCTCACAGCCAGCTAAAGTGACCTCCACTGCTAATCCTGAGCCAGGACCCTCCAAGGCTATGCTGTTCAAGACTGTCCTACAGATAGACCACAATAAGACTTCCAATTGATCTTCCCTGAGAAGCACCCATAGCCTGTCCTCACAACTTTATGTGTGTTCATAACTCTCACACATGAGACCAGGAGTGGGCCAAGTATTCAGGTCACTACCCAGGCTGGACATTAACAAGGGCTAATCTTCCCAGGTGTTTGATGGTAACTGACATGAGTCACAGGACCCTAAATGGCAAAGGATGAGTCTCACAATGACCTAGGTGAGTATAGGTTATGATGCAGAGAATCATGGAGTTGGTCTGGCCTAGCTTCCTGAGTCTGACCCTATGACAGCCAGAGACTGTGTTGATATTCATGACTCCTATTATCACCAAAGGCCATATAGATGTCAGGGTTCTGGACTGATACCTGAGAACATGTTGGTATCCTAGGGTCTTGGGTATACAGCACCAGGGCCATACATATGTGAGTGCCCTGTGCTGCCACCCAGGGCTGTGGTGACACCTGAACACAATCTGCATCGCAGGGCCATGTCTGGGACTATGACCCTACTATAGCTGGGATCTGTGTTGATATCCATGATGCCTGGTACCATCGAAGGTCATTTGGATGCCTGTTTTCTGGTCTGCTACCTGGGCCCATGATGGTGTCTAAATGCCACCTTGCAGCCAGGGCAATACTCATCTGAGTAGCCTGTGCAGCCTGGGAAATAGCGAAATCCAGGTGCAGGATGCTTCTAAGGTCCACATTTCTGTCCATGGTTCTACTACAGCTGAAGTCTGTGTTGATGTCCATGGTCAGTGTTGCCCCCAAAAGCCAAAAGGATGCCCCCATTCACAGTTGGTACCTGTGGCCATGCTAGGGCCCAAGGGACATGCCACTGCTGGGGCCATGCCCACCTGGGTGTACTGCACTGTCACCCATTGCCATGATGTTGTCTGGGCCCCAGTTGCTGCCAAAGGACATGTCTGGATCAGTGGCCCAGCCACAGCAAGGGTCTTCATTGATGTCAGTGGCTCTGGTTATCTCTGATGGCAGTGCAGATGCCTGGGGTCTGGGCAGACAAAGGAGGTCATGTTGTTGCCCAAGGGTCATGCTGCTGCCAGGGACATACAGATCAGGATGGCCTGAGCTGCAACCCAAGGCCATGTTAATATCCACACCTGAGCTGTGGCCTAGGGCCATGTCTAGATTCATGGCCCTTCCACAGTCAAGGATTGTGTAAGATGTCCATGGCTTCTGTTACCATAAAAGGCTATGAGACAGCCTGGGTTATGGGATACCACCTGGGGTCATGTTGGATTCCAGGTACCACACTGTGCTAGGCTTGTGCTGAACTGAGAGACCTATGCTGCCATGTGGAGCCATAGTGACAACTGGGCCCAAGCTGCTGTTGATGGCCATGTTTGAATCCATGGTCCTGCCACAGCTGGGGTCTGTGTTGATGTTGGTTGGCAATGTTACCACAGGGGCTCATGTGAACCATGTGTTGAATCATATTTTTAACCAGCAGTTGAAGTACTAGGGCTATGCTGAGCTGTTATTTCCCCTCACTGCCAACCTTAAGATAATGAACTCGGCCGGGCGGTGGTGGCGCACGCCTTTAATCCCAGCACTTGGGAGGCAGAGCCAGGCGGATCTCTGTGAGTTCGAGGCCAGCCTGGGCTACCAAGTGAGTCCCAGGAAAGGTGCAAAGCTGCACAGAGAAACCCTGTCTCGAAAAACCAAAAAAAAAAAAAAAAAAAAAAAAAAGATAATGAACTCTGAGTACCCCTGCACAGGAGAGCTGGCCCCACACCTAATAGGAGAGTTGATTGATGGCTATTAAAAGAGTGCATGTCCATGCTGTCAATCACGGTTACCCCTTTTTATTAGTAAATGGTTTGAACATTCTCTGGCATGTTAAGAATAAATAAGATGCTGGTGATGGTGTCACATCCCTTTAATCCTAGCACTCAGGAGGCAGGGGTATGTGGATCTCTTAGTTAAGTCCAGCCTAATCTATAGAGGAATTTCCAGGCCTGCCAGGACTTCACAGAGAACCCTGTCTTATAAAACAAACAGCCAAAAAACCCAACCAAACAGAAAGATCAAATAGAACATTTTCACCTTCATTTGCATTGTGTAACAGTGATTCAGTTGTGAGTTGAGCAGTATGGGGAGGGTCCCAGCAGATTGAAAGCAAGTGTAGAAACTGGAGAGAAAGCTTAAGAGCACTGGCTGCTCTTTCACAGAACATGAGTTCAATTCCCAGCACCTACAGGCAGGCATACCATGACATGTTACTCCAATTCTTGGGAATCTAATGCCTCTTCTAGCCTCTGAGGTATTGCTACTCCATGTCTGCTTTAAAGATTGACTACCATACCCTGAAATTAAAAGGTAAAAATGAGGAAAATGCAGGGAACCATAGAGTTGGCATGCCCCAGCAGCCTTGTAATAGCTTTTTCATGTTCATGGCTCCTGGGGCACTGAAAGGATGATAAATGGCGCTGGTGGCAGTGCTGGTTACCTTGTGGAAAGGTCACAGTCACAACAGAACCCAGTGTTAGTTTTCAGAGCTTTATTAGGAGGGAAAATGGGGGAAAGAGGAGAGCCAGGCCTGGAGAGAGAATGATGATGGGGGTAGGAGGGAGCAGAGAAGAGTAGAACAGAGAGAGAGAGAGCAGAGAGCAGAGAGAGAGAGTGGGGTCTGTGTCTGACTTTTTAAGGCATGTACATAGTTGCCAGTGCACACTGATGATACAAGACTCAAGACCCCAAACTGTACATGTGCAGGAGTGAGGGCAGGATCCTAACATTCCAGACTTTTTGCTTATTATAAAAAAGTGAGTGAATAGGAATAGGGGCATTGGCCTTCCAAGGTGGACAAGCATCCTGTCATGGTGGGATGTCCTGTTGCCCTGGAGCTGTCCATCCTTCTTGGCTTGGCACTCTGGCTGCTTTTGTGTCTGACAGGATGCTGGTGAGACAGAAAATGCCTGAAGTAGATCTGACCTGTCCAGGTGGATTTAAGCTGGTTTTTGGAGCTTGGGAAAAATTTTGAACATGTTAAGAAGCAGCCATGAGAAAATTAGTGACCATTGTAGTGTTTAGTACTCTGCTTAGTTTTTTCCTGAGATAAGCTTTATTAGAGATAGATTATTTTAAGGCACCTGTTTCCTTTACTAGTTCAGCATTCAGGAGACACACGTGATCAGTTGTTGAGAGCATTTAACAGTAATAGATGGTTTATATTAATGTCTGTTTTTGTAGAGCCCAGACACTTTTGGGTCTGGGGGTGTAAATACCTTTTAGCTGTTACAGTTTCTTACTTGATGATCCATGGACTCCAGTTCTGTGGTGGTCCAAAGCAGCCATTAGCTGAGCAGTTAATTATAAGAGGGAACTGGGAAGAGAAAAGCTTGTGGTGAATGAGAAATTATTTCTTTAGAATTAGGGACAAGGCAGAGATCAGGGCCCTGTCTGTGTGCATGAGGAGGAGAAGCACTTCTGACAGGTCTGGAGTGAGGCGCCTGGAGGGAGCAATGAAATAAAAGCTCCTACCCTAGCTGGAAAATCTTTCCCCATTAAGTAACCCTGAAAGTACAATTAAATCTTGGAGGTTGGGGTAAGGATATCCTCCCTACCCCAACAATATGGAAACAAGGAGAGGTGAGACCCCAACTTCCCAGGACTTGGTTAGTGGCTCTGGTGTCCAGAAAGAAAGAAACGGATCACTTCCAAGCTGCAATCTGGGTTCTCTGTGAATGAGTCTGTGGCTGAGCCTAGGTCTGCTGGAAGTCTTAACTTGATGTTCCCTTGCTCCTTGGTGCCTGGGTGCAGTCAGCTGACCAGTTGTCTTTCTAGGTCACACTTTGAACAAGGATCAATTAATGGCCTGGCAGGGCATGCACTAGCCTGTGTGGTCTTTTTTCTGCACTTAAAACAGGGAACCAATGGCTTTCAGGGGCCAGCATGTGCCAGCACTTTGAAATTCTGGCTGTTTTCACCTCTCTCCTGGTACACCTCAAATGCCACAGCTGAAACTTCTGACTGTGGGATCAGGAGCCTTGCTTTCCAGATGCTTAAGTTTTAGCCCTATGTTGGGGAGGTCTGGGGGACAAGAGACGGATTTTACTCAATGTCTTGAATTTTTTTTATGTCTCCTGGCTTGAGGACAGCTTTAGGAAGACCTGCCAGGAGGCAGGCTATAAACTGATCTCTGCCTAAAGAGCCATCCTGATTACTGTAAACTTATTTGCATGCATTCTAGCCTGCTTTCAGACCCATCTGTGCTTCTCAGGGCAGCTTGAGAATGAATAGGAGGAGTTAAGGTGAGAGCCCAATACTAGAGAGCCCACCCAATACCAGAGAGTGAAAAGCAGAGCACAGAGCTGAGAACAGATAAGGTTCTTTGAAGTAAGAGATTCCTTATTTTTAGGAATGCATGTGGTGAGGAGAAAGACAGAGAGTCAGAAAGGGAGGGGCTTTAGTGCTTTAGAGCTTGGGTAAAAGTGTGGAGGTAAGGTAACTCTTCATTTGCCTGTTTGCTGGCAGAAGTTAGATAATTCCCATGAAATATTGGGGTTTAAACAGCCAAATTCACTGGTATCTTCCCCTATGTCCCATAGCTGCAGCGCCAAGAGAGAAAAATAAAAAATTAAAATAACAAACTGGATCCCAGGCTCCTATTTCAAGCGTCCTTGAGAATAAGCAGTCTGTGGACTGGAACAGCACAAATTACCTGAACTGTCATCACAATAAGGGTAAGGGCTGGGGCGTATGTACTGGAGGACCCCCCAGGGGCCTAGATAGCATCCAATACTTCATGAAGATTGACTGTTATGGTATGCAGCCAAGGACAACCCAGGGGTCCAGCGTGAAGAATATAGCTCAGGCTATAGCCATGTGAAATGGTGGGGGTTGTAAAGGGGAAAAATTCACCAATCTGGTTGGCAGGTGCAGTGTGCCAGTCCAGTGGCCAGGCAAATGAAAAAGTGTATCAGGCAGTTGCAGGTCCTCAGTATAGGTTTCCAACAATGCTCAGCCCCAGACACTGAGTGAGTGGAATGAAAATATGATAAACAACACTGGTGGCAGTGCTGGTTACCACGTGGAAAGGTCACAGTCACAACAGAACCCGGTGTTAGTTTTCAGAGCTTTATTAGGAGGGAAAGGGAAAGGGGAAAGAGGACAGCCAAGCCTGGAGAGAGATAAGGATGGTAGGAAGGGAGGAGGGAGCTGAGAGAGAGAGAGCAGAGAGAGGGTGAGGTCTGTGTCCAGCTTTTCAAGGTGTGTACGCAGTCACCAGTGCACACTGATGATGTAAGATGCAATACCCTGAACTATGCATGTGCAGGAGTGAGGGCAAGATTCTAACAGGCACTGTGTGCTTTTTAGTTCCTGAGGAACTGAGACAGTCCCTCAGACAGTGACACATTCAGGCCACGGTGGTTCTCTATGTTCCCTTGGAAGTCAATGAAGCATATAGTTTGACAGGACAGTTGGTCTGAGACATTAATCTTCAGTACCCTGAATAGCTTGGAGATATCATTGTGTCCTGGCAACTACAACTATATTGATCTAGGCAATTGCCACTATGCTTTGTTTCAGATAAGAGTATGACATGTTTGATTGCTCTCAGTAAAATGATCATAGCCTCAGTCTTGCCATGGTCCCTCTAACCTGAGCCTGTTTAATTCCTTGACAAGCTATAACAGGTAACTTTGTATCCTAGTTCAGATTTCTAGTTCTGTAAAGAGACACAATGACCACAGAAACTCTTATAAAGGAAAGCATTTAATTTTGGCTGGCTTAAAGTTTCAGAAGTGTACCACATTGTCATCATGACAAGACATGGTGCTGAAGATGGAGCTGAGAGTTCTACATCTTGATCTGCAGGCAGCAGAAGGAAACTGTACCACACTGGGCAGAGCTTGAGCAAACAAGCCCTCAAAGCCTGCTCCCAATGACAGACTTCCTCCAACAAGTACACACCTCTTCCAACAAGGTTACACCTCTTAATAGTGCCACTGCCTATGGGCCAAACATTCAACCACATGAGTCTATGGGGGCCATACCTATTAAAACCACCACACCTTGGCACAGAAAGTTAGCATGTATACTTACAGTATGGGAGATATGGAAGCTTCAAATAGAAACTTTGCTTTGTCCCTAGCCTGCAATGCCCTGTCTCACACAGATAAGAAACTTTCAGAGATATTTCCTGTAATACAGGTGGCTGTCTTCTTTCTTTTATTTTTTTTTGTGCATGGCATTTTTGGCTGCATGTATATATGTGACCAAAAGCACGCCTGGTGCCTACAGAAGCCAGAGAGGACATTGGATCCCCTGGAACTGTAATTATAGATTGTTATGAGCTGTCAAGTGTGAGATGGAAAATGAATTTTGGTCCTTTAGAAGAGAAATCATTTATCTTAACTACTGAGGCATTACCCCAGCCATTCCAGGTGGAGGTGTCTGAGGCAGATCTGACTGGTAGAAGGTAGAAAGCAAGAACTTGCTTGGACTCTGGCTGAAAGGTACAATTGTGTTTAGCAGATCTTGGCTAGGGATTTGGAATGCTGCCTTATTCCATATGAGATCATTGTTAGTAATACCCAGGATCTAAGGCCAGTCACTGCAAGGGTTATTTCTTTAAAGAGCACAATAGGATAAACGAGAGGCAGATGTTAAAATGGTTTTAAATCAGTAACTTCTTCAGCTGAAATTCCTACTGCTAGATATACTATCTACTGGAAGGGACAAGTTTAATCCCTGTCCTTTACTTTCCAGGAGTAGAGACACAAGAATACAAGAAAACACATCATTTTGTGTCCAGTAGGTAGATTGAGGAGGCATGAAATTATGCAGAAATTCTCCAGAGGCAGGTGACTTAGTTCTAGAGTCAAATCTAGCTGTCCATTCGTTTACATTTCCTGGACAAGACATCCCCTCCAGCTGCTGATGACAAAGATTAACATCTCTGAAAAATAACTCCTCCAGATCCACAGACATCAGGGAAATCCTCCAGGGTAGAGACACTCTATATGTACCTATAGACAGATAGGTTATTCTTCACATCTTCTATCCACGTCTTGTGTGAGCCTAATTTGACCACTGTGTTTTCTGTGTCTCCATATTCCAGTGACATCACATATAGTAAATGAATGCTGTCATAGCAAAAAGGTAGGCTAAATATGACCAAGAACCTGACATAGGGACAGGACAGCTGCCCACATCAGCAATGTCTGTTACTACTTACCTACAGGAGAGAGTTCACTAGACTTAATCCCTGAGGACATGCAGACATCAGGAGGACCTATGTTGTTCTCTGTCCATTCCCTTGGGGATCATGACATTCCTTTAAAGTCTCATAAGTCCATCAGAAAAGTTGGCTAAGTGCCTGGGCACCTGTGCAGCTGAGACTCAGAAGAACATGCCCAGGTGACCTAGCCTAACTGTGGTTCTCATGGCAACACTGGTTGGTTCCATGAGTCAGGAGATTCAGACAGCTGTAAAATTATTCTTCTCTGTTAGCTCTAACAGGTCAAATTCCAAGCCTGGCTACACTCCCCAACTCACCTGGAGTCAGGATTCTGAGACCATGATCTGGAGCCAGGATGTCCTTGTGGTGGGTCTCTCTTCCATTAGAGTCCATAGTTACCTCATGTAGAATCTCCCTGAGTTCCAAGGTTTTTTCTTAGGGCTACATTTATGGTGATAGTCACACAATCTGGGCTTGTTCTGGTTCTTTGGCTAAGTTACATCACCACATATCCTGCTCTCAGCAGGGTGAATTCAGATGAAAGATTGACATTGCAGTTGATCTTGAGTGGATGTGCCTTTACTAACTGTTTAAACCCCAATATGGGTGAAAAATAAAATGAAATGAAATAAAAATTTAAAAAATATCATGTGTCCATCAGGCTGTTGTTGGAAACAGCAAAATTCCATTGGTGCACATTGTTTCTCTGCCACTGTGTGCATGCCCCAGTAAGCTTTGATGGATGGCTATTAAACCTGTACATATCCATAAATGTCACCCACAGTTGTCCCTTTTCATCAGTAACACTCTCTTTATACTGATAAAAATTTTAAAGTTTTTACTTTTTTGCTTTCACTGCTATTCCCTGGAAGATTAATGACAAAAAGAATTTCAGACAGTGGCAGCACATGCCTTCAATAACCACACTCAGGAATCAGAGGCAGGTGGATCTCTGAATTCAAAGCCAACCTGGTCTATAGAGTGAGGCCCAGGACAGCCAGGGCTACCACAAAAAAAAGCCTATCACAAAAGAGCTAAAAGAAAATGAATTAATAGACTATTCTCACCTTCAGCTGCATTGTACAACAGTGATTCTATATAGTGAGTCAAGCAGTATGGGGAGGGTACCAGCAGGCTGAAAGTAAGGTTAGGAGCTGGATGGAAGAAAGGCTTCTTGGTTAGGAGCACTGGATGCTCCTTCAGAGGACATGGGTTCAATTCCCAACATCTACAGGGTAGCTCATCATAACATTTAATTCCAATTCTAGGGAACCCAATGCCTCTACTGGACTCTGCATGCATTGCATACAGACGGTGCACAAACACACATGCAAGCAAAATTCTCATGAACATCATGTAAAATTCTTTTAACAATTGAGGCCAGGGAACAGAGAGGAATCTTAGACCCATTGCATTTAGTGGAATGCTGGGCCTATGTTCTAAGCAGGTGTGTTCATCCCTTAGCTTCAGTGTGAGTGTCTGGGTAGTTCTACAGAATTTGGTGGAAAGAAGCAATGTGACATGACCTCCTTTCAATTAGTGCTCCTGAACATGTCACTCATCCTGCATGGAATTGTGTTCTCAGGTTCTGAATGGTTCAACCCCACTGTTTCAGGTCTGCTCATAATTAAGATCATTTTGTGGATGCAGGATGCCTTCTCTGTTTGCTACCTCTACAATCCCTGGGCCATCTCTTTCTAATTTTAATTTTATAAGATTTATTTTATTTTATGTATGTGTATTGTTCTGTACAAACTGTGTGCAGTAGCCTTCTGGCACCAGGGGACTTTGTGAAATCCCCCTGGGGCTGGAGTTACAGAAAGTTGGTGGTGAAGCCACCCTAATACTGCTGCTGGGAACTGAACTCATGTCCTCTGGAGGAGCAAAAGGTGTACTCAACCACTGAGCCATCTCCCCAGCCCTCCTTTCTCTTTTTTTTCTCTGTGCAAGGGAAAATCCTACTGTACAGTTATGGAAGTCAGAAAAAATGAGAGTTGGGTCTATCCCAGAATCCTGTGGGACATGGTGATTGAATCAGTGTTGTTTGAATCTTAGATGGTGTTTTAATAAAAAAAAATCCAGAGCCAGATATCAGGGTGAAAGCTGAAAGACCAGAGAAGCAAAGCAGTCAGCCACTAGTTCTCACCTCTACAAAATCCTCAGTCTAAAAAGAGAGAGTTCCTGTTTCCTCACACCTGATATACCTTTCTGTGTCCTGGCACATTACTTTCTGGGATTAAAAGCATGTGTTACAACAGCCTGATGGCAAAGGCAAAGGATTACTTTGTCTGTCTCTTGTTGATCTACATTCGTTAATTCAGTGTCTGCCTTTGTCACACCTTCTGCATAATCCACAAGGGAGGGGTGTTCTGTTGCCATTGTTCCTTGAAAAAACATTGTTTCTAGGAATGCCCTGTTTACAGTCACTTTTTAGGTGACCTTGTTTACTACAATTGAAACATGTGACATTACTATTTCTCTTCAAACCTCTGGAAATCACCTCTCCAAGTGTCATCATGGTCATGAGATTCAATATTAATTGTATCTTGGATCCATTTATTCAAGTGTGCTGATCTTGCCTTTAATTGCCTAATTATCTTTTTGCAATATTTATTAACATTTTCAAAAGCTAGAGATTCAATTATCTGCCTAGCTTCTGAATTTGGTATCATTCTCTTTACTGCTGAAGACAGCCCTTGTAAGAAATCAGTGAAGGTTTCTTTTAGGCCCTATATAACTTTTGTAAATGACTCAATTTCCTTTTCTACTTCTTAAACTCTCTCCCAAGCATTCAAGACTGCCATTTTGGCATAAAATTAGGATGTGATTATCACATAATGATTGTTTTTCAATATCAGCATAATCACCTTCTCCAAAAAGCTGATCTTGGGAAACTTCAATACATCTAGCCTTACATCATTGTTCAATGGTCTTAGCCTCAACTTTCCACCAAGTTCTCCATTGTAACTGTGGACCAGCTTCTAGCACAGCTGTAACTAAATCTCTCCAGTCATTAGGAATAATTTTATTACAAGTTGACCATGAATTTAACATCTGCTTCACAAATGGAGAATGCATACCATATGACACTATAGTTTCTTTGAATCTCCTCAAATCTAACATTTTCACAGGAGTCCAGTCAGCTTTTATACAGCCTTGAGCATTTGGCAGTTCCTTTAAGGTTACTGGATAGATTAAGGTTGGCTTTTTAAAAGCTTTAGGCTATTTCTCTGTAACTGTATAATACAATGCTGAGATTGGCTCACCTTTAATTTCCTCTCTCTGGGTCTAAATATTTCTACTATCTGTTTTAACAAGTTTTTCTAAAATCTTATCTAGGCACTTGTATTAAACAAGGTTTTTAATGATAAAACAAAAATAATCAAACAAATAATATTTATAATTAACATTACATCTATCCCATCAATATCCTCTCATCTAATTGTTCCATTTTCAGACTGTTTAATGTATAGTCAAACAGATACCAAATGCCTTCCATTGTAAAAATGTTTCCCATTTTTTAATGTGGGAAAAACTTTCTTTTAACTAATTCCTCCCTTTAGGAAATCTCAGTTGACTCACCAAGTCTGCTGACAGTGATGATTCAGATGACAGTACGGCAGCAGCCTGAGGAGCGGCCCCAAAGAAAGCCACAGTGACCCACCAGAGGAGGGGTGAGGCCAAAGGGTCAGCACTCTGCATGGGGGAGTGTGCAAAAGCAGCTAATTCTGGCATGCTTGGAGCTTGGGCCTGGGGAGTTTGTTGCAGAGAGGCTTCAATTAAAACTTAGCCAACTGGTTAGGGACTCGGGCCCACTTGGGGTGGAGACTCTGGCTACATGTAGCTCCAGCCTGAGCCAGGGCCTGCAAAGCCACAGGCAAGGGGCTTTTTTTGTGAATTCATGCCCCATAAGTTGAATGCCAGATGTTGTTCAAATCTAAGTTGGTCTTTTAATAAAAAACCCAGAGCCAGATATCAGAATGAAAGCTGAAAGATCAGAGAAGCACAGCAGCCAGCCACTAGTTCTTACCTCAATGAAATCCTCGGTCTAAAGAGAGTGAGTTCCTGTTTCATCATGCCTTATATACCTTTCTCTACCCTGATATATTACTTTCTGAGATTAAAGGTATGTGCTTCCCAAACAAAATGAGATCTCAAGTGCTGATATTAAAGGTGTGTAGCACCAATGCCTGATCTCTATGTCTAATCTAGTGGCTGGCTCAGTCCTCTGATCCTCAGGCAAGTTTATTAGGGTACAAAATATATCACCAAAGCTCAGTATGTCAGCATTAGCAGCAAGTGCCTTTACCCACTGAGCCATCTCTTTGTCGCACCCTGGTGGGATTTTCATTTAGAGAATCACCCTGTCACATTTGGAAACTTCAGTTGTCAAAATATAATGGTGATTAACTTTGAGTAGGGAGCAATCTGGCATTTCCTCCTCCTCTTAACATTTCCTACACACCAAGAGCTTCATGCTTCTCAGCTGCTGTCCCCCTCTGTCCTCTTTCGTATTCTGCAAGCACAAATTCTGAATCCCCATTCAATCTCTTAGGAAATTATAGCTATTCTCTGAGTTCCCCTCTTCTTATCCACTGTCAATGCATCATTACCACATTTTTGTGTCAGGACACAGGTCTGCAGCTTTAGGGCAGATTCCCACACCCTTAATCAAGCCACATCTCCTGTAGATCACTCTAGGACAGAGTGTAGGAGCTGTCTCTGCTGTGACCTGACTGCTCACAGTTTACAATACCTGGCTTCTCCATGCTTCTTGTCACTTATACAACATTGAATTACATCATATAATATGAAACACCCCACCACTGCTAAAAGATTATAAAAGATCAGAACTTTCCTTTCTTCTGGGGATTAAGAAAAGACTGCTCAATGATGTTGCACAGAAATGGAGGGTGTTTGATCACTCTCTTGGTAGCTATTTCTCTTTCTCTCACTCTCTCTAGCTCTTTCTTATTTTTACTCCTTATTTTTAAAGCTTTTAAAAGTACTTTTTTAGAATTTTCTACATATATAATATGTTTACATTATATCCTATCCACCCCACCCTCTCCAACTGTACCTCCTCTTAGGATTTAAACTCCTTCTCAACTTCATGTTTTTTTTCTTCAATTGTTATTATTATTACATATATAAAAGTATAAATCAATAAATATATAAGTACAATCTGATGGGTCCATTTATCATTGCCAATGTGGGATTAGATTATTTATCAGAGGCTCATCCCTGGAGAACACTGACTCTCCCTCTCTCAGAACTCATTAATTACCTGGAGCTCTTTAAGTAGGAGTGGAGTCTCTTGAAATTTCCCCATGTATCCTGCCATGTCAATTGATGTTGTCATTTTCAGGTCTATTTATGCAGCCATGTAGTTGAATTTTCTTGGGTGTACCTTCCCCACAATATATAGAAGATACAATCTCACAGTAGACATCCTGGTCTTCTGCCTCTTACAATATTTCCAGTCTCTTCTGAGATGTACTATGAACTTCAAACAAGGGGGTTGTGTTATAAATAGATCAGGTTGGAGTAGAAACCCCACCTTGTGTATCTTAGTTAGGGCTTTATTGCTGTGAAGAAACACCAAGGTCATGGCAACTCTTATTAAGATAGATATTTAATCAGGGCTTGTTTACAGTTACAGAGATTTAGTACATTATAGTCATGGCAAAAACAATGATGAAATACAGGCAGGCTTGGTGCTGGAGAAGAAGCTGAGAGTTCCATATCTTGAATGTCAGGCAGCAGAAAGAGACTGTGTGCCACACTGGGTGCAACTGGACCATATAAGACTTGAAAGCCACCTCCACAGTAACAGACTACCTCCAACAAGGCCAGAGCTACACAAAAAAGCCATACTTCCTAGTAATGCAATTCCCTAAGGGTCAAGCATGCAAACACTGAGTCTATGAGGGATATTCCTATACATACCACCAAGCATAAATTGTTCACTGCATATGGATTCATTTTGAATTTCTTTGGTGGCCTCTGTCTGTGCAGAAAAAAAAAGCATCTTTAATGTAGGGCTAGAGCTACACTTGTCTGTGGGAATAAGGATGTGTATTTAGAATGAACCTAGAATTAAAATGGTTTAGGAAAATGGCCATTATAGGTTCTCCTCTAGGATCCATAACATCACTATCCATGTACAGTTGATTTCATTCCAGTACCAGTCATGATGTCCCTAATTTTGAGCAGCCTGAAGTCCAATTAGAGAGTCTTTGGTTACATCCAAGGAATAACTGCCACTCTTGAACATTTAGGGATACCTAGCTATGCTGGCCATTGTTGTCATTTGTAGGAATCACAACTGGGTAGGACAATTGATTGTTTTCCTCTGTTGCCAGCTTGTATACAGTCTTCAAGCACAATAAGGTCTAGTTCTCAGAGAAGAGGTATCTACATCAGATAAGCAGGCACAGGGGCTACACGAGTCAGCAGCAGGTCTTGTGTATTTATATTATAGCTATTAGATTAGTGTTTTTATGAGACTCCTGACATTGAGAACAAGTGAGTCTCTGACTCTTAGGATCTTTTGGGATCTTTTGCTCCTGTTGAGTTGCAGGGTCAAACACCAATATGATAAGTTTGTTTCATCATATTATATTTATTTTTTCATGTTTTGTTGTTAACCCTTAGAGGCTTATTCTTCTCTAATGAAAAAAAAAGAAAGGGAGTGATCCCAATGGTAGGAGATGTGGGGAGGAACTGGGAAGTGTTGGGAGAGGAGAAACTATGAACAGTATATATTGTATAAGAAAAAATCTATTTTCAATAAAAGGAAAAATGTTCATTCTTAAAAGTGATTAATGACACCGACAATCTTTGATTAAATTAACTTTGTTTTTAAAAGAGTAACATTCTTAACACTCGAAGTGAAATTTGAGAGCTTGTTCTTCTTTTTTCAGATTACTAAAATTTGTCTGACTACTCAATAGTGAGGGGGTTAAATGTAGAGTGAATTCTGTGAATGAGACAAATACCTAGAAGTCCAGACAGAGTCTTCAGAGATGCAAGCATGAAGGAGATTCCTAGAACAACAAAACAGATTCTAAGAATAACTCATAAGACTGAATCAATAAAGACATTTGACAAAAGTGAAAAATTTTTTGTCATGAAAACAGACAAACTCCGGGAGACGATAGGCCAGTGCATTAGGGGCACATGTGAAAAATCACTGCTAACTCAGTACTCAGTGGGGACACTGATGCTTTCTCTCTAAGACCAGGATCGACACAAGGATGCTGTGGTGGCCACTTTTCTGCAGCATTCTACCAGACAGAGCAATTAGGCAACACAAATAAATAAAGATGAAGTTGGCCAGTTAATTGGCTGTAATATAGATATGGAGATTACATGAACTTATTTGTGGGAAATCCTAAAGATTCTACAGAAGTTTCTGAAACTAGTAAACAAATACACCCATCTGAGCTCTACTACTGTATACTAATACTGCCACAAACAATTAGATGTCCTGTTTGTCACATGCACAGAGAAGCTAAGTAACAAGGAAAACTCAGGTGGGACCCATGTATCTCCCTGAGAAGAAGAACTAGAAAAGATTTTGTGGGTGGATGGGAGGGAATGTGGGGATGGGAAGAGGAGGAAAGAGGTGGGGGAAGGTGGGATGGAAGGAGAGAGTACTTGGAGTAATGACTGGAAATGTGATGCATTTTGGGAGCAATGTGGAAAACTGCTAGAGTGGAAACTTCCTGAAATCTACAAGAGTGACCCTGGTAAAAACTCCTGGTAGTGAGGGAAGGTAGCCGGAACCAGCCATCTTCTATAACCATAGAAGACCTCTAGCAGTGGGACCGGGACACCAATCAAGACACAAAACATTTGACCTACAATCTGTCCTTCCTGAAATGTGTGCTGGTGTAATGGTGAATCAGAACTTGTGACAGTGGCCAACCAATGACTGCACCAAATTAAAGCCCATGCCATGAGAGAGAGCCCAGACCTAGTCACTGCCTGGATGGCCAGAAACCAGAGGCGGGACAGCCCAGAAATTCAGAACAGAACAAAACGTGACTGGAAAAACATTTCAATGAAATTATTACTAATGATATTCTGTTATACTAGTAGATCAGTGTCCAGCCTAATAGTCATCAGAGAGGCATCACCCAGCAACTTACAGGAACAGATGCACAGACACACAGCCAAACACTTGGCAGTGCCAGGAGAACTCCATAGAATATGAGAAGCAAGGATGGTGGGAACCAGAGGGATCAAGGGCACCATGGAAACATAGAACACAAACCATTAAGCAAGGCTTAGAGAGGATCACAAAGACTGAAATGATAATCACAGGTCCTATATGGGCTTTTCCTTGGGCCATAGCATGTAATTTATAATGATGTAGATGGGCACTCTTGTGGGACTCCTAAGAGTGGAAGTGGGGACATCTCTGACTCTGTTGCCTGCCCTTTGGACACTTTTATTCCTACTGGGTTGCCTCTTCCAGCTCTGATATGAGGGATTGTGGTAAGTCTAATATAACTTGTTATGCCATGTTCTGTAGATATCCCTGAGAGGCCTGCTCATTTTTTGAAGGGAAACAGAAGAAGAGTGGATCTGGGGTAGAGGGGAAGTGAGATTTAGGGAGGAATAGATGGAGGGGAAACCGTGGTCAGGATGTAATATATGAGAGGGGAATAAAAAAAGGAAAGAAATACGTATTAACAGGAAACACACTCATTGGCAAGGTCCCACTGTGAATGCCACTCTCAGGATGAAAACAGTATGACCTGCCCTTGTATGGAGGATTTTACATCTGTGCATCAAACACACTGTGAATTATGGCCTGTGTTCACAGTGAAACATGGGCATACCTTTGTCCTGTCACTTTTCCTCACTTCACATGGATGACTGGTGTGCACGTAACTTTGGGCCTAAGTGAATTAGTTAAACAGGGAATGTACTTAAATATATGAGAGGATGTTTTTCTCTAAGCAAACAATGTATCATTTTCACAGCAGACTCAGAGTATCCAAAACTTTGAGGGCTATTGAAATTAGTTCCCATAAATCTGAGGGATTGCTTTATATTAGAACCACAAACTAAGCTCTTAGGGTCTTTGAATTTTTGTTTACCATATTAATGTCTTTATTTTTCTTTTAAGATAACCTCACTTTAAATCCTGGCCCTCCCTTGTGCACCCATCTATCCCAGGATTATAGGCATGAGTCACCATTCTGTCTGTACCTGAGTAATAACTAATCATTTTTACCACATAACTTTTCTCCATGTTATACCCCATTGATAAAGTGGGATGAGAGGAGAGGTCACTCACTTATCATGGCCAAGAGACTGGAAGACTGGTATTCAAACTGAATTGGTTGAAAACCTCACACTGATACTCTCCAGCATCCTTGCTACTGACTGGATCAATTCTGAGTCCACACTTTGTAGGAGAAAGAGTCATCCTCTCTGTGAGCTGCAGATTCTTTTTATTGAAGATCCAACGAATAGAGATATCAGTGTCACGTGAAATGCAGGTTAATATCACAGATGTACCTCCTGTAACTGTGGTATCAGTGATTCTCACAAAGGGTTGTGTCACATGCTCTGTGAAGAAACAGAGGAAGTTACCAAATGACAGGAGTTTAGAGAGTTCAACCAGGCCCTCATTAGTTTATACTTTGTAAAGCTTCCAGGGGGCAGAATTAGGAACTGTAGCTATAAACATATCTTGTGCTTTGGATCTACCATCCAAGGACTGTGTGACCCTAATTCAGGCTCTTTTTCTTGTCTCAGTTTCCATGTAATAGGACACACAGTGCATGATCATTCTGTGTCCATGAGTTAAGCTTAGTTATGAGCAATGGTGTGAACTTGGGGTGGGGAGCTGCTCACATCAGCAGCATCTGTTACTATTCACCTGCAGAAGAGAATTCCCTAGGCTGGAGCCTGAGGTGAAGGAGGAATCTGGAGTGTCTGCCTCTTCTGTTTCTTCCCTTGGTGGTTTGACCTTCCTGTGAAGTCTCATAAGCCCATCATAACAATAGGCTAATGGAGCAGTCACATGTCCACTGAGCCTCAGGGGAAGGAGATGCTCAGGTGACCTACCTAACTGCAGTTGTCATGGCAGTACACAGCTGGTTCCACACTCTATGGGATAATCAGTCCCATGACTGGACAGTCAGTAAAGCCTTGTTCCCTGAAAGCTCTCACAGGATATCTACAGTAACAGTTAGAAAAACCTCCCCAATGTCACCTTGTGTCCAGTCATGGGAAAAGTTTTGGAGTCAGGGCTTTCTGGTGTTCTCTGTGAGGACCCCATGGCTTCATCAGTCAGGGCCTGCCTGACACCCAAAAAGTCTTTCCAGAGCCATGTGCATGGTGAAAGCTCCAAGGATCTGGGCTGCAGCTGACATCCTGGGGCTGAGTTTACCCAGCACATGTCCACTTCTTTGCAGGTAACAACATGTGAGGGGTTCAGATCTACTCCAATTTGTCTACCTATATGTGCCCTGTACTTGAAACCCAAACCCTAGTGGGGAACACAATGAAGTGGGGGGGGGGAGCAGGCACAGCCCAATCCTGACAGTTTAGTATATGAAGTAGAATAAGCCATGTCTAGCAGTTGGAGACCATAGAGAATCACTTACTCTGTACGTAAAATTCCACATGTATTTTTTTATAATTGAAATCATTGGTTAAAACTTCTAGTGTGTATATTCCTGCATCTTTTTCAGTGACATCCTGGAGCATCAGGGAACCATTATTGTACAACATCCATCCTCTTCTGTGTGCAGGCCCCCAGGAGATGGAATCAATGATTCCGACGTATTCTACAATTTTAAGGTCTGGGTTCCTATTCTTTGATTTGTACCAGAAAAATGCTTTCAGATCTTCTGGAAGATTGTGGACTTGGAGAAGTACGCCTTCACCTTCAGCAGCATACCGAGGCTCTGGTTGGACCATGAGTTGAGAAGTGAGAGCATTACAGAACACAGAAAGGGAAGCTGTGAGGGAAGAGAAAAAAAAGTATCACATGGGGATCATTGTGCTTGATGAAAAGATGGTGACCTCCATCCTGAGAAGATGGATTCATCACTCAGCCTAGAGGTACAGGTGTGTGTGTGTGTGTGTGTGTGTGTGTGTGTGTGTGTGTGTGTGTGTCTACCCCACTTACTGAAGGGCAGAAACACGACCTCCTCCTTCCCAACAGTGCCTCTGAAAGTGTCATGCCCAATGCACAGAACTGTCCCCTTGGGTGTCTACATTGGCTGCTCCCTCACTGCCCTCAGTCAGACACTGCACACACTCATGCACACTGGGGTTTGAGATGATGCCTCCCCTGAACTCAACAGGCCTGGGACTTCCACTTTCTAGGTTTTTATTCTTCATTTTTCCTTTGAGTCAACACTCAATCTCTGACCCCACCTAATAGATGCACTTGCTGCTCTGTCAAGTAGCCCTTAAGTCTGGGGCTGTGTGTGGCTGGGAGCAGTCTCATCTTCAAGGCAGGCTCAGGTCTTCAAAAGGCTTGGGTACTAGGCTGGCTGCTTTTATGTCAACTTCAAACAAGCTACAGTCATTTTGCTAGACAAGGCCTGAGTTGAAAACACTACCACCAAACTGGCCTGTGGGCAAAAGTATAGTATATTTTTTTGAAGTAGGGATTGATGCAAAAGGATTGAGACCAATGTATGCAGTTCAAGCCCTGGGCTAGGAGTCCTGGGTGATGTAAGAGAGCTGGTTCAGCAAGCATGAAAAGCAACCAATAGGAAGCACTTCTCCATGGTCTCTGTACCAGTTCCTGGATTTTGTTTATGACACTCAATTTGGAGCTAATAAATACCCCAGTTTGACATGGATGTTTTGAAACCATTGTTCTCTATCAACTTTGTAAGAGTAGAGCACTAGAAAATTATCCCCTGCATCACTTTAGTCCAGCCTTGGAAAGATGACAGGATTCAGGCCTCCCTGGTCTAGAACTCCAAGAGCCTAGGCTGACTCTGACATCTTAGGTTGAGTTACTTTCCATCAAGGTCTTCCTTGATGCAGGTGGAGTCAGAAGATGGAAGATGATCTATGGCCATTTGTCTCTACCAGTGTGCTCTGCACTAAGTGCTCAAACCTCCCCATGGGGACACAGTGCAGGGGGAGGGGAAGCCAGGCCAGCCATGACAGCCCTGTGTGTCTAAGCCCCACCCAGCACTGAACAGTCACAGAGAATCTCTTACTGTCCACCTGGAGTTGCACTCGTGCTTCTTCATTTCCCCTGTCTGATCTCAGAATTCGTAGGGTGTACAATCCGCGGTCGTTCTTAGTGACACTGTGAATAAGCAGGGATCCATCGCTGTACAGTGTCTCCCTGCCACTGTATGCAGGTCCCCACACAGTTGGTTTCCTGCCTCCTATATGTCGGATAGCCAAAAGGTTCTTGACTCCAACCATTCCTTTGTACCAGGAAAACTCTACAATATTCTCTGGGGGGTTGCGAACAAGTAGAAGAACACTTCTCCCTTCAGCAACCTTGGGTGGCATTGATTCAATAGTGGGCTGGGAAGAGGCAGCAAGGCGCCCACACTTCCAAAGGAAGGCTAGAAGGGAAGAGAGAGATCCATCTAAATTCAGAATTTTGTATTTGACTAAGCTGAGGCCCTGTGTCCTGAGCAGCTGTGTCCATTGTGAAGCTGAGGTTTTGTGGGTGAATGTTGCCCTGTGCTACTTGGTGGAGGTCTGCACATAACTTTCATGTTCTCAGTGTCCCCACACTTGTCATTTCTACTATATGACTCTACCTCTTCAGTTGTCAACATGGCCCTGTCTTACTGCCATCTGATTCCTGATCACATTTACACTGGATTGGTGTTGGGGTGATGCCTGCCTGACCTCTTCCCCTACAGACCCCCTGTGTCTTCACTCTCTGATTTTGCTGTTTTTCTGTTACTCTTGGAGTTGCAGCCAACACCTGAATTCACCATCTAGCTGTCTTTACTTCAAGTCCACTCAAACTGAGACATCATAAGAACCATGAATTGTCTTGTATTTTTTTTAAATAATGCCTAAAAACTTTTTCAGATACATGCATGATGTCCCAGAACCCTGTATGCCCATGGACTTATTTAAGAAACTCATAGGTTTAGGGATACAGTATTGAATCATTCCATTTGCTTTGATTTTTACCCTTGTTTATATCTTATACTTGTTTGTGAGTAGTGTGTGTGGGGGTGGGTCCAGGACACAGTATTTAAGTGCAGGCCAGAGGACTTCTATTCATTGGACTCAGCCACACAACAAAGCAAATGCCTATATTCATTGAATCACATCAGTGATCCACACCAGCTTAATTTTGGGGGGCCATCAAGCTGAGAGCATTAATCTTCAGAATATTGTGGTCATGCTGACTAATTTCATGTAAGAACAGTGTCTTTCCCTACGCTTACTGTTTAGTATTCAATGAGAGCATCCTAATGCTGAGCCTCTCTCCCACACTGTATTTTCTCCCCTACAAACACTGAGGCACCACTCTTGTCCTCATACCACCCAGGAGGCTACATACAGTATGTCAGTCCTGTCCTCTAACAAACTGTCATTTCCTTGCCTCCTCATCTGTATGCAGGGGCCCCCGAGATGTGGTACACCCTTTGCAGAGGAGTGCAAAGGGGCCTCCATTGTCTCAGTAGGCTGATCTGTCATCCCTCTGAGGAACTTCAGCTCTATCACAGCTCCCAAGCTCTGCTGTCCTTCCCTCATCTGAACTGAGTCTTTTCCCAGAAAGGAGCACCTCCCAGAGTCCCATAGGTTGAGGGTGGGTCAGTGTTCAAAACACTGCTTGGCCCCTCCAGTTTCAGTGCTGCCCCATGTTCCTCATTCTTTCTTTATGTTTCTGCCCACTAGAACACAGAGAGAGTCAAGGGTAATGACCATCACTGTGACATGAGATACTAGTGGCTGACTCTGAGACTGCACTCTTTTGTGTCCTGGCCTAGGTCTGTCAACACCAAAAAAAGAGTAGAGCTGCGCAATCATGTGACAAAGAAACCCAGCTGGACACCCAGTCTGTCCTGAGTTTTCAACGCTCTGCAAACACGGAATTTGCTCTCAGCATTAAGGTGACAAAACTGACTTTGAGGCTCCAGAAGGACCAGGAGAGTAATGTGTGGGGAAAAAGAACAAAACTACTCTCATTGGAGTCTCCATCAGACTGGGTTCTGACCTAGGTCAAAGGCCCAGGATGTGTCAGGAGTCACATCTTGGGTGTGAGAGGAAGTGACCTGATTTTGGGGAAAGGGCTGTGAGCTCCTTCATCCTGTGCAAGATTTTCAAGAGCATGCTCCCACTTCTTCTATTTGCTGAGCTATGTAATCACTCTGCCCATTTGCTCCATGATCTTTCTGAGATGCCTTAGACCTCTATCTAAATGATTTCCCTTGGATAGTGTGTATTTCACAAAGGAAATGCATAAAGTAGGAAACAGAACATGATCTCCTGGCAGTGTAGCAGACACATTAAGCAAATTGTAGGTATGAGAATGCTGTTATCATCATTTCCAGGTCTATAAAAATGGATGGAACCAGGCTACTAGATAAGTTCCTGGTTCAGGAAAATACTGCTCTGCCAGTTCATTGTTCGTCATGATGACATCCCTGGTGTTCAACAGGGAAATTACAACTCCTGTCTGGGAACCTGTCAGATCAGCACAGCCTGTGGCCATTTGTCTGCAGGGGAGAATTCCCTGAGCTGGACCCAGAGGACAAGCACTTGTCAGGAGAACCTGTGTCCTTGGGGACAATAAGCTTCATATGAAATCTCATATGCCCAACAGGACAGTTAGTTAATGACCTGGACATCTATTGACCAATCTCCCCTGCTGACTCTCTGAAGAATATAGCCAAGGGACATAGCTCAACCAAGGCCCTCATGACAGCACACTGTCTAGTTCCACACATCACAAGACATGGACTCCTTGAGAGCACTATTCTCTGCCTTCAGGGAGTCAAAACCCAACACTTATAAAATGCTTCTCATGGACACCTGTCGTTGAGTCTGGGACAGAGATCTGGAGACAAGGCATCCTGGTGCTCACATCTCTGGGAGGATCCCATGTTTTCCTCAACCAGGCACAATGCCGATTCCCTCGATGTCTTTCTCAAGGAAACACTCCTGCTAAGAACACCCAGAGTCTAGACAGAGGCTGATAATCTTGGCTACATTACTTACCATGCATCTACCTGTATGCAGGGTGAAGTCAATGAAGGATGCAGATCTATTGCCATTATTCTATATCATGTATTTCTTGCACTAAATGCTCAAACTCCAACACAGGCCATAGGGAATGTAGGCCTAGACCTCCCTCCTGTATGTGCCCAGTGAAATGAACCTCACCCAGCTCACAGAGTTCACAATGAATTACTTACCAGACACGTGAAAGTACATGGATGTTGTTGATACAGTTTTTCCATGTCTATTATAGGTTCGTAGGGTATAGATTTCTGAGTCCTTCTGGGTGACATTTTCAATCAACAGGGATCCATTATGATATATTGTCTCTCTATCACTGTGCACATGTCCTGGCCCACTTACATTGCTGTCCATTGTATACATTGCAATTCTTTGTGTCGTCTTTGCCAGCCCTTTAAACCAGGCAAAGGCGATAAGATTCTCTGGCAGATCATGGACAAGGAAAAGGACGTTTTCTCCTTCAGCCACTTGGAGTGGAAGTGACTCAATGGTCACATGGGCAGTGGTGGACAGGTGCCAGGAGGTTAAGAGGGAGGCTAGAAGGGAATTGAGAAAAATCACCAATATTAAACGGGTGTGATCATCACTCAGCTTTGGTGTGTGAGTAGGGAGTGCTGACCTCCCTTTGCAGGCATGAGCATCAAGACTTCCATTGACTCACAGTGTTTGAGTGTGTCAGTCACTCTCTTAGGAATTCTCTGCTCTGGTATCTGCCTGGTTTCCCCTCAGTGTCCCATATCCTTCCTTACAGAGAGTATTTAGTGTGAGGAACAATATCTCTCTGAACTCCTCCTCTGGAAAGTCTTCACTTTCTGACTTTTTCCTCTGTTCTCTTTGTGATTCTAGTCAACACTTGGCCTCACCTTTCAGATGTACCAACATCAAGTCCACTAGATTCAGGGATTTTTGTTTGTGTGTTTGGTTTTTGCTTTGATTTTGGTTTTGGTTTGGGGTTTAGTTTTGGGTTTTTGAGGCAGGGTTTCTCTGTGTAGCTTTGGCTGTCCTGGAACTCGCTCTGTAGACCAGGCTGGACTAGAACTCACTGAGATCAACTGCCTCTGCCTCCCAAATGCTAGGATTAAAGGCCTGAGCCAACACCTCCCATCCAGAATCAGGGATTTGTAATGAGTCTGAACTTTTTGGAAGGTTCAGTTCCTGAAAAAGACTCAGACACAAGTGGATAAAGGAAAAAAAAAGGAAGGAAGGAAGAAGGAATGTGTCTCCATGGATTTATCTTCATAGTTCCTAGGTTTGGAGCTTATGACAATAATTATATTCAAGTGTGAAATAAATGATTTTAGATTTACTTACATAAGTACAGGTGTGTATTTGTGAATGCTGGTGTCTCCTTTTGCACATATAAAGATGTTTTCTACAAATATGTGTGGGGGCACACGTGTCAGGGTGTGCATGAGTGTGTTCATGCCACAGCACCTATGTGGAGGGCAGAGTAGAGCCTGCAGGAGTCTGTTCTCTATCTACTGTGTGAGAGCTGAGGGTTGGTTTCAGGTTGTCATAGCTTCACACACTAAGACATCGCACTAGCCCTCCCCTGTTTGATTTCTGTTTGGAGGGTCATGCTGCCATGGTTGGGAACAGCTGTCTTCAGAACATTGCAGCCAATGTAACTCACTGTGAACATGGAGTGCTTGACCCTTCTCCCTTACCATCATCACCTGCTGTCCTCTGAGAGCTTCAGGCTGCTGAGCCTCTGTCCCTCACTGTACCTTCTGCCCGTGACTGCAAGCAGAAAATTTGAGTCTTCTCACAAGATCCTGTCCCCTTTAGGAGACTCCAGCCTGCTTCCAAATTCCCCTCCCCCACACAGTCAGAAAGCTGGTATACCTACCTGTGAGCAGAATTCCCTGCCAGGGGGTACACCCCTTCCAGAGAAGCACAGAGGACTCCCCCATCAATCTTCTCACTTGCTGTCCTTCCTTCTGAGGAGAAGAGCCTCTCACCTCGAACACAAAACTCGGGCTCTGCTGTTCTTCCTCCTTCTGGGCTGTGATTTTTCTGAGACAGGAGCACTTCCTAGAATCCAATGGGTTATGAGTGATGTGACTTGAGTCCAAGGCACTTCTCAATCTCTTCCACTCTCCGTGCTGTCCTGCATCCCTCGCAACTTCCCTTTATGTGTCTCCTCCAAGCAACTCATTGAGCAACAAGGCTGATAAGCATCCCCATGCCCTTAGAGAAAAACAGCTCATCCCAGCCCTGACGTCTGCTGTGTACTGGCCTTGGGACTGTCAGCACCAAAAAGGGAGCCTCCATCATGCATATGTGTCCTTGTGACACAGAGATTCAGCTGAATACCCAATCTACCCTGTGTTCTCAAGGCTCTTAGAAGGTGATATTTACTTAAAACCTGCAGGAAGGTGACAGAAATGTCTCTGAGGGCTGGGAAGAGACCAACTGAGTGATGACTAGGGATGAAGATCAATCCTTTATCACTAATGTCACAAGTCAAATTAATGATCCAGGACAGAGCCCCAGGAACAGTTGTGTGAGGAGTATCATGTGCTCAGTGTTGGAGAAGAGGTGACCTGTGTGTCCTTGAAAGGACTGTGGGCTCCCTCTTCCTATGGATGATTTCAAGACAATATTAGAGCATTATGTGTTGGGTGTGCTTACGTCCTCGCTGATCTTCCTAGGTCACCTTTGCCCTTTCCTAGATGATTCCCTACTGGGAATCTTGCCTTCCCCTATGAAAGATGCCAGGAGGAAGGATACATTCAAAGTCCCCATGCAGAAAGATGTTCTCAGACAAAGGAAGGATAAAGAAGGTCAGAGTAGGGTCTAGGGAGGGAGCTCAAGGTTAGTAGGGACAGAGACTGAAAGCAGTTGGCTAGATCATGGGTCAGGGAAACAATTTTCAGAGCATTGAGCATATGCCCTGCTATCGCCCCCTGGAGATCACTAGGAGAACTGCAATGTCATGTCTAGAGATACAGCAAGCATGGTCAAGAACCCAAAAGTGAACTTCCCTGATAACTTAGGCACAGGTAGGATGCAGGGCCTGTCATCACAATCACTGTGCTCTTCAGGACTCCTAATTCCCTCTACTGTAGGATGGGTCTAGACATGGTTCAAGATTTGTCCTGGGAAGCCCTGGACTAAAGTTAGAAGTGGTGTGAAACCAGAGGAAGGGCATTCTCAGAGGAGCCTTGTGCTCAGGAAATTTTGAAGGAAAGAACTGGGATATTTCTCTTGAGATTAAAAGGACAGGAGACAGCTGGGCATGGTGGTGAATGCCTTTAATTCCAGCACTCAGGAAGCAGAGGCAGGAGGGTTTCTTAGATCCAGGACAGATTTGTCTAAGGAGAAAGTTCCAGGACAGCTGGTGTTACACAGAGAAATCCTGTCAGGTTAAAAAAAAAAGGCGAGGACACTAAGTTATGGACTGAACATGCACCATATGGCCATGCTGTCTAAATACTACTTTCTCTTTGCCCATAGGGTGCTAAAGAGGTTTGATCTTGAGAACAAATCGCACTGATTCAAATAGACATGTCTTCCAGATATAGTAGTCTATTTTTCTCTTGCTGTTAAAAAAAAAAAAACCTCTGAAAAAGAGAAGTTTATGAGAGTAGAGTCCGACTTCCTACTGGGGCTGTGTTATATTGTAGCAGTGAAGGAAGTCAAGGCAGAATGCTTGCTGCTTGCTGTCTCATTCACAGGCTCACACTCTGGTTGAACTTAGCTGGCTTTTCTGTACAACCAAGAACTAATTGCCTAGTAATGATGCTGCCCACAGTGGTCTGGGCGCTCTTGTATGAATTAAGACATTCACTCACAGAAATCTACAGCCTAATCAGACTTGGTTACACATCTGTTTTGTTGTTGTTGTTTTGTTTATTTATTTATTTATGCAGCCTGACCACAGTTTCTCCTCCCTCCTCTCCTCCCAGTCCCTCTGCCCACTCCCCTGCTTTCCATTGATCCACCTGTTTAGTTTTATGCCAATACAATATGGTTTTTCTTACTACAGCTCTATAGTAGAGCTTGAAATCAGGAATAGTGATACCTTGAGAAGTTCCTTTATTGTACATGATTGTTTTAGCTACCGCAGGTTTTTTGTGTTTTCCACAAGAATTTGAGTATTGTGTTTTGAAGGTCTGTCAAGAATTGTTATAATTTTGAGCCGGGTGGTGGTGGTGCATGCCTTTAATCCCAGCACTCGGGAGGCAGAGGCAGGTGAATCTCTGTGAGTTCGAGGCCAGCCTGGTCTACAAAGTGAGTTCCGGAAAGGCGCAAAACTACACAGAGAAACCCTGTCTAGAAAAACAAAAAAAAAAGGAATTGTTATAATTTTGATGGGAATTCCATTAAATCTATAGATTGTTTGGGGGAAGATGGCCATTTTTACTATGTTAATCATAATGATCAATAAGCATGGGATATCTTTCCATCTTCAATGTCTTTCAAAGACATGGAGTTCTTGTCATAAAGGTCTTTCACTTGCTTTGTGTCTTAGTTAGGGTTTCTATTGTTATAAAGAGAAACAATGAATATGGCCACTCTTTTAAAGGAACATATTTAATTAGGGTAACTCACTTACAGTTTCAGAGGTTCAGTCCATTATCATCATAGCAGAGAGCATGGTGGTGTGCAGACAGATATTGTGTGTGTTTAGAAGTAGCTGAGAGTCCTACATTTTCCAGGCAACAGGAAATGGTCTATCTGTCACTAAAGCAAAGCTTGAGCAAAAGAGACCTCAAAGCCCACCACCACAGTGAAACACTTCCTTGAACAAGATCATACCTATTTCAACAAGGCCACACCTCCTGATAGTGCCACTTCCTTTAGGAGCCATTTTCTTTCAAACCACTACTATTGGTTAGAGTTACACTGAGTTATTTTCTATTATTTGTGGTTACTGTGAAGGGTGTTTTAGCCCTGATTTTTTTCTCAGCCCATTGACGATTTGTATATAGGAGAGCTGCTGAGATTTTTCATTAATTTTGTAATCATCTAATTCACTGAAGGTGCTTATCATCTCTAGGGGTTCTTTGGGGAACTTTTGGGCTTGGTTATGTATATAATCATATCATCCGTAAATAGTGATACTTTGAGTTCTTCCTTTCCAGTTTAAATCCCCTTAATCTCTGTCAGTTGTCTTACTGCTCTAGCTAAAATATCAAGTGCTCTCTTCAACAGAAATGGCAAGAGTGGACAGCCTTGTCTTGTCAATGAGTCTTTCTCCATTTATTTTGATGTTGTCTATTGGTTTGTTGTATAATGCCTTTATTATGTTTAGATATGTCCCTTATATCCCTGTTCTCTCCAAGACATTTACCATGAAGGAGTGTTGAGCTTTTTTTCAAAGGCTTTGTCAGCATCAAAGGAGATGATCATGTGAATTTTTTTCAGTTTGTTTATATGGTGGGTTATATTGCCAGATTTTCATATGTTGAACCATCCCAGCTTCTCTGGGATGAAGCCACTAGAATATACTAGATTATCTTTTTGATGTGTCCTTGGATAGTGTTTGTGAGTTTTTATTAAGTATTTTTGCATTTGTATTCCTGAAGGAAACTGGTCTGAAACTCTCTTTCTCTGTTGAGGCTCTGGGTGGTTTGGGTATTAGGGGACTGTGGCCTCTCTTCCCAAAGGAATTCATTGGAGAAGAGAATGGCTGCTTTCTCTACCTAGGAAGTTCCTCCCTCCTGGGATAACACTCTACTTTACATTCCAATACCAGTCTAAGGTGAGCCAAGAGGAAACCAGAGATGTAAGGAGAGGAGGAAGAATCATAGCTGGAATGTCAGAAGAGGACTGGGATTTGTGTGTGCCCATGACACATTCTGGGAAATAATTTCTGTATCTATCCATAAAACCAAGATTCACCCAAAACTTGATGCTGTCATTTCAGAGATTCACTTGCCAAGACCTGAAATTTTCTTCACTTAGGTCCTATGGATGCCAGTGGCTGAGTTCTTGACAAGGGAGATATAGGATTTACAAGTACTAGTGATTTTGGGGATAAAGAGCTTTTGACAGAATATCTGGGGCTCTCCATTGTTAAACCGAGAGGACTATGCAAGTTCGTGAGAGGCAACGTTGCAAAAGAAGTTGAGACTTGACCCTACATACAAATTATTATCTAAGAGGGATATCATCAGATCTCCTGAACCATATGGAGCAAACCGAATAGAGCCACATATGAAACGTGTGAAGAAATGGGAAAATTCTGGTGTATAGAGGCTCTAGGATCTGTTTTATTACCATAGTTGAGGAGGTCCCAACCAGAGCTGGGGTACAGATTAGTAGAAGAGTACTCATGTAGCATACACAATTCCTTGATTCATCACTGGTACAATACACAAAAAATCCCACTGGACTCTCATGTGTGCACTGAGCCTGAATCTGAGATGTCCCCTGTCTTCATCACCCTGAGCCTATCTAGCAAGGAGAAGTCCTCCCAGCCCATTCTAGCTCAATGCTGGCCCTGGCTTTATGTGTTTGGGCTAGAGCAGGATTCCCTAGCCAGCCTAGGTATCTATGTGGTAGGTTGTATCAATACCAATGAATGGCTGAGTGTCCCAGCTCTAAGTATAGGCAGTTTTACCCATGCAGAAACAGAAATTACTCACAAGTAGCATTCAGGCTGAATGGGTCATGTTGGGTGGCAGCCACTCATTTCCAGATTACACTCATAGGATCCTGTGTCAGTTGTGACACTGAATAAGGGAGAGTCCAGTTGCCCTCTGACAATTTCAGCCTGTCACCTTCTGACAGGCTTTGACCATTTATCCTCCACAGGTAGGTTGTGTTCTGACACTCATGTATATGCTTTAAAACTACCATCCTCAACTTCCATGGGGTCAGAATTCTCACTTCTGACTGTGGCCTTGAGTAACAGTGCTGTACAGACAATAGACTGAAGATAACATGCTATGGGACCTCTGATCCTTGCAAAGGCCTCTTTCAACCAGGGTTGGTCTTTCTAACATCCACCCCCGATTCTTGTTCTCGCAGAACCAGGCAGAAGATTAATCAAAAGCAAATGCAGGAGGATTTGAGTGCTCAGAGATGGTGGGTCTCCTGTGCTGTGTGGGAGAAACAGTCTTTGCCATGTGTGAGCTGAGCTGCAGAGCTTGGTAATATAGACCTAGGATCTGGAGTCAGATGTCCATTGTCTCTTCTGGACCTCACTGACACACTGCCTGCCATGCACCAAAGAATTCTGTGTTCTTCTAACTGTACTAATGTCTACAACTGAGCCTGGGCCAGTGTCCTCCAAGGCAATGTTGTTTAAGGAAATCATACAGATAGGACAGAATAAGACTTCCTATTTAGCTTCCATGAGAAGCACCCACATACAGTCCTCAGGACTTATGTGTACAGAAACCTCACACATGAGACCAGGAGTGGGCCTGTAATTCTGCTAACTGAGTAGACTGGATTATAACATAAGCCAGTCTTCCTAGGTATTTGGACTGAGATGAGGCATGGATCCCCAAAATCAAAAGAATCAGTCACGGAATGATCTAGGAGAGGGAAGATAACAGGTTAAAAGTGAGCTTGAAATAGAACCGTTCTCTTGGCCTGTGATGCTCTGTCTTGCACAGTTAACGGCCATAGCAAGACATTTCCTGAAATTCAGGCTGCTGTTTTCCTTCCTTCCTTCTTTCTTTCTTTTCATGTGTATTTTTTACTGAAAGCATGTCTGTGAACCACAACTATGCCCAGTGCCCACAGAAGCAAGAAGAGGGCATTGGATACCCTGGAAATGGAATTACAGATTGGTTCTGAGAAATCATGGGTGTGCTGAAAATAGAACTTGGGTCCTCTACAAGAGCAATCAGAGTTATTAACCACTGAGGCATCTTGGCAGCACTTCCAGGTGAATTATTTCAGAGTCAGATCTGACTGGTAGAAGGTAGTGAGCAGAAACATGCTAGAACTATGAATAGAAGGGACAGGTTTGCTTGGCAGATAGGGCTCTAACTTTCTCCATATGAGACCATTGTTGCTAATACCCAGGATCTAAGGCCAATCTTAGAAAGTGTTACTTCTGAAAAGAGCACAATGAGGTAAGATGACAGACAGATGTTATGTTGTTTGAAATCAGTGACTTCCTGATGAGAGAGAGAGTCCTGTGTTAGATGCATGATCTACTGGAAGGGTGAAAGAAAAGCTATATCCTTTGCCTTTCTGTAGTAGTAACAGTGGAATGCCAGAAAACAAATGATTTCTTGTCCTGAAATTTTGCAGGAATTCTGCAGAGGCAGGTAGCTTAGATCTAAAGTCAAACTGAACTGTCCATTTGTTTTCACTTCCTGAAACAGACATTCACTCAAGCTGCTGATGACCAAGATTAACATCTGTGAAAACCAGTTTCTCCCACTCCACAGACACCCAAGAAGGCCTTCAAGACAACAAAAACTACATGCATGGTTGTACACAGACAACTTGTCGGTCACCCACAGCCTGTGAGAAGCATATGTACATACTGGGCATTCTGTGCCTCAGTTTCGTAGTAATAGCACTCATGGTGAATGAACGTTGCCATGGAGATAAGGTAGCTTTAATGTGAACAAGGCCATGACACTGGGACAGGACAGCTGTCCAGATGAGCACCATCAGTTATTACTTCCTGCAAGGGAGAATTCACTAGACTTAATCCCTGTGGACACACAGTCATCGGGAGGAGCTATGTTCTCTGTCTCTTTCCTTGGGCTCCCTGACTTTCTTGTGAAGTCTCGTAAGCCCATCAGGACAGTTGGCTAAAGGCCTTGGCACTGGATCATGTGAGCAGTCCAATCTGAGACTTAGAAGAAGATACCCAGTTGAGGAGTGGAGTCCCAGGGACTGTATCAAATTCCCTGGAGCTTGATTTAGGTACCCTTGTGAAGCCTCTTCACATAGGGTCTGGGAACTAAACTCAGGTCCACTGGAAGAACAGCATGGCTATTAAACACTGGGCCACATCTCCAGTCCTCCTTTCTCATTCTCTTCCTTTTCCCCTTTGTCCTTCCAGTCAACCCCTGAACTCACCTTCTAGATGCCTGTCTGCTTCTGGTGAATTGCAACTAGAGCTTTGGAAGAAGAGAATGCTCCTGCTGTTTTGGGATGTTCTAATGCCTGGAAAAGACTCAAACACCTGTGGATGAATGAGTCAATGAATGAATGATACAAGGGCACTGATTCAAAGGAATCTTGTTAGATAAGAAAATAGGTTAATGCTATAGTTTGACTTTGAATTTACAATTGCTTATGCCGGCATATTAGATACATGTATTAGATAGACAGACAGACAGACAGACAGATAGATAGATAGATAGATAGATAGATAGAGAAAGAGAGAGAATGTGTGTCTTTACTCATGCATACATCAGTGTATTGGTGAGAAAATGCTACTTTATATATATATAGGTTAGATAACATGAGGGAGTTGGCTCTCTGTTTCCACCAAGTTGGATCTGGGATTTAAATCAACATGATAGCCTTAGTAGCAAGTGCCTTTGCCCACTGAGTGAGCCATTTTGGTGGCCAACCCTTCCCTGATTTTCATTTAGAGGGTGACCCTAACATATTGGAAACATCAGTCTTCAGAAAATAATGGCCAATGATAATAAACTTTGGGTGGAAATAATGTGGTTTCCTCTCCTTACTGTTTCCTGTTCACCAAGGGCTTCCTGCTGTTGACCCTCTCCCTCTCTTTCCTCTTCCTTTGGACTCAAGAACAAACCCTTAGTCCCCACTCAAACACCTATCATAGAAGACTCCAGTCATAATCTGACTTCTCGTCGACTGTCATGGAATGGTCTCTGCAACTTTGTACTATGACACAGGTTTGCAGCTTTATCCCAGGTTTCCACAGCCTTAGTCAGGCCACATCTTCTGCAACTCACTCTAGGCGGAGAGTGTAAGAGCTCTCTGGGCTGTGACCTGACTGCTCTCAGTTTACAACACCTGGCTCCTCCATGATCCTTGTTATATACACTACAATGAAGGAAACACATGATGTGAAACTTTCCTCTTCCCCTATAAAGTTATAGAAGATCAGACTTTTCCTTTGTGGAGAAATGTGGAGAAAACTGTTCAATGATACTGCCTAGAACTGGAGAGTGCTCTCAGAAGAGGCTCCTTAGATTCCCTCCATGATCAGTCTCATGGCAACTATTTCTTGTTCTCTCACTCTCTATAGCTCTCTCTTATTTTCACTCCTTTTTAAAGCTTTTTAAAGTATTTTTTGAATTCTCTACGTGCTTATTGTATTTACCCCATTTTCACTCCTCAGTCCTGCCCTCTACCTCTTCCCATGCCTTCCACTCTCTTTCCAATGCATGCTTCACCTGCAGTCATTATCATCATCATTATCCTTACTATTACACATATATTTATTTATTTTTACTGTTAATAGCATTTTATGCTTAGCTGGTTGAGATTTAAAAATGTGAATATTGGAAGTCACATCACTTCTATTTTAGATCTGCATTACAGAATAATTAGAGAATTAGCTTTGTAGAAATAAATTAATGGCTTTCTTATGACCTTTCAGGTTTTATTATATGTATTTCCAATTATTTAATGAAAATTACACACACACACACACACACACACACACACACACATATATATATATATATATATATCACCCAAAGCTGAGTAAGTATTATTCTATGGAATTTGAAGGCTCCTGTATAGACCTAATAGTGGCTTTTCTGTAATAAATTTTTTTAGATAAATGAAGATTTTTTTTTACTGAGTGAATTTTATGTTAATGTAGTCCCTTTTTGGAACCCAGGACGCTGGTGGTCAATTCATCTAGTGGTAATGGTTTACATCAGGTTCTCTGAGAAAGCCTGTGTCAAAAAATAAGGTGGAGAACAATTGAGAAAGAACTATGACATCATGTAGCCTCCTTACCTGAACAAGTGTATGGACAAGTACACCCATCCACATGCATATGCACACATACAACAATCTGTACATGCATGCACACATACAGAAATTTTAGAAAATGGGAACCTTCATAACAAACTGGTAGAGAGGATGAATTCTTGATTGTCTAGCTACTGAAGTTGTGGGTGATCTACACTCAAGGACATGAACTTGAAGTTAAATGCTGTGTGAGAAGCAGGCTATTAGCAATTTCTTCAAGTATGCATGAGAACTAGCATGTAGGAAAAATCTTGGCACAAAAGCCCCTGTATTAGGTTCCTTTGACAAAATAAGGAAATGATGGAGAATAGACATCTTATAAATGTGTGCCCTATAAAACCTGGTTTTCTTTCCATTGATTGAAGGTATTACATTACAAGGAGTCTTTATACAGTATATCTTTATGGGAGTAGGGCTCAATGAGTTAAATTAATTTTTGACAACATTCTACTTGGTGGTGTTAGATGAGTTAGAATAAGTTAGAATAGAACTTATTCAGCTCTGGGTGAATATATATATAATTTTCATTTTCATTAAAATTTTCATTAAAAATTGGAAATACCTATAATAAACCCTGAAAGGTCGTCATAAGAAAGCCATTAGTTTATTTCTACAAGGCTAATTCTCTATTCTGTAGTACAGATCTAAAATAGAAGTGGTGTGATATCCAATATTCACATTTTTAAATCCCAACTAGCTAAGAATAAAATGATATTAACAGTAAAAATAAATAAATATATGTGTAATAATAATAATGATGATGATAATAATCTCATGGGGGATTGAAAGCTCTAAAAATGAACAATGCTATTCTGAATGTGGATGTTTGATAAATATACACTTGACATAGTATTACAATAAAGTGATTAACATCTATAATTTAGCTGTGGATTCTATTCAAATATCTAGTGCTTAAAATTGACTCAACTACTCCAGTGGCTAAGCTTTAGTTTCACTTATATTTACCTGAGAATAATATAGGATATTGTATAAATGTCAGAAAAGTCTGAGATTATTGTCAGACTTCAATAATCCCTTTGGATATGATATATAGAAATATACTAGGTTTATAATTTCTTTCAGGATTAATAAGATAAATTTAATTGTCCTTCATGTTTTGCTATAATATAGTATTAATCTCTTTCTGAGTAGGACAGAATTTAATTTTTTATTAAATTTATCCATTTATTTTACATCCCAATGACAGTTTAATCCTTCCTCTCCTCCTATTTATTCCCTACCCAACCTCCACTCAGCACCCCCTTCCACACCTCCTCTGTTTCTGTTCAGAAAGGACCCAGACTCCCATGGGTGTCAACAAAACATGGCATATCAAGTTGAGGTAGGACTGAGCTCCTTCCCTTGTATTAAGAATGGGCAAGGCCACCCAGTATGAGGGACAGGATCTTGAAAGCCAGCTAAAGCATTAGGGACAGGCCCTGCTCCCGTTGCTAGTAGTCCCACAAGTAGACCAAAGAACACAATTGTCACACATATGTAAAGGTCCTAGGTTGGTCCCATGTGGGCTCCCTGGCTGTCAATCCAGACTCTCTGAGCTCCTGTGAGCACAAATTAGTTGGTTCTGGGGATTCTCTTGAAATTACCTTGACACCACTGACTGATACATTCCTTTTTCCCTCTCTTCAACAGGATTCCCTGAGCTAGGATCAGTCCTTGGCTGTGGGTCTCTGTATCTGTTTCATGAGTTACAGGATGAAGGCTCTCTCATGAAAATTGGGGTAGTCATCAATCTGATCACTGGATATGGCTGTTCAGGCTACCTATCCACTATTGCTAGGAGTCTTAGCTAGGGTCAACCTTATAGATGCATGGTAGTTTCCCTTGCATCAGGTTTCTACCTGACCACAAAATGCCCCCCAAATCAAGACATCTCTTTCACTAATCTCCCCATCCATTCATCCCCCAACACAATCCCTCATGTTCCAATCCCTACCCACTCCTAGTCTACCCAGGAGATCACTTCTATTTCCCTTTCTCAGGGAAATCCATGCATCCCTTTGGGCCCTCCTTGTTATCTAGCCTCTCTGAGACTCTGGACTGTAGCATAATTATCCTTTACTTTACACCTAATATCAACTTATGAGTGAGTACATACCATGTTTCTCTTTCAGGATATAGGTTACTGAACTCAGGACATTTTTTTCTGTTCTATCCATTTGTCTTAAATTTCTTGATGTCATTGTTTTTAACATCTGAGTAATACTCCATTGTGTAATTGTGCAATATTTTCTTTTTCTATTCTTTCATTGAGGAGCATCTAGGTTGTTTCCAGGTTCTGGCTATTATAAATAACACTGCTATAAACATACTTGAAAAAGTGTCCTTGAGTTATGATTGAGCATCTTTTAGGTATATTCCCAAAAGTGGTATAGGTGGGTATTGAAGTAGATCAATTCCCAAATTTTTGACAAACTGCCATATTGATTTCCTATGTGGCTGTACAAGTTTACATTCTCACTGGCAGTGGAGGAGTGTTCCCCTTGCTCTACATCCTCACCAGCATTTCCTGCCATCAGTGTTATTGATCCTAGCCATTGTAACATGTGTAGGATGCAATCTCAGAATCATTTTGATTTGCATTTCGCTAATGGCTAAGGAAGCTGAACATTTCTTCAATATGTCTCTGCCATTTGTAATCTCTGTTTAGTTGTGTACCCCATTTTTGATTGGATTATTTGTTGTTTTGATGTGTAGTTTCTTGAGTTCTTTATATATTCTAGAGATCAGCCTTCTGTCAGATATGGAGTTGGTGAAGATCTTTTCTTGTTCTGTAGGCTGCCTTTTTATCCTATTTTTTTTTTGAATAAACAAGTTTATTTGTAAATTTAGTCAACATACATAATTGACCTAAAAACTTCAATAGGATACTTTTAAAAACCACTTGAAGGCCATCTCTATAAAAAGGATTTTGCCAGGACAGCAACCAGGTGTAACCTAACCCATCTTTATTGGCAGAGGCCCAATAAGCTGAAGCTGTACTCTTTACCCCATGTTTAAACTCCACAAGGAAAAAACAATCCTTGTACTGTTTTTCCCCTTAAAGATTAAAAAAGAAACAAAACCAAACTCAATCTAGGTATAAGACCAAACAACACAATGAAAAGCTGCACTAACTAGATTAGTAACAGGTGATGCTGGTGTGAATAGCTTGTTATTTTACTCTAGAGCCCTTATAAATAAAATCCCCGTTAGTGTATGTGTTATCGGGTAGAGGGTTAGTCAACATGTGGTAGAATGAGGACTTATGCAAGGTTTAATACGCATAGCATTTTTTCTACTTTGTTAAACAAATGCAGTCTAGTCAGGAAATACCAACTGGACTAAATTACACACACCTTAATGACAAGACTCCCCACCACTTGTGAATGTAAAACATTTAATTTAAAAATGTTCAACACTACAATATATAAAATAGCTATTATAAATGCACATAGTGTAGTCTATAGCTGCCAGGTTTACTTTCTTCTTCCTTTTTTTTTCTCTTTTTTTAGGAAACTGTTACACTGTGGTTAAAACTTGTATCTTCAACCTTTGAAAAAGCCCACATTCTATCACAGTGATGTATGGTTAAACACTTGGATCAAGTCATAACCAGTTTTATTGCAAAAGGACCCTGTACACATTTATCAATTCTAGTACCTTAATAGCTACCCAACAAGTCATTAACATACAGAAACATGCATCATGAGAAGCAAGTAGTATCACCCATCCCTTCTGCATATTAGCAACTTGTCACTCCTGAGCCACAGTGCTCACATCACTGAGGTCTGTGAACGTCACTCTTCCCATTCATCCTGAGTGAAAGATGGAATGACTTAAGTACAAATGCAACATATTATAAACAATTTCTTACAAAAAAAAAAAGTCACAAATTAAACCAAAGTATTTTACAGAATTTACTACAAAATGCCGTAAAAACCGCCTCGACTTAAGCTCTCTCCCCCCGTATCCGGCGAGCCAACTGGATGTCTTTGGGCATGATGGTGACTCTCTTGGCGTGGATGGCACACAGATTGGTATCTTCAAACAACCCCACCAGGTACGCTTCACTGGCCTCCTGAAGGGCACCGATGGCTGCGCTCTGAAACCTCAAGTCGGTTTTGAAATCCTGGGCGATCTCCCTCACCAACCTCTGGAAAGGCAGCTTCCGGATGAGCAGCTCGGTCGATTTCTGGTAACGACGAATCTCTCTCAGCGCCACGGTCCCGGGCCTGTAGCGGTGAGGTTTCTTCACCCCACCAGTAGAGGGCGCGCTTTTCCGGGCCGCCTTGGTGGCCAGCTGCTTACGGGGGGCTTTCCCACCGGTGGACTTCCGAGCGGTCTGCTTGGTTCGGGCCATTTTCTCTCACCCAAAGCCGAGGTCTGAGGCCCTTGCTGGGACCGCCGCGCCGCTGTTAGCGCTCAAACGGGAGCCGCAATCGCCGAGTAGAACGGAAGACCTTCCTCCAACGAACGACCAAACCGCTCTGCCCTTTTTATCCTATTGACAGTGTCCTTTGCCTTCACAAGCTTTTCAGTTTTATGAGGTCCCATTTATTAAGAGTCTATCTCAGTGTCTCTGATACTAGTGTTCTGTTCAGTGGGTTGTCTCCTGTACCATGTTTTCAAGGTTACTTCCCACTTTCTCTTCTATCAGGTTCAGTGTAATGGGATTTATGTTGAGGTCTTTGATCTACTTGGACTTGAATTTTGTGCAGAGTGATAGATATGGATCTATTTGGATTCTTCTATATGTCAACATCTAGTTATGCCAACAGCATTTTTGAAGATGCTTTCTTTTTTTCATTGTATGATTTTGGCTTCTTTGTGAAAAATCAAGTGTGCATAGGGGTGTGCATTTATATCTATGTCTTTGAATTGATTCTATTAATACATGTGCCTGTTTTTATGCCAATACCATACTGTTTCAATATTATAGTTCTTTAGTAGAGCTTGAGATCAGGGATGGTGATACCTCTGGATGTTCTTTTATTGTACAGGATTGTTTTAGTGCTCATGTTTGCATATATGTATTGTTATTTATCTATGTGAAGTTGAGTATTGTTCCTTCTAGGTCTGTAAGAATTATGTTGGAATTTTTATGTGCATTGCATTGAATCTGTAGAACACTTTGGTAAGATGGTCATTTTTACTATGTTAATCCTACTGATTCATGAGACATTATTCCATCTTCTGATATCTTCTCCAATTTCTTTCTTCAAAGACTTGAGGTTCTTCTCATGTAGGTGTTTCAATTGCTTGGTTAGAGTTGCCCCAAAATATTTTATGTTATTTGTGGCTACTGTGAATGGTATTGTTTCCCTGATTTCTTTTTCAGCCTGTTCGTCATTCGTTAATCTTGTATCCAGCCACATTGCTGAAGATATTTATTAGCTGTAGGAATTCTGTGGTAGAATTCTTGGGGTCTCTTATGTATAATATCACATCAACTGCAAATAGGGATAGTTTGACTTCCTCCTTTTTGATTTGTATCCCCTTGATCTCCTTTTGTTGTCTTATTGCTCTAGCTAGAGCTTCAATTACTATATTGAATACATATAGAGAGAATGCACAACCTTGCCTTTTCCCTGATTTTAGTGGAATTGCTTTTAATTTGCTGTGTGCTTGTTATATACAGCTTTTATTGTGTTTCAGTTTGTTCCTTTTATCCCTGATCTCTTCAAGTCTTTTAACATGAAGAGGTATTGAATTTTGTCAAAGGATTTTCATCATCTAATGAGATGATCTTGTGGCGTTTTTCTTTCAGTTTGTTTATATGGTGGATTATATCGATAGATTTTTGTATCTTGAACCATCCCTACATCTCTGGAATGAAGTCTACTTGATCAGGGTGGATGATCTTTTTGATGTGTTCTCAGATTTGATTTGTGAGTATTTTGTTGAACATTTTCCCATTAACGTCCATGAGTGAAATTGGTGAGTAATTCTCTTTTTTTGTTGAATCTCTTTGCTTTTTGAGTATCAGGGTGACAATGGCCTCAGAAAAAAATAATTTGGCAATGTTCTGCAGCCTTAAGCCATGATCCCACGGCCTTAGTCAGACCACATATCCTGTGCAGCTCATTAAAGGAGAGAGTGTAGTAGCTGTCTGCTGTAGCTCAACTACTCTCAGTTTACAACACCTGGCTCCTCCATGCTCCATGTAATATCTACTACACTGAACTAAATATATGGTGTGAAATTTCCTTCTCCCCATAAAAGGTTATAAAAGATCAGAACTTTCCTTAGTGCCAGAGACTGTTAGAAGACCATTCAGTGATGTTAGCCAGAAATGGAGAGTGCTCTCAAAAGAGGTTCCTCGGCCTCCTTCCATGACCACTCTTATAGCAGTTGTTTCTTGTTCTCACATTCTCCTTGGTTCTTTCTTATTGTCACTCCTTTTTAAAACTGTTAAAAGTTCTTTTTTAGAATTTTCTACATACTTATTATATTTACATCATATGCATTCCTCATTCTCACCCTCTACCTCCTCCCATGTCTTCCACTCTCTCAAATTCATGCCTCTTCTGTAATTATTATTATTATTCATATATTTGGGCCTACTTTGTGTTGTTTGTGTGTATATGTGTTTATGGCTGACCATTTGTGAATGGATAATCTATCTGAGGATCTTCCATGGAGAATACTGATTTTCTCTCTCTCAGCATTCATTAACTACTGTAGCTCTTTACTTATGGGTGGGGCCTTGGGAGATATCTTCATCCATGCTAGCATGTAAGTTGGCATTATCATTGTTTAGCTCTTGTTTTAAACCCCATATAGTTGTGAAAATAGCCACAAATAATATAAAACACCTTGGGGTAACTTTAATCAAACAAAGAAAATACTTGTATGATGAGAATTTAAGTCCTGGACAAAGAAATTGAAGAGGGTATCAGGAAATGAAAAGATCTCTAATGCTAGTGGATAGGTAGAACCAACATAATAAAAATTGAAATTTTACCAAAAGCAACTTACAGAATCAATGCAATCCCCATTAAAATCCCTGCACAATTCTCTACAGACCTTGAAAGAACAATACTTAACTTGGTATGGAAAAATAAAAAACCTAGGATAGCAAAAAAAAATCCTTCACAATAAAGCAAATTATGGAGGCATCACCGTCCCTGACTTCAAGCACTACTATAGAGCTGTAGCAATAAAAACATCTTGGTATTGGCATAAAAATTAACATATGGACCAATGGTATCAAATTGAAGTCCTTGACATTAACCCACACACCTAGGAACATCTGATTTTTGACAAAGGAGTCAAAACTGTACAATGGAAAAAAGAGAGCATCTTCAACAAATGGTGTTGGAATAACTGGGTATCAACATATAGAAGATTGCAAATCGATCCATATCTATCTCCATGCACAAAACTCAAATCGAAGTGGATCAAAGACCTCAACATAAATCCAGCTACACTGAACCTGATAGAAGAGAAAGTAGAAAGTAGCCTTGAATGCACTGACACAGGAGACCACTTCCTAAATATAACACCAGTAGCACAGACACTGAGAGCAACAATTAATAAGTGAGGTCTCCTGAAACTGAGAAACTTCTGTTATGCAAAGGACATTGTAAATAAGACCAAACGACAGCCTACAGAATGGGAAAAGATCTTCACCAAGCCCACATCTGACAGAGGGTTGATCTCCAAAATATATAAAGAACTCAAGAAACTAGATAGCAAAATACCAAATAATCCAATTAAAAAATGGGCTAGAGACCTAAACAGAATTCTCAACAGAAGAATCTCAAATGGCCAAAAGACATTTAAGGAATTGCTCAACATCCTTAGACATCAAGGAAATGCTAATTGAAACAGCTCTAAGATACCATTTCACACCTGTCAGAATGGCTAAGATAAAAAATACTGAAGATAGCTTATGTTGGAAAGGATGTAAAGCAAGGGGAAAGCCCCTCCACTGTTGGTGGGAGTGCAAACTTGTACAGCCACTTTGGAAATCAGTATGGCGGTTTCTCAGAAAATTAGGAATCAGTCTTCTTCAAGACCCAGCTACATCACTCTTAGGCATATACCAAGGAATGCTCAATCATGCCACAAGGACACTTGCTCAACTATCTTCATAGCAGCATTATTCATAATAGCCTGTAGCAGGAATCTTAAAAGTTCTTATTAATAAAATCAAACCTGAGCCAAGTATTGGGGTGAACACTGGAAGATTAGAGAGACAGAACAAGCCACAGCTAACCTCACCTGGCCAACTTCTCAACTGGTCTTGTTTCCTCAGACTGGAAGCTTCTGTGTACTCATCCCAGTGGCTTTCCGCTGAACTGCTGCTCGAAAGCCTGAAGCTTAACCAGCTAAAAGCTTCTAGTTTCTGGTCCTCACACCTTTCTGCTTTCTACCACCACTCCCTGGGATTAAAGGCTCGCTTTCTGGGATTAAAGATGTGAGTCACCATGCTTGGCTGTATCCTTGAACACATGGATTTCTGCCTCTGGAATGCTAGGATTAAAGGCGTGTGCTACCACTGCCTATCCTAAGTATCTAGTGGCTTTTCTGTTCTCTGACCCCAGATAAGTTTATTATGGTACACATTATTTTGGGGAACACAATACCACCACAATAGCCAGAACCTGGAAACAACCTAGTTGCCCCTCAACCAAAGAATGGATAAAGAAAATGTGGTACATATACACAATAGAGTATTATTTAGCTGTAAAAAACAATGACATCATGAAATTTGCAGGCGAAGGATGGAACTAGAAAATGTCATCCTGAGTGAGGCAACCTAGACTCAGAAAGACAAACATGGTATGTACTCACTCATAGGTGAATATAGTTGTAAAGCAAAGGATAAGCAGACTGTAATTCCCAGCTCCAAAGAAGCTAGGAAACAAAGAGGACCCTAAGAGGGACCCATGTATTGCCTTGAGAAGAGAAAGCAGATGATATATCCCTGAGTAAACTGGGGATGAGGGGGCAGTAGAGGGGAAGGGATGGGGAATGAGAACATGAGGGAACAGAATGGCAGAGCTGGGGAAGGGGTAGAATGGGAGAGCAATGAAAGCGATATCTTGATAAAGTGAGAGATTATGAGATAAGGGGTGCTAGGGAATTACTAGAAATCCACAAGGATGATTAGACTACTAGCAATAGTGGAGAGGGTACCTGAATTGGCCTACCCTGATAATCAGATTGGTGAATACCCTAACTGTCATCACAGAGCCTCATCCAGTAACTGATGGAAGCAGATTCAGAGATCCACAACCAAGCACCAAGCCGAGCTCTGGGAGTCCAGTCAAAAAGAGGGAAGAGGGATTTTATGAGCAAGAGGAGGGGGGTCAAATCATGATGGGGAAATCTACAGAGACAACTGAACCAAGCTGGTAGAAACTCATGAAATTTAGACAAACAGCAGTGGAACCTGTGTGGGACAAGACTAGGCCTTCTGCATATGGGAGATAATTGTGTATTTTGGTCTATTTGAGGGGTCCCTGGCAGTGGGATCAAGATCTATCTGTAGTGCATGAGCTGGCTTTCTGGAGCCCATTACCTATGGTGGGATGCATTGCTCAGCCTTGGTGCAGGAGGGAGGGGTTTGGTTGCCTCAACTGAACGTCCCAAGCTTTGCTGACTCCCCGACAGAGGTCTTACCCTTTTGGGAATTCTTGAGTGTAGCTTTCTTGTCATATATAGAAGACACAATCTCACAGAAGACATCCTGGTCCTATGACTCCTACGATCACTCCATCTCTGCTTCTGAAATGTTTGCTGAACTTCAAACAATGGGATTGTGATACAGATAAATAAATTGGGGCTTGACATCCTGTGGTGTCTGTTGTTCTATGCATTTAGACTAATTTTGAATTACTTTACTGGTCTCTATCTATGCAAGTAGAGGCTTCTTTGATGACAGTGAGAGCTACACTTAGCTGTGGGTATAAGGATTTGTGCTTAATATTTACTTAGAAATTGTAATAGTTTAGGAAAGTGGCCCATAGTATGTTCTCCTCTAGTATCCATGACTTTACTAGCCAATTTTAGTTGTCTTGGATTCCAATACCAGAAATAATTTTTCCTCCTATCAAGCAGATTTTAAATCTAATTAGACAGTTGTTGGTTACCTTCAAGATAAGTGAGTGCCACTATTATAACTTAAGGGCTATCTTGCCATACTGATCATTGCTGTGGTTTATAGGCATCACAACTGAGTAGGACTACTAATTGTTGCCAGTTTGCATAGAAATTTCAAGTACTATAAGATCTATTCTTCAGGGAGGAGACTTCTGGGTCAGATCTAGCTGGATTACTCAAAGCTATGTGTCCTATAAATAAAGAGTATCTTCAAGAGTAAGGACCTATCTTTAAATTCTAGAAGACAACAAAGGGCTTTCCTTAAACTAACCTGATCAACAATTTGAAATCAGGTCTCTCACCATTGGTACATGGTTTCTATAAGTCAATGCTTCTTGGTGGGGAACATTCTCACTCAAAGTAGCATAACTACATATATAGGGTGTAATTTTAGGTAAACATAAAAAAATATAAATCCCTATAACATTTTAAGCATCCTTAGAATTATTTATCCCTCTTCCAACCTTGTCCCTCTGTATTATACTCATCCCCTTCCCCAGTTAAGATCCCTTCTTTTTCCATTCCCCCTTCATATCATCTGTACTCTGCTCCTTCTACTTCCATTGTCTCTTTTAACTTTCCTACTTTATCTAGATATCTTGGTTATGTAAATCCATCTGAAGATTTAGAGATGCACACAATAAATGTAGAAGAACATGCAGTTGTCTTTCTTGGTCTCAGTTGTCCGTGTATTTTCCTGTTCCACTCATTTACCTGAAAATTTTATGATTTCATATTTCTCCCAGCTGAATAGTTTCACTGGAAATATGCACCACATTTAACTGTAAACCACATAATCATTCCAATAGATATAGAAAAAGACTTGGACAAAATCTAACATGCCTTCTTCGAAAAAATCCTGGAGAGAATAATGATGGAGGATCATACATCAATATAATAATAGTTACATATGACAAAGCCACAATCATCATCATCATCATCCAAAAGAGAGAAACACTACACATTCTTAAAAGCAGGAATAGAACAGGGATGTTAACAGTCTCCGTTCCTTTTCAATAAATTGCTGGAAGCACTGACTGGAACAATACAAACAGGCACACAAATAGGAAAAAAGAAGTTAAACTATCCCTATTTGCACCAAAGAAACTCATCCACGGAGCAATTAAAAGATTTAATACCTATTGTTAAAATCAACACTGCTCTGGATGTGTTTAAGGACAGAGCAGCTTCAGTGGATAAAATAAAAAAAAATCAATATAGACCACAAAACTAATGTTTTGGCAAATTGCTCTAAATGATCAGAGACCAAAGCTAAAAATATAAATAAATGACATCGAAAGTGAAGATTTAATAAGACACAGGAGCAAATGTAACCATAATTTCACCAAAATCTTGTCATCCAGATTGGCCTCTTCAGGAGGACAATAGTCAACTTCAAAGTATAGGAACTTTATGTCAGGTAAAACAAGATGCAAGATGGGTTGAGTGAATAGGCCCAAAAGGACAAATAGGAAATATAAAGTCATATGTGGCTAATAAAGCAATGAATTTATAGAGACATGATTTGTTGTAGCAATGGAAAACACAGATTAACATTCCTCCAATCTCAGAATAAAACTATAAAATAAAGAACACTTCTGAGAAAAATATTAATAGGTATTATCAAGAACAGTCACAGACTGCCCAGATTGTTCATTAAGCAGCACACAATAGCTGTTGTTCTTTCAAACGTACCAACTGCCCTACCTTTAAAATGGTTAGCTGACAAGCCTGCCTGGGTGGAACAATGACCTTTGACATAAGAAAAATTACAGGCACTAGGGCATGTGGTATAGAAGCAGCTAAATGCTCAACACATTGAAGAATCAACCAGTCCTTGGAATTCTTCTGTATTTGTCATAAAAAGAAATCTGGAAAATGGAGAATGTTAACAGGTTTAAGAGTCTTAAATAAGGTGATCCAGCCAATGGACCCTCTATACCCTGGAATTCCATTGCCTTATTTATTACCTAAAGGATGGTCCATTATAGTGATTTATTTAAAAGACTGCTTTTTATTATACCTTTCAAAGAATAGGATAAAGAAAATTTGCCTTCAAAGTTCCTACTTATAATAATGCTCAACCTGTTCAAAGGTATCAGTGGAAAGTTCTTCCACAAGAACTGTTAACTGCCACCAACTTGTGTCAATATTTTGTAGAACAGCCATTAGAAATAACTCACAAACAATTTTCTCAATCTAAATTTGATCACATGGATGATATCTTACTGGTTGATTCACATGTAGATACCTTAGGGAAAATGTGTGATAAAGTAAACAGAATATTGCCTTGCTGGAGATTACAATTTGTTCCTGAAAAAATATAAAGAAGAAAGTCTAACAATTATCTAGGATATAATATAGGTATACAGTAAATTCAAACACAGAAAGTACAAATCAGAAGAAATCAATAACAAATTCTTAATGATTTTCAAAAATCATTGGGAAAAAATAGCTAAATAGCCCACAATTGGCTTAACTACTCAAGAGCTAGATAACTTATTTCAAATTTTACAAGGTGATAAGGACTGAAATAGTCCAAGAAAATTATCAGCTGAGTCTGACAGTGAATTGACTCTGATAGAAAAGAAATTAAAGAATGCACATGTGGATCACTTGGATCCAAAGCTTGATTATATTTTAGTTATTTTACATTCTACTTATTCTCCCACAGAGATTCTTATGAAGAGAGAACATAATATCTTAGAATGGATATATTTAGCCAAAAAAGAATATCAAATTACAGTCCTATGAAGAAAAGGTTTCTGAATTGATTCTGAAAGGAAGTGGGACTTTGCCAATTAGCAGGAATAGATCCAGCAGAAATTATGGTACATTTTACTAATGCTAAAATTCCCTCATTATGGGAGAAAATGAATGTTGCAAAAGAGCTTGCAATAATTATTGGAAGAGATTAACAACTAATATCTCAAAAGCAAGAGACTTCCATTTATATAAAGATCTAATCAGATGCTACCTTGTATAGTAAAAAGGATACCAATTTCTGGAGCCCCTACATTCTATACTGACACAAATACATCAGAAAAGGCAGGATATAAGTCAAGAAAACTAAATGGCTCAAATCCCTTATGATTCAGTAAAAAATCAGAGCTATATGCCATTTTATGGTATTATTAGATTTTTCCAAGTATCTTAATACAGTTACTGACTCTCAATATGCAGAAAGAGTTGTTTTGCATATTGAAACTGCTTAACTGGTTCTAGATGATTCAGAATAACTTTACTATTTATTTCTCTATAACAAGTAATAAGAAATAGAAACCATGTATTGCATATAACACATATCAGACCCCATATGGTTCTACTAGGCCCTTTAGCACTAGATAATGATGAAATTGTTCAACTATTAATATGAAATGTGCTAGAAGCCTCAGAATTTAGTAAGAAATACCATGTTAACATTAATGGTTTCAAAAAAGATTTTTCTATCACTTGGCAACAAGCCAAGGAAAATATAAAGAAATGTCTTCTTGTTCTTTATATAACCAAACTCCATCATCCATAGGAAGTAACTCAAAGGGTATTCAAAGAAGTGAGATTTTGCAAATGGGTATGTTTTATTTTTCAGAGTTTGGAAAATTAAAATATGTGCACCATTCTATAGATACATATTCTGTAAAGGTTGATTCTGTAATTACACATTTTTTAGAAGTCATGACCATTATGGATCCCCATACATCCCCAACCTGTACATATTAAGGTTGATAATGCTCCAGCATATGTGTCTAGTAAAATGAAACAGTTTTTTTGCATAATACAGCATAAAGCATATTGCATGTATGCCACTCAATCCCACAGGACAATCAGTTATAGAAAGATATAATCACACCTTAAAATATATGCTTAACAAACAGAAAGGGGTAATAAAGACCCTCTGAGATAGATTACACAGTGTTTTATTAACTTTAAATTTTAAGTGCTAATGAGAAAGGAACAGCTGTGGAAAGACATTGGATAGTAGAAAAATTTGCTGAATTGAATCAGCCTGTATATTTTAAAGATGTGTTGGCTTCAGATTGAAAACTGGGATATGTGTTATACTGGGTAGAGGTTTTGCTTTTGTTTCCACAGGAGAAAAAAATCTGTAGATATCACCAAGATTGATAAAGATTAGATTTGAACCAAGGAGGCCTCCTAAATAAGGAAAAGCAAGACAGCTTGATCATTCAGTCCAAATCAAATTATAAAGATGAAAAAAATGCCTTTCAAATGATCAGGCATGAAAAAGTAAAAAAAAAAATAATATTTTGAGTGATAATCTACCCAAAGCACACTTGCCTTGCTGGCATGAAATGAAAAATTGGTTTTCTTCAACCATATGTCTTAATTGTATGTTAGAATGTTAAACTGTAGATTGCCATGTGGCCCAAGCCATCTTGGACATCATCTTTGAGTTTTCTTCTTAAATAAAGAGGATATTTCTGTTATTTGGCATTAAAAACACAGTTAAGGGAATTAGCGTGCTTTAAGTAAATTCAAAGAGTTACTGTAGTGGGTAGCCATTCCAGTTTTGATCTGGAAGTTCTGACCCCCATTGAGGCTTCGGTAATTGTCACGCCTACAAGGTGGGGCCAAGAGAGGACCCTGAAGACCCGAGATCTGGATGCACCAGCTCTCTTGGTTCCTGGATCCTGGACCCTGGAGGTAGACCGAGCAGAGTTCTCCAGAGAACACCACCGGACTGTGCTACACCTTTCCCAGACCCTGTAACCTATCCCTTCACTTGCAAGTTACCCCATAAAATAAACCTTCCTTTTAACTACGTGGAGTGGCCTTAATAATTTCACCAATATCTGGCGCTCACTTTGGGCAAATTCCAAAGGCCTGGTTGGCTCCCACCCTCAGCTTCCTCCCCGGCTGGTGGGCACTTGAAGCTGCAGGGTACCACAGCTCCGTAAAACCAGGAAAAACCCACATGGTTCCATTCCTGAAAAGGAGCTAATCCAGTCTCAGTTCCAAGGCAAGTTTAGCCCTCAGACCAGCAAAACTGCTGTGAGTGGGGTGTTCCCCCACCTCCCTGAGTGCCAGCTCCCCGCCCTAGCCCAAGGCTTCCACAGTTTCACCTAGTTAAAACAGACTCAGTACTGTCCCCACCCTACAGAGGCACAGAGAGGGCTTGGAGCCGTGCCTGCTGGCAGACCTCCTGTCTGCAGAGGCAGAGAGTGGCTTAGAGCATCCTGGAACTCTCCACACCCTGAAGCTCCAGGGAATCACCAAAACAACTGCCTACCGCCACCTCCTGCCAGTGCTCACTCTGCCCCCAGCCAAGGCATACAACAGGACCTGCCTTGGAGCTATACCAGTGCCTCCTGCTGGCTGAAAAGCACTACTACACCCCCCAGAACCACAGAAAGGTAAGATAGGCTAACCAGCATCTTATTTCAAGTAAAAGTACTTGATAATTTTACACCTTAAAACTGACTAACACATTTTGAGTAATTCTAGTAATGTGGCAGACAACATTACCTCACAAGAATTTAAAAACCTTTTTGCCTGTATGATGAATGACACTTTCCTGGGAATATAGACCTTCCTAAGGCATATCTGGCCTGTACCATCTTGGCATTCATTGTAATAATTCACACAGTGTTCAAATACTGGCTTAATAATAATAACAAAGATGAGTCATTACTGGGACTGATACAGGCAATGAAGACTTATAGAAAAAGATTTTCTCTCTGGAATCTGCTAACCAGGATTTACAGGTTTTAAAAGATAGCAATGAAAGCTTACAGAAAAAGATTCTTTCTCTGGAATCTGCTAACCAGGATTTACAAAACAGGCTTGTACCCAAAATTGATTTTATTGATAATAAATATGAATATTTAATGGATAGAACACTAACTCTCCAGAGTGAAGTTGTGGCTACTCGGACACTATGTAAGGAAGAAAGATTATCATTAACTGATAAGATAAGGTCTATGGATTCATGTGTTTCAAAAGAACATAAAAAGTTCCATGATTCCATGAGAAATCTGGAATCCCTTGCAAGAGAGGAGTTCACTCCCTAGAACAGACCCTAGGTGCTCGTTTGCAAGCCCTGGAAGAAACTCTCAATAAACATGACAAGGGACCTAATAAGCAGAAGGGCAAGACCATAGAGATTGTAACATCTCCAAATGGCTCTCATACAATGGTTTATCCTGTCATCATCCATGAGAAGCCAACAAATGATACACACCCTGAGCCATATATGACATATACATTACAACCAATTTCAACAAGGGACTTTAAAAATAAAAAGGAAGTGATAGTTACATATGGGATACACTCCACATACATAAGACAGATATTAAATTCATGGTCTACCTCACATAGAATCATTCCAGGTGACTGGCATCAGTTAATTTCAGCTGTTATAGGATATAGCCAACAGTTACACTGGAAAAGCTGATTGAGAAAAGAGGCAAGAAATTTAGAACAGCAAGGTAAACTCAGAGGTTTTGAGATTTCCCAAGATCAAATACTGGGTGAGGGATGTTTCACTGACAGGAATGTACAAGCCACTTATGATGAGCATGCAATATCCCTGTCCCATACAGGAGCTCTAAATGCTTGGGAAAAAGTTCCAGAACCAGGAAAACCAACTGAGGTATACACAAAGATATTTCAGGGACCTCACGAACCCTTCACTGGTTTTTTACAAAGGCTGAACACACCTATAACAAAAGCTGTGTCAGATAAGAATTTTAAAAAGTATTAACTGAGTCCTTGGCATTCAACAATGCTAATGCAGAATGCGAAAGAATACTTACACCATTAAAGGTCAGATCAGCTCCTTTGGGAGAATGGATTCAGTATACTAATGGTGTTGAGTCTCTTAACTACGGTAATAAGGCTTGGATAGGAGAAACAAATCCCAGAGGTAAAAGAAGCTTATCCACCAATGTGACATCTCTACAAGTTGTACAAAAAATTTAACAATCAAAGGTTGGGGTAGGGTTCTGTATTTGTCTTTCCAGGATAATGGAAATACCCATCTTCCAGAAATCATAATGCCTTGGATATCCGGATGTCTACAGCAGAAAGAAAGAATCTATTGGTACCAATCTACACAGGGTAAAATCTCACTGCCTAACATCTATATCTCTTTCAATCTAGAAAAGTTGTGGTTCCAATTCAATTATGAACCAAGGTGGCTTTGGAGATGGAATTGGCTCACTCCTTCTCTAAACCAAAGCATATTGCTAAAAGAAAAGGTTGAGAGATTCTTCAGTCCCATATCAGAAGAGCCCTCTGGTGTGGAACAGGAGGAAACCAATAAAAAGGGACCATTGTCTTCAAGATTCTAATTCTCTCCATGCTTACTCTTGATTTCTCAGAATCCTTTCTTACATGTTATGTCCTCTTTAAATCCAAACTTTCCATTTTGATAAAAAAATAAGTTTTTCCAATAGCAATCTCTGAAGTCTCCAGAAGGAAGATGGGGCCCCAAAAACAACAACTCTACCCAATCCAGAATGATGCCATGGTAATCATCATCATACTACAATTCTTGCTAGAATTTTAGACAATTTTACCCATTACTCTAAGGCTTGCTGCGGAATCTACAGTTAGTCTAACTGAGATTCAACTATGTGAGCTTTCTCACAATACCCAACAGAGATATCATCACCCCCAAAACAGTAGGAAGCAATTCTAAGAAAACGACGCCCCTTCTCCCTAAGGTTTTATATTTCTCAGGGTTATGGATGATGGTTATAGGGTTGGGGGTGGAAGAAAATATTAAACTCAGTATTCTCCTTTTAAAAAAGTGTCTCAAAAAAAGGGAAAAAAAGAAATGGAATGGATAGGTATAAAATATTTTGGTAGATTATTGTATATACTAGTAAACAAATTTAGTAAAATAGCAGCCTTAGATAATTTGTACTGTAATTTGCACTGTTATGGATGCTTATATGTTGATACAAATGTAAACTATTTTTATATTCCTGTTTAAGATAATTTGTATATTGATACAAATACAGAACTATATTTGTTATAATGTATATATATATACTCTTATTTGAAATATTTGCATATTGATACAAATGTAAATGTATATCTGTCATGCTGTATGTATGTTCTACTTCTGTTTAGGATATTCTGTATATTGATATATATTTAAGATTATTGTCATATTGCATATCATACTATACATTCCTACCTCTGTTATGAGTATCTTGTGTATTGTCACAATTTTGAAGTCATCGTCCTTTACCATACATTTGCTTATAGACTGTTTACCTAGTTTACATGAAGCCTTAGTCCTTAGGTTATTTTGATAGATAAGACTTATAGATTTATTGTCACCTATGCTTGTCATCTCTATAGTTATGTTAGTTAGGTTATCCAGATTTACAGATACATAGGTCGGATGGATAGGTAATCTTCAAACACTTCATAGACCTAGAGAATATGGCATTTAAATAACTTAGAATTCTGTTGACATGAGACACAATTGCTCCTGGCAGCACCAATTTGATCCCAAGAGAATGTTGGGCTTCTAAGACACAAAGTATTTCGTCTTGGCACAAAATGGCCTATTGGGCAAAGAACTGCCCTTGCCTCAACTGCTGACAATACGAGTGCTGTCCTTCTGGACAAGCAGGACACAAGGAAAAGTGACTTCTGAACTCTGCCAAGACAGAGTAAGATGGTCTTTCAGATTTCCTGCTTCTGAAAATGGTCTGTCAGATACTCTAGTTCTGTAGCCAATTTGAATGCATCAGCAATGCTGAGAAACATTAGGTGACTGTCCAGGCTGCCAGCTATCTCTTTCTACTCTTGCAAGGTTCCCAAAAGTTGCTTGAATCCATTTACCATTTCTCAGGTACCATTATATTCCTTCTCAGGTCTTTGATGGGATTGAAGACTAGCAGTTATAGTTATAACTTTATATATATATATATATATATATATATATATATATATATATATATATATATATATATACTATCTTAGATAAAACATATTAAGTATTAGATTCAGGTTCTTTAGGATAGGACACCTTTTGGAATGATCTTTGTAACGTGCCATTTACCTACACTCTAGACTTCTCTGGATTTTAGTATATGTTTCTTGCTTGATATTTTTCGCATTGGTTGTAGTTCCATCTTATCTAGGTCATTATCCCTCATTATTCCTGGACAATATTTGATAACCATTTCTTTGTATGTATGTATGTAGTCTTGTATTAGGTTTGAACCTTCTTATTTAGACAAAAGAGGGAGATGTAGTGGGTAGCCATTCCAGCTTTGATCTGGAAGTTCCAACCCCCATTGAGGCTTCGGTAACTGTCATGCCTACAAGGTGGAGCCAAGGGAGGACCCTAAAGACCCGAGATCTGGATGCACCGGCTCGCTTGGTTCCTTGACGCCGGAGGTAGACTGAGCAGAGTTCTCCAGAGAACACCGCGGGACTGTGCTGCTTCTTTCCCAGACCCTGTAACCTGCCTATCCCTTCATTTATAAGTTACGCCACTAAATAAACCTCCCTTTTAACTACATGGAGTGGCCTTAATAATTTCACCAATAAGTTACTGCAGTTCAAACTTGTTTGCTAAATCTCTGAGTTGTGGTGATTTGGAATGAAGATAAAATATTATATTTGAGCAGAGTGGTTGTATCCCATGCCTTTAATCCCAGCAGAGACAGGTGGATCTTTATGAGTTAGTTGTTGTCTAAATTCTAGAGTTATAGTGAACAAAGTGGTTGATGCCTTTAATCCCACTACCCAGGAACAAAGCTCAGGTACAGCTCCTACTTGGTATGTTGGCACACTAGAGAAATCACATAACATATTTACACATTGTTATAAAAATTCTGTACAGGGTTAGTAGAAAGGCAGTTAATTTTCAATGGACACACCAAAAAACAGCCTTTATGACTGCTAGTAAGTTCTCTGTGCAAGCAACCCTAACCACTATTGAACAAGATGATACCCTAATTATGGATATCATATTTACTGGTGAATTGGCAACTGGGGACTCTTCATGAAGCAAAAAGGAATCCACCACAATTTGCCATTTGGCTTCTATTGCAAATGATTTCTATATACAGAGAATAAATATTATCTCTTTGAGAAATAAATCTGGACATTTTACAAAATAAAATGGAGAACCTTATACTCAGTCATTGCCAACCACCCTATGGTCATAAGGGTCCCATTGCAATGATGGATTGGATCTGTTTGAAGGCGGAGTCCTTCACAGGTTTAGCCATGGCAGGAAAGGTATTACAGTGAAACTGGTACCTATCTGAATTCCTTCATGAACAGGATATGGTAACAAAGGGTTTTGTGCTTTTCTGCCCTGAGGAAATATCAGTTTTCCATAATCCCCATCCCTAAACTTCTCACCCCTCCCCAAAAAGAGGCATCTGGTGAACTCCGGGTATCAATGGAATGGTCACAACATTTGGCTAATGCAAGGTTTATTGTGATGCATAAACCACTGATGGAACCAAAACTAATGGAAAGTGGCAGCCCATAAACTTGGTGATGGAATGTCCATTAGTGAGGGGAAAAAAATCACAAAATCAGCACAGCACTATTGGTTATAAGACAAATAACTAGGAAAGAAAAAAAACTCTATCTTCTCCAATTCGTGGTGTGTATGCAATGATAAAACCATATGGTCATCAAAATGGAAAATCAGTACCTAGCAGATAAATGGTCATGGGAGGCATGAATGGAAATGGCAAGACTTAACAAATTTGATGTAATTCATTGAAATATTCAGGTCTTGCGGTTGGATTTTATCTGGGCTCTCTTGGTGCCATAGTGCCCTGTCTGTTGTTGATTGTATTCTTACCCTGGCTAATGGGTTTGAGATGATTAGGTCTAGGATCCAATTTCTGAGTTTCTCTTTGTAGATTTTGTGTTTTGTTCCTTTGTTTCTATTTGCTCTTTGGTCTTCTAGGCTTTGTGGCATGGTTTTCTGGTCACTGGCATTACCTCTGACCGAGTTCAGAGCTTCTTTCCAAGTTGAGAGATGGCCTTCTGGTGACTAGCTTGGTGTTTGGTGCAGCAGAAGGTCTGTGTTCTTCTAACTTCAGCCTGAATTGAGGACAGGGACCAAGAGCATGGCAGTTGATGTCCAGCAATAGCTTGGGTTGTGTGACAGATTTTTGGGAACAGAATCTAAGGAGTGGGGCAGTTCAGCTGGCAAGCAGGTCACCTACCTGTTCTTCTGAGTGTGTGGCCTGTGCCTCAAGATTCTGTTTTCCGTACAGGTGACTTTAGGCTGTGTCAAGGTGATAGTTAAGGTTAACTATGACACTTCTTCAAACTGTTAATTCCTCGTCCTCCATAGAGAGAATCCATTGAAAGTTCCCTAATCTCCAAGTGAGTGTGTGTCTCTATTTGCCACATTCATCACAATTGCTGCTGTCCACTCAGCACCAGGGTACAGCTCAAGAACAACTTCACAGACTTCCATTTTTCCCACTCCCCAAATTCTGAGCCCAGGGACACTGTGATCTCCACCACAGACATCGTGAAGAGAGAGTTAATGGAACAGCATCATCAAAACGTAAGTTTCATGTTTCATGCCTCCCAGGCACAGTCAGCACCTGCTTCTTGTGGCTCTACTGGAATCAGAGCAGAAGTCAATCAGCAGCTGAGACAAGACAGGATCTGGGAGCATTTGGGGTAAAAGGACATGTACATGCGTCAGAGCTTTGGGTAATCCTTCGGTATCATGGTGATCATGAAAGCAAATTAAGGGGTCATGAAGGAATGAGTTGCTGACAGAAAGAAAAATCTACCTGACCTTAGTAAAGCTTCTTTACCTGGGAAGTTCTTCTCTCTTGGGGGCAACACACACTATACATTTCAACACCAGTCCAAGATCACCCAAGAGAAATAAGAGATATTAAAGAGAGGAGGAAGAATCATAGCAGGAATCTCACGAGAGGATTGGGATTTGTGTGTGTCCATGACACAGGCTGGGAATTAATTTCCATATCTATTCATAAAACCAAGGCTTTGCCCTAAACCTCAATGATGTCATTTCACAGATCCATTTCCTAAAACCTGTAATTTTCTTCCCTCTGCTGTTATTGATGCCAATGGCTGAGTTCTGGACAAGGGAGATATCTTCAATTATTAGTAGTGATGTTGGGAATAAGGTGCTCTTGGCAGGATATCTGGGGCTCCCCACTGAGAAGATAAGAGTACTGTGCAGATGGGTAAAAGGCAACAGGGCAGAAGAGGTTAGAGTTTGATCCTGGATATAAATGAATACATGTGAGGGATATGATCAGGTCATCTCAACAATCTGGAGCAAACAAAATACAACAGCATGTGATGTCAGCAGAGGAAAGGGGAAATCCTGGTCTATAGAATGTGATCCTATCTCTGGTATAACCTTAGTTGAACAGGTCTCACCCATACCTGGGTACAGATTAGTACAAGAGTACTCATGTAGCATGCAGGATCCCTGATCCATCTCCAGCGCAACACACAAAAAGAACCTACTATACACTGTACAGTGTACATGTGTGCCCTGAGCCAAGTCTGAGATGCCCCAGTCTCCATCATCCTGAGCCTCTCTAGGCTGGAGAAGTCCCTCTTGCCCATTCTAGCATAATGCTGGGCATGGCTGCATGTGTTTGGGATAGGCCAGAATTCACAGGTCAGCCTAGGTGTCTATGTGGTGGGTCTGTGTTACAAACTTATGAAGGACCAAGTGTCCTGGATCTAGACATCTGCATTTAGGCAGTTGTAGCCGTGATGAAACAGAAATACTCACAGGCAATGTTCATGTTGAATGTTCCTCTTGGGTGGTACTCATTAAATTCCCAGTCTTACACTCATGGAGTCCTGTGTAGGTTGTGGTTTTCATTAAAGTGAGAGTCCAGTTGCCTTCTGATAGCTTCAGCCTTTTGCCTTCTGTGAGGCTTTGAACATGTGCATGCTTTAAGGCTACCATCCTTAACCTCCATTGAGTTAGAATTGCCACTTGTGATGGTGACTTTTGGTAGCAGTGTTGTGCAGACAACAGAGAGAAGATGGCCCTCTGTGTGACCGCTGACCCTTGCAAAGGCCTCTTTCAACCAGTGTTGGTCTTTCTAACATCCACCCTCAATCCTTGTCCTTACAGAACCAGGAAGAAGATGAATCTGAGGCAAGTGTAGGAAGACTTGAGTGCTCAGAGATGGTGGGTCTCCTCTACTGTGTAGAACAGTCTTTGCCATGTGTGAGCTGAGCTGCAGAGCATTATGATACAGACCTAGGATTTGGAGTCAGATGCCCACTGTCTGTCCTGAACCTCACTCACCCATTCCTGCCTTGCACCAAAGAGTGGTGTGTCCCTCTAGCTTTACTGATGTCCACTGCTGAGCTTGGGCCAGTGCCCTCCAAAATAACAATGTTTGAGGAAATCCAACAGGTAGGACAGAATAAGGCTCTCATTTGAGCTTCCCTGAGAACTACCCATAGACTGTTCTCTTGACTTGTGTGTATAGAAATCTCAAACATGAGACCAGGAGTGGGCCTGCCATTCAGCTAAATGAGCAGGCTGGAGCATAACATGGGCCAATCTTCCCATGTGTTTTATGGTGATTGAGATGAGACACAGGTCCCCAAAGACAAATGTGTCTTAGAATGATCTAGGAAATGGACAAATAAGGGGTCCATGTGAGCTTGAAGAAAAACCACTGTCTTGGCCTGTAATGCTCTGCCTTTCACAAGTAAGGACCATAAAGAGATTTCTTGATATAGGTTGCTGTTTTCTTTCTTTTCTTTTTTATTTATTTTATTTATTTATTATGTCTGTCTGTCTGTCTTTCCATGTGTCTGGTTACTTTTACTGCATGTATATCTATGAACCACAGGTATACCTGGTATTTACAGTAGCCATAGGAGCCATTGGATCCCCTGGAAATGGAATTACAAATTGCTTAGAAACTGCCATGGGCATTCTGGGAACAGAACCTCAGTCCTCTACAAGAGCAATCATTGCTCTTACCTACTGAGCCATCTCTCCAGCACTCCCAGGTGGATATTTGCAGAGGTAAATAATGCTGTAGAAGGTAGAGGCGCGTTTGGCAGAACTAGGTTAGGGTTTTTGGACTTTAACATTTTCCGTATGAGACCACTGTTACTCATACCAAGACCTAAGGCCAATCCCTGAAAGGATTACTTCTCTAATGAGTACAATGAGATATGAAGAGAGACAGATGATAAAGTTGTTTGAAATAGTGATTTTCTGGGCAGAGAGAGCCCTGAGTTAGATGCAGCATCCATTGGAAGGAAGAAAGCAAAGCCTTGTCCTTTGCCTTTCTGCAGCAGTAGCAGCAGAATTCCAGATAACACATGATTTCCTGTTCAGCAGCCTGGTTGCAGAGTCCTGGAATTTTGCATAAATTCTCCTGAGGCAGGTAGTTTAGTTTCAGAGTCAAATCTAACTGTCCATTTGGTTTCGCTTCCTAGAACAGACATCCCCCTCGAGTTGGCAATGACCAAGATTAACATCTCTGATAAAAACATCTCCTCGCCCTCCACAGAAACTTGAGGACTCCAGGGTGAAGATATATACATGGTTGTACACAGACAGCTTTTCTGTCACCAATGGATTGATCATCTCTGTCACCAATGAGGCAGATCTACACACTGCGGTTTCTGTGTTTCAGTTTTCCAATGATAGCACCCATGGTGAATAAATGTTGCCATGGAAATAAGGTAGCCTCAGTATGAACAAGGACCTGACACTGAAACAGAACAGCTGTATGGATCAGCACCATCTATTACTACTTGCCTGCAGGAGAGCAATCCCTAAGCACATGCAGTCATCAGGAGAACCCATGTCCTTCCCCTAAGTGTCTTCTGATGTCTCATAAGCCCACAAGAACCACTGGCTAATGGCCTGGGCAATAGTGCAGCTGAAACTCAGAGGGAGATGCCTACTTGACTACTGGGTGCCCAGGGATTGTGTGGAATCCCCTGGAGTTGGAGTTGGGTGAGGTTGTGACTCCTCTTCACATAGGTGCTGGAAACTGAACTGAAGTCCTCCTCTGGAATATCAACAAGTGCTATTAAACACTGGGTCATCTACCAACCCCCCTTTCTCATTCTCTTCCTTGTTCCCTTTATGGATCTAATCAACCCCTGAATTCACCTTCTAAATGCCTGTCTGCCTGCCAATCCACTTCAGCTAGGCCTTTGATAGGACACAACATCCTAGCTGTTTTGGGATATTCCAGTGCCTAGAAAAATCTGGGACATCTGTGGATGAATGAATGAATGAATATGAATGAATGAATGATTATACAAGGGCACTGACACTTGAAGGTGTCTCATGTTGGTAAATAACAAAATCAGGTAATAGAACAGCTTGACTTTTAGTTTACAGTTACTTTCATAGTTTATGTATGTGTACGAGAGAGAGAGAGAGAGAGAGAGAGAGAGAGAGAGAGAGAGAGAGAGAATATGTGTGTGTTTACTCATTCACACATCAATGTATGGGTAAGAAAATGCTACTGTATATATAAGGAGGATAAAGGACATGAGGGAATTGGTTCTCCCATTACACCAAGTTGAATCTGGGGATTGAACTCAGCATGACAGGCTTGGAAGCAAGTGCCTTTACCCATTAGCCATTTTGGTGGCCCTCCCTGCTCTTGTTTTTATCTAGAGGGAAACCCTGTCATATTTGGGAACATCAATCTTCAGAAAATCATTGCCAATGATAATGAACTTTGACTAGAAAACAATCTGGTTTGCCCTCCCCTTACTGTTTCCAGTTCAGCAAGGGATCCCTGCTACTGAACATCTGTCCCTCTCCATCCTCTCCCTTCATGCTGCAAGAACAAACCCTTAGTCCCATCTCAAGCTCCTCTCTTAGAAGAATTCAACCATAATCTGAAATTCCATCCACTAGCAAGGCATGGTCTCCACAACCTTGTGTTAGGACACAAACCTGCAGCTTCAGGCCATGTTCCTACAGTTTTCATTAGAGCACATCTCCTGAAGCTCACTCTACGACACAGTGTAGGAGCTCTCTGTGCTATGACTCATATACTCTCAGTTTACAATATCTGACTCCTCCATGCTCCTTGTCACATACACTGCACTGAATTAAACAGCTGTTGTGAAACTCGTCTCTGTCCCTATAAAATTATAGATCACACCTTTCCAATGTGCTGGGGATTGTGAGAATACTGCTCAATGATACTGCCCAGAAGTGGAGAGTGCTCACAGATCAGGCTCCTTGGACTCCCTCCATGATCAGTCTCATGGCAATTATTTGTTGTTCTCACACTCACCCCAGCTTTCTCTTATTTTCAGTGCTTTTTAAAGCATTTACAAGTATTTTTTAGAATTTTATACATGCTTATTGTATTTACACCATTTTCATTCCACAGTCTCACCCTCTACCTCATTCTATGCCTTCTACTCTCTCTAATCCTTTTCTAAGCCTTTTCTGTAATTATTTGTTATTATTATACATATATTTCTGTAAAATTTTTTAATATATGAATACAAACTACTGGGCCCATTTAGTGTTGGTGATGCATATATGTGTTTATGGCTGATCATGTGGGATAGGATAATCTATCAGAGGCTCATCCTCGGAGAACAGATTTTTCCTTCTCTGAGCATTCATTAATTACTGTTGCTCTTTCTTATGGGTGCAGCCTTGAGAGATTTCCTCATTCACAATAGCATGTAAGTTGGGGATGTCATTGTTTTGGTCTTGTTTAGGGAGGCATATTGTTGACAATTCTTAGGTACAGCTTCTTTGTTATATAGAGAAGACAAGAATCTCACAGTAGACATCTTGGTCCTTTAACTCTTACAATCTCTCTACCTCAACATTTAAGATGACTCCAGAGCTCCAAACAAGAGAATTGTGATACAGATAAATCACTGGGGCTAGATATCCTGTGATGTCTGTTGCTCTGCAAATTTGAACAAGTTTTGGAATTCTTTCCTGGCCTCCATCTGTGCAAATAGAGGCTTCTTTGATGACTATGGGAACTACACTTAGCTGTAGGTATAAGGATGTGTACTTCAATTTACTTAGAAGTTATACTAGTTCAAGAAAGTGGCCATAGTATATCCTCCTCTAGGATCCATGACTTTACTAGCCAATTGAAATTTTCTATGATTCCAATACCAGAAATGATTTCCCTCCTGTCAAGTGGATCTTACATCTAATTAGACAGTTGTTGGTTAAGTCCAAGATATAAGTGCCACTCTTACAACTTGAGGGATATCTTCATATGCTGTTTATTGCTAAGGTTTGTAGACATCACAACTGATTAGGAATACCAATTGTTTCCCTCCGTTTCCAGCTTTCATAGAAATTTCAATTACTATAAGATCTATTTTTCAGGGAGAAGACAGATGTGTCAGATCCAGATAGAATCCTCGAAGCCTTGTGTCCTATCAGTGCAGCATGTCTTCCATAATAAGGACCTATCTTTGATTTCTAGGAGGCTACCAAGGGCAACACCAGTAGCCTATATTGTTTGTGGACTCTCTTGGACTAACCTGACCCAAAATTTGAAAGGAGGTTTCTCATCCATGGTCCTAGGTTTCTATTTGTTGATGGCTCTTGGTGGGGAGCATTCTCATCCCAAGTAGCACAACTTCATTTAAATATATATGATGTAATTTTAGGTAAATATAATATAATAATATGATATGAGTCCCCATAACTTTTCAAACATCCTTAATGTTATTTATTCTTCTCAATCACCTTCACTAGTTAAGAAAAGCCCCCCTTTTTCAATTCCTCATTTATACCATCTGTGCAATGCTCCTCCTACCTCCATTGCCTCAGTTTACTTTTTCTGGCTGTTTTGGTTATAGAAACTGCAAATGTGAAAGAATATATGGCTGTCTTGGTCTCAGTTACCTCAGTCATTGTATTTTCTAGTTGTACTCATTTACCTGAAAATTTTATGCTTTCTTTTTTCTTACAACTGAATAATTTCACTGGTTAAATGCACCACATTTAAACATAAACTACATAATCATCGCAAAATATATAGAAAAAGACTGACAAAATCTAAAATGCCTTCATGGAAAATGTCCTGGATGATGGGAGCAAATACATCAATATAACACAGGCTACATATGATAAAGCCACAGTCAACATCATCCAAAAGAGAAAAATCTCGACATAATCTCATAAAAACCAGGAACAGGACAGGGTTGTCCACTATCTGCACTCCTTTGCAATATTGTGCTGGAAGCACTGGGTGGAAAATAAGAGAAGAGAAGGAAATGAAAGGCATATAAATAGGGAAATTAAGAAGTCAAACTATCCCTATTTGCAGATGATATTATATTATTCATAAGAGACCACAGAATTCCACAAGAAAGCTTCCAGGAGCAATCAACAGTTTCAGCAAAGTGCCAGGATACAAAACAAACCTACAAGCATGAGTGGTTTCTATCTCCACCAACACAAAGCACACTGGGGAAAATATTGTCGCCAAACTCCCATTTACATTGGCCTCAGAAAGACTAAGAATAAATACAACCAAGGTAGTGTAAGACCTCAACCTTGAAAACTTTAAATCTCTGAAGAAAAAGATTGGGGAAGACAGGAAAAATGGAAAACAACCCATGCTAATGGATTGGTATAATTAATATTGTGAAAATGAACATTCTAACCAGACAGTTTGCAGAATCAATGTAATCCCAAACAAAACCCCCGTTTTCTTTTTTATAATAATAGAAAAATTCCTAAAATTCGTGTGGAACTGCAAAAGATCCCTGGTAGTCAGAACTACCCTGAGCAAACAAAGAACAATTCTGGAGAAATTACAACTACAGATTTCAAAATGTTAGTAAATAATAATAGTAATAAAAGCAGTATGGCACTGGCACAAAAACAGACATATAGACTAAGGGAACAAAATGGAAGACACCAAACGTAAGTGTGCAACACAAATTGCTAAACAGTCTTATTAATAAAAAAATCCAGAGCCAGATACTGGAGTAAAAGCTGAACCATCAGAAAAGTGGAGCAAGGCACTAGTTCTTACCCCTATGAAATCCTCCACCAAAAGAGAGCAAGCTCCTCTCTCCACCCCACCTCATCACTTCCTCTCTCTGCCCAGCTCTATCATTTCCTGTCTGTCTGTACAGGCCTCCAGACTTCTATACTTAACCAGTGGCTAGCTCCTCCTTCTGATTTTCAAGCAAGCTTTATTTGTTAGAGCACAAATAAAATATCACCACATTTCCCCTTTTTTGTCTAAAATTAAAAAATGTTTATAGCTAATATAAGAAAAACTATGTACAATAAGTACAATAACTATATACAATATATACAGGTAATAAATATATCAACAATGTCTAGTCCATTTGCATTTGACAAATTCAGAGAAAATACTCCATTATTTATCCTATCTTTGTGAATCCAAAGTATTGTATCTAATTCACCTTTCATCTTAATTTGCATTACCAACTGAAAACTGTCTTTTGATGTCTTTCAAACTTATACACTTTATACCTCTTTAGTGAGTTTCTTTTCTGAATTTCTTAACAAGGAAAACTATAACTATCTAATCTTCAACTCCCTCAGAGACCCAAGATGGATATAATACTACCTAAGTAAACAGAAAAAGCATTGTAAGCAACTTCTATAAATCTAAAATGACAGAGACAGCTGTCTGCCTGGACAGTCACCAAAAGTTTCTCTGCAACATTGGGGCATCCATCTTCAGCTTACAGGCCTAGAGTTTCTCAGTTGCTTCTCCCTGTGTCTTGCAGAATGTCTAGCTATCTCCTCTGCAAAGCAGGAACCTGAAGGACCATCTCGCCTTGTTTTGGCAAAATTTAGTGGTCATTTTTCCATGGGTCCTTCATGTCCAGGCATTACAACATTTTGTCAAGCAGTCCAGACAAGAATGGTTTCTAGCCCAAATGGCTAACATTTGCCATAAAGAAAGTAAACTCCATATGGAGTTTCTTTGCTGTAGTAGTCTGTGAGGCTCTATCAACCTTTCAGGGGGTCTTGGTTGATCAAAACATATCAACCTGGAGGCAATCCACAGGTTCTCATCTTCTGTGAAAACAAAAGCAGAATCTCTTTTCCAAAGCAACTTCTCCTTAGACATACATTTTGAAGTCAAGATACCTTTAAAATACACATATTGGTTTAACTGAGTAGCCTTTACAATCAAATGTCTCTCTGCAGTTAAAAATCCCAAAAACAATATAATAATATGCAGTATCCAGGTTTCTTTGTGAAATTTCCAACTTTATGTGGCTTAACTTTTATATTATTCCTATTGTATCTTTAAAGACTTTATTTTTAAAATTATTTATTTATTTGTATAACTGTCTATATTCCTTTTCCTCTCTCTTTCAAGCCTATGTACATTTTTACAAACAATGTAAATCATTTAGAGTTTTATTCTATCTGAATCTGCCTTCTTGTTAATCTATAATCCTTTTCTCTCCAGGAGAGATTTTAAACTATTAAATTGTGTGGCTAGGATGAAAACTGCAGCTGTGGCTGCTGACTCCATCCCCCTCAGCTTCCCAACAAGGCAGAGATACCTTTATCACCAGCTTTGGGGGAGTCATGCTCACTGCCCGACTCCGGGAAGCAGTGTGTCTATGCCTCCATCAAGCAGCATGTAGCCCCAAAATCTCTTTTTTGTCTGTACTAACAAAAGCTAAATCCACCACATAGCATGCTGTGTGTCTTAGAGATGCCACTGTGTACCTTGGTGGGAATCTGCCATGCTGCTTAGCTTATGGTAGCTGGTGGCCAGCTCCATCTCATAGGCAGCTGTTGGGAGATGAGTTTGTGCTGCTGCCCACATAAGACTGTAAGATTAGGAAGCCCAGTGTGGCTCTGTTTCTGTGTGTTCAGAATCTTTAAGCTTTAAGCCCCACATTCAGTGCCAAAATATAGCTGTAAATTTTCTCAGGTCATGCCTGGCCTTGTGTGGATGCCAAATGTAGCTATAAGTTTTCTCCAGTCCCACCCAGCCCCATGGTCCATGTTTCTCAGGTCCCACTCAGCCCTGCGGTCCCACAGCCACTTATAAAATAATTACTCAGGGACTTAATATTATTTACAAAATGTATGGCCCGTATTTTCAGCTTTTTGCTAGCTAGCTCTAACATCTTAAATTAAACATTCCTATTAATTTATGTTTTGCCACATGGCTGTGGCATTACCAGTCTGCTGGCATGTTGCTCTATGGGCAGCAGGATGGCTTCTCTCCCTCCTCTCCTTTCTTCTCTCTGTATATCTGCTTGGATTTCCCACCTGCCTCTAAGCTGCCTTGCCATAGGCCAATGCAGCTTTATTTGTCAAACAATCAGAGCAGCACATGTTCACAGCATACTGAAAGATATCCCATAGCATAAGTGCACGTAATTGCATCCATCTGGTATTTGACAAAGATGCCAAATATATACTAGAGAAGAGACAACATCCTCACCAAGTGCTGATAAGAACAGGGAATGTCCACATGTAGAAGAATGTAATTGGACCAATATTTGACACTCTGCACATAAGTTGACTCCAAATGGGTCATGGAACTCAATGTGAAATATGAAATTCTGAAAGTGCTAGAAGAAGCTGGGTGGTGGTGGTGCATGCCTTTAATCGTAGCACTCGGGAGGCAGAGGTAGGTGGATCTCTGTGAATTCAAGGCCAATCTGGGCTACAGAGTGAGTTCCAGGAAAGGCACAAAGCTACACAGAGAAACCCTGTCTTGAAAAAACAACAAAAAAAGTGCTAGAAGAAAAAAATTAGCAGTGCCCTACATGATACAAGGTTATGAAAGGCCTGTCTGAACAGGACTCTATTTTCCCAAGAATTATGAAAACAATTGACAAATGGTACTTCAGAGAAATAAAAAGTTTCTTTACATTAAAGAAAATAATCAAGCAGCTTAAAAGAGAGCTCATAGAGTGGGAGAAAATGTTTTCAAGTTATATATCTGACAGAGGATCAATATACAGAATATTTTTAAATATCTCAAAAAATATACAAGAAAACAACCTGCATGGTATGGTACCACTCTCCTTTAATCTCAGTACTCAGGAGGCAAAGATAGGAAGATCTCTGACTTTGAGTCCAGTTTGGTCTAAATAGTGATTTCCAGGACAGATGGAGCTATATAGAGAGACATATTATTGCCAAAACCAGAGAGAAAGACAGTAAGGGAGAAAAAGGGAGAAGGAGAGAGGAGAGAGAGAGAGAGAGAGAGAGAGAGAGAGAGAGAGAGAGAGAGAGAGAGAGAGAGAGAAACAACTGAGCTGTAGCTGAAGTTTTTCTATCTGCCTGGCTCCCATGGCCCCACGGTACCACAGTCACTCAAACCCAAGTAAACACACAGAGGCTTATATTAATTAAAACTGCTTGACCATTAGCTCAAGCTTGCTACAGACTAGCTTTTACACTTAAACTGAGCCCATTTCTGTTAATCTATATGTTGCCATGTTTTCTATGGCTTTACCTGTGTGCCATTTTATTCTGCTCCCTGAACGGTGGGCTGGCATCTCCTAACTCAGCCTTCCTCTTCTCAGAATTCTCCTTGTCTTCTTATTCTGCCTATACTTCCTGCCTGGCTACTGGCCAACCAGCATTTTATTAAACCAGTGTACAAAAGCATTACTCCACAGCACTGAGCTTTAATATTGGCTATTTATCTAAACAGAGAGTTCTCAGAAGAAAAAATAAAAATGACTAAGAACTATTTCTAGAAGTGTTTATCATTCTCAGCAATTAGAGAAATATAAACTAAAACTACATTGAGATTTCACATTACCCCCATAAGAATGGCTAACAGCAAATGCTGATGGGGATGTTTGGAAATCAGTATGGAGAACTCTCCTAAAAACTAAAAACATGTCTACACATGACCCAACTACATTACTTCTGGCATTTGATCAAAGGACTTGACATCCTATTCCATAGATACATGCTCAGTCATGTTCATTGCTACTCTATTCACAATAGCTAGAAAATAGAAGCTGCTTAAATGTCCTTCAACCAATTAATAGGATACAAAAATGTGGTATATGTACACAATGAGATAATATTCTGAGTGTTGATTCTGTGCCCTTATGTTACCCACTATAGAAAAGTAAGAGGCCTACAGTTTGTGTCTGTGGCTACAAGAAGAACATCCACCAGGCTCAAATATCCTGAGAAATGGCCAGATACTTGAGCACAAGTGAATTGCGGGGCTAGTCATCGTGTTAATTGTGACTCCAAGAACTGTAGAGTGAATCTAGGGAGAGTTTGTGGTATTTCCTGCTAATTTCTGTCCAGAAATATTATGAATATAGAAGATGGACAGACTCAGTGCTGCCAAAATGTCATAGGAAAGTCTTGTCATTTTTTTCTTGAGGTCAAGGGAGAGGTCATCAGAACAGCAGATGCATGTGCACTTGACTGGTCTGTCTCTTGGTCTAAGGATGCTAATTGCTTTACAAATGAGTAAGAAGAATATTATTTATGATCCAAATTGATGTGATATGTTTTGTGCTCTCAACTAAAGTTCTTTCTGGAATTGCTAGAGGCAAGTGTGACAACTGGCCCTGAGGTCACAAGAGCAGGAGATCTGTCCCTACCCCCCACACACACCAGCTGCAACACTTTGGAGATCAGGCCCTGCACATCACCTGGGGAACATAATAGAACCAACCTGTTGGTGGAGGCTTGGGTGAGCCAGCTCCAAAGTTGTAAGCAATGGAGAGCTGTCTCCACTAGTCGTCTGTTATGTGGTTGGGGGTTGACAGATGCCCCTCTTACTCCTGAAACAGATGAGAGAGCTGACCCATGTCCCTTCCAGTTGCAGCACTCAGGAAATAGGCCTTGCCTCTCTTCTAGGTAGCCCAGAAGAGCTACCCAGTGGTGGGAGGTAAGGGTAACACAGCCCTGAGATTATTAGCAAAGGAGAGCTGTCCCCATTACTCATCTGACATTTGGTAGCATGGGTGGAGGAGAGATACCCTCACCTCTACCTCCCACCCATCAACTCCTGAGACAGGTGGAGAAGATGGCCCTTGGATATAAGAGTGGGAGGGCTGTCTATACCCATTACCAGATACAGAATGAGTAAGAATGGTCCCTGTACCTCACCAGGACAATACAATAGAACTGGCCCTAATGAAATAGGTGTGGGAGAGTACAGACCCTGAGGTTGTGAAGTCTGGATAACCAGCCCCATCTCTCCCTCATTTCTGCAAGATGTGAATTTGTAGATGTAACTGTCTTGCTAAATAAGAAACACAGAGCCAAATACAGAATTAAAAGCCAAGAGGTCAGAGCAATAACTAAGAGCTACAAACCTTACCCTTCACTGCCGCTGCTGTCCTACCTCTCCACAAGAGACCTACTTCCTGTGTGTTTGTCCTTTTTATTGACTTTCTGTTCTGCCTTCTCATTGGTTGTAAACCCAACCACATGACCTCCTCATCACTGCCTGTCTGTACAGACCTCCAGGTCTTCCATGGTTGGTATTAAGATTAAAGGTGTGTGTCTCCATGCTGGCTGTATCCATTAACACAAAGAGATCTGCCTAGCTCTGCCTCCCAAGTGCTGGGATTAAAGGCGTGCACCACCACCACCCAGCTTCTGCTATGGCTTGCTATTAGCTCTGACCCCCAGGCAACTTTATTTATTAACATACAAATAAAATCACATTTCAGTAATTCATAAAATATCATCATATGAATTGACTGGGTCAATGATGAAGAGCTCAGCCTGGTGGTGAGGACAAGGGAGATCTAGCTGGCAATGAACCCTACACCTGCCCAGGTCCAGAACCAGGGTTATGACTTGGCATGCCTCAACATCCTCCTCGTCTATGATCTCCTGGAACATGTGAAGTCTGACCTGCAGACTCAAAACTGTGGAATCTCCACAACACAGATCAACAACAGGGTATCCAAGAAGATAGAAACAAAAGGACTTGAACCAGACCCATGATTCTTTGCAATGAACAATTGTAAGTAAAGATACGTGGACAAAGGGGATTACTGCATGACTCCCTGTGTTACACTGCAGCTTCCATGATGATATCTTTAATTTTTCCCTTTTTTAAATTTTTTCTCTTTAATTTGGTTTTATTTTAGGAGGGTGGATGGGAAAGGGCAGGGAAATGAATGTGATCAAAATACGTGATGTAAAGCATGCATAGAATAAATAAAAAGAAAAAAAAAACAAAACAAAAGACAAAAAGAAAGAAATGTCCCCACTCTGCTTTAGGATGAGATGAGAGAGGTCCCTCGTTCATCAAGGCCAGCCTGACTGGGAGACTAGGCTTTGAGCTGACTGGGTTGAAGACCACACCAGCATCCTCCCTTCCTGAGAGGTTCTCTGCTGAGTGAGCACATTTTCAGGGAGAGTGTCAATCTTTCTGAGCTGCAGGCTCTGGTTACTGAAGATCCACTGAGTGGGGATTCCAAAGTCAGCTGAGAGGCAGGTGAGGACCACAGAGCTCTGTACTGTGACTGTGGTGTCTGTAACTTGGACAAATGGCTGTGTAACAGGCTCTGCAAAGAAGGAAAGGAGGAGATATGTGACAGTGGTCCTTCAGGTATCTCCACCAGCCCCTCTGTAGTCAACTGACACTTAATAAAGCTCCAAGGTGGAGACATTGGAGCTGTGACAATAGAGAGGTTACTTGTGGTTCAGATCTGACACCCATGGCCTGTGTGACCCTGATTCAGCCACTCTTTCCTGGGTCTCTATGTCCCTTCACTAGTGCAAACAGTGCATGATCATTGAGGTGTCCCTGAGTTAAACTTAGAAATGAACAGTGGCCTGCCCTTGGGATGGGGGAAGCAGCTCAAGTCAGCAGCATCTGTTAGTATTTATCTGCAGGAGATAATTCCCTAGGTTGGACCCCTGAGGAAAAGCAGCTGCCTGGAGTAACTTTCTCCTCTGTCCCCTACCTTAAGTACCCTGACTTTCCTGTGAAGTCTCTTAAGCCCATCAGAAATGTTGGCTTAAGTCCTGGGACCTGTCCACAAAGGATGCTCCAGCGTACTTTTATTAGTGGTTATTCTATTCCAAGCAATTTTACCTCTGTCAACAGTGATTAGTCCTTTGTACCAGAAACAGTATTGAAGGATCTCTGGGATATTATGAACCAGTAGAAGAATGTTTTCCCCTTCAAAAACATTGGGCAGCACTGATTCAATAGTGAGCTGGGCAGTGGTGGGAGGGTGCCTGCACACTAAAAGGGAGGACGGAAGAGAAGAGAGACAAATTCATCAATAATGTGACCCTTGTCTTTGGAGGAAAGATAGGGTCTATGTACTGAGAAGCTTAGATCTATTGCTCTGCTAAGGTGGGTGAGAGTGTCTGTCCATTTCACAGAAAGTAAGCAAATGACTTCCATGACCTCAGTGCACCTCACTGTATCACTTCCTCTGTAGAACTCTCTCCTCATGTGTTGCTTGGATCCTAACGGCTCCCTTGGGTGAAGGGGTGAGAAGGTGTGGCATCAAAAGCAAATAACAAACTCATTTATTCAATCACAGGGAAGGCCTTATACACCTTCCTCCCAGCGCCCAGTCTGTGTGGTTGTCCCTCATTGGCTGGGCACAATCAGGAACTCTGATATCACATTGACTGTTGCTAGGCCTTCAGGAAGACTCTGCATGATCAGGAACTCTGATATCGACTAGGAACTCTGAGAGTTCCTGTTCCTAGGCCCTCCAGCAGACTCCAGTTTGGCTTTTCATTTTTGTTTTTTTTGAGACAGGGTTTTTCTGTGTAGCTTTGGAGTCTTTCCTGGAACTCACTCTGTTTCCCAGGTTGGCCTTGAACTCACAGAGATCCGCCTGCCTCTGCCTCCAGAGTGCTCGATTAAAGGCATGCGCCACCACCTCCCAGCTCCAGTTTGTCTCTTAATGAGTATATTATGTGCATGCCTTGGCTACTCTTCTGAGACAATTTTCTCGACCCTACGGGCCTATCCTACTACACTCATGTGTTTCCACACTCAATGTTCTCACAGGCCTGCTCACAATCAGAAAATGTGGTCAGAAGTGTTGTCACTGACATCTTCCTCTACAGATCTCCAGTCTTCACATTCTGACCTCTTCAATCTCTTCTGTCTGTGTATGCGGTCAACCCCTGACTTCCCTTAGAGATTAGCCTCCTGGTCTGTCTTCCAGTCCAATATGGCTAGGGCCTTGTTAGGAAAAACTAATTTGATCCTTCTGGAAGGTGGTCAGATACCTGTACAGGCTCAGATACATGTGGGTCCATAGAAGAATGAATGTCCCAGGGCCTTGCATGTCCAGGTGATAATGAAATTCTCATGTGTGGAACTACTGAGACCAGTTACAACTCCAGCTTACATTAACTTATGCATGTGCAGGGAGTGTGGGAATGTAGGGGGGCATGAGTGTGGGTGTCTGTGCGGGTATAGGCCATCCTGTGTACAGGTGAGTGTGCAGGTCACAGCACCTAGGTGGAAGTCAGGAGACAACTTGAAGGAGTCTTCCTGTCCTTGAACCTTAGAAGATTCCAGCCAGTCTCTGAGCACCCCTCTTCCCACACACTATCAGGAAGTGTTCTCACCTGTGAGCAGGAGCCACTACAAGGGACTGCACAATTTATAGGGCCTCCATGGAGACTTCTGCTTGCTCTGCCCTCCCTCAGTAGAGGACACCTTTTGCTCCAGCACTTGTCCCCAAGCTCTGCAGCCTTCCTCTATCTGAGCTCATCCTTCAGACAGGGTAAAGCTGACTGTTGTCAGGATGTTGTCCAAGGCCATTCTCTGTCCCTTCAAATCTTAGTCCTGCCTAGTGTCCCAGTCAACAATGAGCAACAAGGCTTATAATTATCTCTGTGCCCTAGGACAACAGCTAAACCTCTGCTGTGTTCTCCCAAAATGTCCTTTATGACAGAGAATCCCAACTGAGCATCTGAGTTCTCAAAGCTCTGAGAATGTGGAATGCAGAACCTGAAGGAAGGTGTCAGATATGTCTGGGAAAGTTGGAAACTGATCAGCTGAGTGATGCCTGAGAAAGGGGAAAGACCCATTCTCGCTGGAGTCACCCGTCAGGATACATTGTCATGGAGGATTTGTGTGAGAAGATGCATGTGAGTATGAAGCAGGAGGTGAGGTGAGCCCTGGAGAGAGGATGGTGGCTCCATCATCCTAGGGAGATTTTCAGAGGGAAGTTCCAACTTCCTGTGATGGCTGATTCATTCCTTGGATTTCCCATGTCTTTTCTAGGATGAAGCTAACATCTGTAAGTGAATTTCCCATGGGAGATGCCTGGAGGGGGAATGGTAACCAGGATCCTCTGGTAGAATAGTATGATTAGAAACTCAGGAAACAGATTGATTCCCAGCTTTCTGAGAAACCCCTATATAGATTTCCAAAGTGGCTGTATAAGTTTGCACTCCCACTAGCACTGGAGAAATGTTCCCCTAGCTCCACATCCACTCCAACATAAGCTGTCATCAGTGATTTTTATCTTATTCATTCTGACAGATGTAAGATGATATCTCAAAGTTATTTTAAATTCCATTTTCCTGATGGCTAAGGATGTTGAGCAATTCCTAAAATGTCTTTTGGCCATTTGAGATTCTTCTGTTGAGAATTACCTGTTAAGATCTGGACCCCATTTTTAATTGGATTTTTTGGTATTTTGATGTCCAGTTTCTTGAGTTCTTTGTATATTATGGAGATCAGTCCTCTGTCAGAGGTGGATTTGGTGAAGAGCTTTTCCCATTCTGTAGGCTGTTTTTTTCTCTTATTGACAGTGTCCTTTGTTTTACAGAAGCTTCTCAGTTTCAAAAGGTCCCATTTATTAATTGTTGCTTTTAGTATCTATGCTACTGCTATTATATTTAGAAAGTCATCTCCTGTGCCAATGAGTTTAAAGCTACTTCCCATTTTCATTCCTATCAGGTTCAGTGTAACTGGTTTTATGTTGAGGTCTTTGATCCTCTTAGACTTGAGTTATGTGCATTGTGACATATGGATCTATTTGCAATCTTCTGCATGTTGACATCCAGTTATGCCAGCACCATTTGTTGAAGATGCTTTCTTTTTTTCATTGTACAATTTTGGCTTCTTTGTCAAAAATCAGGTGGTCACAGGTGTATGGATTAATGTCAGATTCTTCAATTGATCCACGTGTCTGTTTTTGTGCCAATTACTGTAGCTCTATAGTAGAGCTTGAGGTGAGGGATAGTGATGCCTCCAGAAGTTGCTTTATTGTGCAGGATTGTTTTGGCTATCCTGGGTTTTTTGTTTTTCCATATAAAGTTTTTTTAAAAATTTGTGAAGAAATGTGTTGGGATTTTGATGGAGATCACATTGAATCTGTAGTTTGCTTGTGGTAACATTGCCATTTTTACTATGCTGATCCTACCTATCCAAGAGCAAGGGAGATCTTACTATTTTCTGATATCTTCTTCAATTTCTTTATACAAAGACTTAAAGTTCTTGTCATATGGGTCTTTCACTTGTTTGGACAGAGTTACCCCAAGATATTTTGTGTTATTTGTGGCTATTGTAAAAGATGATGTTTCTCTGATTTCTTTGTCAGCCTATTTATAATTTGCATACAGGAGTGCTACTGATTTTTTTTAGTTAATTTTGTATCCTGCCACATTACTGAAGGTGTTTATCAGCTGTCAGATTTTCCTGGTAGATTTTTTGAGGCCACTTATGTATAGTATTCTATCATCTGAAAATAGAGAAAGATTGACTTCTTCCTTTCCAGTTTATATCCACTTGATCTCCTTTTGTTGTCTTATTCTTGCTCTAGCTAGAACTTTGAATACTATATTGAATTGTATTCCTGAACTCTCCAAGACCTTTATCACAAGGGGGTTTTGGATTTTGTTGAAGGCTTTTTCAACATCTAATGAGATGATCATGTGTGTTTTTTCTTTCAGTTTGTTTATATGGTGTATTACACTGACAGATTTTCATATGTTGAACCATACTTGCATCCCTGGGATGAAGTCTACTTGGTCACAGTGGATAATTATTTTGATGTGTTCCTGGATTCAGTTAGCCAGTATTTTATTGAGTATTTTTGCATCAATATTCATGAGGGAGATTGGTCTGTAATTCTCTTTCTTTGTTGCATCTTTGTGTGGTTTGGGTATCAGAGTAACTATAGCCTCATAAAAAGAGTTTGACAATGTTCCTCTGTTTCTATTGTGTGGAACAATTTGAGGAGTATTGGTATTAACTCTTCTTTGAAATTCTGATAAAATTCCATGCTGAAACCATCTATCTGGCCCTGGGCTCTTTTTGGTTGGGAGAAGTTTAATGAGTACTTCTATTTCCTTGGAGACTATTGGTGTATTTAAATTGTTTATCTGGTCTTGATTTAATTTTAGTAAGTGGTACCTATCCAGAAAATTATCAATTTCTTTTAGGTTTTACAATTTTGTGGAGTACAATTTATTGAAGCATGACCTAATGATTCTCTGGAGTTCCTTAGTGTCTGTTGCTATGTCCCCCTTTTTATTTCTGATTTTGTTAATTTTGATATTACCTCCCTGTCTTTTGTTTACTTTGTATAAGTGTTTGTCTAACTTGTTTATTTTCTGGAAGAACCAATTCTTTGTTTCATTGATTCTTTGTATTGGTCCCTTGTTTCTATTTTATTGATTTCAGTCCTTAATTTGATTATTTCCTGGTGTTTATGCCTCCTGGGTGAGTTTGTTTCTTTTTGTTCTAGAGCTCTCAGGTGTGCTGTTAAGTCACCAGTGTGAGATTTCTCCAACTTCTTTATGTAGGCATTTAATGCTATGAGCTTTCCTCTTAGTACCACTTTTATAGTGTCCCATAAGTTTGGGTATGTTATACATTAATTTTCATTGAATTCTAGGAAGTGTTTAATTTCTTCCTTTATTTCTTCCTTGACCCAGTGGTGATTAGTTGAACATTATTCATTTTCCATGTGATTGTTTGCTTTCTGTAATTTGTGTTGTTGTTGTTGTTGAAATCTAACTTTTTTGCATCATAGTTTACTTTTTTATTATTAAGAAATTTTCTATTTTTTTCCATACTAACCACAGATCCCCCTCCCTACCTTAACTTGGAGGAGGTGAGAATGGGGGATGGGCTGTGGGGGAAGGCTGGGAAATCTAGCTTTAAGCCACGGTAATTCAATAAAATACAAGAGGTTATTCCAATTTTTTGTATCTGTTGAGATTTCCTTTTGACTGAGTATGTGGTCAATTTTAGAAAAGGTTCCATAGGGTGCTGAGAAGAAGATATATTCTTTTGTGTTTAGAGTGATCTGTAGATTTCTAGTAAGTCCATTTGAGTCATAACATCTGTTAGTTTGCTTATTTCTCCGTTAAGCATCTGTCTGACAGATTTGTCTATTGGTGAAAGTGGAGTGTTGAAGTCTCCCACTATTAATGTGTGATTTAAGCTTTAGTAATATTTCTTTTACAAAAGTGGGTACCCTTTTATTTGGGGAATAAATGTTCAGAATTGAGACTTCATCTTGATGGGTTTTTCCTGTGATGAATATGTAGTATCCTTCCAAATCTTTTTTTTTAAATAAGAAATTTTTTATTCATTTTACATACCAATCACAGAGCTCCCTCTTCCCTCCTCTGTCCCATCCAGCTTTCCCCCACAACCCACCCCTATTCCTTCCTACAAGAAGGTAAGGCCTCCCATGGAGAGTCAGCAGAGGCTGGTACATTCAGTAGAGGCAGGTCCAAGCCCTTCCCCCTGCCTCAAGGCTTTGTGAGGTGTCCCACCATATGTAGTGGGCTCCAAAAAGCCAGCTCATACACCAGGGATATATCCTGATCCTACTGCCAGGAGGCTCCTTAAGCAGATCAAGCTACACAACTGTCTTGCTTATACAGAGGGCCTAGTCCAGTTGTGTGGAGTCTCCACAGGTGTTGGTTAAATTTCATGAGTTGCCACTAGTTTGCTTTTGTTATCTCTGTAGGTTTCCCCATCATAATCTTGATGCCCCTTGCTCATAGAATCCCTCTTCTCTCTCTTTGACTGGTCTATTGGAGCTTGGCCTGGTGTTTGACTGTGGATCTCTACATCTGGTTCCACCAGTTACTGAAGAAAGGCTCTAAGATGACAGTTATGGTATTCACTGATCTATTTACTGGGGTAAGCCAGTTCAGGTACCCTCTTCACTAGTGCTAGTAGTCTAAGCTGGGATCATCCTTGTGGAAGGTCCAGGACCTTCTGGTTTTCAGAGTCTCCATTGAGAAGTCATATGTTATTCTAATGGGTCTGCCTTTATAAGTCACTTGACCTTCTTCCTTTGCTGCTCTTAATATTCTTTCTTTATTTGGTATATTTAGTGATTTAATTATAGCGCTACAAGGGGATTTGGGGGGTCTAGTCTATTTAGTGTCTGTAAGCTTCTTGTATCTTCATAGGTATTTCCTTCTTTAAGTTGGGAAAGTTTTCTTTAGTGATTTTGTGGAATACATTTCTGTGCCTTTGAGTTGGTATTCTTCTCCTTCTTCTATCCCTATTATTCTTAGGTTTGACCTTTTCATGGTGTCCAAGCTTTCCTGGACATTTTGTGTTATGACTTTTTTGGCTTTGGTGTTTTCTTTGACTAATGAATCTATTTCCTTTATTGTTTCCTCTACACCAGAGATTCTCTCTTCCATCTCTTATATTCTGTTGGTTATGCTTGCTTCTGTAGTTCCTGTTCATTTACTTGGATTTTCTGTTTCTAGCATTCCCTTGGTTTTTGTCTTCTTTTTTGTTTGTTTGTTTGTTTATTTATTTAATTTTATAATTTAATTTAATTTTACATATCAGCCACGGATTCCCCTGTCCTCCTTCCTCCCGCCGCCCCACTCTCTCCCCAACCCACCCTCTATTCCCATCTCCTCCAGGACAAGGACTCCCCTGGGGAATCAGCTCAACCTGGTAGATTCAGTTGAGGCAGGTCCAGTCCCCTCCTCTCAGGCTGAGCAAAGTGTCCCTGCATAGGCCCCAGGTTCCAAACAGCCAGCTCATACGCTAAGGACAGGTCCCAGTCCCGCTGCCTGGTTGCCTCCCAAATAATCCAAGCTAGTCAATGGTCTCACTTATCCAGAGGACTCACTCATAGGAGGATACTAGATGTAAAACAAAGGATGACTAGACTGATACTCACTCACAACTCCAGGGAGGCTACCTACAAAACAGGACCCTAAGAAAGACACAGGGATCCCCCAATGACAGAGAAATAATGGATGAGATCTACATGAGCAAACTGGACGTGAGGAGGGGTAATGAAGGGCAAGGATTGATGGAAAGAGAGCTTAGGGGAGTGAGAGATCCCAGCTGTATCAAGAACAGAGAGGGAGAACAAGAAAAAAGAGACCATGATAAATGAAGACCCCATGGGAATAGGAAGAAGAAAAGTGCTAGAGAGGTCCCCAGAAATCCACAAAGATACCTCCACAATAGACTACTGGCAACGGTCGAGAGAAAGCCTGAGCTGACCTACTCTGGTGATCCAGATGACCAAACACCCTAACTGTCATGCTAGAACTCTCATCCAATGACTGATGGAAGCAGATGCAGAGATCCATGGCCAGGCCCCAGGTGGAGCTCCAGGAGTCCAATCGGCGAGAAAGAGGAGAGATTGTATGATTGAGAACTGTTGAGACCATGATTGGAAAAAGCACAGGGACAAATAGCCAAACTAATGGAAACACATGAACTATGAACCAATAGCTAAGGAGCCCCCAACTGGATCAGATTTTTGTCTTTTTTTAATATTAACATCTTTTATTTGCTAGACAAAGAGCAGTGTCCAATATAAATTTCCCCCAAACATTTAAGACCTGTGAATTTCTGACCAGTTCAGGCTGGAGAGATGGCTCAGCCATTAAAGGCTAAGCTCACAACCAAAAATATAAGATTTTTGTCTTCTTAATTGTTTCTATTTCAATTTCAGGTCTTGTACTGTTTCCTTCACCTATTTGATTACTTTTCATGGTTTTCTTGGCCTTCTTAAGGGATTTATTAATTTCTTCCAATTTTTGTTTGTCTCTTCCTCAATTTCTTCAAGGGAATTTTTCATTTCCTCTTTAAAGACCTCTATCATCTTCATAAAGTTATTTTAAGGTCACTTTCTTCTGTTTCTTCTACGTTGGGATGCTCAGTTCTTGCTTTTTTAGAACCACAAAGTTCTGGTGATGCCATATCACTCTTTATTTTGTTGATCTTATTCTTGCACTGACATGTTCACATCTCTTTCTCCAATAAGTACAAGCAGCATCTGTGTCTAAGGGAGCCCCTGATGTCTTGGTGGATGGGTGCATTTGTGGGATAGAGTGGCACTTGTAGATTACAGGGTCTGATGGGGGGAAGGCCTGTCTGTAGGATTCTTCCTGCTGGCCTGCATCTGGGCCTGCAACGGATGGAGGTGGGGCTTAGAGACTGGACTGATGGGCTGGAAGAACAATCACTCACCTCTTGGTCCAATCAGAGCTGACAGAGTCTGTGTCTCAGAGAGCCACTGGGGTCTCAGTGGGTGGGGGATTTGGGGGACAGAATGGGGCTTGTAGTTTACAGGGTCTGATGAGGGGTGTTGGTGGCAAGGCCTACCTTCCAGAGTCTTGCCTGCTGTCCTACAACTGGGCTGGAACCTTACAGGAACATGATAACTTGATACTGTAAGTATTGATGATAAAGCTTTGCCTAAAGAAATTTTAACAATTCAACATTCAAAGATATATAAATTACCTTCCTGCATTTCTCAATAAAGCCTGGCAAAAAATATTCAATCATTCTTTTTCTGTATTAATTGGACTTCTAAACTGTGGTTGATAGCATGTCTCTATAAATTTTTTTTCTTAGCTATACTGGAAAACATTATAACCCTGAGATTGATTTGCTACTCCATTTCGGCTTTAAAGACTGACTTGCATACCCTGATTAAAAACTGAAAAAGTGGAAACTTCAGAAAACCATGGAGTTGGCATGTTCTAACTGCCTTGAGAGGCATGTAACATAGATTTTTCAGGTTAGAGTCCATGGCTCCCAGGGTACTGTGTGCCTTTCAGTTCCTGAGAAACTGAGGCACTCCTTCAGGCAGTAAAGCATCCAGACCACTTTATGCTCCCTATGTTCCCTTAAAAGTCAAGGAAGCATATAGTTTGAAAGGACTGAGACATTAATCTTCAGTACCCTGAATAACCTGGAGATATCATTGTATGCTGGCAACTACAACTGTATTGATACCATCAATTGACACTATATTCTGCTTCTGATAAGGGTATGATAAGTCTGATTGCTCTCAACAAAATAGTCACAGCCTCAGTCTTGCCATGTTCCCTCCAACCTGAACCTGATTAATTCCTTGACCAGTCATAACAGGTAACCTTGTATCTTAGTTAGGGTTTCTATTGCTGTGAAGAGACACCATGGCCATGGCAATTCCTATAACATCTAATTTAAGAAAAACATTTCATTGGGGGTGGCTTACAGTTTAAGAGGCTTAGTTCATTATCATCATGGCAGGACACAGTGCTGAAGAAGGAACTGAGAGTTCTACATCTTGATCCTGAGGCAGCAGAAGGAAATTGTGTACCACACTACACCTAGCTTGAGCATATAAGTCTACAAAGCCTGGCCCAATAGTGACACACATCCTTCAACAAGTCACATCCTATCATTCAAGTATTCAAAGACATGAGTCTATGAGGCCATACCTATTAAAACCAACACACCTTGGCACAGTAAGTAAACAGGTGTACTTATAGCATGGGAGATATAGTGGATTCAAACAGAACCATTGCTTTGTTTCTAGCCAGCAACGTCCTGTCTCATACAGTTAGGAAACACAAAGAGATATTTCCTGAAATGCCAGTGGCTATTTTCTTTCTTTTATTTTTCTTTATGTGTATGGCATTTTGGGCTACATGTATAACTGTGACCACAAACAAATCTACTGTCCACAGAGCCAGAAGAGGACATTGGATCCCCTAAAACTGGAGTTATAAACGGTTATGAGCTGCCATGTGTGTGCTAAGAACTGAACTTTGGCCCTCTATGAAAGCAGTCACTGAGACATCACTCCAGCCCTTCCAGGTGAATGTTTTCATAGGTGGATCTGACTGGTAAAGGTAAAAAGCAAGAACTTGCTAGGACTCTGGCTGAAAGGAACGGTTGTGTTTGACAGATCTTGGCTAGTGATTTGGGAGGCTAATTCATTCCAAATGTGACTATTGTTAGTAATGCCCCGTATCTAAGGCCAGTCACTGTAAGGGTTATTTCTATAAAGAGCACAATAGGGTAAGATGAGAGGCAGATGCTAAAATTGATTGATTCAGTAACTGCTTCAGCACAAAGTTCCTGTGCTAGATACAGTATCTAGTGGAAGGGATAAATTTAAGTCATATCTTTTAGCAACATATAAGAAAACACATCATTTCCTGTCCAATCAATGGGCTGGGGAGACCTGAAATTCTACAGAAACTCTCCAGAGGCAAGTGGCTTAGTTCTAGAGTCAAATCTAACTGTCCATTTGTTTTCATTTCCTGGACCAGACATCCCCTCAAGCTGCTGATAACAAAGATTAACTTCTCTGAAAAACAGTTCCTCCCCTCCACAGACACCTGAGAAGGCCTCTAGAGTGGAGACACTGGATATGCAGCTGTAGACAGACAGCTGGTGCTTCACATCTGCCAGCCGTGATCTGTGTGAGCCTGATTTGACCACTGTGTTTTCTGTGGCTCAATATCAGTGATATCACATATGGCAAATGAGTGTTGCCATAGCAGTAAGGAAGGCTAAATATGAATGAGGACCTGACATTGGGACAGGACAGCTGTTCACATTAGCCATGTCTGTTATTATTTACCTAAGGGAGACAGTTCACTAGACTTATTGCCTGAGGACATGTAGTCATCAGGAGGACCTACGTCCTCTGTCCATTCCCTTGGGGATCATGACATTCCTGTGAGGTCTCATAAGCTCATCAGAAAAGTTGGCTAAGTACCTGGGCACCTGTGCAGCTGTACTCACCATGCTGATACTCCATGGGACATGCCCAGGTGACCTAGACTAACTTCGATTTTCATGACAACACTGGCTGGTTCCATGAGCTAGGAGATTCAGACAGCTGTTAAATCATTCTTCTCTGTAAGCTCTAACAGGTCAGACTGCAAGCCTGCCCACACTCCCCAGCTCACCTGGAGTCAGGATTCTAGGACCATGATCTGGAGCCAGGATGTCCTGGTGGTGGGTCTCCGCCCTAATAAGATTCCATAGTTCCCTCATCTAGACCCTCCCTGAGTCCCAAGGTTTTTGTTAGGACTACATTTATGGCAAGATTTACACAATCTGGGCTTTTTCTGTTCCTTTGGGTAAGTTGCCCCACCACACATCAACAGGGTGTATTCAGATAAAAGATTGACATTGCAATTGGTCTACATTGAGTATGCCTGCGCTAACTGCTTAAACCCTAGTGTGGGCTAAAAATAAAATAAAATAAAATGAAATAAAAATTTAAAAATAGCATGTGTCCATTGGAATGTTGTTGAAAACAGCAAAAATCCATCCATGTGTATTGTCTCTTTGCCACTATGGGGAGACCTCAGTAAGCATCGATTGATAACTATTAGTGCTGACATGTCCGTAGATGTAGACCACAGTTGCCCCTTTTCATCAGTAAAACTTTCTTCATACTGATAAAAAAAATTTTAATTTTTACTTTTTTGCTTTTACTGCCATTCCTAAGGAGTAAAAATAGAATGCCAGGCATTGGTTTCACATGCCTTTAATACCGGCATTCAGTAGGCAGAGGCAGGTAGATGTCCTAATTCAAGGCCAGCCTGGTCTATATAGAGTGAGGTCCAGAACAACTATGGCTACACATAGAAACCCTGCCTTGAAAAACAAAAAAAAAAGACAAAATGAACTAATAATAGACTATTCTCACCTTCAGCTGCATTGTGCAACAGTGATTCTTAACAGTGATGCCCAACAGTGAGTTAAGCAGTAGGGGGAGGGTCCCAGAGAGTTGAAAGTAAGGCAAGAAGCTGGATAGAAGAAAGGATTCTTAGTTAAGAGCATTAGATACTCTTTCAGAAGATCTGGGTTCAATTCCTGGCACCTACAGGGTGGCTTACCATAACATTTAACTCCAATTCTGGGGAAGCCAATGCCTCTACTGGACTCGGCATGCATTACATGCAGGTGGTACACAGACACGCATGCAGGCAAAACATTGATGAACATCAACAAACCATGTAAAAATCTTTTAAAAATAAATAAAGCCGAAGTCTAGAGGGAAGAGATAGGAATCTTGGTCCCTTTGCATTTCATGGATTGCTAGGCCTGTTTCCTAATCAGGTGTGTTCATCCCTTAGCTTCAGTGAGTGTCTGGGTGGTTCTACAGAATTTGGTAGAGTAAAGCAATGTGACATGACCTCCTTTCAATTAGTGCTCCTGAAGAAGTCATTCACCCACTATGGAATTATATTCTCAGGTTTCTGAATGGTTCAACCTGACTGCTTTCAGATGTGCTCACAATTAAGAGCACTTTGTGGGTGGACCTGCCTTCTCTATTTGCTACCTCGAGAGTCCCTAGGCCATATCTTTCTTATTTTATTATTATAAAATTTATTTTACTTTCATATATGCATATGCTTATGTACAAGCTGTGGAAGAGCATTCTGAGACCAGGGAATTTTGTGGAATCCCCTAGAGCTGGAGTCAGATAAGGTTGATTGTGAATCCACCTAACACAGATCCTGGGAACTGAACTCAGGTTCACTGGAAGAGCAACAAGTGCACTTAACCATTGAGCCATCTCCCCAGCCCTCCTTTTTCATTTTCTTGGTCTGTGAATGGGAAAATCCTACTGTACAGATATGAAGGTTAGAAGACATGAGGGAGTTGAGTCTGTCCCTCTACCATGTAGGATCTGGGGATTGGCTCAGCATGTCAGCCTTAGCAGCAAGTGCCTTACTTACTGAGTCATCTCTTTGGCCCACCCTGGTTGTATTATCACTTAGAGAATCACCCTATCACAGTTGGGAGCGGTAGTCTTCAAAATACAATGGCCAATGGTGATTAAGTTTGAGTAGGGAACAATCTGGCATTTCCCCCTCTTTTTCACATTTCCTGGTCACCAAGAGCTTCCTGCTGCTGAACTGCTGTCCCCCTCTGTCCTCTCTCTGTACTCTGCAAGCACAAACTCTGAGTCCCATGTCAAGCTCTTATCTTAGGAAATTATATATATTTTCTGAGTTCCCCTCCTCTTATCCACCATCAACTCATGGTCACCTCACCTTTGTGTCAGGACACAGGTCTGAAGCTTTAGCCCAGATTCCCACACCCATAATCAGGCCACATCTCTTGCAGCCCACTCTAGAACAGAGTGTAGGAGCTGTCTGTGCTGTGACCTGACTGCTCTCAGTTTACAATACTGGGCTACTCCATGCTCCTTGTCACTTACACTACACTGAACTACGTCACATGGTATGAAATTCCCCATCACTGCTAAAAGGTTATAAAAGATCAGACATTCCCTGTGTTCTGGGGATCAATGATGCTACCCACAAATGGAGAGTATTCTCAGAAGAGGCTCCTCAACTTCCCTCCATGATCACTCACATGGTCGCTATTTCTCATTCTCTCTCTCTCTCTCTCTAGTGCTCTCTTATTTTCAAAGCTTTTAAAAGTACTTCTTTTAGAATTTTTCTACATGCATATTGTATTTACATTACATCCTTTCCACCCAACTGTCTCCCACCCTACCTCCTCCTAGGATTTTGACTCCTTCTCAACTTCATGGATATTTCTTTAATTATGATTATTATTACATATATATTTATGTATAAATCAATAAATATATAAATGCAATCTGACGGGTCCATTTAGTGTTGCCCATGTGCATACGTGTTTGTGGTTGACCATGTGGGATTAGATTACTTATCTGGGGCTCTGGAGAACACTGACTCTCCCTCTCTCAGAACTCATTATCTGGAACTCTTTAAGTAGGAGGGGAGTCTCTTGAGATTTCCCCATGTATTATCCTGCTATGTCAATTGGTGTTGTCATTTTTCAAGTCTATTTATGCAGCCATACCATTGAATTTTCTTCTGTGTACCTTCCCCCCCAATATATACATATAGAAGACACAATCTCACAGTAGACATCCTTGTATTCTGCCTCTTACAGTATTTCCAATCCTTTTCTGAGGTGTGCCCCTGAACCTCAAACAAGGGGGTTGTGTTATAGACAGATCAGGTTGGACTGGAAACCCCATATTGTGTCTCTTAATTAGGGTTTTATTGCTGTGAAGAGACATGGAGGCCATGGCAACTCTTACTAAGGAAAACATTTAATCAGGGCTGGCTTACAGTTTCAGAGGTTTAGTACATTATTTCTTGACAAAAAGCATGGTGCTATACAGGCAGGCTTGGAACTGGAGAAGGAGCTGAGAGTTCCACATCTTGATCCTCATGCAGCAGAAGGAGACTGCACACAATGGGAGTGACTTGACTATGTGAAACTTCAAAACCTGCCTCCACAATGACAAACTTCCTCCAACAAGTCCACAAATACCCAAACAAAGCCACACCTCCTAGAAGTGCAACTCCCTAAGGGCCAAGAATCCAAAGCATGAGTCTAGGGGAACATTCCTATATGTACCACCTGTGGTGATATATTGTGTAGCCTAATAAAATTTACCTGAAGATCAAAGAAGCAAACAAGTCCCAGCCACCACCTCTTACATCACCAACTCCTCAGCCTGAAAGAGCCTCAGCCGATAGACCTCTAGCTGAATGAGCTTCCTCAGCCAAAAAGGCTTCAGCCAAAAGAGCCTTTAGCGGAAGGGGACACTTTTGCCAAAAAAAAGCCTTTAGTTCCTCTCTCCTCACACTTTATATACTTTTCTCCACCCAGCCGTCACTTCCTGGGATTAATGGCGTGTGTGCTTCCTAGTACTGGGATTAAAGGTGTGTGCTACCATTGCCTGGCTCAGTTTTCTCTCCTAGACTGAGTCAATCTCGTGTAGTCCAGGGTGGCTTTGAACTCACAAAGATCCAGGTGAATCTCTGCCTCCTGAGTGCAAGGATTAAAGGTGTGTGCTACCACTGCCTGGCATCTATGTTTAATCTAGTGGCTTGTTCTGTTCTCTGATCTTCAAATAAATTTTATTATGGTACACAGTATATCACTACAACCACCCAGCATCCATTGTTCACTGCATTTGAATTCAATTTGGGTTTCCTTGGTGACCTCTGTCTGAGGGAAAAAAAAACAGAAAAAAAACCTTCGATGGGCTAGAGTGACATTTGTACATTTGTCTGTGGGAATAAGGATGTGTATTTAGAATGAACCTAGGAATTAAACTGGTTTAGGAAAGTGGCCATTATAGGTTCTCCTCTAGGATGCATAACATTAGTATCCATGTACAGCTGACTGCATTCCAGTACCAGCTGTGATTTCCCTCCTTTTGTGCATTCTGGAGTCCAGTTAGACAGTTTCTGGTTACCTGCAAGAGATAACTGACACTCTCACACATTTAGGGATATCTTTCCTTGCTGGTCATTGTTGCCATTTGTAGGGAGCTCAACTGGGGAGGACAATTGATTGTTTTCCTCTGCTGTCACCAGCTTGCATGGAATCGTCAAGTACTATAAGGTCTAATCCTCAGAGAGGAGGGTTCTGCATCAGATCCAGCTAGATTCTGCTGTACTCATGGATCATTTCCTCATCCAGTCATCATCAGAGGCTTCCTTTGGCAGCAGATGGGAAGAGAACAGATGCAGACACCCACAACTGATACCATGTGTGTGTTGGGTAAAAGGAAGTACTATAAGGTGTAGTCCTCAGAGAAGAGATTTCTTCCTCAGCTCCAGCTAGATTCTGCTGTATTTGTATGCCATTTCCTCATCCAGTCATCATCAGAGAGGCTTCCTTTGGCAGCAGATGGGAAGAGAACAGATGCAGACACCCACAACAGATACCATGTGTTTAGGGGAAAAGGTCAGCCAAAGAACACACTCTGGCCCTGAAACCAGAGCCAAAAGGTTATAAAGGACCAGTGAAAGAAAAAAGAGTCAAAGAAATACACCCTGGCACTGACCAACTCAGTATGAAAACCAACCAATTCCAGAGCATAAAAACCACACAATCCCTGCGCACAAATTCCACTTAGTTTCTAAGGTTATCCAAGCTCGGGGATATCAATCCAATCAACTCCCACCCTGAAAATCTTCACCCTGGAAAAATGCTGCCCCTAAAAAACTGTACCTGTTCAGTTTGAAGCTGCCTTTTTCCACCTCGGCAGAGGCAGCTACACTCCTGGATTCCTCCCTACCAATAAATCTCTTGAATGAAGTTAGAGTGAAAACCTTCTTTCATCTGAGTGGAGCTGGGCAGAGAAGTAACAGCAGTTCTGAGAAGGAGCAGAACTGCTACATTTCTGCAGGGAGGGTCCCTTAGCAGAGCAGAGCAGAACTGTAATGGTTCTTGCTGGAACAGGAGCAGAATTGCTACAACTCTACAGGGAAACTCCCTTAGCAGAGCAGAGCAAAGCAGAGCAGGACTGTAAAGGCTCATCTGGAGAAGAGCAGAACTACAACATTCCTGCAGGGATACTGTGCCCTACTGGAACAGAGCTGCAGGTATTGCCTGGCTTCCTACCAGGATACCTTACCCTACCAAGCTGTAGGTGTCATCTGGTTTCTGACAGTCAGGAGACATTTCTGTTCAGAGCTATAGGTATCATCTGGCTTCCAGTGGCCAACACACATTCCCCTTCACAGCTCTAACACTTACAGGTATTACTTTGATTCAAGTGGCCAGGATAACTTCCCTTCAGATCTGTAACACCTACAGGTATTGCCTGGCTTCTAATGGCCGGGATACATTTCCATCCAGAGCTGTAACACTTAAAATGTGGACAGTCTAAATTGGAATGTCTCCATCAAATCTATCCCCTCAGAGCTCCAGGAATCCCTCAGAAGAGGAGGCAGAACCAGTATAAGAGCCAGAGAACATGGAACACCCCAGGAGGACAAGGCCCTGTTAATCAACTAAGCAAGGCACATATGAACTCACAGAGACCAAATCAGCATGCCCAGGGCTAAATGAGTCAGCAGCAGGTCCTCTGCATGTTTATTATAGCTATTACCTTAGTATTTTATGAGACTCTTATGTCTGTTCTTTTGCTCCTGTTGGGTTGCAGGGTCCAACAACAATATATTAGTTTTTGTCTCATCTTAATAAATTGTTTTTCATATTTTATTGTTATCTCTTGAGGCATATCCTTCTCTAAGTAGTGGAGCCCCCATAGTAGGGGATATGGAAAGGAACTGGGATGTGTTGAGAGACTGGAAACTATAAACAGTATACATTGGGTGAGAAAAGAGTATATTTTCAATAAAAGGGAAAAAGTTCATTCTTTTTTATTATTAATAAATTTTCTGTTCATTTTACATACCCAACACAGGTACCCCTCTCTTCCCTCCTCCCCCCATCCTTCTTCACCCCAACCATCCCCTATTTCTACCTTCTCCAAGGTAAGGACTCCCATGTGGAGTCAGCAGAGCCTGGTACATTCAGTTGTGGCAGTTCCAAGACCCTCCCCTTGACCCAAGGCTGTGTAAGTTGTCCCACCATAGGCACTGGGCTCTCCATGAGAAAACTGGGGTTGGGAAGACAATGGAGGGTAGGTAATGGAGGATGAGAATATAAGGGAATAGGATGATTGATCTGGAACAGGGACAGAGTGGGAGAACAAGGGAAGATACCATGATAGAGGGATACATCAAGGAAACAGGGTGCTAGAGAATTTCCCAGGAATCCACAAGCATGACCCCACCTTAGACTACTAGAAATAGTGGAGAAGGTGCCTAAACTGGCCTACTCAGTTTAGGTGATCACTCAATATTGGTGAATACCCTACCTTTCATCACATAGCCTCCATCCAGTAACTGATGGAAGCAGATGCCAAGATTCACAGCCAAGCATCAGGCTGAGCTCTGGGAGTCCAGTTGAAGAGAGAGAATATGAGCAAGGGGAGTCAAGATCACGATGGGGAAATGTACAGAGACAACCAAACCAAATTAGTGGGAACTCATGAACTGTGGACCAATAGCTATTGAGCCTCCATGGGACTGGACTAGGCCCTCTGCATAGGTGAGATAGTTGTTTAGCTTGACCTGCTTAAGGGGCCCTTGGTAGTGGGATTAGGATCTGTCCCTGCTGCATGAGTGGGCTTTTTGGAGCCCAGTGCCTATGGTGGGACACCTTACAAAAAGGTCATTCTTCAAAGTGATTAATGGCATTGACAACATTTTATCAGATTAACTTTGTTTTTAAAAGAAGTGAAATTTGAGGCCTTGCTGTCCATTTTTCAGATTACTAAACTTTCTATGATTACCCAATAGTGATGGCGGTAGCTGTAGACTGACTTACATGAAACAGACAAATACCCAGAGATCCAGCATCTACAGAGGTGGAAGCATGGAGAAACACAAAACTGATTCCATTTCTAACTCATAAGACTGAATCAATAAAGACGTTTGACAAATTTGAACAATTGGTAATGATGAAAATGACAAACTAGGGGTAGAGGATAGGCCCAAGAAGCAGGGGCACATGTGAAACACCACAGCCAACTCGGTACTCAGTGGGGACACTGACTGCTTTCCCTCGAAGAAGAGGATCAACACAAAAATGCTGCGGTGGCCACTTTTCTTCCGTATTCTCCTAAATGTCCTAGACAGAGCAATTAGGCAACACAAATAAATAAAATGTCGCCAGTTAATTGGCTATAAAATAGATCTTCAGATGATATGAACTTATTTTTGGAAATCATAAAGATTCTTCACATGTTTCTGGAACTGGTGAACAAACACACCCATCTGAGCTCTACTTCAGTAAACTATTATTACCATAAACAATTAGATGTCCTGTTTTGTCACACGCATAGAGAAGCTAAGTAACACGGAAGACTCAAGTGGGACCCATGTATCTCCCTGGGAAAAAAAAAGAAAGAGAAAAGATTTTGTAGATGGATGAGGGGTATTTGGGAATGAGAAGAGGAGGAAACAGTTGGGGAAAGGTAAGATAGGAGGAGAGAGGACTTGCAGTTATGACTGGAATGGTGGGACATTTTGAGAGCAATATGGAAACCTACTACAGTGGAAACTCCCTGGAATCTGTAAGAGTGACCCTAGTAAAGACTCCTGGTAGTGAGGGAAGGTAGCCTGAACCAGCCATCTTCTATAACCACAGAAGACTTCTAGATGTGGGACTGGGATGCCAATCCAGCCAGAAAACATTTGATCTACAGTCTGTCCTTCCTGAAATAGGTACTGGTGTAATAGTGGAAAAGAATTTGTGGGAGTGGCCAACCAATGACTGGCCCAAATTAAAGCCCATGCCATAAGAGGGAGCCCAGATCTGACTCTGCCTGGCTGGCCAGGAATCAGAGGCAGGACAGTCCAAAAATTCAGAATAGAATCAAACGTGACTAGAAAAACATTTCAATGAAATGATTACTAATAATATTCTGTTATACTAGTAGATCAGTGTCCAGCCTAATAGTCATCAAAGAGGCATCATCAAGCAACTGATTGGAACAAATGCAGAGACACACAGCCAAACACTTGGCTGTACCAGAGGAACCTTAGAGAATAGGGGAATGGTGGATTGTAGTGACCAGAGGGGACAAGGACACCATGAAAACATGAAAGACAGAAACAATTAAGCAGGGCTTAGAAAGGAGCAAAAGACTGAAGAGATAATCACAGACCCTGTGTGGGCTTTTCCTTGGGCCTCTGCATGTACATTATGGTAGTATAGATGGGTATAGTGGTAGTGGGTGACATCTCTGACTCTTTTGCCTGCCTTTTGGGTCATTCCTTTCACAGCTCTGATATGAGGGATTGTGACAAGTCTAATATAACTTGCCATGCCATGTTCTATAGATATCCCTGGGAGGCCTGATCATTTTTTGAAGGGAAACAGAAGAGGAGTGGATCTAAAGTAGAGGGGAAGTGGGATTTAGGGAGGAGTAGGGGGAGGGGAAACTGTGGTCAGGATGTAATATATAAGAGGAGAATAAAAAAGGAAAGAAACACATATTAGCAGGAAAAATACTCATGTGCAAGGTCCTACTGTGAATGCTACTCTCAGGATGAAAACAGTATGATCTGTCCTTACGTGAAGGATTTTACATCTGTGCACTAAACAAACTGTGGATCAAAGCTATTTAGAAACCAGCTATGTCCACAGTGAAACATGGGCAGACCCTTCTCCTGTCACTCTTCCTCACTTCACATGGGTGATGGTGTGCAGGCGGCATTGGGCCTAGGTGAATTAGTTAAACATGGAATGTATTTGAGCGTATGAGAGCATGTTTTTCTCAAAGCAAACAATGCACCATTTTCACAGCAGACTCAGAGCATCCAAAACTTTGAGGGATCCTGAAATTAGTTCTCAGGAATTCTGAGGGATCTCTATATACTTAAACCACAACCTAAGACCTTCGAATTTTTGTTTACCGTATTGATGTCTTTATTTTCCTTTTAAGACAACCTCACTTTAAATCTTGGCCATCTTTGTACACAGGTGTATCCCAAGATTATAGGCATGAGTCATCATGCTGGCTGTACCTGAGTAGACACTGATCAGTTTCACCACATAACTTTTCTCCATTACATACCCTATTGATAAAGAAATTACCAACTCCACGGTAAGAGGAGAGGAGAGGTCACTACTCATCATGGCCAGAAGACTGGGGGACTGGTCTTCAAACTGAATCGGTTGGAGACCTCACACTTATACTCTCCAGCATTCTCTCTTTTGACGGAATCTATTCTGAGTCCACACTTTGTCGGGGACAGAGTCATACTCTCTGTGAGCTTCAAATTCTGGTTATTGAAGATCCAACGGATGGAGATATCAGTGTCGGGTGAAATGCAGGAGAAGGTCACAGATCTCTGCCCTGCGATTACGGTGTCAGTGATCCGCACAAAGGGTTGGGTCACATTCTCTGTGAAGAAACAGATGAGGGTACTAAATGACAGTAGTCCAGAGAGCTCAACCAGGCTGACTTTAGTTCATACTTTATAAAGCTTCCAGGGGGAGAATTTGGAGTCATTGCTATAGACATATCTTGTGCTTTAGATCTGCCACCTAGGGACTGTGTGACCCTGACTCAGGCACTGTTTCCTGCATCTTAGTTTCCCTGTAATAGCACACACAGTTCATGATCATTGCTATGTACATGAATTAAGCTTAGTTATGAGCAATGGTCTGACCTTGGGATGGGGAGCTGCTCATATCAGCAGCATGTGTTACTATTGACCTGCAGAAGAGAATGTCCTAGGCTGGACCCCTGAGGAGAAGGCAGAATCTGGAGTATCTGCCTCCTCTTCCCTCAGTGCCTTGACCTTCCTGTGAAGTCTCATAAGCCCATGAGAATGATAGGCTAATGGCCCAGTCACATGTCCACTGAGCCTCAGGAGAAGGAGATGCACAGGTGACCTATGAACTGCAGCTGTCATGGCAGTGCAAAGATGGTTCCACACTCTATAGGATAATCAGCCCCATGACTGGACAGTCAGTAAAGCCTTCTTCCCTGTCAGCTCTCACAAGAAATATAAACAAACATAAAAAAAAGCTCCCCAGTGTCACCTTGTGTCCAGCCAGGGGCAAAGTTTTGGAGTTGGGGGTTCCTGGTTCTCTCTGTGAGAATCCCTTTGGCTTCCTCAGCCAGGGACTGCTTGATGTCCACAGATTCTTTATGGGGACATGTGCTGGTGAGAGCTCTAAGTGTCTGGGCTACAGCTGATATCCTAGGGCTGATTTTACCCAGTACAGCTCCTCTGTTCTGCAGGTAATGAGAGGTGAGGGGTTCTGATCTATTACACTTTGTCTACCCCATGTGTGTCCTGCAGTAGTGGCCCAAGCCCCTGTGGGAGCACACAATGAAGTGGGGGAGAGAGCAGGCACAGGCCAGTCTTGACAGTTTAGGGTATGAAGTTGGATAAGCCACCCCCAGCAGTTGGAGACCAAAGAGAGTCACTTACTCTTTACATGAAGTTCCACCTCTGCTTTTTCAATTTCAGAATCTTTTGTTGAAAAGACTAGTGTGTACTTTCCATTATCTTTCACAGTGACACCCCGGAGCATCAGGGATCCATTATTGTACAACATCCATCCTCTTTTTCTGTATGTAGGCCACCAAGAGACAGAATTCCTGTTTCTGTAGTATTGTACAATTCTAGGATTCAGGCCAATATACCAGTAAAAGGCTTCCACATCTTCTGGAAGATTATGAACTTCGAAAAGAACGCTTTCCCCTTCAGCAGGATACCGAGGCACTGGTTGGATCATGAGTGGGGAGGAAGTGAGAGGGTTACAGAACACAGAAAGGGGAGCTGGGAGGGAAAAGAGAAAAAAGCCATCACATGGGGATCATTGTGCTTGGTGAAAAGATAGTAACAACCATCCTGAGCAGATGGATTCGTCACTCAGCCTAGAGTTGCAGGTGTATGTGTGTGTGTGTGTGTGTGTGTGTGTGTGTGTGTGTGTGTGTGTGTGTGTGTGTGTGTGTGTGTAGCCCACTTAATGAAGGGCAGTAACATTACTTCCTCCTTTCCAACAGTGCTCCTGAAAGTGTCATCTCCCTTGCATGGTACTGTTCCCTTTGTTATCTGCATGGCTGTTCCCTCACTGCCCTCAGTCAGACACTGAACACATTCATGCACACTGGGGTTTGAGATGATACCTCCCCTGAACTCAACAGGCCTGGAACTTTCATGTTTTGGTTTATATTTCAGTTTCTTTTGAGGCAACACTCAATTCCTGATCCCACCTAATAGATGCACTTGCTACTCTGTCTAGTATCCCTTAGGTCTGGGGCTGTGTGGGGCCTGGGAGCAGTCTCATCTTCAAGGCAGGCTCAGGTCTTTAAAAGGCTTGGGTACTAGGCTGACTGGTTTTATGACAACTTGACACAGGCTACCGTCATTTTGAAAAACAAGGCCTTAGCTGAAAATGTCACCAGATTGACCCATGGGCAAAACTACAGTAAATATTTTTTAACTCAGGATTGATGCAAAAGAATCCAAACCAATGTATGCAGTTCAAGCCCTGGGCTAGGAGTCCTGGATGATATAAGAGAGCTGATTGAGCAATTATAGAGAGCAAGCAAATAGGAAGGACTCTTCAGTGGCCTCTGTACCAGCTCCTGGATTTTATTTATGACACTCTCAATTTGGAGTTAATAAATACCCCAGTTTGACATGGATGTTTTAAAACCATTGTTCCCTACCAGCTTTGTAAGAGGAAAGCATTAGAAAAATGCTCCCTTGCATCACTTTAGTCCAGCCTTGGAAGAATGACAGCTTTCAGGGATCCCTGGTCTAGAGCCCCAAGAGCCTGGGCTGACGCTGACATCTTAGGCTGATTTACTGTCCATCAAGGTCTTCCCTGATACAGGTGGAGTCAGAAGATGGAAGATGATCTATGCCCACTTGTCTCTACCAGTGTGTCCTGCGCTAAGTGCTCAAACCTCCCTGTGGGGACACAGTGCAGAAAGGAGGGAGACACAGGCTAAGCATGACAGTCCCATGTGTCTAAGCCCCACCCAGCACTGGATAATCACAGAGAATCACTTACCATCCACCTGGACTTTCACGGTTGTTTCTTCAGTTTCCAGAAAGGTTCTCTGAAATTGTATAAGGTACGATTCTTCCTGAGTGACACTGCGAAGCAGCAGGGTTCCATCACTATACCATGTCTCTCTGCCACTGTATGCAGGGCCCAGCTGAATTGATTTCTTGTTTACCATATATCGGCCAACCTCAACTTTCGTGAATGAATTAATCCATTTGTACCAGATAAAGTCTACCATATTCTCCGGTGGATTGCGAACAAGTAGAAAAACACTCCCCCCATGAGGAACAATGGGTGGCACTGACTCAACAGTGGGCCTGGGAGAGGTGGTAAGGCGTCCACAGGTCCAAAGGATGTCTAGAAGGAAAGAGAGAGATCCATCTAAATAGGAACTTTTGTATTTGACTGACATGAGGCCTCATGTCCTGAGCAGCTGTGTCCACTGCTCATCCTAGGTGTGTGACTGTCTCCCTGGCCTACCTGGTGGAGGTCGTCATGTGACCCCCATGTTCAGAGTCCCCACACCTGTCATTTTCACTCAGTTGTGCTCTCTCCTCAGTTGTCAACGTGGCCCTGTCTTACTGCCATCAGACCCCTGCTCACATTTACAGTGTTGGTGTTGGGGTGATGCCTGCCGGACCTCTTCCCCTGCAGATCCTGCATCTTCACTCTCTGACTTGGTTATCACTGCTATTATGTTCCTCTTGGGCTTCCAATCAACACCTGACTTCTCCTTCTAGATTTTTTTTCAAGTCCATGAAGACTGAGGCATCAAAAAGAAACTTTATTTGTCTTATTTAAAAAAAATACTGCATGGAAAAAACTTGGATATCTGTAGAGAATGAATAAATGAATGAATGAATGAATGAATGAATGAATGAATGAATAATGTTCTAGAACCCTGTATGCCCATAGATTTATTTAATAGTTCATAGGCTAGGGGATACAGTATTGAATCAATCCATTTCCTTTTTTTTATACTAGTTCACATATTATATCTGCATGTGAGCTTGTATCAGGACCAGTCTCAGTGTGGGTGGGTGGGTGCAGGACACAGTACTTGAGTGGAGGTCAGAGGACAACTTGGTTCACGGGCATCAGATTGTCAGAAAAAGAAGCAAATGCCTATATCCATTGGCCCATGTCACTGGTCCACACCAGATTGATTTTTTTTTATTTATGACATCAAGCTGAGAATATTCTTCTTCAGAATATTGGGGCCATGCCTATTAATTCTGTGTAAGAACAATGTCTCTCCCAACCTTGCCTTTTACTGTTCTCCTTTACTGCTTAATATTAACATTGTTGAGCCTCTGGACTGCCCTGTCTTCTCCCCTACAAACACTGAAACTCTTCTCATGTCCTTGTCCCTCTTAGGAGACTCCAGACAGTAGGTCAGTCCTCTCCCCTCACACACAGTCAACTCTTGGTCTCCTCGCCTGTGAACAGGAGCCCATGAAAGGAGATACATCCTTTGCAGAAGGAAACAGGGAGCGCTTCTGTGGTGTCAGTAGCCTGATCTGTCTTCCCTCTGTGGCACATCTGCTCCAGCACAGCTCCCAAGCTTTGCTGTCCTTCCCTCATCTGAGCTGAGCCTCTTCCCAGGAAGGAGCACCTCCCAGAGTGCCAGGGGCTGTGTGTGGGGCTGCCTTCAAAACACTGCTCTGCACCTCTCCACTCTCAGTACTGCCTGGTATCCTCTCCCCTTCTCTCCTTATGTTTCTGTCCCCTAGAACACACACTGAGAGACAAGGGTAATGACCTTCCCTGTGACATGAGAGAATGACATCTGACCCTGGGGCTGCACCCTGCTGTGACTTAGCCTTGGTCTCTAGGCACCAAAAGGGAAAATCTGTACACCTGTGTGACACAGAAACCCAGCTGGGCACCCAGTCTGCCCTGTGTTCTCAATGCTAAGCAAACATGGAGTTTGCTCCTAGATGGAAAGTGACAGAGATATTTGTGAGGCCCCAAAGGAACCAGCTGAGTGATGTGCGGAGAAGAGAACAAACCTGCTCTCAATGGAGCCACCAGTCAAAGTTCTGACCCAGGTCAAAGGCCCAGGATGTGTCAGGAATCTCACACCTGGGTGTGTGGGAGGAGGAGCTGTCAGATCAGCAAGGCCTATAGCCATTTCCTGGACATGTGAGCTCCTTTGTCCCAGGCAAGATTTCAAGACCATGCTCACTTCCTCTGTTTGCTGAGCTGAGTAATGGGTCTGCCCATGTGCATCGTGGTCTTTCTGAGATAACTTGGACCTCTGTCTAACTGATTGCCCTTGGATATTTTATATTTCCCAAAGGAAACACATAAAGGGGAAAATGGAACATGATCACGTGGCAGTGTAGCAGACACATTAAGAAGCCAGTAGGGATCAAGGACCTCAACATAAATCCAGCTACTCTGAACCTGCTAAAAGAGAAAGTAGGAAGTAGTCTTGAACGCATTGGCGTTGGAGACTGCTTCCTAAATAGAACACCAGTAGCACAGACTCTGAGAGAAACAATCAATCAATGGGACCTTTTGAAACTGAGAAGCTTTTGTAGAGCAAAGGATACGGTCAACAAGGCAAAGCGACAGCCTACAGAATGGGAAAAGATCTTCACCAACCCCACATCTGACAGAGGACTGATATCCAGAATATATAAGGAACTCAAGAAATTAGACATCAAAATGCCCAACAGTCCAATTAAGAAATGGGCTATAGAACTAAACAGAGAATTCTCAACAGAGGAAACTCAAATGGCCGAAAGACATTTAAGGAATTGCTCATCATCCCTAATCATCAGGGAAATGCAAATCAAAACAACTCTGAGATACCACCTTACGCCTGTCAGAATGGCTAAGATCAAAAACACTGAAGACACCTTATGCTGGAGAGGATGTGGAGCTAGGGGAACTCTCCTCCACTGCTGGTGGGAATGCAAGCTTGTACAACCACTTTGGAAATCAATATGGCGCTTTCTTAGAAAATTGGGAATCAATCTCCCCCAAGATCCAGCTATACCACTCTTTGGCATATACCCAAGAAATGCTCAACCACACCATAAGAGCACTTGTTCAGCTATGTTCATATCAGCATTGTTTGTAATAGCCAGAACATGGAAACAACCCAGATGCCCTTCAACTGAAGAATGGATAAACAAAATGTGGTACATATACACAATGGAATACTACTCAGCAGAAAAAAACAATGGCATCATGAGGTTTGCAGACAAATGGATGGATCTAGAAAAAATCATCCTGAGTGAGGTAACCCAGACTCAGAAAGACAAACATGGTATGTACTCACTCATAGCAGGATACTAGACATGAAACAAGGATGAATTGTCTGCTACTCACATCACCAGGGAGGCTACCCGGAAAACAGGACCCCAAGAAAGACACAGGGATCGCCCAATGACAGAGAAATGGAATGAGATCTACATGAACAGCCTGGACAAGAGTGGGGGTAATGAAAGGCGAGGGTCGAGGGAAAGAGAGCTTGGGGGAGCGGGAGATCCCAGCTGGATCAACAACAGAGAGGGAGAACAAGGAATAGGAGACCATGGTAAATGAAGACCACATGAGAACAGGAAGAAGCAAAGTGCTAGAGAGGCCCACAGAAATCCACAAAGATACCCACACAACAGACTGCCGGCAATGGTCGAGAGACAGCCCAAACTGACCTACTATGGTGATGGGATGGCCAAACACCCTAATTGTTGTGCTAGAAACCTCATCCAACTACTGAGGGATCTGGATGCAGAGATCCATGACTAGGCCCCGGGTGGATCTCTGGGAGTCCAATTAACGAGAATGAGGAGGGTTTATATGAGCGAGAATTGTTGAGACCAAGGTTGGATAAAGCACAGGGACAAATAGCCAAATGAATGGAAACACATGAACTATGAACCAATGGCTGAGGGGTCCCCACTGGATCAGGCCCTCCGAATGGGTGAGACAGTTGATTGGCTTGATCTGTTTGGGAGGCATCCAGGCAGTGGGACCAGATCTTGTGCTCATTGCATGAGTTGGCTGTTTGAAACCTGGGGCCTATGCAGGATTGTTTGGCTCGGCCTGGGAGGAGGGTACTAGACCTACCTGGACTGAGTCTACCAGGTTGACCTCAGTCTGTGGGGAAGGCTTTGCCCTGGAGGAGATGGGAATGGGGGGGGGCGTTGGGGGGAAGGTGAGGGGGACGGGAGGGGGGAGAACAAGGGAATCCATGACCGATATGTAGAACTGAATTATATTGCAAAATAAATTAAAATAAATTAAAAAAAAAGATAAAAAAAAAATCTGGAAGGACCTGGAGGAGGCGAGAATATGATCAAATATATTCAAATTTAAAAATTGTTTTTGAATAATAAAAATATTTTAAAATTAAAAAAAAAGACTACTAGTATATATTTGAATAAAACCAAGGAAATAGAAAAAAAAAAAAAAAGAAGCCAGTAGGTCTGAGAATGCTGGGTCCATAATTGCCAGATCTGAAAAAAGGAGGGTGGAACCAGGCTACTAGATAATGTTCTGATTCAGGCAAATTCTTTTCCACTTGTTTATTGTGTGTCCTGACGCCACCCATGGTGATCACTAGAGCAACTGCAGTTCATGTCTGGGGAGCGGTCAGATCAGCAAGGCCTATAGCCATTTCCCTACAGGAGACAATTCCCTGAGCTGGACCCCAGAGGACACTTGTCAGGAGAACCTGTGTCCTCTATCCCTGTCCTTGGTTGCCCTGACCTTCCTGTGAAGTCTCATAAGCCCATCAGAACATAAAGGTAATGGCCTGGGCACCTGTCTGGCTAAGCTCTCCTTGTTCAGTCTCTGGAGAAGATGTCCAGGGAACCTAGACTAACTAAATCGCTCATGACAATGCACTGGCTGGTTCCAAAGGTGCAGGACTTGGACTACTAAAAAGCATTGTTCCCTGCCATCAGGAAGTCAATATCCAACCTTTGTGAAATGCATCTCAGGCCTAGTTGGAGCAGAGTCTGGAACAGAGGTCTGGAACCAAGACATCCTGGTTCTCACATCTCTGTGAGGACCTCAAATTTTCCTCTACCAGGCCCAATGTTGATTCCATCAGGGTCTTTCTCAAGGACACATTCCCATGAGAACCCCAAGACTCTAGACAGAGGCTGTTATCCTGGGCTGAGTTACCCACCATCCATTAACCTGTCTGTAAAGTGAAGTCAAATGAAGGACTGTGATCTATTACCATTATTCTACACCATGTGTGTCCTGCACTGAATACTAAAACCCCAGCATGGGAATGCAATGCAGAGGGGAGGAAGGCACAGGACACTCTACTATGTGTGTCCAATGGAATGAACGCCACCAGGAGCCCAGAATTCACAAAGAATGACTTACTGTTCACGTAGAGGTATGTGCCTATTTGTGACACAGTATCTGTGCGTCTATGAAAAGCTCGTAGAGAATAGATTCCTGTGTCCTTCTGGTTGACATTTTGGATGAGCAGGGATCCATTGCCATACACTGTCTCTCTACCACTGTGAAAACGCCCTGGCACACTTAAATTTTTGTTTGGTATATATACTATGATTGCATCATTCATGCTTGTTGCCCCTTTGATCCAGGCGAAGGATAGAAGATTCTTTGGCAGATTGCGGACATGGAAAAGGATGCTGTCTCCGTTGGCCACATTGGGTGGGACAGTTTCCACAGAAAAACGATCAGTGGATGAAAGGTGCCAGCAGGTTAAAATGGAGGCTAGAAGGGAACAGAGAGAAAGCATCAATATTGAGCGGATGTGATCACCACTCTGCTTAGGTGTGTGGTTAACGGTGTGACCACACTTGGTAGACATGAGCAACATGACTTCCATTCCCTCAGAACCTCTGACTGTGTTATTAACTCTCTTAGGAATCCTCTGCTCAGGTGTCTGCCTGGATCCCCACTCAGCAGTGTGAAGAACAATGCCTCTCTGAACTCCTCCCCTGGAGAGTCCTCACTTTCTGTGGTTTTCCTCTCTTCCCTTTGTGATTCCAGTCAACCCATGACTTCATCTTGCAGATGAGCTGACATCAGGTCCACTAGAACAAGGACATTGTGAGGACAGGTATTAGTTCAGTTAAGTTCCTGGAAAAGATTCAAACAAGAATGGATAAAGGAAAAGAGATGGAAAATAGGAAGGAAGGAAGGAAAGAAGGGAGGAAGAGAGGGACGAAAGAAGGAAGGAAGGAAAGAGGAATGTGTCCCCATGGGATTATCTACATAGTTCCCAACTTTGGAGTTAATGACAATAATTATATTAAACTGTGATTTAAGTTATCTTAGATTTACTCATGTATTGTATATGTATCTTTCTCAAGGCAGGTGTCTTGATGTATGTATGTGAAAGGTATGCCACAAATCTGTGTGGAGGGAAATGTCTCAGTCACGTGTGGGTATATGTCACATCACCTGTGTGGACTGAGGGGGTCTTAGTTCGCTCATGTGCAGGTGCATGCTACAGCACCTGTGTGGAGGGCAGAGAAGAGCCTACAGGGGTCTGTTCTCTCTATCTGCCCTGTGGGAGCTAAGTGTTAAATTCAGGTTTTCATGTCTCCACACACTGAGCCATTTCAAAGACCCATTCCTTCTTGATTTCTATTTGGAGTCACCTAGTCATAGTTTGGGACATCAATCTTCAGAACATTGCAGCCAATGTACTGACTATGGACACAGAGTGTTTGAAGCTTTTCTCTTCTCCTCATCACCTCCTACTGCGGAGAATCTCAGGCTGCTGAGCCTCTGTCCCTCACTGTACCTTCTGCCCTATGACTGCAAACAAAAACCTGAGTCTCCTCTCAGGCTCCTGTCCTCTTTAGGACACTCTAGCCTGCCTCCTGTTTCCTTTCCACCCACACAGTAAGAGAGTGCGTACACTTACCTGTGAACAGTAGCCCTTGCCAGGGGGTGCAGCCCTTGCAGGGAATCATAGAGGACACCTCCATCTCCCTTCTCACTGTGCTGTCCTCCCTCTGAGGAGAAGAGATACAGCTCTAGCAAGGTGCTCAGGCTTTGCTGTCCTTGTTTCCTTTGAGATGAGTTTCCTCCCAGACTGGAGAACTTCCCAGACCCCAATGGACTGTTGGTGGTGGGATCTGAGTCCAAGGCACTGCTCAATCGCTTCTACTCTCAGTGCTGTCCCACATCCCTCTCAACTTCCCTTTATGTTTCTCCTCCAATAAACATATTGAGCAACAAGGCTGATAAGCATCCCCATGCCCTCAGAGAACAATGGGTCATCCCAGGGCTGAAACTTGCTGTATCTTGCCTTGGGTCTGTCAGGACCAGAGGGAGCCTCCATCCTGCCGACGTGTCCTTGTGACACAGAGACCCAGCTGAACATGCAGTCTGCCCTGTGTCAGGACAATGCTCTCAGAAAATGGTATTTTTTAATCCTAGGAGGAAAGTGACAGAGATGTCTCTGAAGGCTGGAAAGAGACCAGCTGAATGATGACTAGGGATGAAGATGAATCTTTTATCACTAATGTCACCAGCCAAAGTTCTGAACTAGAAGCAGTCCAGGAGCACTTGTGTGAGGAGTCCTCAGGGGAAGAGGTGACCAATTGTCCTTGAAAGGACTGAAGGCTCCATCTTATTATAAAGGGTTTCAAGGCAACATTCCAGCATTATGTGTTGGCTGAGCCATGTGTTGGGTGAGTCCATGTCCTCCCTGATCTTCCTGGGTCAACTTTGACCTTTGCCTATGTGATTCCCTGATGGTAATTCTGTCTTCCCCTATGAGAGATGCCAGGACAGGGGGCGGGGGGATGTTCATGTTTTCCATGCAGAAAGGTGTTTTCAGAAAGAGCAAGCAGCCAGTAGGTCTGAGCAGAGGCTAGGGAGGGAGCTCTGGGTTAATAGGGACAGGGATGAAAACAAGTCTGCTAGACAAGGTCATGCCTGGCTCAGGGAAGCAATTTTCTGACAGTGAATTAGGTCCTGATATCACCCCTTGGAAAGCACTGGGAGAACTGCAATCTCATGTCTAGGGCTAAAGAAGGCAAGGTCAACAAGTCAACTGTGTCCTGCCCTGATACCTTCAACACAGGCAGGATTCAGGTTCTGTCATTCTGTTCACTGTGCTCTCCAGAATTACTAATACCAACTAGAGTAGGATAGGTCTAGGCGGGCTTCCAGATTTGTCCTAGGAAGCCCAGGACTGAAGTTGGAAGCAATGTTATCCAGAAGATGAGCATCCTCAGGAGAAGCATTGTGGTCAGAAAAGGTCAAAGTAAAATCCTTGGACATTTCTCTTCAGACTAAAAAGAGAGGACACAGTTGGGCATGGTGGTCGGTGTATGTAATCACAGCTCTTGGGAGGTAGAGGCAGACAGATCTCAATGAATTCAAAGCTAGCCTAGTCCACTAAGCAAGTTCCAGGACAAATAGAGCTAATAGAGAGAGAAACTTAATCTTGAAAAAAAAAGGAGAGGATATTAATGTAGAGGCTGCACATGAATGTTCTGGCCCATCACTGGTGTCTAAATCCTTCCTTCTCTTTACACACTAGGGTCCTTCACAAGTCTGCTCTTGACTACAGGGAACATTGGTTTAAATGGATGCATCATCTGCTCTTCCCGGTACACTTATCTATGTTTCTTTTTCTCACTTTGATTTTTAAAAAAATACACTGGGCAAAAGCAGCTGAGGGGAGAGTAAAGGGTCCATTTCCTTCTGGGGCTGTGTTATAGTGTAGCACTGAAGGAAGTCAAGGAGAAAACATGCTGCTTGCTGGCTCCTTCACTGGCTCACTCCGTGGCTCATGCTTAGCTTTCTATCTCATACAACCAAGGACCATCTGCCAAGGGATGGTGTTGCACACAGTGGCATGGGCCCTCCTGCACTAACTAAGGCAATCCCTCACAGATATGTCCACAGCCAGACCTGATAAAGACTCTGTTGATACTCTTTTCCCCCAGGTGATGTTGGACTGTGTCAAGGTAACAATTAATACTAACTAGCATTCTGTTTCAAGCTGCTAACTCCTCCTCCTCCACAGGAACATTTCAAAGTGAGTCCCCCATTCTCCAAGGGAGTATCCCTCTTTCTTTGCTGTGGTCATCACATGCCCTTGTGTCCACTGCCCCACACAGCTGGACCCTGAGAGCCAGGGCACAACTCAAGGACATGTACCCTGGGTTTCACTTTTCCCACTTCCCAGATTCTGAGCTCAGGGACACTGTGATGTCCACCACAGAAATTGTGAAGAGTAAGTGAAGCAACATCATCAAAACATTAGTTTCATGCAGTCATTAGTTGGCCACTCCCACAATTTCTGTGATACCTTTACCACAAAACATCTTATAGAAAGGACAAATTGAAGTTCAAAAGTTTTGTGGCTATGTTGGTGTCCCAATTCCTCCACTCTATATCCCCACTATTAGTAGTTTTAGCTAGAATCACCTTCCTAGATTCCTTGGAATTTCAGTTACAATAGATTTCTAGCTCCTCTCAGAGATATCCCCAGATTTCAGTTGTCTACCCCACTATTTTCTCTCTCTCTCTCTCTCCATCATTCCCTCACAAGAGCCCTCCTGTTCCAATCTCCACACCCCCATCCAGATGCCAGCCTCTTTTCACCCATACCATCTATTTTATTTCCACTTCATAGGTGTGGCCTTGCTGGAGTAGGTGTGGTCTTGTTTGAGAAAGTGTGTCACTGTGGAGAAGGGCTTTGAAGTCTCATATATGCTCAAACAACACCCAGTGAGAAAGACAATTTCCTGTTGCTTCTACATCAAAATATAAGGATTCTCAACTCCTATTCCAGGACCATAATGAAACCATGTTGTACCATGATGATAATGGACTAAACCTCTGACAATGTAAGCCACCAAATAAAATGTTTTTCCTATATAATAGTTGCCATGGTCAAGTTGTCTTTTCCAAACAATAAAAACCTAGTTAACACAGGTATGCCCCTTGTATCCCTGATCTCTTCAAGACTTTTATCATGAAGGGGTGCTGGATTTTATCAAAAGCATTTTCAGTATCTAATAAGATGATCGTGTGTTTTTTTTTCTTTCAGTGTGTTTGTGTAGTAGGTCACATTGACAGATTTTTGTATGCTCAACCATCCTTTCATCTCTAGGATGAAGCCCACTATATCATGTCCAATGATATTTTTAATGTGTTCTTGGATGTGGTTTATAGGTATTAGATTAAGTATTTTTGAATCTATGTTCATGAGGGTGATTGGTCTGTAATTCTCTTTATTTGTTGAGTGTTTGTGTGGTTTGGTTATCAGGGTGACTGTGGCCTCATAAAATGAATGTGGCAATGTTCATTCTGTTTCTATTTTGTGGAATAATTTAAGGAGCATTCATCTTAGCCCTTTGAAAGTCTGGTGGAATTCTGTGCTAAAACCATCTGGCTCTGGGCTTTTTCTTCGGTTGGGAGAATTTTAATGAGTGCTTCCATTTCTGGGAGAATATAACTATATTTGAATTGTTTACTTGACCTTGATTTAACTTTGGTAAGCACTATATATTGAAACAATTGTCCATTTCTTTTAGATTTTTCCAATTTTGAAGCACAGGTTTTTGAAGTATGACCTAATGATTCTTTGTGTTTCCTCACTATCTGTTGTTATATCCCCATTTTTGTTTTGCTTATGTTAAATTGAATATTGTTTTCCTGATTTTTAGTTAGGATAGATACGGGTTTGTGTAGGGTAAAACAGCCAGCCAAAGAAACACAACCTGACCCTGAAACCAGAGTCAAAGAAACACACTCTGCTCTGACCAACAAAGCACAAAAACCAAGCAATCCTTGAGCATGAAACCTAAGCTTGTCTAAGCTCAGGGATTGAAATCTGACCATTTCCCACCCTGAAAATCTTCACCCTGGAAAAACTAGGCCACTAAGAAATCCTATATAGGCTCTGTACCTGTTTAGTTTAAAGCTGCCTTTTTCTACCCTGGCATAGGCAGCCACCCTCTGGGATTTCTTCCTCCCAATAAATCTCTTGCAGAAGGCTTGAGTAATGATTACCTTTTTCACCCCAGTGTAGTGGGGCAGAGAAGTAACAACTTTGATTGGAGCAAAACAAAGCTGTAATTGTTCTTGCCAGAGAGCAGCAAAACTGCTACATCTCTTGAGGAAACTATCTTAGCAGAGCAGAGAGGAGCTCTTCAAACTCTCAACTGAGAGGTATAGAACTCATACATTCCCACAGGGAAACCAATCTTCACTGGAACAGAGCTGTGGGTACTGCCTAGCATCCAATGGCTAAAATACCTTTCCCTCATTGAACCTTCTCAAAATTGACCACATACTTGATCACAAAAGCAAGTCTCAACAGTTACAAGAAAATTGAAAAAAAAAACATGGAACAACTCTCTACTGGTATATAACACAGTTTGTCTCTCTTGTTGATTTTCTCAAAGAACCAACTCTTGGCTTCATTGGTTCTTTGTATTGTTCTCTTTGTTTCTATTTTATTGATTTCACCCCTCAGTTTGATTATTTCCTGCTGTTGTCTACTCCTCTTGGATATATTTGCTTGTTTTTGATCTAGAGCTATGAGGTGTGCTGTTAAGTCACTAGTATGAGCTCTCTCTAATTTCTGTATGAAAACACTTAATGCTATGAACTTTCCTGTTAGCACTGCTTTCATTGTGTGCCATGACTTTGGGTATTCTGTACATTGATTTTCACTAAATTCTAGGAAGTCTGATTTCTTTCTTCATTTCTTCCTTGACTCAGTGGTAAGTCAGTAGAAAGTTGTACCATTCCCATGAGTATGTAGGGTTTCTGTTGACATTAAAATCCAGATTTAACCTATGGCAATCTGAAATGATACATGAAGTTTTTTCAATTGTCTTGTATGTGCTGAGACTTGCTTTTGTGACCAAGTAGTAGTCAGTTTTGGGAAGGGTCAATGATGTGCTGAGAAGAAGTGATATTCTTTTGTGACTAGCTGAAATGTTCTGTACATATTTTAGGTCTATTTGAATCATAACATCTGTTAGTTACATTATTTCTCTGTTTAGTTTCTAACTGGACAACCTGTCTATTGGTGAGAGTGGGGCACTCAAAGTTTCACACTACTAATGTGTAGTCTCCACTATTTGATTTGAGTTTGGTAATGTTTCTTTTACAAATGTGGATGCCTTACATTTGGGGTACAGATGGTCAGAATTGAGATGCTATCCTGGTAGATATTTCCTTGAATGCTTATGATATGTCCTTCTCTATCTGTAGCTGGAGATTTCTTCAGTCCCACCAGGGCCCGCAGCCACTCAGACCCAAGTAAACACACAGAGACTTATATTACTTATAAACTGTATGGCCATGGCAAGCTTCTTGCTGTCTAGTTCTTATATCATAAATTCACCCATTTCTACTAATCTGTAAGTTGCCACATGGCTTGTGGCTTGCCGGTACTTTACATCTTACTTCTCATGGTGGTGGTGGCTAGCAGCATCTCCTAACTCACCCTTCCACTTCCCAGAATTCTCCTCTCTTTTTATCCCACCTGTAGTATACTTCCTGCCTGGCTACTGGCCAATCAGCATTTTATTTATCAATCAATCAGAGCAACATATTCACAGCATACAGAAAGACATCCCCAGCATCTATCACATTTGATTAATTTTGTTTTGAAGTCTGTTTTGTTAGATATTATGATAGCTATACCATCATGCTCCTTAGGTAAGTTTGACTGGAAATTTTTTTCCAACCATTTATTCTGAGGTACTGTCTATCTTTGATGTTGAGGTGTGTTTCTTGTGTGCAGAAGAAGAATTCATCCTGTTTTTGCAACCATTCTGTTATCCTGTATCTTTTTATTGGCAAATTGAGTATGTTGAGAGATAGCAGTGACCTGTGATGGTTAAATCCTGTTATTTTGTTGTTGCATTGTGGTGCTAATAGTATGCATGTGTCTGTGTGTGTATGCATCCGTGTGCACATATGTTTGTGCATATTTCCCTTCTTTGGGTTTTGCTGGTGTGAAATTATTTATTGCCTGTACCTTTTGTAGGGCTGAATTTGTAGGTAGATATGGTTTAAATTTGACTTTGTCAAGAAATATCTAGTTTCCACCATCTACAGTGACTGAAAGTGTTGCTGGGTATAGTAGTCTGGAATGGCATCTGTGATCTCTTAGAGTGTGCAAGACATCTGTCCAGGCTCTTCTGGATTTTAGAATCTCCTCTTGAGAAGTGGGGTACAATTCTAATAGGTATGTCTTTATATGTTACTTGGTGTTATTCTCTCACAGCTTTTAATATTCTTTCTTTGTTTCTGTATGTTTAGAATTTTGATTATTATACAACTTGTGTCATTTATTTTCTGGTTCAACCTACTTGGTGTTTTGCAAGTTTCTTGTACCTTTATAGACATATCTTTTTAAGCTAAGAAAATTTTTTTCTATTATTTTGTTAAATATGTTTTTTGGGTTTTTAAACTGGGACTCTTCTACTTCTATTCCTACTACTCTCAGGTTCGATCTTTTCATAGTGTCTCAGATTTCCTGGATTTTTGTGTTACATTTTTAAATTTAACATTTTCTTTAACTAATAAATTTAAGTCTTCTATCATATCTTCAATGCCTGAAATACTCTCTTCCATCTGTTGTATTCTGATGGTGATGTTTACATCTGTAGTTCCTCTTTTGCTTATGCAGATATTCCATTTCCACAGTTCCCTCAGTTTCTGTTTCCTTTGTTGCTTCAATTTCATATTTCAGGTATTGAATAATTTCCTTCACCAGGTTGTTTGTTCTTTCTTGGCTTTCTTGGCATTATTAAGGAATTTATATATTTCCTACAATTACAATTATCTTTTCCTCAAATTATTTAAGGATGTTTTTCATTCCCTTTAAAGGACTCTATCATCTTCTTTAAGTTGTTTTTAAGATCATTTTCTTGTGCTTTGACAAAATTGGAATATTTAGGTCTTGCTTTCATAGAATAGCTGGGTTCTAGTGGTGTCATATATCCTGAGTGTTGTTCATTGTATCTCTGCACTGATGTTCAGGCATCTGGGTTTGGGATAATTAGGTGTAGGACTTTATTTCTGTTTGTTTTTCTATTTTAAAAAAGTTTGTCTTTGTAGGATTGGTTTTTGTTCCTTGATTTCTGTTTCCTCCTTGGTCTTCTGGTCTTTGTGGCCTGGATTTCTGGTGGTCAGCATGACCACTGATCTCGTAGGGAGCCTCTGTCCAAGTTGGAAGATGGGTGATTAGCTTGGTGTTTAGTTAAGCAGGGGTGTCTGTGTCCTTCTGGCTGGTATGGCCTCTATCTGTTCTTTAGACTGGTGTGGACTGTGAATGAATATCAGAATTCAGCAAGGATTGAGGACAGAAACAGAAAGCAAGATGGATGATGAGCTGGGAAAGATTGGGTTGTGGGATGGGACTTTGGGAACAGAAACTAGGGAGTGGGCCAATTCGTTAGGCAGATGAGTCAGTCATTTATTCATCTGATTGGTATAGCCTGTGCTTCAAGACTCTGTTCCCCTACCCAGATGACTTTGGGCTGAATCAAGGTGACACCAAATGCCAACTAGGGCACTGTTTTAATCTGTTACATCCTCATCCTCTACAGAGAGAATCCATAGGAAGTTCTCCATTCTCCAAGTGAGCCTCTGATTCTGTTTGTCATGGTCATTACAAGTGCTGCTGTCTACTCAGGGTACAGGTAAAAAAATCTTCTCTGAGTGTCACTTTTCCCACTTTCCATATCCTGAGCTCAGGGATACTATGATGTCCACCACAGACATTGTGAAGAATTAATGAATCAGCATCATCAAAACATAAGTTTAATCCTGACTCAGGAAAGACCTCCCAGGCATGTTCATCACCTGTCTCTTTGCATCCATTGGAATCAGACCAAAAGCCAATTAATGGCTAGAAAGGACAGGAGCTGGGAACATTTGGATTCAAGGAACATGAGCATGGTTCAAAGCTTTGGGTAATCCTTCTGGGTCATGGCAATCATGAAAGCAAATGGAGGGGATAGAAAGATTTGAGTTAACTATAGGAAAATCTACTTGATTATAAGGTCAATTATACAAAGAGACCAATTGCTCAGTGCCTGGAAAGTTCTTACCTCCTGGGGGAACCCCCCACTTCACATTCCAATACCACTCCAAGGTGATCCAAGAGAAATCAGAGATGCAAGGAAAGGAGGAAGAATCATAGCTGGAATGTCATGAGAAAACTGGGATTTGTTCATGCCTGTGACACAGGCTGAGAATTATTTTCTGTATCTATACATAAAACCAAGGCCTGACCCCAAAGCTTGATGTCATTTAAGGGATCCACTTCAAAGACTGGTAATTCTCTTCATGTTGGTCCTACAGACACAAACATTCCAGTTCTCCACCGGGGAGACATAGGATATGCAATTATTAATAGTGATGTTGGGGATAAAGTACTCTTGGCAGGATATCTGGGGTTTTCAATTGATAAGCCAGTAGCACAGTGCAGGTGGGTGAAAGGCAACATTTGAGGAGAATTTGAAGGTTGACTCTGGATGCAAATGAATATCTAAGAGGGGTATGATCAGGTTGTCTGAACCATCAGGAGCAAACAGAATAAAGCCACATGTGGAGTCAGCAGAGGGAAAGGGAAATCCTCTTCTGCAGAAGGCTATAGTATCTGTACAGTAACCTTAGTTGAGCACTGCACAGCCAGCACTGGTGCAGATGAGTAAACAAGTACTGATGGAGCATGCACAAGACCTGATCTATCTCTAGATACACAACACAGTCCTAGGACAACGTAATGTGTCCACTGAGCCTGAGTCTGAGATGTTCATGTCTCCATCATCCTGAGCCCCTCAAAGCCCTGGCCAGCCTAGGTGTCTTTGTGGTGAATCTCTATCATGAACTCAAGAGGGATCAGGTATCCTGGTTCTAGCTATGTACATTTAGGCAGTTGTAGCCATGGTGAAACAAATTAATCACAGGTAATATTCAGGTTGAATGGGTCTCTTTGGCACTCACTAAGCTGCATGTTTCACACCTAGAGAGTTCTGCATCACTCATGACATTTAGTAAAATGAGAGTCCAATTGCCCTCTGACAGCTCAGACTATCACCTTCTGAGAGTCTTTGACTGTTTTTCCTCAACAGGTAGATTGTATTCTAACTCTCATGTTCATGCTATAAGGCTACCATCCTCACCCTCCATTGGGCTAGAATTATTTCTTGTGATGGTGAACTTGGGTAGCAGTACTGTGCAAACAACAGAGAGAAGTTTGCCCCTGTGGGAACTCTGACCCTACCAAAGGCCTCTTTCAACCAGTGTTGGTCATTCTAACATCAACTCCCAATCCATGTCTTTGGGAACTAGGTAGAAGATGACTCACAGTCAGATGATGAAGGACTTGAGTACTCAGAGGTGGTGGGTCTCCTGTGCTGTGTGGGAAAAACACTGTTTGCCATGTGTGAGCTGAGCAGCAGAGCTTGGTGATACAGACCTAGAATCTGGAGTCAGATGCCCATTGTCTCTCCTGGTCCTCACTGGCCCACTCCTGTCTGCCACCTGAGAGTGCTGTGTCCTTCCTGCTGTACTGATGTCCACTGCAGAACCTGGGGCAGTACCCTCTGAGGCACTGATGTTCAAGAAGCCTACAGGGTAGAACCACATGGCCAGAGAGAAGAGAGGAAGACAAGAGATTCTGTAAAGGAGCAGCGGGTTGTGTCCTCACCATGAGACCACAGCAGGCGACGGTGTCCGGGAAGGTGTTCATTCAGTGAGACTACAGCAGTAGCACACTCTGCCAGTTCCAGACCAAGTTCCCCATGGAGCTGGAGAACAGGATTGATAAACAGCAGTTTGAAGAAACAGTTTGAACTCTAAATAACCTTTATGCAAAAGCAGAGAAACTTAGAGGCCAGTCATATCTTGAAGGCTGTTTGGCTTGTTTAACAGCATATACCATCTTTTTATGCATGGAAACTCATTATGAGAAGGTCCTGAAAGAAGTCTCCAAATACATTCTTGAAAAGAATGAGAAGATATATGCTCCCTAAGGTCTCCTCCTAACAGACCCCACTGAGAGAGGACTCCAAGTGTTTAGATTGAAATCACCATCTATGAAGACAGAGGTGTGAACAGTGTAAGATAAACCATAGAATTAAAGATCCCACCTCCAGCTGGGACCTTTGTCTATCCACCAGCCGATGGCCCTACCTCCTCTCCAGAACGTAATTCTTTTTTTTTTTTTTTTTTTTTTTGGTTTTTCGAGACAGGGTTTCTCTGTGTAGCTTTGCGCCTTTCCTGGAACTCACTTGGTAGTCCAGGCTGGCCTCGAACTCATAGAGATCCGCCTGCCTCTGCCTCCCGAGTGCTGGGATTAAAGGCGTGCGCCACCACCGCCCGGCATAGAACGTAATTCTTTTGTATCTGCTGCCAGAGCCACAGTACCACACCTGGAGTGACCTCTCATCACTCAGCATCTTTGTGTCTCCCAGTTGTGTAGGACTCTGTAATCTTTTGATTCATTTCCAAGAAAATACAAAGAAGCATTTCACTTTTTAAAATTCAAAGCCATTTAAACAAAGTCTTTTTCTTACCTGACACCAATATCATTGGTTCTAGCCAGTTTCCTAGGTGGCTTTATAGTTCAACAAGTCATGTCTTAGCACCATTACTCCCCTAGATTAGTGACAGGTTTTGAGGGTGTGCCACACCTGTGTTTTGGCTAATGCACCACCCAGATCTCCAAAAGCTGCCTGTCTTGACGTGAGATTGATTTCTGCTGTTTAATTTCAGAAACTGAAGCTCCCTGCGAAAATAATATGTTATTTGTTTAGTATTGCAGTTATTATTAAGGTAGTATTTAATACAATTCAGGTTATTTCTTTGAAAGCATTTATGTTAATGTGCATTACCTCGAAATGTTGGGAAGATGTTGTGTGTGTTGCTTGTTCATTACACAAATAAGTAAGCACAATAAGTAGATGCTCAGCCATCAGATATGCCTGTCCCTGCTCTGCCCCAAGTGTGTAATAAGCAAGTGTCCTAATACACAAGTGACATTTAACTCTAGTTTTTTACAAGTATAACTTAGGAGAATAAGTTGATAGGAATTATACTGTATGTTGCTAATCTGTAACCTACTCATGAACACTGATTCATAGCCTCCTCACATACAGTATTCAGGGCACAGAAATCTTTGGATTGGCTCGGTAAGTTTCAGCTTCCACATTAAACTTGCAAGTTCAAGTCAATTTTCCCAGCTCTTCTTTATGTCTATACTCGTAGTATTGGAATTCTTATGTCCTTCCTTTTAGGAGTTTGAGAGCACTGATTTTGGGAGAAATTTAAGAAATCTAAAGAAGGAGTGAAGCAGGTATTGTAGAGGTATTGTAGGTGCTAATACTGGATTTAATCTTTCAGATTTAATTTGTTTTCTGGGCCTTGTGGTTATTCAGTCATAATTTAGTTGTATAAACCTCATATGTTCCTTTAAAGCCTATACTAGTCTGTCTGCCTCTTAAACTTGTTGCAACAACTTTGCTGAACTACTAACACTTAGTAAAACTTTTCTTAAATAAAAAAAAAGTCCTGCAGATTGCACAGAATAAGACTTCTCACTGAGCTTTCCTGAGAATCAGCTGCCTTCAGGGCTTAATGTGTGCAGAGACACCTCACACATGAGATCAGGAGTGGGCCTGTCATTGATCTAACTACCCAGGTGTTTGATGATGACTGAGATGAGACATGAGTCCCCAAAAGCCAAATGATGAGTCTCAGAATGATCTAAGAGAGGGAAGAATATGGAGTATAGGTCAGCTTGAAACAAACCACTGTCTTGCCTCTAATGCTCTCTCTTACACAATTAAGGACCATAGAGAGAGATTTCTTGAAATTAAGGTGGCTATTTTCTTCCTTCCTTTCATTATTCCTTTATATCTTTCCTTCTTTCTCTTTCTTTCTTCCTTTAGTTCTTTCTTTCTTGGCATGTAAATAGTCATTTTACTGCATGTATATCTGTGCAAGATAAGTATTCCTGGGAACTGGACAAAAAAGGGAACTGGATCCCCTGGAAACAGAATTACAGACTGGTTATGAGCTGACATGCCTGTGCTGGAAACAGAACAGGTGTCCTCTACAAGAGCAAGCAGTCCTCTTAACCACGAAGCCATCTCTCTAACACACCCAGGTAGATATTTTCAGAAGCAGATCTGACTGAAAGAAGATAGTGAGCAAGAACTTGCTGGAACTCTGGCTGGAAGGGACAAGTGTATGTGACAGATCTGGATTAAGGATATGGGATACTAACTGTCTCCATATGAGACAATTGTTACTAATACCCAGGATCTAAGGCCAATCCCCAAAGGGATTGCTTCTCTAAAGAGCACAATGAGGTATGATGAGAGAAAGATGCTAGAGTTGTTTGAATTCAGTGTCTTTCTGAGCAGAGAGAACCCTGGGTAAGATGCAGGATCTTTTGCAAGGTACAAAGCAAAGCCCTTTCCTTTGCCTTTCTGGAGTAGTGATAGCAGCATGACATAAAACACATGATTTCCTGTCCAATATGTGGGCTGTGGAGTCTTGGAATTTAGGAGAAATTCTCCAGAGTTGGGTAGTTCAGTTCTAGAGTCAAATCTAACTGTCCATTTGTTTTCACTTCATAGAACAGACATCTCCTCAAGCTGCCAATGGCAAAGATTGACTTCTGTGAAAAACAGTTGCTCCTGCTTCTCATAAACCTGAGAAGGCCTCAAGGGTGAAGACACGGGATACGTGTTCGTACACAGACAGCTTGTCTGTCACCCATGATGCATGAGACAGATGTACACATTTTTTCTGTGTCTTTTTTCCAGTGATAGCACACATTGCTAAGGAATGTTGCCATGGTAATAAGGTAGCTTCAGATATGAACTAGGCCCTGACAGTGAGACAGGACAGCTGTCCAGATCAGCAACATCTGTTACTACTTGCCTCCAGGAGACAATTTGCTACTTAATACCTGAAAACATGGAGTCATCAGAAGGAACTCTGGCCTCTTGTCCCTCCCCTTTGGGATCCTGGCTGTCCTGTGACACATCATAAGACCATCAGAGCAGTTAGTTAACAGCCTGAGAACTGGTGCAGCTGGGTTCTCCATGCCGCATCTAAGAAGGAGATGCCCCGGTGATTAGTGGATACTCAGGGACTGTGTGGAAACACCTAGAGCTGGAGTTAGGTGAGGTTCTGTTAGCCTCTCCACATATGTGCTGGGAACCTGAATTCAGGTACTCTGGAAGATCATCTCATGCTATTAAATATTGGGATTTCTCCCCAGCCCTCCTTTGTCCATTACTTCCTTAATTCACCTTCCAGACACCTGTCTGCCTTCTGACCGTTGCAACCAGGGCTTCGGGAAAACAGAATTCCCCCCACTGTTCTGGATGTTCTAGTGCCTGGAAAAGGCTCAAACACCTGTAGATGAATGAGTGAATGAATGAATGAATGAATGAATGATACAAGGGCACTGATTTGTAGGAATCTCATGTTGGAAGATAACAAAATAAGGTAATGTCTCAGTTTGACTTTTAATTTAACTTTAATTATGCATTTTATATATGTGGAAAGTGGGAGAGAGAGAGAGAGAGAGAGAGAGAGAGAGAGAGAGAGAGAGAGAGAGAATCCAAAACATCCTTATGTCTTTCAAATGAAGACCAGCAAGACATTCATGTACGGGGTATGAGATACATTAACCTTAAGCAGACACCAGCGGCCTAGTTGGAAATCACAATGTGTGTGTTTGTGAGAGACAGAGAGAGACGTAGATAGAGACAGAGACACAGAGAGAGAATATGTGTGTGTTTACTCATGCATACATCAGTGTGAGGGTAAGAAAATGCTATTGTATATGTATGGAGGTTAGAAAATGTGAGGGAATTCATTCTTTAATTCCATGAAGTTGAATCTGGGAATTGAGGTCAGCATGTCAGCCTTGGCAGCAATTGCCTTTATCTAGTGTCCCACCCTGCTCTGATTTTTCATTTAGAGGGGCACCCTGTTGTTGCTGGGAACATTGTCTTTCAGTAAATAATGGCCAATGAGAACAAACTTTGAGTCGAAAACATTGTGGCTCCCCCTCCCCTGACTGTTTCCAGTTCACCAAGGACTTCCTGCTGCTAAACCTCTGTCCCCCTCTGTCCTCTCCTTTGGAGCTCTGAGAACAAACCCCTAGTCCCTTCTCAAGTTCCCATCTTAGAACGCTTCAGTGATACTCGGTGTTTTCCTCCTACTGTCTTCTGTGAAGACATGGTCTCAGCAACTTTGATAGGACACAGGTCTGAGGCTTTAGGCTGGCTTTCCACAGCCTTAATCAGGCCACATCTCCTGCAGCTCACTCTAGGACAGAGTGTAGGGGTTCTCTGTGCTCTGACCTGACTACACTCAGTTTGCCATAACCAGCTCCTGCATGCTCCTTGTCCCTTACACTACACTGAACTAAATACATAGTGTGACACTTTCCTGGGCCCCTATAATATTATAGATGACCAGACCTTTCCTTTGTGCTCGGGATTGGGACAAGGAAGACTGCTCAATGATGCTGCCCAGAAATGGAGACTGCTTTCAGAAGAGGTTCCTAGGTCTCCATTCATGATCACTCCCATGGCAGCTATTTCTTGTTCTCTCACTCTCCTGACTCTCTATTATTTTAATTCATTTCTAAAGCTTTTTAAAGGTTTTTTTTACAATTTTCTATATGCTCATTGTATTTACACCATTTGCATTCCTCAGTTTTACCCTCTACATCCTCTCATGCCTTCCACTTTGTCTCAAATTTAGGTCTCTTCTGCAAATTATTATTGTTATTAATATTATTATACATTTATTTTGGAAAAATAACTATATAAATACAATATGCTATGCCAATTTACTATTTTTTTATGTGTATGTGTTTATGACTGATTATTTGGGATTGGATATTTTATCAAGTGCTCATCCATTAAGAATACAGACTTTCCCTCAGCACTCATCATTTACTATAGCTCTTTAATTATGGGTGGAGCTCTGGAAGATTTCCTCATCCATGCTGGCGTGTATGATGGTGTTGTCATTGTTCAGGTCTAGTTCAGGCAGCCATGTAGTTGAGAATTCTTGGGTGCAGCTTCCTTATTGTATATAGAACACACAATCTCATGGTAAACATCCATGATACTGATACTGATACTTACAATCTTTCCACCTCCACTTCTGAGATGCCCGTGACTCAAACAATGGCATTATAATATAGTTAAATAAAAAGGGGTCGGACATCCTGTGCTGTCTGTTGTTCTATGTATTTGAACAATTTTGGATTTCTTTGCTAGTCTCCATGTATGCAAATAGAGGCTTTATTGATGAGTATGGGAGCTACACTTAGCAGTGAGCATAAAAAGTGTGCTTAAAATCTACCTAGAAATTTTACTAGTTTAGAAAAGTAGCCATAGTATTTCTCCTCTATGATCTGTGACGTTGCTAGCCAATTGTATTTGTATAGAATTCCAATACCAGAAATTATTTCCCTCCTGTTAAGCAGGGCTTAAGTCTACTTAGACAGTTGTTGGTTATGTCCAAGACATAAGAGCCACTTTTGGACCTTCGGGGATATCATGCCAAGCTGGTCATTTCTGTGGTTTCAGACATCACAACTGAGTAGGACTACTGATTGTTTCCCTCAGTTGTTAGCTTGCAAAAACATCAGTGCTACAAGGTCTAGTTCACAGCAAGGAGCTTCTGGGAACAGACACTGTTACACTCTTCAAAACCTTGTGTTCTGTAAGTTCAGGGTGTCTTCAATAATAAGGACCTATATCCAGATTCTAAGAAACAACTAATGGCAACAGCAATAGCCTATATTGTTTGTGGAATCTTTTGGTCTACCAACAATATGTAGGGAGCTTTCTCATCCCTCGTAATGGGTTTCTGTAAATCTTGGTTGAGAGCATTCTCACCATGAGTAGTGCAACTTCATTTAAATATATTTGACATTTATATATTTTTATATGATATAATTTTAGGTAGACATAAGATTATATGAGTCCCTATGACTTTCAAACATTTATGTTATTTAATCTCTTCCTTCTCCTTCTATATTGCTCTTATTCCCCTTCCCCAATTAAGACTGCACCATTGTCTATTTCCACCTTCATAGCATCAGTACCCTGCTCCCCCAGCCCCATATCTTTTAACTTTCCTAGTTCTCTGGCTATCCTGTTATGTCCACCCATTTGAAGATTCAGAGCTGGGAACTACAAATGTGAAAATACATATGGGTGTATTTCTTGCTCTCAGTTGCCTCAGTCATATTTTTCTAGTTTGACTCATTTACCTGCAAATTTTATGCTTTCATTTTCTTATAGCTGAATAGATTCACTGGGATATGGACCACATTTAAATGTAAACCACATAATCATTCCAATAGATGTAGAGAAAGACTTTGACAAAATCTAACATGGCTTCATGGAAAAAGTCATGGTTAGAGTAATCATGAGGGGAACATACATCAATATAATTAGGACTGCATAAGACAAAGCCACACTCAACATCATTCCAAAAGAAAAAACACTTGGCATAATCCCATTAAATCCAGGAACAGGACAGGGGTTTCTATTGTCTCCACTCCTTTTCAATATTGGTCTGGGAGCACTGGCTGAAAAAATAAGACAAGAGACACAAATTAAAGGCATACAAATAGGAAACAGAAGTTACTCTATTTGCAGATGATAATATGTTATACAGAATAGACCACAAAATTGCACTTGAAAATTTCTAGAAGCAAACAACAATTTTACCAACATTTCAGGATACAAAACCAAATGATAAAAATGAGTGTTTTCCTAGATGCCTCTCAAGCAAAGAATGGAAAAAGAAAATGTGGTACATGTACACAATGGAGTACTACTCAGCAGTGAAACACAATGACAAATGGATGGAACTAAAAAGATAATTCTGAGTAAGGTAATCCAGACTCAGAAAGACAAACATGGTATGTACTCACTCATAAGTGGATACTAGATATAAAGCAAAGGACAACCAGACTAATGACCCACAGCTCCAGAGAAGCTAGCTAACAAGGAGGACCCTAAAAGGGTTGCATGGATTACCCTGGGAAGGGAAAATACATGAAATCTTTTGAGTAAACTGGGGACAAGGGAGTGGAATCAAGGGTAGGGGATACGGGATGAGAACATAAGGGAACAGGAAGGTTGAGCTGGATCACAGACTGAGTGGAAAGGCAATGAAAGAGATATCTTCATAGAGAGAGATATCATGGGGTAAGTGAGAAACCTGGTACTAGGGAAGTTCCCAGAAATCTACAAGGATGATCTCAGTTTATACCACTAGCAACAGTGGAGATGGTGCCTGACCTAGCCTACACTAGTAATTATATTAGTGAATACCTTATCATCATAGAGCCTTCATCCAGTAATTGATGGAAGCAGATGCAGAGACCCACAGCCGTGCACTAGGCAGAGCTCCAGGAGTCCAGTTGAAGAGAGGAAAGAGTGATTATATGAGTAAGAGGGATCAAGATCATGATGGGGGACTCTACAGAGACAACCAAATCAAGCTACTGGGAACCCACAAACTGTAGAATAATAGCCGTGGTGCCTGTGTGGGATGGTACTAGGCCCTCTACATAAGCAAGACAGTTGTGTAGCTTCTCCTGTTTAAGGTGCTGCTGGCAGTGGGACCAAGATCTATCCCTGGTGCTTCAGTTGGCCTTTTGGGAGATATTATCTACAGTGTGACACCTTGCACAGCCTTGATGAGGGGAGAAGGGATTGGACCTGCCTCAACTGAATGAGTAAGGCTTTGCTGACTCTCCATGGGAAGCCTTATCTTTTTTGGACGAGGGGATGAGGGGTGAGTTGGCTGGAAAGGCTCGGGAGGAATGGGAGGAGGGATGAGAGGGGTATCTGTGGTTGGTATGTAAAATTAATTTACAATTTTTTAATAAAAATTATTGGTTTCTCTCTCCACTAACCTTAAGCACACTAGGAAAATTATCATGGCCAAAGTCCCATCCACAGTGGCCTCAGAAATATAGGAATAAATATAGCCATGGAGGTATAAGACCTCTACAATGAAAACTTTAAATCTTTGAAGAAAAAGATTGAGGAAGACACAAAAACTGAAGAGACATCCCATGCTAATGGATTGGTATAATAAGTATTGTGAAAATAAACATTTGCAGACTCAGTGCAATCCCAATCAAAACCCCCATAACTTTTTCACAAAAATAAAAGAAGTCCTAAAATCCATGTGGAACAGCAAAAGACCCTCGGTAGCCAGAGCTGTCCTGAGCAAAAAGACCAATGCTGGAGGGATTGCAATTCCAAATTTCAAAATATTACAGAGCTAAAATAATAAGAACAGTATGGAGTTGAGTATTGTTCTTTCCAGGTCTGTGAAGAATTGTGTTGGGATTTTGATGGGAATTGCATTGAATCTGTAGATTGCTTTTGGTAAGACTGCCATTTTTACTATGTTGATCCTACCTATCCATGAGCATGGGAGATCTTTCCATTTTCTGACATCTTCTTCAATTTCTTTCTTCAGGGACTTAAAGTTCTTGTCATACAGGTCCTTCACTTGTTTAGTTAGAGTTACCCCAAGGTATTTTATATCATTTGTGGCTATTGTAAAGGGTGATGCATCAAGCTCACTCAAGGACCAGCTATACTACTCTTGGGCACATACCCAAGAAATGCTCAATCATACCACAAAGACACATGCTCAACTATGTTCATAGCAGCATTATTTGTAATAGCCAGAACCTGGAAACAACCTAGATACCCTTCAACTGAAGAATGGAAAAATAAAATGTGGTGCATATACACAATGGAGTACTACTCAACACAGAAAAACAATGACATCATGAGGTTTGCAGGCAAATGGATGGAAGTAGAAAAAATCATCCTGAGTGAGGTAACCCAGACTCAGAAAGACAAACATGGTATGTACTCACTCATAAGTGGTTACTAGATGTAAAGCAAAGGATAACCAGACTGCAACTCACAACTCCAGGGAGGCTACCTAGTAAAGAGGACCCTAAGAAAGACACAGGGATCACCCAATGACAGAGAAATGGATGAGATCTACATGAGCAACCTGGGAGTGAGTGGGAGGTTAATGGAGGGCAAGGGTCTGGGGAAAGAGAGCTTAGGGGAGCAGGAGGTCCCAGCTGGTTCAGGAACAGAGTGGGAGAACAAGGAAAGAGATACCGTGATAAATGAAGACCCCATGGGAATAGGAAGAAGCAGAATGCTAGAAAGGTCCCCAGAAATCCACAAAGATACCTCCACTATAGACTACTGGTCGAAAGAGTGCCTGAGCTGACCTACTCTGGTGATCAGATGGCCAAACACCTTAACTGTCATGATAGAACTCTCATCCTGTGACTGATGGAAGCAGATGCAGAGATCCACGGCCAAGCCCCAGGTGGAGCTCCAGGAGTCCAATCAGTGACAGAGAGGAGGGATTATATGAGCAAGAGATATTGGGACCATGATTGGAATTATCCCTCTGGATAAGTGAGACAGTTGATTAGCTTGAACTGTTTAGGAAGCCCCCAGGCAGTAGAACCAGGACCTGTCCTTGGTGCCTGACCTGGCTTTTTGGAACCTAGGGCCTATGCTGAGACACTTTGCTCAGCCTTGTTGTAGGGAGGAGGGGACTGGACCTGCTCCAACTAAATCTACCAGGCTGGGTTGACTTCCCAGGGGAGACCTTGCCTTGGAAGAGGTGGGAATGGGGGGTGGATTGGGGGGAAGGCTGGGGGATGGGAGGAGGGAGGACAGGGGAATCCATGGCCGATATGTAAAATTAAATTAATTTTAAAATAAAAATATTTTTAAAAAAGAACAGTATGGTTCTGGCACAAAATAGACATGTAGACTAAGGGAACAAAATGAAAGATACAAAATATGAATACACATCATTATATCCATCTGATATTTGACAAAGATGACAAAAGCATGCACTGGAGAAGAGACTTCTTCCACAGTTGCTTCTTGGAAAATGGAATGTCCACATGTACAAGAATGAAATTAAACCAATATCTATCACCCTGAATAAAAATTGACCACAAGTGGGTCATTATACACAAATTTTCTTTGGAACTCCAGCTAACCATTACTGATACAGAGACTTCTTATTAGTTATGAAACTTTGGCATTAGCTTAAGCCTGTTCCCGACTAGCTCTTAAAACTTAAATTAATCCATTTATATTCATCTATGTTCAGCCATTTTCAAGCATAACATTTCAGAGGTTTTCTCAGTCTGGACCTGGCTTTATGCATGCCATGGCTCCAGGAAAATGTTGCACAGCCCTTCTGTGCATCTGCAGGCTCCCTCTATGGCTTTGTTAAGTACGTGGTGCTGGTAGCTGGCTCTGTTCCACTTGAGTCCTTGAGAGCAGAACACACGGGCACCAGCAGGGAGCCATGCCTCCCTGCAACGCCTCTGGAGAGTTACTGAGCCCCCTCTGAGACTGGCAGAAAATCAGAGCAGGGTGGGCCACTGGGTAAAGGCACTTGCTACCAAGGCTGACTTGCTGACCTCAATTCCAAGATTCAACTTCATGGAATTAGAGAATGAATTCCCTCACATCTTCTAACCTTCATACATGTACAGTAGCATTTTCTTACCCATACACTGATGTATGCATGAGTAAAAAACATATACATATATTTTCTCTCTCTCTTTCTCTTTCTCTGTACTTCTCTCCTCCACCTCCTCTTTCCAATATATAAAATGCATAATTAAATGTAAATTAAAAGTCAAACTGAGGCATTAACCTATATTTGTTATCTACCAACATGAGATTCCTTCAAATCAGTGCCCTTGAATCATCATTAATTCATTTATTTATTCATCCACAGAAGTTTGAGCCTTTTCCAGGCACTGGAATATTCCAAAATAACAAGGACATTCTGTCTATACAAAGCCCTGGTTGAAATGGACTAGAAGGCAGACAGGCATCTAGAAGGTGAATTCAGCTCTTGTATAGAGCCACAAATGGAACATGGAAGAAAATGAGAAAGGAGTACTGTGGAAGTGTCTCAATATTAAATAGCACATGGTGATCTTCCAGAGTACCTGAGTTCAGTTCCCAGCACTTATGTGAAGAGGATTCTGAACTTCACCTAACTCCAGATCCAGGTGATTCCACACACCCTGGGCATCTACTAATCACCTGGGCATCTCCTTCTGAGACAGCATGGATAAACTAGCTGCACCAGTTCTCAAGCATTTAATCAACTGCTCTGATGGTCTTATGATGTGTCACAGGACAGCCAGGATCCCAAAGGGGAGGGACAAGAGGCCAGAGTTCCTTCTGATGACTCTATGTTTTCAGGTATTAAGACTAGCAAATTGTCTCCTGGAGGCAAGTAGTAACAGATGTTGCTGATCTGGACAGCTGTCCTGTCTCACTGTCAGGGCCTAGTTCATATTTGAGACTACCTTATCACCATGGCAACATTCATTAGCAATGTGTGCCATCACTGGAAAAAAGACACAGAAAAAATGTGTTCATCTGCCTCACAGGCCATGGGTGAAGACAACTTGTCTGTGTACAACTATACATCCAATGTCTTTACCTTGGAGGCCTTCTCAGGTTTATGTGGAACAGGATCAGCTGTTTTTCACAGAAGTCAATCTTGGTCATTGGCAGCTTGAGGAGATGTCTGTTCTAAGAAGTGAAAACAAATGGACAGTTAGATTTGACTCTAGAACTGAACTACCCAACTCTGGACAATTTCTCCTAAATTCCAGGGCTCCACAGCCCATATATTGGACAGCAAATCGTGTGCTTTCTGGCATGCTGTTATCACTACTCCAGAAAGGCAAAGGAAAGAGCTTGCCTTTGTACCTTGCAAAAGATCCTGCATCTTACACAGGGCTCTCTTTGCTCAGAAAGACACTGAATTCAAACAACTCTAGTGTCTGTCTTTCCTCATGTTCCTTTGTGCTCTTTAGAGAAGCAATCATTTTGGGGATTGGCCTTAGATCCTGGGTATTAGTAACAATTGTCTCATATGGAGACACTTAGCATCCCATATCCCTAACCCATATCTGCCAAATACACTTATCCCTTCCAGCCAGAGTTCCAGCAAGTTCTTGCTCACTACCTTCTTTCAGTCAGATCTGCTTCTGAAAACATCTACCTGGGTGTGTTAGAGAGATGGCTCAGCGGTTAAGAGGACTGATTGCTCTTGTAGAGGACACATATTCTGTTTCCAGCACAGGCATGTCAGCTCATAACCAGTCTGTAATTCTATTTCCAGGGGATCCAATTCTCCATTTTGGCTTCTGTGTTGCACAGATATACAGGCAGTAAAATAACCATACGCATGCCAAGAAAGAAAGAAGTAAATGAAGAATGAAAGAGAGAAAGGAAGAAAAAAGAGAGAAAGAGAGAAAGGAAGGAAGAAGTAAAGGAAGAAAGAAAGAAGGAAAACAGCCACTTGATTTTCTTTTTTTAATTTAATTTAATTTTTTTCATTTTATATACCAACTACAGTTCTCCCTCCCTCCTCTCCTCCCACTCCTCCCTATCTATGACCCACAATTCAACCCCCAGCCACTCCTCAGATAGGGTAAGGCCTCCAATGGGGAGCTGACAAAGTCTGGCATATCAAGTTGACGCAGGACAAAGCCCCTTTCCGCTTTATCAAAGCTAAGCAAGGTATCCCTTCATAGAAAATGGGCTCCAAAAAGCCAGAACGTGCACTAGGAATAATTTCTGGTCCCTGTTCCGGTGGCCCCACAAACTGACCTTGCCACACACATTCAGAGGGCCTAGTTCGGTCTCATGCAGCTTGCCCTGCTGTCAGTCCAGAGTCAGTGAGCTCCCACTAACTCAGGTCAGCTGTCTCTGTGGGTTTCCCCATCACGATCTTGACACACACACCCTCTTGCTCATATAATCCCTCCTCCCTCTCTTTGACTGGACTATAGGTGCTCAGCCCAATGCTTAGCTGTGGATCTCTGCCTCTGCTTCTATCAGTTACTGGGTGAAGGTTCTATGATAACAATGAGGGTAGTCATCAATCTGAGTACAGAGGTAGGCCTGTTAAGGCACCATCTCCACTAATGCTAGGAGTCTGAGCTGTGGTCATCCTTGTAGATTCCTGGGGATTTCCCTATCACCAGGACTCTCCCTATTCCCATAATGGCTTCATCTGTCAAGATATCTTTCCTTGCTGTCCCCCTTCGCCCCTCCTACAACTGAACCATCTTGTTCCCTCATGTTCACATTCCCCATTCCCCCTCCCCCCAACCCTGCACTTCCAGTTTACCCAGGAGATCTCATCTATTTCTCCTTCCTAGGGCAATCTATGCATGTACCTCTTAGGGTCCTCTTTGTTACCTAGCTTCTCTAGTGTTGTGGATTGTAGCCTGATTATCCTTTGCTTTATATATAATATCCACTGATGAGTGAGTACATACCATGTTTGTCTTTCTGAGTTTGGGTTACATCACTTAGAAAGGTTTTCTAGTTCCATCCATTTGTCTGCAAATTTCATGATGTCATTGTAGACTCCATTCAGTAAATGTGCCACATTTTCTTTCTCAGTTCTTTGCTTGAATGGTGTTGGGGCCCATTTAGGCTTTACCCATCAGGTCTGCATAAAGAGGATGATTGGACCATGGGACTGATTACAAGTGTGTGAGATGGTCTGCACTTGGCTGTGCTGGGGGAAGGTCTTTTGCTCCACCCCTTGGCATTTCTTTAAATACCCTAGGGCAGAGACATTTAAGGCCCAATAGATTAGGATCCAGACCCTCTGGAGGATATCCTGTATTTTCTATCTCTCTCCCCTCTATCCTTCTAATTAATATTTGCTATTGCTCCTACTCAAGAGGAAAGTTTTCTTCTATGATTTTCTTGAATATATTTTCTGTGCCTTTGAGCTGGGGTTCTTCTGTCTTGCTGACTTGTCCATTGGTGAGAGTGGGGTGTTGAAGTCTTCCACTATTAGTGTGTGGGGTTTGGTGTGTTATTTAAGCTTTAGTAATGTTTCTTTTACAAAATCATGTGCCCTCTATTTGTTCAGAATTGAGGCTTCATCTTGGTGGATTTTTCCTGTGATGAATAGGTAATGTCTTTCTCCATCTCTTTTGATTAATTTTAGTTTGAAGTCTATTTTCTTAGATGTTAGGATAGCTACACCTGTTTTTTTCTTAAGTCATTTTGATTGTTTTCTTTTCCACCCCTTTATTTTGAGGTAATGTCTTTCTTTGAAGTTGAGGTTTGTTTCTTATATACAGCAGGATGGATTCTGTTTTTTTACCAATTCTGTTAACCTGTGTCTTTTTATACATAAACTTAGTCCATTGATATTAAGAGATATTAATGATCAGTGTTTATTAATTCCTGTTATTTTTGTTGTGGTTGTTGTTGATGATGTTGTTGTTGTTGATAGTATGTGCATGTGTTTCTTTTCTTTGGGATTTTCGGGTATGAGATTTATCTATTGCCTGAGTTTTCCTGGGTGTAGCTATCTTCCTTGGGTTCAAGTTTTCCTTCTAGTACTTTCTGTAGTACGGGATTTGTGAATAGGTACTGTTTAAATCTGATTTTGTCGTGGAATATCTTGTTTTCTCTGTCTGATAGCGATAGAAAGTTTTTCTGGGTTTGGTAGTCTGGGTTTGCATCCATGGTCTCTTAGTGTCTGTAAAACATCTGTCCAGGGCCTTCTGGTTTTCATAGTCTCCATTGAGAATTTGGGTTGTATTTCTGATATGTCTGCCTTTATATGTTACTTGGTCTTTTTCCTTTGCAGCTCTTAATATTCTTTCTTTATTCTGAATATTTAGTAGTTTTTTTTTTTTTTTTTTTTTGGTTTTTTTGAGACAGGGTTTCTCTGTGTAGCTTTGCGCCTTTCCTGGAACTCACTTGGTAGCCCAGGCTGGCCTCGAACTCACAGAGATCCGCCTGGCTCTGCCTCCCGAGTGTATTTAGTAGTTTTATTATTATGTGGTTGTGGGATTTTTTTTGGTCCAGTCTATTTGGTGTTTTGTGTGCTTCTTGTACCTTCATAAGCTTGTCCTTCTTTAAGTGGGGAAATTTTTCTTCTATGATTTTGTTGAATATATTTTCTGTGCCTTTGATCTGGGATTCTTCTTTTTTTATAATAATGGATTGTTGAGACTCACTAAGATATATTGACATATGAATAAAGTGGTCAAAGGCAATTGACAATACACTTCTGTACAATGATATATACCAATCCATAAACACACAAATAAAATTTAGTTATCAAATACAAAATATAACATACCTGTAAATATTGACTTACTCCACATCATACAAAGTAGGAAGATTTATAATGTATTTTCTTTGTATAATCCCTTAAGTGTCTAAAATTGAGCTGGGGTTCTTCTCCTTCTTCTAACCCTATTATTCTTAGGTTTGGTCTTTTTATGGTGTCCCAAATTCCCCTGGAGTTTGATGTCAAGATTTTGTTATATTTAACATTTGCTTTGACTGATGAGTCCATTTCCTCTATCATAACTTCCATGCCTGAGATTCTGCCTTCCATCTCTTGCATTCTGTTGGGTATGTTTGCATTTGTAGTTCCCTGATTGTTTACCCAGATTTCCATTTCCAGGGTTCCCTCAGTTTGTGCTTTCTTTATTGCCTCTATCTCAATTTTCAAGGCTTGAATTGTTTCCTGCACCTGTTTGGTTGTTCTTTTTTTCTTGGCTTTCTTGGATGGATTTATTGATTTCTTCCAATTTTGTTTTTGACCTTTCCTCTATTTCTTTTTTGTTTGTTTGTTTGGTTGTTTGTTTGTTTGTTTTTCGAGACAGGGTTTCGCTGTGTAGTTTTGCGCCTTTCCTGGAACTCACTTGGTAGACCAGGCTGGCCTCGAACTCACAGAGATTCGCCTGCCTCTGCTTCCCAAGTGCTGGGATTAAAGGCGTGCGCCACCAACGCCCGGCTTTTCCTCCATTTCTTAAAGGAAATTTTTCATTTCCTCTTTAAGGTCCTTTATCATCTTTATAAAGTTATTTTTAAGGTCATTTTCTTCTGCTTCATCTGTGTTGGAGTGTTCAGGTCTTGCTGTTGTAGAACCACTAGGTTCTGGAGGTGTCATATTACTCTTTATGTTGTTGAATGTATTCTTACACTGTGCTGTGTACCCACCTGGGTTTGGGGTAATTACAGGTACAGGTGTTGATTCTTGCTCCACTTGGTGTAGGTGGCACCTGTGTCTCTGGGGCTATTTTTCCTCCAATCAACACCAGTTCAAACTGTGCCTCTGAGGGACTTCTGATGCTTCTGGGGCTGGTGGTGGAGCAGCCTGACCACAGGAGTCTTGCTTGCTGACCATCTGATGAGGCTCTTCCTCCAAAAGGTGCAGGTGGGGCTGTGCCTCTGGGGCCTGGATCCCTCTGAAGATAATGGGGATACTGGTGAAGTGGCCTCTTCCTCACAGCCACCTGAATTTCAAGAAATCTCTCTCTCTCTCTCTCTCTCTCTCTCTCCTCTCTCTCTCTCTCTCTCTCTCTGGTCCTTAAGTGTTCAAGGGAGGGAATTACAGGACAAGAACATAGTACTGTTTCACAAAGACCTACACCCCTCATTCTTGCTTATTCTGAGACTCATCATTTGCCTTTTAGGGACTTGTGTCTCATTTCAGTCATCATCAAACACCTGGGAAGACTGGCCCATGCTATGGTCCATCCTGGGTAGTTAGATCAATGACAGGCCCACTCCTGGTCTCATGTGTGACATGTCTCTGCACACATTAAGTCCTGAAGGCAGCCTGTGGGTGATTTTTGGGGAAGCTCAGTGAGAAGTCTTATTCTGTGCAATCTGTAGGACTTCTTGAACATCAGTGCCTCAGAGGGTACTGCCCCAGGCTCTGCTGTGGACATCAATACAGCAGGAGGGACACAGCACTCTCAGGTGTCAGACAGGAGTGGGTCAGTGAGGACCAGGAGAGACAATGGGCATCTTACTCCAGATCCTAGGTCTGTATCATCAAGCTCTTCTTCTCAGCTCACATTTGGAAAAGACTGTTTCTCTCACACAGCACAGGAGACCCACTTCCTCTGAGTAGTCATTTTTTTCATCATCTGACTAAGAGTCCTCTTCTGCCTGGTTCCCAAAGACATGGATTGGGACTTGAGTTTAAAATGACCAACACTGGTTGAAAGAGGCCTTTGGTAGGATCAGAGGTCCTACAGAGGGCAATCAATCTTCTCTGTTTTTGTGCAGCACTGCTACCAAAGTTCACCATCACAAGAAATAATTCTAACTTCATGGAGAGTGAGGATGGTAGCCTTAAAACATGAACATGAGAGTCAGAATACAATCTACTTGTTGAGGCAAAATGGACAAAGACTCTCAGAACGTGATGTCAGAGGGCAACTGGACTCCCAGTTTACTGAATGTCATGACTGATGCAGGATTCTCTACATGTGTAACATGCAACTTAGTGAGTGCCAAAGGGACCCATTCAACCTGAACATTACCTGTGAGTAATTTGTCTCACCATGGTTACAGCTGCCTCAATGCACATTTCCTGAGACAGGACACTTGGTCTCTCGAGTTCATGACAGGAACCCACCACAAAGACACCTAAGCTGGCCAGGGCCTAGAGACCCTTATCCTGAGCCTAGAGAGGCTCAGAGTGATAGAGACCAGGGACATCTCAGACTCAGGCTCAGTGCACACATGAGAGTGTACCAGAACTGTTTTTTGTGTTGTGGTAGAGATATATTAGGGCTTGTGCTTGCTATATAAATACTTACTTACTAATCTGCACCACAGTTCTGGTTGGATCCTGCTCAACTAAGGTTATTGCACAGATATTATCGCCTTCTGCAGAGGAAACTTTCCCTTTCTATCTGCTGACTTCACATGTGGCTTTATTCTGCTTATTCCAGATAGTTCAGATGACCTGATCATATTCCTCTCAGATATTCATTTGCATCCAGAGGCAACCCACAACCTCTCCTGCAATGTTGCTTCTCGCCCACCTGAACTATATTACTGGTTTATCAATGGAAAGCCCAAGATACCTTGACAAGAGCACTTTATCACCGACTTCACTATTAATAATTGCAGATCCTATGTTCTCTTGTCCAGAACTATGCACTGGTGTCCATAGGACCAAAGTGAAAAAAATTACAAGTCTTGGGACATGAATACCTACAATGACAGCATTGAACTTTGGGGTAAAGCCTTGTTTTTATTGATAGATACAGAAATTAATTCCCAGCATGTGTCATGGCCATGAACATATCCCAATCCTCTTATGAGATTCCAGTTAAGATTCTTTCTCCTCTCCTTTCATCTCTGGTTTCTCTTTTCTCACCTTGGACTGGTATTGGAATGTGAAGTGGGGGGTTCCCCCAGGATAGAGGAACTTCACAGGCAGGGTAACATTGGTCTCTTTAGCATACTTGATCATATAGTCAAGTAGATTTTCCAATAGTCAACTCAAATCTTCCTGTCCCCTCCATTTGCTTTCATGATTGCCAAGACCCAGAAGAATTACCAAAGCTTTGAAACATGCTCATGTTTCTTTACTCCAAATACTCCCAGCTCCTGTCTCGTTTAGCCATTAATTGGCTGGTCTGATTCCAATGAAAGCAAAAGTAACATGTGATGACCATTCTTGAGAAGCCTGTAATGAATCAGGATGAAACCTATGTTTTTATGATGCTGTTTCATTAACTCTTGACAATGTCTGTGGTGGACATCACAGTGTTCCTGGGCTCAGTACCAGGGTAGTGGAAAAAGTGGCACTCAGGGAAGATGTTCTTGACCTGTTCCCTGAGTGGACAGCAGCACTTGTGATGACCACAACAAACAGAGACAGAAGCTCAGTTGGAGTCTGAAGAACTTCCTATGGATTCTCCCTGTAGAGGATGAGGATATAACAGATTTAAAATGTGTCCTAGTTAGCATTAGCTGACAGCTTGACTCATCCCAAAGTCACCTGGTTGGGGGAATAGAGTCTTGAAGCTCAGGCCACACCAGTCAGACTAATAAATGAGTGACTCGCCTGCCTGATGAACTTCCCCACTCCCTAGATTTTATTCCCAAAGTCCCATCCCATAGCCCAGTCTTTCCCAGCTCATCACCCACTCTGCTGTCTGGTCCTGTTCACATTCCTAACTGAATTCTGATATTCATGCATAGTACATACCAGTCCAAATAACTGATACAGACCACATCAGTCAGATGAACATAGATGTCCCTGCTACACCAAACAACAAGATAATCACCCATCTCCTGACTCAGACAGAAGCTCCATACTAGATCAGAAGTCATTCTGGCTACCAGGAATCCAGGCCACAAAGACAAAAAGACAAAGGAGAACACATAAACTAAGGAACAAACTACCAATCCTACAAAGACAAACTCAAAAATAAAGTCCTAGACCTAATCATTCTAAACCTTGATGCCTGAACATCAGTGTAGGGATCCAATTAACAACATTCAGGGCAACATGACACCACCAGAGCCCAGCTATTCTATAATAGCAAGACCTGAATATTGCAATTCTGTCAAATCACAAGAAAATGACCTTAAATACAACTTTAAGAAGATGATAGAGGTCCTTAAAGAGGAAAAGAAAAATACCCTTAAACAATTCAAGGAAAAGGTAAACATAATTGTAGAAAATATATAAATTTCTTAATGAATGCCAAGAAAGCCAAGAAACAAACAACCAGTTGAATAATATTATTCAAGACCTGAAAATTGAAATAGAACAATAAAGGAAACAAAACCTGAAGAAATTCTGGAAATAGAAAATCTGAGAAAGTGAACAGGAACTACAGATGTAAGCATGACCAACAGAATACAAGAGATTTCAAGAATTGAAAATATGATAGAAGAAATAAATTTACCAGTCTAAGAAAATGTTAAATCTAAAAATGTAACACAAATCATTCAGGAAACCTAGGACACTATGAAAAGGCCAAACTTAGAAATAATAATAATAAAAAGGAGAAGAATCCCAGGTCTAAGACCCATGGAGATGACTGTACTTTAGGTCAAATATATTTAGAACACTAATTCATGCCTTCCTGTTCCTATCATTTGCTTTCATGTTCTCCATGACCCAGAAGGAATACCCAGAGTTTGAACCACACTCATGTTTCTTTATGCCATATGGTCATAGATCTTGTCTCTTCTCAGCTAGTGATTGGTTTCTACTCTGATTTCAATGGAGTTAGAAGAGGCAGGTGAGGAATATGTGTGGGAGGCCAGACTTGATTAGGGATGAAGCTAATGCTTTGATGATGTTGTTTCACTTACTCTTCACAGTGTCTGTGGTGGACATCACAGTGTCCCTGGTCTCAGGATCTGGGAAATGGGAAAAGTGAAACCCAGTTCAGATGTCATTGAACTGTGTCCTGGCTCTGAAGATCTGGATGTGAGGGGCAAACCAGTGGACATCAGCACATATGATGACCACAGTAAACAAAGATGGACACTTCCTTGGATAATGGGAAAATTCCTGTGAAATATCCCTGTGGAAGAGGAAGAATTGGAAGTTTGAAATATTGTCTGAGTTATCACTAATTGTCACCTTGACACAGTCCAAAGTCACCTGGATTGGGAAAAGAGTCTCAGCAGAATAACTGTCTTTATGAGGTTGGGCTGTGAACAGTTTTTTCAAGAACACACAGGTCACATCTACCCCAACACTGAGGACATGAAACTCCTCACACAATGGCTCTTGGGCCATCTCCTCTGTCAGAAATTTCACTGGTGACATTAGTTATAAAGGATTGCTCTTCAACCCTAGTTATCACTCAGCTGGTCCCTTTGTAGTCCTCAGAGACTGTCCCCTTCCTTCAGAGAGTAAATCCTACCTTCCCTGAGCACTGAGGACTCAGCTGGGACTCTGTGTCACAAAGACACATAGGCAGGATGGAGGCTCCTTCTTGGGTGCTGACAGACCCAAGGCCCAGACAGAGCAGATGTCAGGCCTGAAACAAGTGATTGTTCTCTGAGGGCATGGGGATGCTTATCAGCCTTGTTGCTCAATGTGTTGCTTGGAGGAGAAACATAAAGTGAGAAAAGTTGAGAGGAATGTGGGACAGCACTGGGAGTGGAAGGGACAGAGCAATGCCTTGGACACAGACCCAACAACCCACAGCACATTGGATTCTGTGAAGTATTCCAGCCTGAGAGAGTGCTCATCTCAGAAGGAGGAAGGACAGCAGAGCCTGGGGCTCATCTAGTAGCTGAATCTCTTCTCCTAATATGGAGGACAGCACAGAAAGAAGAGAGATGGAGAAGTCTTCTATGATTTCCTTCAAGGACTGCACCCCTTGGAAGGGGCTACTGTTCACAGGTGAGGGTACCCACTCTCTGACTGTGGAGGTGGATGGGAACTCAGAGGCAGGCTGGAGTCTCCTAAAGAGAACAGGATCCTGAGAGAAGACTTGGGGTTTATGTTTATAGTCACAGGGCAGAAGGTACAGTGAGGGACAGAGGTTCAGCAGCCTGAAGTTCTCAGCAGGGAAGAGGTGATGAGGGGAAGAGAAAAGCCCCAACCACTCCCTATTCAAAATGACTCACATTAGCTGCCATGTTCTGAAGCCTGATGTCCCCAGTCATGGAAGCGTGACTCAAAATCTCAACAAGGGTGGGCCAGTGAGATGACTCAGTGTGGGGAGAGAGTCAACCTGAATTCAGTTCTCAGCTCTCACAGTGTAGATGGAGAGAACAGACTCCTGCAGGCTCTTCTCTGCCCTCAACACAAGTGCAGTGACATGGAGCTGCTCATATGCACACTGAGACATGTGCCTTCAGAAATATACACTTATAGTATATAAGTAAATGGGAAATAATTTAAATCACTCTTGAGTAAAATTATGGTCCTTAGCTACAAATGGGAACTATGTAGATAAACCCATGGACACACCTTCCCTAACTTCTTTCCTTCCTTCTTTAGCTCCGTCCTTCCTTCTTTCCTCCTCCTTTTCCTTCCTTCCTTCTTTTCTTTTATTACCAATCTCAACACAGTGTTTCTCTGCATATTCCTAACTGTACTAGAACTCACTGTGTAGACCAGACTGGCCTCACACTCAGAGAGCTGACTGATTTTGCCTCCAAAATGCAATGATTCAAGGCATGCATCACCACCTCCCAGTTTCTTCCATTTTTTCTTTCCTCATTGATGTATGAGACATATTTAGGAACTCAGTCTTCCTAAAAGGTCACACTAGTCGCAGTCCTTACACAGCACTGGTTTAATCAGACTAGAAATTAGTGTATTCAGAAACAGATACCAGAAGTTGACTAATAACACAAAGAGAATGGAGAAAAAGGTCAGAACATGAGGACCTTCTAGAGGAGGAGGTCAAAGTGGCTTCCTCACACTAAATACTCCTTATGTGAGGAGAGCTATGGGAATACTGAGGAGGGGAGCCAGGCAGAGAAGTGAGAAGATTACTCTGCAAAGAGGAAAGGACAGAGTCAGAGCCTCTGAATAATGGAGTTCATGTTGCTCATCTCCATCAAGGAGGGTGGACACACCACCAGCCAGATGCCTCAACTGAGTTATGATCACACCTGCTCAATATTGATGCTTTTTATCCCTTTCTTTCTAGCCTCACTTTTAACCTGTTGGTACCGGCCCACCACTGCCCAAGTCATCATTGAATCAGTGCCTCCCCATGTGGTCGAAGGAGAAAGCAACCTTTTCCTTGTCCACAACCTGCCAGAGAATCTTTTAGCCATATCCTGGTTTAAAGAGGGAGCAAATATGGACCATAGAATTGTGACCTATACACTGAAATACAATATAGCTCTGCCGGGAACAGCACACAGCGGTAGAGAGACAGTGTACCCAAATGGGTCCCTGTGGATTCAAAATGTCACCCATAAGGACACAGGATTCTATATACTACAAACCATAAGTAGACAAGTAAAAATTGTATCAAGAACATACATACACCTTCATGTGTACAGTAAGTAATTCTTTGTGAATTCTCCATGCTGGGTGGGGATCAATCTACTAGACACACACAGAAGTGTCAGAGCTGGCATATGCATACCTCCTCTCTGCACTATCTCCATGTTGGGGGTTGAGAATTTAATGCAGGACACATTAAATTGTGTAGAATAACTGTAATAGATCAGAACCCTTGCACACAGGGCAGACTGAGTGTCCAGCTGGGTTTGTCTGTTGTACATGGAGTGCAGAGACTCCCTCTTTGGTGTGGACAAACCAAGGCTGTTCTCTCAGAGTACAGAGATGCTCATTTGCCCTTTTGATCACTGTGTGTTCTGGAGGGCTGTAACATAAAGAGAGAAGTAGAAAGGGACATGGGGCAGCACTGAGAGTAAGGGGACAGAGCAGGGTTCTGAATAGAGAATCCCCACAGCCCATGGAACTCTTGGAAATGCTCCATCCTGAAAGAAGGCTCAGTTCACATGAGGGAAGGGTAGCACAGCTTGGGGGCAGATGTGCGACAGAATGAGGATGTATCAGGCCAAAGATATACACCCTTGTTTCCCTCTGAGGTTTTCTAGGCACCATTTCTTTAAAAAAAAAAAAGACTTAAGATGAATCCAGGTTCTCACTATTTCCTAGTCCTAGTGGACTGGAAGTAGAGAAAGCTAGAAGGTGAAGTCAGGTGTTGACTGGACCCACAAAAGGAAAAAAAACATAAACAAGAGAAAGTCAGAGAATCAGATGTCATGGTCTGTAGAGAAGAGGTCAGGGAGTCAAGATCTCCACACCAGTCTACACTGATGTGAGCAGTGGATTGAGGTTTTAAGCTGGGGTCATGTTGACACCTGAGCAGAGAGCGCCATACAGAGGAAATGACATGTGCAGGGACGCTGAAGACATGGAAGTCAGTAAATGACAGGAAGTCACTCACCCACACACCCAAGCTAAGCTATGGACACATCTACTCAGGACACAGGGCCTCATCTTAGCCAAATACAAAGGTCCAACTATTGATCAATCTCTGTCCTCCCTTCCAGCCTCTCTTATCAACTGTGGGGGCCATCCTACTTCTGCTCAGCCCACTATTGAGTCAGTGCCACCCAGCGTAACAGAAGGGTCAAGTGTTCTTCTAGTGGTTCACCATCTCCCGGAGAATCTTCGAGCCCTTTTCTGGTATAAAGGAATTAATGTGTTCAAGAACCATGAGGTTGGCCGACACATCATAGCCAAGAATTCAAGTGTGCCAGGCCCTGCACACAGTGGTCGAGAGACAGTGTACAGCAATGGATCCTTGGTTCTCCACAATGTCACCTGGAAGGATGCTGGATTCTACACCCTATTAACTCTGACCACAAATATGACAGCTGAAGTAGCTCATGTGCAGCTCCAATTGGACAGTAAGTGATTCTTAAGATCATTCAGTCCTGGGTTGTGTGTGGACTCACAGGACTCTCTTGCTTGGTCTCTGCATACCTCCACTGTCAACTGTGTCCCCATTTTGGTGTTTTAGCACTTAGTGCAAGACACACATACCAGAGACAAATGGCCATAGATCAGACTCCTGCCCTCACTCCATCCTCAGAAAGGTGTATATGTGTGTGTGTGTGTGTGTGTGTGTGTGTGTGTGTGTGTGTGTGTGTCTGTGTGTCTGTGTGTGTCTGTGTGTGTGTGTGTGTGTGTGTGACTGTATGTGTGTGTGTGTGAAGGGAAAGGATAAGTCCATGCAAGAAGCATTAGACTTAGTCTTATCTTTTGGGGTCCTCACAATGAGCATGGTTCAGAGAGAGACCATGTTGGCATCAGGCAGATCTTGCCATTCTCAAAGAGAGGTGAGCACCAGGAAGCCCTTGTTCCAGACTTCTGTCTGAGAATTGACTACAAATGATCCTGGGGACACTTACTTCCTTATGTACCAGGTTTGGACTCTTACTTCCTTGTGGAGCTTACAGGGAATAATGGTTTTTGAATATCCACATCTCATAGCATTTGAAACCAAACAGTGCATTGTCATGAGAGCCACATTCAAGGTGTGTCACCTGGTTACCTCCTTCTGAGACTCAGCATGGAGAGCAGAACTGGACATGTGCCCAGGCCAGCAGTCAACTGTCCTCATGGACGTATGAGACTTCACAGGAAGGTCAGGGTCCCCAAGGTGAAGAAGAGAGGACACAGATCCACCTGGCAAGTGCTTGTCCTCTGGGGTCCAATCCAGGGAATTCCCTCAGGCAGCCAAGTAGTAACAGGCTTTGCTGGTCTTGACAGCTCCCAGACATGAGCTCCAGTCATCCTATCAATCTCCAGGGGATGATATTAGCTCACAGTCAAACTCTAGGATGCTGCTTTCCTGGAGAAGATGAAAGAAACTTGTGTGATTTCCATTTCTGTCACAACAGACCTAAGGTCCCTCCCACAATGCCATTCTGACCTATGCTGCTTTCTCTGTCTGAGAACAGTACTATGCTAGGGGATATGTTCAGACTCATTCTTTCTAGCATCTTCTTTAGAGAAAGAGAGGGTGAACACAGGGGAATTGCCAAGCCAAGGATAGAGACATCCCTAAATTGTCAGGGTGGACATGGGTAGACCTGAACTATACCTCAGCCAACAATAGAGGCTGGAATTCATGTTTCCATTTGAAACCCTCCAAAGCAGGGTGAGTCCACACCTCTCCAAGACATAGCTGACCTTCTCCACACACAGGACCTAGATTTCCTGATACAACTCTTCCTGGATTAGACCCCAAATGCTGACACTAGTAATAAACAATGAGCGTTCTTGCATCACTCAGTTGGTCCCTTTCAGGACCTCACAGACATCTATCACCTTCTGGTTGAGAGCAAATTCCACCTTCTAGAGCATTAAGGACATGAGGACAACTGGGTTGACAGAGGAGTTTCTGTGTCACAAAGAATGCATAGGGGGGAGAAAGTCCCCCTCTTTGGTGCTACAGATCCAAGGCCAGGACACAGCAGAGATCAGCCCTGGGGTGAGCTATTAGATTTTGGAGCACAGGGATGATTACTGACCTGTTGCTCACTGTGTGGTCTGAGGACTGAAACATAACAAAAGAGATTAGGGAAGAGAATCACCAAGCAATTCCAAGGGGAGGAGGCAGCAGTGCTTTGGACAAGGGCCCACCCACAGCCCATGTGACTCTGGGAGGGGCTTCTGCCTTGAAACAGGCTCAACTCTAGGGAGGCAGGACAGCAGAGGTGACTCTTGGACAGCAGAGGTGACTTCAGGACAGCAGAGCTGACTCCTGAATAGCAGATCTGACTCTTAAACAGCAGAGCTGACTCTGGGGCAATGCAGTGGACTCTGAGAAGGAGAAATGACTCCAGGACAGTGGAGTATGGTAGCAGTGCTGGATCCCTTGGAGACACACCTATTCCAAGGAATCACAATCTCTGCCTTGTCCGAGGAGCACTATGGAGAAGGGCTAGTTTCATAAGTAAAGAGAGAATTCTCTGACAGTGTGTGGGAGCAGAGAGCTCAGGTCCTGGCTGGAGTCTCCAAGGAGGACAAGAGTCTGAAGGAGAATCAAGGTGTCTTCTTTTCTCCTTTCATGAGGATGACACAGAGATAGACAGAGGTACAACAGCAGGAAGTTCTTAGTGAACAAGAAATGGTAAGGGGTAGGGATGAAAGCCAGATTGTGTTCTGCTCAATGGTAATCAAGTTGGCTGCTTTATTCTGAAGACTGATGTTCCCACTATGACAGGGTGACACAGAAAAGAATCTGTCCTGGGTGGGTCAGTGAGGTGTTTCAGTGAGTGAAGACAAATTCTACCAGGCCCAATGACCTGTGTATAATCCTCAGCCCCCATGTGGTGGAAGTAGAGAAACCTCTTACTCCTCAAAGCTGTCCCTTTCCCCACATATAAGTACTGTGGCATGCACCTGGCCATATACACATCTATGTAGGAATACACATGTGATCATACCTACACACATTCACACACACACACACACACACACACACACACACACACACACACACACAGGCATAGTATCACACACACTTGAAATAGGAATAGATGTAAAAAAATGAATCTAACTGGTGTATCCATTCGCCACAAAGTTGAGAGTTTCATAAATAAAACCCTGGACATGCTGGATCATAGGACATTAGTTGCTCATTTCCTATTAATTCATTCATTCATTCATTCATTCACCACAAGTGTCAGAATCTTTTCTAGGTAGAATGCCTTCCATAAAATGAGATTAATCCTGATCTTCACAAAACCCTACTAAATGTACTTGAAGTCAGGTGTTCAGTGGAACCACAAGAGGAAAGAACATAAAGAACAGAAAGCCAGAGAGTCAGTTGTCAAGGTCTATAGGGAAGCAAGCCAGGACGTCATCCCCCCAACAGCAATCTACAGTGAATGTCAGCAGGGGTCTGAGGGCAGAGATTCAGGACCCTGTTGACAACAGAGCAGATAGTGCCATACAGAGAAAATGACATGTGCAGGGACACTGAACGCATAGAGGTCATGTGCTGACCTTCACCCAGTAGGATGAGGATACACTCACCTAGGCTGAGTAATGGACACATCTTCTCAGGACACAGGGCCACAACTTAGGCAAATACAAAAGTTCTGCTACTAATGGATCTTTCTTCCCTTCTAGCCTCCCATTGTGGATACCAACCCACCTCTGCCCGGCTCACTCTTGAATCAGTTCCACCTAGAATTGCTGAAGGTGGAAGTGTTCTTCTCGTGGTTCACCATCTCCCAGAGAACCTTCGATCCTTTTACTGGTACAAAGGAGTTATTGAGTCCAAGAAATATGAGGTTGCCAGACATATAATAGCCACAAATTCAAGTGTGCTGGGTCCTGCACACAGTGGCAGAGAGACACTGTACAGCAATGGATCCCTGCTGCTCCATAGTGTCACCTCGAAAAACGCTGGATGGTACACTCTACAGACTCTGACCACAGATATGGAACCTGAAATAGCGCATGTTCAACTCCAGTTGGAGAGTAAGTGATGCTCTGTGAAAATTCAGGCTCTTATGTGGTTTAGACACACAGAACCGTTTTTTCTGTCCTGTGCATAATGACCCCATGTTGGTGTTTGAGCACTTAGTGGGAGGACACACATGATGGAGACAAATGTTGATAGATCACACTCCATCATCTGTCTCCCCACTGTATGAAGAAAGTCAATGGTACAAAAGTAACTCAGTCAAAGATGTCAGAATATGTTCAGTCTCATGGGGATCTCAATGCAAATTTCAGTTAGAAAGACCCTGTAGAGGCTACCCAGAAAACAAGACCCCAAGAAAGACAAGGGGATTGCCCAATGACAGAGAAATGGAAGAGATCTACATGAACAGCCTGGACATGAGTGGGGGTAATGAAGGGCGAGGATCAAGGGAAAGAGAGCTTGGGGGAACAGGAGATCCCAGCTGGATCAACAACAGAGAGGGAGAATGAGGAATAGGAGACCATGGTAAATGAAGACCACATGAGAATAGGAAGAAGCAAAGTGCTAGAGAGGCCCACAGAAATCCACAAAGATAGCCCCACTACAGACTGCTGGCAATGGTCGAGAGACAGCCCGAACTGACCTACTCTGGTGATGGGATGGCCAAACACCCTAATTGTCGTGCTAGAAACCTCATCCAACGACTGAGGGATCTGGATGCAGAGATCCATGGCTAGTCCCCGGGTGGAGCTATGGGAGTCCAATTAGCGAGAATGAGGAGGGTTTATATGAGCGAGAATTGTTGAGACCAAGGTTGGATAAAGCACAGGGACAAAAAGCCAAACGAATGGAAACACATGAACTATGAACCAATGGCTGAGGGGTCACCAACTGGATCAGGCCCTCTGAATGGGTGAGACAGTTAATTGGCTTGATCTGTTTGGGAGGCATCCAGGCAGTGGGACTGGGTCCTGTGCTCATTGCATGAGTTGGCTGTTTGAAACCTGGGGCCTATGCAGGGTCACTTGGCTCGGCCTGGGAGGAGGTGACTGGACCTGCCTGGACTGAGTCTACCAGGTTGATCTCAATCCTCAGGGGAGGCTTTGCCCTGGAGGAGAATGGGAGGTGGGCTGGGGGGGGAAGGTGAGGGGGGGCGGGAGGGTGGGGGTGGGCTGAGGGAAAGGTGAGGGGGCGGGAGGGGGGGAGAACAAGGGAATCCGTGGCTGATATGTAGAACTGAATTGTATTGCAAAATAAAAAATAAGAAAGACCCTGTAGGCATCAGTCAGGGTATGGTTGAGGAAACCATGGCATCTTAAAAAAGAGTTGAGCACCAGGAAGTCCTGGCCACAATCTTCTGTCCTAGGCTAAACTACCATTGATCATAGGGCATATTTTGCAAGGGTTAGACTGTCAATGCCTCTCAGAGTTAATGGGATCAAGGGTTTTTGGCTGTCCATATCAAACTGGGATATTTATTTTCTCCGAACATGAATTTCATAAATAAAATCTATGACTGGTTGCAGAGACCATGGAGGAGCAATGCCTATTAGTTTGTTCTTGATTGCTTGCTCAGCCAGGTCTCTCATAGCACCCTGGAACCTTCAGTATAGGAGTCAACCTGCTTTCCATGGGCTGGACCCTCCCACATCCATCACCAATACAAACATTGTACTTTAGACTTGCCCACAGACTGATACAGTGGTGGCATTTTCAATTGAGTCCCCCTCATTCAAATCAACTGTAGCTTGTGTGAAGTTGACATAAATCCAGCCATCCTAATATCTAAGTCTTCCCTAATACCTGAGCCAGCAAGAATATCAGACTTCTCCTGGCCATCATGCAGTCCTAGAATTTTGGGCATCAAGGCAGAGCAGCAAGGACATCTAGAAGGTGAAGTCAGGGGTTGACTGGAGCCACAAAGAAAACAACAAAAAAAAAGTCAAGAATAAATATTTGGGGTCTGTGGAGAAAAAGTTCAGAGGAGGCATAATCTTAACCTCAGTGTGTTAGGGTATGCACAGTGCCTGACTGAGGGCAGTGAGGGGTAGCCATGGAGATATCCCAGGAGGGAGTTCCATGTAGAGGAAATGACATATTTCGGGAAACTGAAGAGTAAAGAGTCATGTTGTTGACATCCACCGGGTGGGTTAGAAACACCCATACCTGCATCTTCAGGGTGAGTGATAAATCCACCTGCCTAGGATAATAGTTGCCATCTTTCCACCAAACACAATGATCTTTGTGTTTTTCTTCTGTGTTTCAGCCTCCCTTTCTGCTTGCTGCAACCCTCTCACTTCTGCCCAAATCACCATAGAACCAGTGCCACGGATTGCTCATAAAGGGAAAAGTGTTCTTCTACTTGTTCATAATCTGCCAGAAGATCTGCGAACCTTTTCCTGGTACAAATCAATGTACAGCACCCACATTTTTCAAATCGCAGAATACAGCAGAGTAATGAATTCTACCACCCATGGGCCTGCCCACAGCAGAAGAACAACAGTGTACACCAATGGATCCCTGCTCCTCCAGGATGTAACAGAGAAAGATGCAGGATTCTACACGCTACAAACTTTAAACAAAGTTTTCCAAACTGATAAAACACATGTAGAGCTCCACGTCAACCGTAAGTGATTCTCTTTGACCTCCAGCTGCTGGGTGTGGCTTATCCTACTTCATACACTGGACTGTCAGGACTGAGCTGTGCCCGCTTTCTCCCCACTGCACTGTGTCCTCCTGCTGGGGTTTAGGCCCTTACTGCAGGACACACAGAGGGTAGAAAAACTGTAATGCATCAGAACCCCTCACCTGTCTTTACCTGCAGAGTAGAATACCTGTGCTGGGTAAACTCAGCCCCAGGTTGTCACCTTCAGTGCAGACCCTTGGAGCTCACACCATGCACATGATTCCTGAACGATTCTGTGAGGGTCAGGCAGGCCCTTGTTGAGGAAGTCATAGGATCCTCACAAAGAGCACTGGGAAGCCCTGGCTGCAAATTTCTGTCTCTGGATAGACTCCAGATGACATTTGGGAGCTTTTTGTCACTTGTTAGTCTTAAGTTCCTGTTAGAGCTGACAGGGAACAGGGTTTTATTGGTATGTGGAACCAACTAGAGCACTGTAATGAGAGCCATCATTAGGCTAGATCCCCTCTATTATCTTCACCAGAGACCACACATGGAGAGTGTAGCTGGTCAGGTGCCCAGACCATTAACTAACTGTCCTGATGAAATCATGAGACCTCACAGGAAGGTCAGGGTCACCAAGGGGAGGAAAAAAAGAACACAAGTCTTCCTTGGATGTGATTGTTCACTGGGGTCCAGTTCTAGAATTCTCTCCTGCAGGCAAATAGTAAAAGAGTTCCTGATTTGGACATCTTCAAGCCATGAGGTACAGTTCCTCTAGCTATCACTAGGTGGCTATAAAAGGACACATAATCAACAACCTGAAAATATATTCAGGAGCCATGAGCTTAACTCTAGCCTAGCTTCCATCCATGTCCCTTACATGTAGTGGGTAGCTGTTCCAGCTTTGACCTCAAAGCACTGCCCCTAGTGTGGTAACAAGTAACTGCCACACCTGCCTATGACCTGCCCCTGGGGTGTGGCTGAGACAGGTCCCTTTAAGACCCAAGATATGTAGGTGCTTGCCCCTCCTCGCTACCTTTTGGTCTTGGATGCTGGTGCAGATCAGATCAGAGCTCTCTAGAGAACAACACTGGACCAAGCCTCAATCCCTATTTCCTCTATTGTGAGGTTCCTGTATCGTGAGTTAACCCCCCCCCCCCCCAATAAATGCCTATAATCATTAAGAAATTCCCATGGATTGGTAGCAATTTAATCACAATATCTAGTGCCCAACATGGGGCATGAAGCCACAACCCTAAGATTAAGAGTCTCATGCTCTACCAGCTGAGCTAGCTGGGCTTCCAAATTGTAGCTGGAAGTTTTTCTGTGTCCTGGCCAGCCAATGGTTGGGACAAATTTCTCCCAATTGTGTCCCCCAAGTAAGCATAGAGGGGCTTATATTAATTATAACTGCTTGGCTGTTAGCTCAGGCTTATTACTGACTAGCACTTACACTTAAATTGACCCATAATTCTTATTTATGCTTAGCCACATGGCTTAGTAACTTTTCTCAGTTCTAACTTGTCATCTTGCCTCCTCTGTGTCTGGCTGGCAACTCCTGACTCAGTCTTCCTCTTCCCAGAATTCTCCTTGTCTGCTTATCCCACCTACACTTCCTGCCTGGCTACTGGCCAATCAGCATTTTATTTATTAACCAATCAGAGCAACACACATTCACAGCATACAGAATGACATTCCTGCTTGATAACTGTTCTATTATAGGTAATTTTACTAAGTTAAAGTTAAAAACTTTCCTTTTTGATTGGGCATAGAGGGGGAAGTGCTTTGGAATGTCATTCTGTATACTGTGAATGTGTGTTGCTTTGATTGGTTGGTAAATAAAGCTGTTGGGAAAATGGTGAGGCAGAATAAGGTTAGGTGGGACATTCCAACTAGAAAGAGAGGAAGGAGAAGGGCAGAGCTGGGAGTGCTGCTCCACCAGGAGTAGCAAGATGTAAAGAACCTGTAAGCCACAAGCCACATGGCAAAGTATAGATTTATTTAGAAAATGGGTTAATTTAAGTTGTAAGAGCTAGCTAGAAAGAAGGCTGAACCATTAGGCCATATTGTTTGAAAATAATTTGAGCCTCTGTATGTTAATTTGGGTCTGAGTGGCTGCGGGCCCAAGTGGAACCAGAGAAAACTCTAGCTACACTTACAGACCTGGAAGTAACTGACAGCCTTCTTAGATATACTGGTTGTTTCCTGTCTTTCTAAGCATAATTCCCTGCAGAGGATCCTGTGTTACCATGACCACCCCACCACCTCCTGGCACATCCTTGAACACTTCACGTAGACAGTGGTCAGCTGCATCCCAGGAAGAACTTAGAGTGACCCAAAGCATGGCTCAGTCATCACAGAAGATGGAGGGTCTCTATGAAATCTCCCTGGGATGATGGAGCCACTGCCCTCTCTCCAGGACTCACGTCACCTCCTGCTTTACATCCTCATGAGTCTCCTACTGGGCTTCATGGCAATGTGCCCTTATTGGTGACTCCATTGAGAATGGATCTGTACCCTTTCCCAGGCATCACTTAAATGATTCCTATCCAGTACTCAAAGACATCTGTATCACCTTCCTGCAGGGAGTAAATCCCACCTTCTCAGAGCATTGAAAACAAAGGGCAGATTAGATGCTCAGCTAGGATTCTGTGTAATAAAGGAAAGGTTGAAAGAACACAGCACAGGACAGCCATGGGGTGAGCTGTTATTGTCCTAAGGCACAGAGAGCATTATCAACTTGGTTGCTCATTGCATGATCAGGAGGACTGAAAAAAACATACAAAGAGAAGTTAACTGGAATACCAGACAGGACTAAGAGTTGAAGGGACAGAGAATGGCCTTGGACAACATCCAGCCTGTCAGGAGGCTGAGCTCAGAGGAAGGAAGGCTGTAGGGAATTGGGGGAAGTGCTGGACCAAAAGCTGTTCACCACAGAGGGAGGGCAGAGCAGACTTTAGCCACCATGGAGGTTCACTGTGTGCTTCTCTGCAAAGGTTGCAGCCCTGGCAGTGGCTTTTGCTCACAGGTGAAGAGAACACTGCCTGGCAGTGTGTGGGGAGGGAGTTCATAGACTACGTAGAATATTTTAAGGTGGAAGGATAGGAAAGGCTCCCTCAAGTTGTTCCCTGACTTCCATCTAGGTACTGTGACCTGCATTCACCCATACACACAGGATGTCATCCACCTGCTCCTGCACAAACACTCACACTCATACACACCCAGACCCAAACACTGACTCTCTACAATGTATAAGATAATGTAAGCTGGAGTTGTAACTGGTATCAGTAGGTCCACACATGAGAATTTCATAAACACCTGGACTTGCAAATCCATGGACATTCATTCTTGCATCTACCCGCATGTATCTGAGCATGTCCAGGCCTTGGGCCTTTCAGATAGATCAAAATAGTTTTTCCTAACATGGCTCCATTTCTAGTGAACTGGAAGATGGACCAGGAAGCCCATCTCTAATTGAAGTCAGGGGTGGACTGCATTCAGAGAGGGAAGAGATGAAAGAGTTCAGAATGTGAAGACTGGGGTCTGTAGAGGAAGAAGTGAAGGAAGGCACCTCTGAGTTGGACAGATACTCCCACCCACATCAGCTGAGTGATGGACCTAAGCTACTCAGTACACCAAAGACCAAGTTCTCAGTATTGATGAATTTATCTCTTTTTTCTCCTATCTTCCCTTGTAGCCTGCAGTTCCTTTCCAATCCAGCTCACTATTGAGTCAATGCCACACAATGTTGTTGAAGGGGAAAATGCTCTCCTACTTGTTCATAATATCCCAGAGGACCTTCGATCCTTTGTCTGGTACAAAGGGATACCAATTGTCAACAGTCACAAAATTGCACAGAATGTAGTAACCAGTAATAAAAGTATGCTGGGGCCTGCACACAGTGGTAGAGAGACTGTGTACCCCAATGGATCTCTGCTGTTCCAACATGCTGCCCAGGAAGACGCTGGATTCTACACCCTACGAACCTTAAATGCACAGTTTGAAACTCAAGAAGCACATGTGTACCTCCACATATACAGTAAGTGATTCTTTGGGGTTTCTGAGTTCTGGTGGATATGATTTCCCTTTACACACACAGGACTGTCCATTTTGGACTGACTGTCTCTTCTCTACATTGTGTCTCCACATTGGGGTTTGAGTACTTAGTACAGGACACAAATCAGGTAGACATAGTAAAGTAGACCAGAATCCCTCACCTGACTACAGCTACAGAAGAGGATGTGTGCTGGATAACTGAGCCCAAGGATGTCAGTCAGTCTCAGAATATTGGGGCTCTCACCAGGATCATGGCCTTGAGAAAGACCCCTTGGGAGTCAGGCCTGGTCTATCTTAGAGATCTATGGTTTCATCATAGTGAAGTGAGCATCAGGAAGCCCTGGCTTCAGACCTCTGCTTCAGACTCAACCCCAGGTGACCATGGAGAGACCTTCTCTTGGGCTTGAGTTTGACTTCCTGTTAAAGATGACAGGGAACAAGGTGTTGTTGACTGTCTAAGACCCATAGAGTGCGGGACCAGCTGTGCAGTACTGTGACTACATCTAAGAGATGACAGGGAACAAGATGTTACCGACTATCTAAGTCCCATAGAGTGTGGAACTAGCTGTGCAGTGCCATGAAGCTACAGTTAGGTAGGTCACATGTCATCTCCTACTCAGTAGACTGATGCCATGACATGTCAGCTCTTCTGATGATGGGCTTAACAGACTTCACAGGAAGGTCAGAGTCCCCAAGTGGAGGTACAGAGGAGATATTTCTCTAGGCATATTTTTGTCCTTAGGGGTCTAGGCTAAGGAATTCTCTGCTGCAGGTAAACAGTAACAGATGCTGCTGACCAGAGCAGCTCCCCATTCCCGTGTCATGCCATTGCTCATAACTAAACTTAACTTAGGGACAAGACAATGATCATGTACTCTGTGCACAGGTGAAGGGAAACAGACTCAGGAAATCCAGAGGCTGAATCAGGGTCACACAAGCCATGAGTGGCAGATCCAAACCACAAGAAGACTGTCTACGTCATAGCCCCAATGTCTCCACCCTAGAGGCTTTATTAGGTGTCCATTGACTAAAGATGGGCTTGTTGAGATCTCTGAAAGGCTGTTGTCATTTCCCCCTCCTCTTTTGCCTCACAGAGCCTGTGGTACAGCCCTTTATCCGAGTCACCAGCACCAATGTTACAGTACAGAGCTCTGTGGTCCTAGCCTGCATTTCAACTGACACTGGAATCTCCACACAGTGGATCTTCAATAACCAGAGTCTGCAGCTCACAGACAGGATGACCCTGTCACCGAAAAAGTGCCGACTCAGCATAGATCCTGTGAGGATGGAGGATGCTGGAGAGTATAAGTGTGAGGTCTCCAACCCAGTCAGTTCAATGACCAGTCTCCCAGTCAGGCTTGCTGTAATGAATGAGTGACCTCTCTGCTCTCACACTATAGCAGAGTAGGGGCATTTCTTTATCAATGGGGTACAACAAGGAGAAAAATTTGGTGGTAGAAATGGTCAATTACTACTCAGGTACAGCTGACTTGGTGACTCGTGGCTGTAATCCTGGCATAAACGTGTGTCTAAAGACAGGCCAGGATATAAACAGAGACTTGGTTTGCAAAAGGGAAAAGAAGACATCAATACAGTAAACAGAATTGCAAAGGAGATAAGAGCTTGGGTTTTGCATTAAATGTATAGACACCTCTCAGAATCCATGGAAATTAATTTCATAAGCCCACAAACTTCTGGATGTTCTGAGTCCCCTGTTAACATGCTGCAGTGTTCGCATGGAAATAAATACATCCTTGCTTATACCCAAATACATTCCATGTAACCAGGGCTACACAGAAAAATCCTATCTTGAAAAACCAAATCAAACAAATAGACTGCTCATGTTTGTCAAATGGCATCAGTTTTGTGTTTCTTCATGCTTCTATCTCTGTAGGTTTTGGGCTTCTTGGAATGTGTCTGTTTCATCTAGGTCACTCAAAAATTAGCAAGTAACTATTGAGTACCTATGGAATTCGTAAAATTCTGAAAATGAAATGTAAGGTGCCAAATTTCGCTTCTAATATTAATAATGTTAATCTTTTAAAAATAAAGCAAACCAGATTAAAGTTGTCAAAACTGTTAATCAGTTCAAAGAGCCAACTTTTAATCCATTGATTTTGTAAACTGTTATTATTTGTTTCTATCATTATTCAAACCAACAGGAAGTCAAGTAAAGACCATGGAGGAATGATGCTTCCCTGCCAACTTTTCATGAGTTGACTAGTTATCTTCTCCTTGTATAGCCTAGGAATGGTGAGTTCCACAGTGTGCTGAGTGCTCACACATCAATCTATAACAAGTAAATAGTCCCCATACATACCAACAGGCCAAGCTGAAGGAGGCAATTACTTGAGGTTCCCCATGTGTCTAGATCTTGTGTTGTGAGACACAATATAATCAGCACAAATGTTGAACACACCAGGTCCATCAGTCCAGTTTCAGCAAGTTCAATATGTCACATAGTCACTATCCATCTGAACCTCACAAAAGCTCTCTACATGGTCCACACATATGAGAGAAGGGACATTAAAACCCATGGGAAAAGGTAGTTCTGCCTGCTCTAATCCATGACATTCCTAGATGATTCATAGATTCATGCTTCATCCTTAGGTAACCAGTGGCTTATGTCAGTCATCATGAACCACCAGAGCTGAATGTTGGACCACTGAGCTGAAAGCAGACCTGCTCCTGGTCGCCTGGTTGAGGTTTCCATTCACATATTAAGTCCTCATGACAGATTGTAAGGATATCCAATGAAGCCACATCAGAACTCAAATCATCACCTATCTTTAGTACAGTCTTGGACAGCAAAGGTTTGGAGGGCACTGGCTCATACTGAGCTGTGGTGTTCAAAGCATCTTGATGGGACACAGCACTTTAGGCTTTATGATACTCCTAGGTCTATCATCAAGCTCTGTAGCTCAGCTCACATGTAACAGGTTTGATTCTCTCTCATAACAAGGAGGTTCCACCATCTTGGAGCATTCAGATTTCCTAGTGTCCCCTGTAATTCACCTTCTCACTTACTTTATACTCTGGTTGACAGGGATAGGCCAACACTAGTTGAATGAGACCCTTGCAAGTAACAGAGGTCCCACACAGGGCAATCTCCTCTCTGTTGTCTGCACTGCACTGTTATATATAACCACAATAACAATTCCAATTCAGTGGAGGATGAGGACTTCGTAGCATAAACAAGTGAACCTGCAGTGGATAAGTGTTCAGAACCTTTGATGTGTATCAAGTGCCTTCCCTCCCTTCTTCCTCTACAGACCTCAGTCTTTACATTCTGAACTCTTTCATCTCTTTCCTCTCTGAATGCAATCAATCCCTGACTACACTTAGAGATGGGCTTCCTGGTTCATCCTCCAGTTCACTAGAGATGAACCCATTTTAGGAAAATCTGTCTGAAAGGCCCAAGGCCTGGATAGGCTCAGATACATGTGGATAGATGGAAAAATGAATGTCCATGGATTTGATCAACAGGGCTTTCAATTTTCTTAATGTCATTAGGACTGACTCAGTATGCTATGAGTGTGTAACTTGGGACCCAATAAGTATACATAATGTGACCCAGTCAACATAAAAGTTGACTGTGAGTAACTTTTATTACTTCATGGCTACACCTGTGTGATTACACAAGGTCAGAAAATGATTCCTCAGTTCCTTTTGGTCTCATGACATGAAACCACCTCTACCAACACCTAGGCTGGCCATGTCATCCTGTGCTTGCTCATGCACATCAATCCAGGTCCATGCAGGAGCCAAGTATGACATAGGGGGACTTCTCCTTTCTGACAAATCTCAGAGTTACCACCTATGATGGAGAAATGTCACATCTCAGACACAGGGACACTTAACACATGTGATTGTAGTTGGACAAATTCCGTAAGTATGATGTACTGGTATTGGAATCCAGGCTGCTGTGGTTGGCATAGAAGCATTCAACTACTTCAGTACACTCCTAGTAATCAATTTGGTGACAATTTTGGAGGTGGGCATGGCTTTCAGAGCTGCTGTGGCCTTCAAAAGGCAAGAAATCCTATTTCTCTCTGGTGACTCCACATTTAGATTTGTTCTGTTTACTCCATAAATGTTCCCACCTCCTAAAATATTTACTCAGGCATGTATTAGTTTTATTTCTGTTCCTTGGACATAAAACACCATGTCCAAGTCAGTGTGTGAAGAAAATAATTATTAGGGTTTATGGTCCATCATGTCAGGGATGTACTTCAGCAAGCTGAAGGCATTGTGGTTGGAGCAAGAAGCTGAGGGCTCACCTCTTGAACTGTTAGCACAAATCAGAGAGACTAAATATTGCAGACCATGAGAAACTGGCTCCCATGATCCATTCAGGGTAATAAAAGGAATGCCTCAGAGTAGTGATAAGGGTATTTAAGAATAAGTTTTAATCTATCTATGACTGGTGTAATAAGGAAACACACATGCTTTCTGATGTTAACTTTCTCTTTTACTTCATCTTAAAAATGGTCTCTGACTCTTTGTGTCTCTACATAGCTACATGTCTCCACACTGCTGTACACAGCTACATATCTCTACATGCATACATCTTTTCACATGGCTGCACATCTTTCTTTTACATACATGTCTCTTCTACATCTCTTTTCTACAGCCTCATCTTTACATAGCTCTCTCCCATACAGAACTTTACACAGGTCTTAGGCACAGCTCCTCTATGCAGCAGCAGCTCTTTCATACAGCTCTCTCTCATGCTCACTCAAACATCTTTCTTTTACAATATTCACCCACTCTTTACTCAATCACTCACTCATCATCTCACGCCCTCACACACTTTACTTCTTCTTCTTCTTCTTCTTCTTCTTCTTCTTCTTCTTCTTCTTCTTCTTCTTCTTCTTCTTCTTCTTCTTCCTCTTCTTTTTCTTCACCTCTGAGCACACACACACACACACACACACACACACACACACACACACACACACACACACACACTTCACTCACATTCTGCAGCAGGTCTCACGTAGCTCTACACAGCTGTCTCTCTCCACACCACCGCTCCTGCTCTCACAGCCAAAACTCTGGATAATTATGTTTCATTTTCAGAGCCCTACCCATTCTCACAGCACAAGGTAAGTCACGTAGTTTCTCTTAGGCTAGCAATGTCATGTTGACCCATGCACGTAGCTCTGAGTTGGTGAGCAATCCTAGACAGTAAACAATTAGCTTGAGCAGTCAGGATACGTGCAGAAAAAGAGCTTCTGCAAGGAGCTATAGCAATGTAAACAGCCTGGCCTTGATTCAGCAATAAACAACACCTGGGAATTAGTCTTTGTGTACTTTCTGCAGAGGCAGTCTAGTCTTTATTGAATTTGTTCTAAGGTCTTTGCAAAATGTGTAAAAGGCTGTCTTTGAGACTGAGAATACTGTTACTTTCCTATGTCAGTAAAGAAGAATATTCTGATATTATTTCTATACATCAGAATTATACAGCTTAAACAGAAGTCATAACCTGACCATCCACAACTATAAGTATGCCCAAAGATATAAAACATACTACCAAAGGGCTGTGGAAAGCACCTCACAGCTGTCCTTTTGGGGGGTATAATGGTGGCACATGAGAACGTTACACACTGAAAATAACCAGTTTCCACACCTTGTGACCTCCTGGCTTTGCCAGGTGGTCTCATCAGGGAGTTATATGTCTGGTGTGTCAACTTGTGAGACACTAGTTGTCACCTGCTGTACTCCAATGACCATCGGCAATTATCCCTTTTTCATTTTGAAAAATTTAAAAATTACTCACGACTTTATGTGTCAATGTTTGAAAAGTGATGATCTTCCGGCAGGGATCATGGCTCCTAAAATTCTCCAAACAATGCCTCCAAACAGGAGCCAAGAGTTTATGTGCCTGAGAGGATGGTGGACATCTGTCCCCACTATAAGTGACAAACAGCCATTTTCTGTGCAGTGTCTGTTTGATCTGCCCAAAATCTTGCCTTATTAATGGTTAGTCTCAGCCAGAACCCCCAAAAGTCCTTATCCCCAATATCATTTCTTGTAATCAGATCCAATAGCTTTGCCACTGATCTCGGTGAGACAATAGCCATGAAAATCACAGTCCTTTCTAACTGGAACCCTGAACTGTCAACAGCAAAGCTTTGATGTGAAATGTTTTGGTTTTCAAAAAAATATAGAAGTTATTTCCTAGCCTGTGTTTCTGGGCACCAGCACATACTAATCTTCCCAACAGAATTGGTTGGATACTTTGTTCACCCTTGATGCAGTGGGGAGGAGCTTGGTCCTGCCTCAACTGAATGTATCAGGCTTTGCTGACTCCCCATGGGAGGCCTTACCCTTTTGGAGGAGGGGAATGGGATGGTTTGGGGGCAGGCTGTAGGAAGTGGTAGGAGGGATGAGAGGGGGATCTGTGGTTGGGATGTAAGAATAAAAAATTTAAAAAAAGAAAATCATAGTCCTTTTCATTGGAACCCTGAACTGTCAGCACCAAGCTTTGATGTGAACTTGTTTTGTTTTTCAAGGACAGAGAAGTTTGTTCCTAGCCTGTGTTCCTGGGTACCAGGAAATCTTCATCTTCCTGACTTGATTTTCACCCTGAGTCATTACCCATTGTTGCTTTCCTGTTTGCTTCTGTCAAAATATGGATGGATCCTGGAACTTGAGTACATTATTTCCTAGCCCTGGGCAGTCTCACATAGTAGGGAGGAAATGTCTTTAAGGGCAAGTTGATTTCTTTTTATGACAAACTCATGACTTCCTGTCCCCTTCATTATCTTCTACAACAGCCCCTATAAAGAGGGGACACTGGGATTTGAAAAATGTTCACACTCTTCTTTTCCCACAAGAAAGAAACTACTCCTCACAGAAGGTGACCAACAGCTCAGAGTTTTGCTCCCAGCTCTGTTCCTGTATCACAAGGTGACTAGTTCTACTCTGTAGGTGAAGATTATCTGTGGTAGGTCTGTTATGGGTCAGGGTAAGATGCATCCCCAATGATTTGTTGATGCTATGTAATGATTCTTTTAAAGGGTGAAAATATGTCACTGATGGACATTAGAGGGTTCCTGTGTTCAGGAGAAGAGAAATGGGGAAGGGACCCTTAGAGTAGAATGCCTCTCAGCTGAGTCCCATCTCTGAAAGTACAGTTGTACAAGGCTATGGTCATGAGCATATGTGATGGTCACAGACGGGGAGCTTCCTGTCCTAGTTAGCAGTAAGTGTCAAACAGACACGGCATAAAGTGACCATTGTGGGGACCACGTCTCAATTTAGCCATTGTCCTATTCAGATTATCGGCAGACTTGTCTGTGAGGGATTGTCTTGATTGTCCTAATGTATGTAAGTGATCCGAGGTTATTGTAGGTAGTGCCATGGTTATGCAGGTGGCCCTAGGTTGTTTAAGTAAGCTAGCTAAGCTTGAGCCAGAAAGAAATGGAGAGAAATAGAGAGACAGAAAAAGACAGCAAGAGACAGACACAGAGATACAGAGACAAAGAGGCAGCAAAGACCTTTCTTCCTTTGTTCCTGCCTTCAGGTTCCTGCTTGAATTTGTATTTTTACTTCACTCAGTGATGGATTTGAAGTTAACATGTCAGGCAAGTAAATCCTTTGCTCCCTAAATTGCTGATTTCAGAGTGTTTACACAACAGCAGAAGCACAACTAGAACACAGAGTCTTTAGTTGAGAGTACAAAACACACACATTTCGATCATAAATAATATTCTCCTTACTCAACTACAAAGTCATTAGCAATTTGGGGGCAAACAGATTAGACCAAGAGACATACAAGTCAAGTACAGGTGCAACCCCTCTTCTGTCTGACACACTCTGCCTTGGGCCCAAGACAAAATGACAGGCCTTTCCTCTGATATTTTGGGGCATTCAGATTCTCCCGAGTCTGCCCATCCTCTAGATGCATAATGTTTCTTTCTCCAGATTAGGGTTTACCAGGAAATATCACAAATTCTCCCGAGATCCAATGCACACTGCCTAGAGTCACAGTGAGCATGATGACCAGCCCTGCAATGCATTTGTGCCCAAGTGTCCGGCCACTTCACAGCACTTGAGCCTGGTGGCTATCATTCTTGTAGCCACAGACACATGTTGCTAGAGTTTTCCTGCCTGACCCACAGTCAGGACAAATCTCTGACACCCGCCAGTCCCACAGCCACTCAAACCCGACCAAGTAAACACAGAGACTTATATTGGTTACAAACTGTATGGCTGTGGCAGGCTTCTTGCTAACTGTTCTTACAGCTTAAATTAATCCATTTCCATTAATCTATACCTTGCCACATGGCTCATGGCTTACCAGCATCTTTACATGCTGTTTCTCATCATGGCGGCTGGCAGTGTCTCTCTGACTCAGCCTTCCACTTCCCAGCTCTATTCTCCTCCTTGTCCCGCCTATACTTCCTGCCTGGCCACAGGCCAATCAGTGATTTATTTATTGACCAATCAGCAACACATTTGACATACAGACCATCCCACAGCACTTCCCCTTTTCTTTTCTTAAAAAGGAAGGTTTTAACCTTTACACATCTCCAAAGTCAGCTTGGTATATTTGGGAATTTGGGCGTAGCTTCTCTTACTACTTCCTGCTGGAGGGGGGCGCTGTATCTTATGGGGACACAAAGAATATTTTAGGATTATGGAGTAGTCCATGAGGGTGTATCGTCTGAGCCAGTTGCCTTGAAACGGTTCTGGATGTTGGATCATCTGGGCCATGGTGTCATCGGAGACCTTTCAGGTGGTCTTGGCTGGTCAAACCTGATGTGTCTTAATCTGGAACAAATCCATAGCCTCTGGCTTTCTGTGGAAACAAAAGCAGAGCCTCCTTTCCAAAGCAACATATCCTTATATCCAAATTTTGAAGTCAAGGTACCTTTAAAATATACATTTTGGCATAACTCAACAGCTTTTGTAATCAAATGTTTTTCTTTAGTTACGAATATCAAAGAGAACATAATCCAGATTCTCTGTGTGGTAGTCATCTTTACGTGGCTTATTTTTTTTATATTAGCTTGAGCCTATTGCTTTGAACTGTAGCCTTCTAAGCCTGAAAGGGCACTGGTGCTATGGCTGCTGGCTCCGCCCACTTCAGCTTCCCAACATGGCGGTGGTATGTTTTCCGCCAGCTCTGGGAGCCATCAACTCTCAGAAATAGTGGGTCTATGCTTCTATCAAAGCAGCATGTAGCCCAGAAATCTCTTTTTTTGTTTTGTGCTAGCAAACTCTAAATCCACCATGCAGTTCAAAGTGCCACTTGCAGAGGCCTCATTCCCGCCATATGGCGGCAGGTCGAGCACACACGCCAGGAACCCACCAATAGCTCAAACAGGCAGGCTGCCGCTAGCTTAAAAGAGACAACTAGGAGCTGTTTTTAGCTCCGTTTTAGAATCTTTTTACTCAGGTTTTAGGTGTAAACTCTTGCCCCACGTTGGGCGCCATTTGTTGCTAGAGTTTTCCTGCCTGACCCACAGTCAGGACAAATCTCTGACACCCGCCAGTCCCACAGCCACTCAAACCCGACCAAGTAAGCACAGAGACTTATATTGGTTACAAACTGTATGGCCATGGCAGGCTTCTTGCTAACTGTTCTTACAGCTTAAATTAATCCATTTCCATTAATCTATACCTTGCCACATGGCTCATGGCTTACCGGCATCTTTACATGCTGTTTCTCATCATGGCGTCTGGCAGTGTCTCTCTGACTCAGCCTTCCACTTCCCAGCTCTATTCTCCTCCTTGTCCCGCCTATACTTCCTGCCTGGCCACAGGCCAATCAGTGATTTATTTATTGACCAATCAGCAACACATTTGACATACAGACCATCCCACAGCAGACACAAGCTGTTGGTCTCCTAGTGTTCTCTAGAGGGTGACATAATGACACAGAATCAACACAGAAAATATTTCAATTGTGTGTATATATCACATTTTTGTTACCCATTCATCAGTTGAAGACTGGACTCGTGGAGCTCTGTCTGGTGCTTGTCTGTGGATCTCTGCATCAGCTTCCATCAGTTACTGAATTAAGGCTCTATGGTGACAGTTAGGGTGTTCATCAATCTAATTACTGGGGTAGGCTAGGTCAGGCACCCTCTTCTCCATTGCTAGTAGTGTAAACTGGGGTCATCCTTGAGGATTTCTGGGATCTTCCCTTGCACCAGGTTTCTCCCTTACCCCATGATGTCTCCCTCTAACAAGATGTCACTTTCATTTCCATCCCACTCTGTCTCTGCTCCCGCTCAACCTTCCTGTTCCCTTATGTTCTGATTCCCTATCCCCTATGCGCTATTCCCCTCCCTTGTCCCCAGTTTACTCAAGAGATCTCATCTATTTCCCCTTCCCAAGGTGATCCATCCATGTGACCCTCTTAGGCTTCTCCTTGTTAGCTAGCTTCTCTGGAGCTGTGGGTCATAGTCTGGTTATCCTTTGCTTTACATCTACTATCCACTTGTGAGTGAGTACATACCATATATGTCTTTCTGAGTCTGGATTACCTCACTCAGAATGATTTTTTTTAGTTCCATCCATTTGCCTGCAAATTAATGATGTAATTGTTTTTCACTGCTGAGTAGTACTCCATTGTGTATATGCACCACATTTTCTTTTTCTACTCTTTGGTTGAGAGACATCTAGGAAAACACTCATTTTTATCACTTTGTTTTGGATCCTGATATGTTGGTGAAATTGTTGATTGCTTAAAGAAGTTTTCAAGTGCAATTTTGTGGTCTATTCTGTGTAACATAATATCATCTGCAAATAGAGTAACTTCTTTTTTCCTATTTATACACCTTTAATTTCTGTCTCTTGTCTTATTTTTCCAGCTGGTGCTCCCAGACCAATACTGAAAAGGAGTGGATACAGTAGAAACCTCTGTCCTGTTCCTAGATTTAATGGGATTATGCCCTGTGTTTCTTTCTTTTGGAATGATATTGAGTGTGGCTTGGTCTTATGTAGCCCTAGTTATATTGCTGTATGCTCCCCCCATGATTATTCTAACCATAACTTTTTCCATGAAGCCATGTTAGATTTTGTCAAAGTCTTTCTCTACACCTATTGGGATGATTATGTGGTTTACATTTAAATGTGGTCCATATACCCAGTGAAAGTATTCAGCTGTAAAAAAAATGGAAGAATAAAATTTGCAGGTAAATGAGTGAAACTAGAAAAATATGACTGAGGCAACTGAGACCAAGAAATACACTCATATGTATTTTCACATTTGTAGTTCCCAGCTCTAAATCTTCAAATGGGTGGACATAACAGGATATCCAGAGAGCTAGGAAAGTTAAAAGACATCATGGGGCTGGGGGAGCAGGGTACTGATGCTATGCAGATGAAATAGACAATGGTGCAGTCTTAACTGGGGAAGGAGAATGAGAACAATGTAGAGGGAGAAAGAAGTGAGATAAATAAGGTAAGGATGTTTGAAATTCATAGGGACTTGTATCATTTTATGTTTACCTAAAATTACCTCATATAAACATATATAAATATAATATATATTTAAATAAAGTTGTACTGCTTGGGTAGAAATGTTCCCAACCAAGAACCATAGAGTTACAGAAACCCAGTACAAGGGATGAGAAACTACCCTACAAATTGTTGGAAGACCAATAGATTCCCCAAACAATATAGGCCATTGCTGTTGCCCTTAGTTATTTCCTAGAATTTGAATATAGGTCGTCCTGTGGAAGATACCCTGAACTTACAGAACAGAAGTCTTTGAGGAGTGTAGCTGGATCTGACACCAGAATCTCCTCACTGTGAACTAGATAGACCTTGTAGCACTTGATGTTTATGCAAGCTAACAACTGAGGGAAAAAATCAGTAGTCCTACTCAGTTGTGATGTCTAAAACCCATAGAAAAGACAATCATTTGAGCTGATGGAACATCTCAGAAGAGGAGGTGGAAGGATTATAAGAATCAGAGGATTTGGATGTTTGCTGTGAGATTGTGTGTTCTTTTTATGACAACGAAGCTGCACCCAAGAATTCTCAAGAACATGGCTGTCTGAACAAGACCTGAACAATGACAACACCATCATACATGCCAGCATGGATGAGGAAATCTCAAAGACCTCCACCCATAATTAAAAAGCCATATACAGACACTGTGAGCAACAATTAATAAAATGTTTGTATCATTTTATGTTTATGTTTGTATCATTTTATGTTTACCTAAAATTACCTCATATAAACATATATAAATATAATATATATTTAAATAAAGACATATTATATAATAAAAAAACAATTAATTAATAATTAAAAACTGAGAAGCTTTTGTAGGGCAAAGGACATGGTCAATAAGACAAAATGACAGCCTACAGAATGACAAAAGATTTTCACCAACCCCACATCTGACAGAGGGCTGATCTCCAAAATATACAAATAATTCAAAAAGCTAGACATCAAACTACTGAACAATCCAATTAAAAAATGGGCTACAGAGCTAAAAAGAGAATTCATGAGAATCTCAAATTGCTGAAAGACATTTAAGGAATTGTTCAACATCTTTAGTCATAAGGGAAAAGCAAATCAAAATGACTCTGAGATACCATCTTACACCTCTTAGAATGGCTAAGATCAAAAACACTGAAAACAGCTTATTTTGGAGAGGATGTGGAACAAGGGGAGTACTCCTCCACTGTAGGTGGGAGTGCAAACTTGTACAGCCACTTTGGAAATCAGTATGGTGGTTTCTCAGAAAATTGGGAATCAATCTACCTCAAGACCTAGCTCTACCACTCTTGGGCATATGCCCAAGGAATCCTTAATCTTACCACAAGGACACAGGCTTCATTATGTTCATAGCCAGAACCTGGAAACAAACTAGATGCCCCTCAACTGAAGAATGGATAAAGAAAATGTGGCACAAAAACACAATGGAGTGCTATGCAGCAGTAAAAAAAATGATATCATGAAATTTGCAGGCAAATGGATGGAACTAGAAAATATCATTCTGAGTGAGGTAACCAAGACTCAGAAGGAAAAACATGATATTTACTAAATCATAAGTGGATACTAGATGTAAAACAAAGGATAACCAGACTATAACCTACAGCTCCAGAGATGCTAGCTAACAAGGAGGACCCTAAGAGGGACACAAAGATAGCCCAGAGAAGGAAAATTCGATGAGATCTACATGAGCACATTGGGAGGGGGGCAATGGAGGGCAAAGAATGAGTGATGAGAACACAAGGAAATGGAAGGTTTGAGCTGGAACAGGGACAGAGTGGGAGAGCAAGGAAAGAGATACCATGATAAGTGAAGACATCATGGCAATAGGAAGACACAGGGTGCTAAGGAAGTTCCCAGGAATCCACAAGATGACCCCACCTTAGACTACTAGCAATAGTCAAGAGGGTGCCTGAATTGGTCTACCCTGGTAACCAGATTAGTGAATACCCTAACTGTCATCATAGAGCCTTCATCCAGTTACTGATGATACAGATAAAAAGATCCATGGCCAGGTACCAGGCTGAGCTCCAGGAGTCCAATCAATGAGAGAGAGAGCAGGTATTCTGTAAGCAAGGGACATCAAGATCATGATGGGAAATTGTACAGAGAGGACCAGCCACACTAGTGGAAACCAATTAAATGTAAATCAATAGCTGTGGAGCCCCCATGGGAGTGGACTAGGCCCTTTGGATATGCAAGACAGATCTTTAACTTGAGCTGTTTTTGGGGTTCTGAGGCAGGGGAATTGGGATCTGTTCCTGGGGCATGAGCAGGCTTTTTGGAGCCCAGTGCCTAAGGTGTGACACCTTGCTCAGCCTTGGTACAGGAAGGAGGGACCTGGCTCTGCCTCAACTGAATGCACCAGGCTCTACTGAATCACCATGGGAGACCTTGACTTGGAGGAGGTGGGGGAGGGGGGGAAGGGGGAAGGCTAGGTGTTGGGAAAAGGGAGGACAGAGTATCTGTGGTTGGTATGTAAAATGAATAGAAAATTTCTTAATAATAAAAGAAAAAGCTATAGTAATGAGTGCTGAGGTAAAATCAGTATTATTAATGATTGAGCACTTGATAAATTATCCAAATAGTCAGTCATAGACATAAACATATGAGCAATACTAAATGGGCCCAGCACATTGTATTTATATAGCTATTAGTTTTACAGAAAAGTAATAATTATAATAATAATATTAATATTAATATTAATATTTGCAGAAGAGACCTGGATTTGAGAGAAAGTGAAAGGCATGAGAGGTGGTAGAGGGTGAAACTGAGGAACGCAAATGGTGTAAATTCAGTGAGCATGTAGAAAATTCTAAAAAAACACCTTTAAAAGCTTTAGAAATGAGTTAAAATAATAGAGGGTCAGGGAGAGTGAGAGAACAAGAAACAGCTGCCATGGGAGTGATCATGAATGAAGACCTAGGAACCTCTTCTGAAAGCAGTCTCCATTTCTGGGCAGTATTATTGAGCAGTCTTCTTCCAATCCTGAGCACAAAGGAGAGGTCTGATCTTCTATAATCTTATAGGGGCCGATAGAAGTGTCACACTTTAGTTCAGTGTAGTGTAAGGGACAAGAAGCATGCAGGAGCTTGTTATGGCAAATTGAGTGTATTCAGGTCAGAGCACAGAGAACCCCTACACTCTGTCCTAGAGTGAGCTGCAGGAGATGTGGCCTGATTAAGACTATGGGAACCTGGCCTAAAGCCTCAGACCTGTGTCCTACCAAAGTTGCTGAGACCATGTCTTCACAGTAGATAGTAGGAGGGAAATTCAAAGTACCGCTGAAGTGTTCTAAGACGGGAACTTGAAACGGGACTAGGGGTTTGTTCTCAGAGCTTCAAAGGAGAGGACAGAGGTGAGACAGAGGTTTAGCAGCAGGAAGCCCTTGGTGAACTGGAAACAATCAGGGGAGGGGAAGCCATAATGTTTTCTACTCAAAGTTTATTCCTATTGGCCATTATTTACTGAAAGACAATGTTTCCAACTATGACAGTGTACCCCTCTAAATGAAAATCAGAGCAGGGTGGGCCACTGGGTAAAGGCACTTGCTGCCAAGGCTGACATGCTGACCTCAATTCCCAGATTCAACTTCATGGAATTAGAATTCCCTCACATCTTGACATCTTGTAACCTCCATACATGTACATAGCATTTCCTTAATCATACACTGATGTATGCGTGAGTAAACACACACATATTCTCTCTCTCTCTCTCTCTCTCTCTCTCTCTCTCTCTCTCTCTCTCTCTCTCTCACTCTCACTCTCTCTCTCTCTCTCTCTCTCCACACACACACACACACACACACACACACACACACACACACACACACACACATTATGATTTCCAACTAGGGCTGGCATCTGCTTAATGTTAATGTATCTCATACTCATTACATGAATGTCTTGTTCCTCTTCATTGTAAGGATATAAGGAAGTTTTAGATTCTCTCTCTCTCTCTCTCTCTCTCTCTCTCTCTCTCTCTCTCTCTCTCTCTCACACTCTCTCTACCTCTTTCCACAGATATAAAATGCATAACTAAATGTCAATTAAAGTCAAACTGAAGCATTAGCCTATTTGTTATTTACCAACATGAGATTCCTTCGGATCAGTGCCCTTGTGTCATCATTCACTCATTCATTCATTCATTCATTCATTCATTCATTCATCCACAGGTATTTGAGCCTTTTCCAGTCCCTGGAACATTCAGAAACAGCTGGGGTATTCTGTCTTCCCAAAGCCCTGGTTGCAATGGACCAGAAGACAGACCGGCATCTAGAAGGTGAATTCAGCTGTTGACTAGAACCACAAAGGGAACAGGGAAGACAGTGAGAAAGGAGGTCTGGGGAGATGTTCCAAATGTAATAGCGCAAGCTGATCGTCCAGAGGACCTGAATTCAGTTCCCAGCACCTATGTGAAGAGGCTTCAGAACGTCACCTAACTCCAGTGCCAGGTGATTCCACAGACCCTAGGCATCCACTAATCACCTGGGCATCTCCTTCTGAGACAGCATGGAGAACCCAGCTGCACCAGTTCTCAGCAGGCAACTAACTGTTCTCATGGTCTTATGATGTGTCATAGTACAGTCAGGATCCCCAATGGGAGGAAAAAGAGGCCATAGGTCCTACTGATGACTCCATGTCCTCAGGGATTAAGACTAGAAAATTCTCTCCTGTAGGCAAATAGTAATAGATGATGCCCTGGACAGTTGTATCAGGACCTTGTTCATATTTGAGGTTACCTTATCACCATAGCAACATTCATTAGCAATGTGTGCTATCACTGGAAAAAAGACACAGAAAAAAATGTGTATGTCTGTGTCATGCATCATGGGTGACAGACAAGCTGTCTGTGTACAAACACGTATTCAGTGTCTTCACCCTGGAGGCCTTCTCAGGCATATGTGAAGCAGGAACAGCTGTTTTTCACAGAAGTCAATCTTGGCCATTGGCAGCTTGAGGAGATGTCTGTTCTATGAAGTCAAAATAAATGGGCAGTTACATTTGACTCTAGAACTGAACTACCCAACTCTGGAGAATTTCTCCTAAATTCCAAGACTCCACAGCCCATGTCCTGGACAGGAAATCATGTGTTTTATGTCATGCTGCTATCACTACTCCAGAAAGGCAAAGGAAAGGGCTTTGTTTTGTACCTTGCAAAAGATCCTGCATCTTACCCAGGGCTCTCTCTGCTCAGGGAGTCACTGATTTAAACAACTCTAGCATCTTTCTTTCCTCATACCTCATTGTGCTCTTTAGAGAAGCAATCATTTTGGGAATTATCCTTAGATCCTGGGTATTAGTAACAATTGTCTCATATGGAGACACTTAGCATCCCATATCCCTAACCCATATCTGCCAAATACACTTGTCCCTTCCAGCCAGAGTTCCAGCAAGTTCTTGCACTCTACCTTCTACCAGTCAGATCTGCTACTGAAAACATCCACCTGGGAGTGTTGAAGATGTGTCTCAGTGGTTAAGAGGACTGCTTGCTCCTGGAGAAGACACATGTTCTGTTTCCAGCACAAGCATGTCAGCTCATAACCAGTCTGTAATTCCATTTCCAGGGGATCCAGTACCACCTTTCGGCTTCTGTGAGTACTAGGCATACTTGTGTTGCATAGTAAAATAACATACAGTAAAATAACCACACACATGCCAAGAAAGAAAGAAAGAAAGAAAGAAAGAAAGAAAGAAAGAAAGAAAGAAAGAAAGAAAGGAAGGAAGGAAGGAAGGAAGGAAGGAAGGAAGGAAGAAAGGAAGAGAGAGAAAGAGAGAGAAACAAAGAAAGAGAGAAAGACAGAGAGATAGAAAGAAAGAAAGAAAGAAAGAAAGAAAGAAAGAAAGAAAGAAAGAAAGAAAGAAGGAAGGAAGGAAGGAAGGAAGGAAGGAAGGAAGGAAGGAAGGAAGGAAGGAAGGAAAAGGAAGGAAGAAAGGAAAGAAGAAACCATTCACATTAATTTTTTATTGCATTTAATTTTTTTCATTTTACATACCAACTACAGTTCCTCTGTCTCCTCTCCTCCTACTCCCCCCATCTCCCCACACCCCAACACGAGCAATCCTCAGTAATTTTAAGGCCGCCCATGGGGAACTAACAAAGTCTGGTATATCAAGTTAAGGCAGGGCAAAGCCCCTTTCCCCTGCATCAAGGCTGACCAAGGTATCCTTCCATAGGGAATGGGCTCCAAAAAGCCAGAACATGAACTAGGGATAAATCCTGGTCCCTGTGCCAGGGTCCCCACAAACTGATCATGCCACACATACATTCAGAGGGCTTACTTCGGTTCCATGTAGGTTCACAGCTGTCAGTCCAGAGTCAGTGAGCTCCCACTAGCTCAGGTCAGCTGTCTCTGTGGGTTTCGTCATCATGATATTGACCATCATCCTTGCTCATAGAATCCCTCTTCCCTCCCTTCAACTGGACTCCAGGTGCTCAACCCAGTGCTTAGCTGTGGATCTCTGCATCTGCTTCCATCAGTTACTGGGTGAAGGTTCTATGATAACAATTGGGTTAGTTATCAGTTGATTACAGGGTTAGGCCTGTTCTAGCACCCTCTCCACTACTGCTAGGAGTCTGAGCTTGTAGATTCCTGGGGATTTCCCTAGCACCAGGTTTCTCCCCATCCCCATAATGGCTCCCTCTATCAAGATAGCTCTTTCCTTGCTCTCCATCTCTGTCTTTCCCACAACTGGACCATCCTGTTCCGTCATGTTCACATCCCCCATTCCCCATTCCCTCATCCCTGAACTCCCAGTTTACTTAGAAGATCTTTCTTATCTATTTCCCCTTCCTAGGGCAATCTAGGCACTCCCTCTTAGGGTCCTCTTTGTTACCTAGCTTCCTAGTGTTGTGGATTGTGGCCTAATTATCCTTTGCTTTACATCTAAAATCCAGTTATGAGTGAGTACATACCATGTTTGTCTTTCTGAGTCTTTGTTACCTCACTTAGAATGATTTTTTTCTAGTTCCATCCATTTGCCTGCAAATCTCATGATGCATTGTTTTGTACTTCTGAGTGATATTCCATTCAGTAAATGTGCCACACTTTCTTTATCAGTTCTACAGTTGAGGAGCTTCTAGGTTGTTTCCAGGTTCTGGTTATTATGAATGATGCTGCTATGACCATAGTGTAGCAAGGATCTTTGTGGTGTGACTGAGCATCATTTAGGTATATGCCCAAGAGTGATGTTGCTGGGTCTTGAGATAGATTGATTCCCAATTTTCTGAAAAACCACCATACTCCTTTCCAAAGTGACTGTACAAGTTTGCACTCCCAACAACAGTGGAGGAGTGTTCCCTTTACTCCACATCCTCTCTAACATAAGCTGTCTTAAGGGTTTATGACCATACCCAATCTGACAGGTATAAGATGGTATCTCAGAGTTGTTTTGATTTGCATTTTCCTGATGGCTAAGGATGTTGAGAAATCCCTTAAATGTCTTTCAACCATTTGAGATTCTTCTGCTGAGAATTCTCTGTTTTAGATCTGGACCCATTTTTATTGGATTATCTGGTATGTTTCTGTCTAGTTTCATGAGTTTTTGTATATTTTGGAGATCAGCCCTGTGTCAGATGTGGGGTTGGTGAAGATATTTTCCCAATCTATAGGCTGCCATTTTGTCTTATTTTCAGTTTCATGGGGACCCACTTATTAATTGTTGCTCTCTTGTCTGTGTTACTAGTGTTGCATTTAGAAAGTAGTCTCCTCTATGCCAATGTGATCTAGGCTACTGCCCAATTTCTTTTCTATCAGGTTCAGTGTAACTGGATTTATGTTGAGGTCTTTGATCCATTTGGACTTGAGTTTTGTGCATGGTGATAGATATGGAATTATTTGAGTTCTTCTGCATGTCGACATCAAGTTATACAAGCATCATTTGTTTAAGATGCTTTCATTTTTCCATTGTAGAGTTTTGGCTACTCTGTCAAAAATTAGGTGTTCATAGTTGTATTGTTTAATGTCAGGGTCTTCAATTCAATTCTGTTGATTTACATGTCTGTTTTTATGCCAATACCAAGTTCTTTTTATTACTATACTTCTCTAGGGAGCTTGAGGTCTGGGGTGGTGATGCCTCTAGAAGTTGTTTTATTGTACATGATTGTTTTGGTTGTCCTGGGGTTTTTGTTTTTCCATATGAAGTTGAGTATTGTTCTTTTGAGATCTGTGAAGAATTGTGTCAGGATTTTGGTAGAGATTGCATTGAATCTGTCGATTGCTTATGGTAACATTGCCATTTTTACTATGCTAATCCTACCTATCCAAGTGCAGGGGAGATCTTTCCATTTTCTCGTATCTTCTTCAATTTTTTTTTCTACAAAGACTTAAAGTTCTTGCCATATAGATATTTTTCTTGCTTAGTTCTAGTTACCCCCCAAGATATTCTATGTTGTTTGTGGCTACTGCAAAGGGTGATGTTTCTCTGATTTCTTTCTCAGCCCATTTATCATGTGTATATAAGAGGGCTACTGATTTTTTTTCAGTTAATCATCTTTCCTGCCACATTCTGAAGGTGTTTATCAGTTGTTGGAGTTTCCTGGTAGAATTTTTGGAGTCACTTATGTAGACTACCATATCATCTGCAAATATGACATGTTTGACTTCTTTCTTTGCAAATTGTATCCCCCTTGATCTCTTTTGCTTGTCTTATTGCTCTATCTAGAACTTTGAGTACTATATTTAACAGATATGGAGAGAATGGACAGTCATGTCTTGTTCTTGATTTTAGTGGAAGTACTTTTAGTTTCTCTCAGTTTAATTTGATGTTGGCTATTGACTTGCTATAAATTGCCTTTATTATGTACAGGTATGTTCCTTGTATCCCTGATCTCTCCAACACCATTGTCATGAAGGAGTGTTGGATTTTGTTGTAGGATTTTTCAGCATCTAATGATATGATTATGTGTTTTTTCTTCCAGTGTTTATATGGTGGGCTATATTGACTGATTTTCATATGTAGAATCATCCTCCTTGCATGTCTGGGATGAAGACTAGTTTATGATGGTGGATGATTTTTTGATGGGTTCTTGGAGTTGGTTTGGCAGTATTTTATGATATATTTCTGCATCAGTATTCATGAGAGAGATTGGTCTGTAATTCTCTTTCTTTGTTGCATCTTTTTATGGTTTGGCTATCAGGGTAACTGTAGCCTCATAAAAAGAATTTGACAATGTTCATTCTGTTACTGTTTTGTAGAATAATATGAGGAGTAATGGTATTAGCTCTTCTTTGAAATTCTGGTAGAATTCCCTGCTGAAAAGATTTGGTTCTGGGCACTTTTTGGTTGGGAGGATTTTAATGACTGCTTCTATTTCCTTGGTGGTTATAGGTCTTTTTAAGTTGTTTATCTGTTCTTGATTTAAGTTTGGTATGTGGTACCAATCAAAAAAATTGACCATTTCTTTTATGTTTTCCAATTTTGTGGAGTACAGGTTTTTCAAGTATGATCTAATCAATCTCTGGAGTTACTCAATGTCTGTTGTTTTGTCCCCCTTTTCATTCCTGATTTTGTTAATTTGGATATTCTCTCTGTATCTTCTGGTTAATTTGGATAAGGGTTTGTCTCTCTTGTTGATTTTCTGGAAGAACCAACTATTTGTTTCATTCATTCTTTGTTTATATTTTATTGATTCTCCCTTAGTTTGATTATTTCCTGTCAGTTACATCTTCTAGCTGAGTTTGCTTCTTTTTGTTCTAGAAAGGAACAAAAAACTTTCAGGTGTGCTGTTAAGTCCCTAGTGTTAGATTTATCCAAATTCTTTATGTAGGCACTTAGTGCTATGAACTTTCCTCTTAGCAATGCTTTCATAGTGTCCCACATGTTTGGGTATGATGTGCCTTCATTTTCATTGAATCAAGGAAGTCTTTATTTTTTATTTCTTCCGTGATTCATTGTTGATTCAGTTGAGCATTATTCAGTTTCCATGAGATTGTAGGCTTTCTGTAATTTGTGATATTGTAGTGTAACTTTAAGCCATGGTGATCCAATGAGATACAGGGGTTTAATTCCAATTTTTTTGTATCTGCTGAGATTTGTTTTGTGACCAAGTATTAGGTCAATTTCAGAGAGGGTTCCATGAGGTTCTGAGAAGAAGGAATATTCTGTTGTGTTTGGATGAAATGTTCTCTAGATGACTGTTAAGTCCATTGGAGTTACAATGGACTGTTGTTCTCTTACTTTGCTGTTAAATTTCTGTCTGGCAGAGTTGTCCATCGGTGAGAGTGGGGTGTTGAAGTCTTCCACTATTAGTGTGTGAGTTTTGGTGTGTTGTTTACACTTTAGTAATGTTTCTTTTACAAAATCATGTGCCCTCTATTTGTTCCGAATTGAGGCTTCATCTTGATGGAATTTTCCTGTGATGAATATGAAATGTCCTTCTCCATCTCTTTTGATTACTTTTAGTTTGAAGTCTATTTTGTTAGATATTAGGATAGCTACATTTGCTTGTTTCTTTGGTCCCTTTGATTGGTAAATCTTTTCCAACCCTTTACTCTGAGGTAATGTCTTTCTTTGAAGTTGAGGTGTGTTTCTTCTATGCAGCAAGATGGATTCTATTTTTGTACCCATTCTGTAAACCTGTGTCTTTTTATAGGTGAATTAAGTCCATTAATATTAAGAGATATGAACTATCAGTGTTTGTTAATTCCTGTTATTTTTTGGTTTTGTTGTTGTTGTTGTTAGTGTGTGTGTGTGTTTCTTTTCTTTGAAATTTGCTAGTATGAGATTATCTATTGCCTGAGTTTTCCTGGGTGTAGCTATCTTCCTTGGGTTCAAGTTTTCCTTCTAATGCTTTCTATAGGGCAGGATTTGTGGATAGGTACTGTTTAAATCTGGTTTTGTCATGGAATATCTTGTTTTCTCTGTCCATGGTGAATGAAATTTTATCTGGGTTTTGTAGTGATATTGTGTTCCCCAAAATATTGTGCACCCTAATAAATTTATCTGGGGTCAGAGAACAGAACAGCCACTAGATAATGAGGCCAAAAAATGGTGGCACACACGCCTTTAATCCTATCACTTGGGAGGCAGAGATCCATCCAGATCTCTGTGAATTTAAGACCACACTGGAAATAGCCAGGCATGGTGACTCACGCCTTTAATCCCAGGAAGTGATGTCAGAAAGCAGAAAGGTATATAACTTGTGAAGACCAGAAACAAGAAGGTTTTGGCTGGTTGAGCTTTTAGACTTTTAGCAACAGTTCAGCTGAGACCCATTCTGGATGAGGACTCAGAGGCTTCCAGTCTGAGGAAACAGCATCAGCTGAGGAATTGGTGAGGTGAGGTGGCTGTGGCCTGTTCTGTCTCTCTGATCTTCCAGCTTTAACCCAATACCTGGCTCTGGGTTCAGTTTTATTAATAAGACGTCTAAGATTCATGCTACAGGGTTAAGTAGACTGAGTTGGCTTCCATGGTTTCCTATTGTTTACAAAGCATCTGTCCAGAACCTTCTGACCTAGGGTCAGAAGTGTGGCGGTATTGTGTTCCCAAAATATTGTGTACCCTAAAAAACTTATCTGGGGTCAGAAACAGAACAGCCACAATATTAAACATAGAAGTTAGGCAGTGGTAGCACATGCCTTTAATCCTAACATTCCAGAGGCAAAAATCCATGTGTTCAAGGATACAGCCAAGCATGGTGACTCATGCCTTTAATCTCAGAAAGCTGAGGCTTTAATCCCAGGGAGTGATGGCATAAAGTGGAAAGGTATATAAGGTGTGAGGACCAGAAACTAGAAGCTTTTAGCTGGTTAAGCTTCATGCTTTCAAGCAGCAGTTCAGCTGAGAGCCATTGGGATGAGGACACAGAAGCTTCCAGTCTGAGGGAACAAGATCAGCTGAGAAGTTGGCCAGGTGAGGTTAGCTGTGGCTTGTTCTGTCGCTCTGATCTTCCAGTGTTCACCCCAATAACTGGCCTTAAGTTTGATTTTATTAATAAGAACTTTTAAGATTCCTGCTACAGTCAGAGGTCTCACAGGGGGCCATATTCTCTCTGTTCTTTGCACAGTACTGCTGCCAAAGTTTACCATCACAAGAAACAATTCCAACTTTATGAGGAGGGTGAAGATATTAGCCTTAAAGCATGAACTTGAGAGTCAGAATACAATCAACCTGTTGAGAGAAATTGTCAAAGACTCTCAGAAGATGATAGTTTGAACTGTCAGAAGGCAAATGAACTCTCACTTTACTGAATGTCATGACTGGTGCAGGACTCTCTGAGTGTGAAACCTGCACCTTAGTGGGTGCCAAAGAGACCCATTCAACCTGAACACTGCCTGTGAGTAGCTTGTTTCGCCATGGCTACAACTGCCTAAATGTACATAGCTAGAAACAGCTAAAAAAATCTCTTGAGTCCATGACAGAGATCCACCACAAAGACATCTTGGCTGGCTAGAACCTTGAGGGACTTATGCTGCCTATAGGGGCTCAGGGTGATGGAGACAGGGGACATCTCAGGCTCAGAGAACACATGTTTTGCATGTTGTGATAGAGATATATCAGGGCTTGTTCAAGCTATATGAGTACTTGTTTACTAATCTGCACCACAGCTCTGGTTGGGCCCTGCTCAACTAAGGTTATTGAACAGATATTATAGCCTTCAACAGAGGAATTCCCCTTCTCTCTGCTGACTTCACATGTGGCTTTATTCTGTGTGTTCCAGATAGTACCAACAACTTGATCATATTCCTCTCAGGTATTCATTTGTATCCAGAGTCAACTCTCAACCTCTCCTCAAATGTTGCTTCTCACCCACCTGCACTATACTCCTGGTTTATCAGGAAAGCCCCAGATACCTAGACAAGAGCACTTTATCCCCAACATCACTTCTAATACTTGCAGATCCTATATTCCCTTGTCCAGAACTTAAGCACTATTGTCCATAGGACCAAAGTGAAAAAAAATACAGGCCTTGGGACATGAATACCTGCAATGACAGCATTGAGCTTAGGGGTAAAGCCTTGTTTTTATGGATAAACATAGAAAGTAATTCCCAGTCTGTGTCAGGAGTTGAACAAATCCCAGTCCTCTTACGAGATTCCAGCTATGATTCTTCCTCCTTTCCTTGTATCTCTGCTTTCTCTTGGTTGACCTTGTATTGGTATTGAAATGTGAAGCAGGGGGTTGCCCCAGGAGAGAGGAACTTCACCGGCAGGGAAGCATTGGTCTCTTTATCATACTTGATCTTATAGTCAAGTAGACTTTCCTATTGTCAACTGAAATCTTCCTGTCCCCACCATTTGCTTTCATGATTGCTATGACTCAGAAGTATTCTGCAAAGCTTTGAACCATGTTCATGTTCGTTTATTCCAAATGCTCCCAGATCCTGTCCTGTCTAGCCATTGACTGGTTGGTCTGAATCCAATGCAGGCAAAAGAGGCAGGTGATAAACGAGCCTGGGAGGCCTCTCCTGAGTAAGGATGAAACATATGTTTTGATGATGCTGTTTCATTTACTTTTGATAATGTCTGTGGTGGACATCACAGTGTCCCTGAGCTCAGGGACACAGGGAGTGGGAAAAGTGACACTCAGAGAAGATGTTCTTGAGCTGTTCCCTGAGTGGAGAGCAGCACTTGTGATGACCATGACAAACAGAGGTAGAGGCTAACTTGGAGAATGGAGAATGTCCTATGGATTCTACCCTGTGGAAGATGAGGATTTAAACAGATTAAAAGACTGTCATAGTTAGCATGAGCTGTCACTTTGACACCTCCCAAGTCACTTGGTTTCAAGCATAGAGTCTTGAAGCTCAGGCCACACCAGTCAGATGAATATATGAGTGACCCATCTGCCTGATGAACTGGCCCACTCCCTAGATTCTGCTCCCAGAGTCCCATCCCCCAACCTAATCTTTCCCAGTTCATCACCCACACTGCTTTCTGGTCCTGTCCACATTCCTAACTAAATTCTAATATTCATGCACAGTACACACATGTCTAAAGAACAGATACAGACCACACCAGTCAAAGGAACAGAGATGCCCCTGCTGCACCAAACAACAAGCTAATCACCCATCTCCCAACTTGGACAGAGGCTCCATGCTGTGGGATGTTCTGTATGGCAAATGTGTTGCTGATTAGTCAATAAATAAAACACTGATTGGCCAGTGGCCAGGCAGGAAGTATAGGCGGGACAAGGAGGAGAATAAAGCTGGGAAGCGGAAGGCTGAGTCAGAGAGACACTGCCAGTCGCCACGATGAGAAACAGCATGTGAAGATGCCGGTAAGCCACGAGTTACGTGGCAAGGTATAGATTAATGGAAATGGATTAATTTAAGCTGCAAGAACAGTTAGCAAGAAGCCTGCCACGGCTATACAGTTTGTAACCAATATAAGTCTCTGTGCTTACTTGTTTGGGTCTGAGCGGCTGTGGGACTGGCAGGTGAGAGAGATTTGCCCTGACTATGGGTCAGGAAGGAAAACTCTAGCTACAGCTCCATACTAGATCAGAAGTCATGCTGACCACAAAAAATCCAGGCCACGAAGAATAAAAGACCAAGGAGGGAACAGTAACTAAGGAACAAACTGCCAGTCCTACAAAGACAAAATCAAAAATAAGATCCTAGACCTAATCCAAACCCAGAAGCCTGAACATCAGTGCAGAGATGCAGTTAACAACAGTCAGGGCAATATGACACCAACAGAGCCCAGCCTTTCTATGATAGCAAGACCTGAACATTCCAACTCTGTCAAATCACAAGAAAATGACCTTAAATACAATTTTAAGAACATGATAGAGGTCCTTAAAGAGGAAAAGAGAAACACCCTTAAGCAATTCGAGGAAAAGGTAGCCATTATTGTAGGAAATATATACATTACTTAGTGAATGCCAATAAAGCCCAAAAAATGACAAGCAACCAGGTGAAAGCAATTATTGAAGATCTGAAAATTGAAATCAAAGCAATAAAGGAAACAAAAAAGTAAGGGAATTCTAGAAATGAAAAATCTGGGTAAGTGAACAGGAACTACAGATGTAAATATCACCAACAGGGTACAAGAGATGGAAGAGAGAATTTCAGGTATTGAACATATGATAGAAGACATAAACTCATCAGTCAAAGACAATGTTAAATTTAAAAATATAACACAAAATATTCAGGAAATCTGGGATACTATGGAAAGGCTAAACCTAGGAATAATAATAATAATAGAAGAAAGAAAAGAATCCCAAATCTAAGCCTCAGGGAGAAGGATTGTACATTAGGTCAAATATATTTAGATCACTAATTCATGCCTTCCTGTTCCCACCATTGGCTTTCATGTTCTCCATGACCCAGAAGGAACACCCAGAGCTTGGAAACATGATCATGTTTCTTTATGCCGCATGCTCCTAGATTCTGTCTTGTCTCAGCTGGTAAGTGGTTTCTACTCTGATTCCAATGGAGCTAGAAGGGGCAGGTGAAGAATTGTGTGGGAGGCCAGACTTGATTAGGGATGAAGCTAATACTTTGATGATATTGTTTCACTTACTCTTCACAGTGTCTGTGGTGTACATCACAGTGTCGCTGGGCTCAGGATCTGGTAAGTGGGAAAAGTGAAGCCCAGTTGAGATGTCCTTGAGCTGTGTCCTGGCTCTGAGGGTCCATATGTGAAGGGCAGTGAATACCAGCACATGTGACAGGCACAGCAAACAAAGAGAGACACTCCCTTGGAGAATGGAAAACGTCCTGTGGAATATCCATGTGGAAGAGGAAGACTTGGAAGTATAAAACATTTTCCTAGTTAGCATTAACTGTCACCTTGACACAGGCCAAAGTCACTTGGGGGAAAAAGATGCAACACAGTAACTGGCTTTATCAGGTTGGGCTGTGGACACATCTGTGAGGGATTGTCCTAATTGATTCAGTAGGTCCCATGCCACTGTGGGCAGCCTCATCCCTAGGCATATGGTCTTTTAGTTTTATAAGAAAGCTAATTAAGCATGAAGCAGAGAGTGAGCATCAAGCAGCATGTTCTCTGGCTTGACTTCCTTCAGTGCTACACTCTGTCCCAAACCAGAAAGAAAATGGACTGTTTACTCTCTCTCTCTTTTTTTTTTCTTTTTTTTTTTTTAAATTTATTTTAATTTATTTTGCAATACAATTCAGTTCTACATATCGGTCACGGATTCCCTTGTTCTCCCCCCTCCCGTCCCCCTCACCTTCCCCCCAACGCCCCCCCCATTCCCATCTCCTCCAGGGCAAAGCCTTCCCCACAGACTGAGGTCAACCTGGTAGACTCAGTCCAGGTAGGTCTAGTCCCCTCCTCCCAGGCCAAGCCAAACAATCCTGCATAGGCCCCAGGTTTCAAACAGCCAACTCATGCAATGAGCACAAGATCTGGTCCCACTGCCTGGATGCCTCCCTAACAGATCAAGCCAATCAACTGTCTCACCCATTCGGAGGGCCTGATCCAGTGTGGACCCCTCAGCCATTGGTTCATAGTTCATGTGTTTCCATTCATTTGGCTATTTGTCCCTGTGCTTTATCCAACCTTGGTCTCAACAATTCTCGCTCATATAAACCCTCCTCATTCTCGTTGATTGGACTCCCAGAGATCCACCCAGGGCCCAGTCATGGATCTCTGCATCCAGATCCCTCAGTAGTTGGATGAGGTTTCTAGCACAACAATTAGGGTGTTTGGCCATCCCATCACCAGAGTAGGTCAGTTCGGGCTGTCTCTCGACCATTGCCGGCAGTCTGTTGTGTGGGTATCTTTGTGGATTTCTGTGGGCCTCTCTAGCACTTTGCTTCTTCCTGTTCTCATGTGGTCTTCATTTACCATGGTCTCTCTTAAACTGTGGTTGCTTTACCAGAAAGAGCAAGAAATAGAACAGGGTATAGGGAAGAGCGGAAGACACATCCACGTGAATCAATGTTCTTTGTACTAAAGAGCAGATCCTTCAGCACCTTGTGGGCAAAGAGAAGGAAGGATTTAGACACCAGTGATGGGCCAGAAAGTGCATGTGCCATACATTGGTGTCCTGTCCTTTGAGAGACATTTCCAAGGACTTTCCTCTGAAATTTTCTGATAAGGATGCCTAACCTCTGGATGCACACTAACTCAATTTTTGTCATGGATTTCCCAGGAAAAACCTGAAACCTTACTTAGACCCACTATTGAGCTGTTGGTAGCCAAAGGCCATGGGAGTATGCAGCAGGTGACAAGTAGTGTTCAGAAGGTCAACCTCTCAAAACCAAGGGTTCTGTTGGAGGAATCCATCATGCAAGGTGTTTTGGAGTTATTGCCTTTTGAAGGACTTGTCTGTTTCTTGTTGCAAATTTCTTGTACAAGAACAGCTAGCCTCCGGCCTTCCCTTTTGGAACACCTGTGAGTACCCTTCGTTGCCCCAGACCCCATCCCTGGGCACCAGCCACTCCAGGGAAGACCTGCCCAACTTGGCCCCAGGTTCTGGCCACCGGGCAGGTTCCCTGCTAGCCCCACCGGGAAGGATCCCCTTCTCCAAGACCCCTGGCAGACCCTGCAGTCTCCACGCCCTGCCCCCACGCCCATCCGCCTGAGCCCCAAGCCTCTTCCTGAGACTTAGAGGCCGGCCCCCAGCTCCCATCTTGCTCCAGACTTCACTTTTGCAACACTGGTGAGTGCCCTTCCTTGCCCCAGACCCCATCCCTGGGCATCAGCCACTCCAGGGAAGACCTGCCCAACTTGGCCCCAGGTTCTGGCCACCGGGCAGGTTCCCTGCTAGCCCCACCGGGAAGGATCCCCTTCTCCAAGACCCCTGGCAGACCCTGCAGTCTCCACGCCCTGCCCCCTCATCCATCCGCCTGAGCCCCAAGCCGCTTCCTGAGACTTAGAGGCCGGCCCCCAGCTCCCATCTTGCTCCAGGCTTCCCTTTTGGAACACTGGTCTGTCTGAACCAAGTGTGCGGATAAGGCCAAGAACGAACCACAAGGAGATGGGCAGATGTCAAGGCAGAAACATATACAACAAAATGAATAGCAATACAGCATCACCAGGCCCTAGCCCTCCTCCAACACCTAGACCTGAACATCAGATATTGGAAGAAGCAGAAGAAAACAGCCTTATGAATGACATCATGAAGAAGCTAGAGGCTTGTGTAGAGGAAAAGACAAAAAATATGTGAAGAACGCTGTAAACAACTAGAGGAAAGGGCAAACAAATTAGAAGAAATCAATAAAGTCCTGGAAGAAAACAATAAAATACTGACAGAAAATCAAGAAAAATCAATGAAACAAATGAAGGAAACAGTCCAAGAGCTGAAAAAGGAAATAGAAAAAATGAAGAAGACACAAACAGAGGGAATGCTGGAAATAGAAAATCTGAGAAAACGATTGGGAACTTCAGATGCAAGTATAACCAACAGAATGCAAGAGATGGAAGAGAGGATCTCTAGCATTGAAGATACAGTAGAAGAAATACATTCATCAGTCAAAGAAAACACTAAAGCCAACAAAGTCATGAACCAAAATGTCCAAGAAATTTGAGACACCATGAAAAGACCAAATCTAAGAATAATAGGGTTCGAAGAAGGAGAAGAATACCAACTCAAGGGCACAGAAAATATATTCAACAAGATCATAGAAGAAAACTTTCCCAACTTAAAGAAGGAAATGCCTATGAAGATACAAGAAGCTTATAGAACACCAAACAGACTAGACCCCCAAAAAAAGTCCCCTCGCCACATAATAGTTAAACAACTAAACGTACAGAATAAAGAAAGAATATTAAGAGCAGCAAAGGAAAAAGGCCAAGTGACATATAAAGGCAAACCCATCAGAATAACACCCGATTTCTCAATGGAGACTTTGAAAGCCAGAAGGACCTGGACAGATGTAATGCAGACACTAAGAGACCATGGATGTCAGCCTAGACTAATATACCCAGCAAAACTTTCAATCACCATAGATGGAGTGAACAAGACATTCCATGACAAAGCCAGATTTAAACAATACTTATCCACAAACCCAGCCCTACAGAAAGCACTAGAAGGAAAATTCCAATCTAAGGAAGTCAGATACACCCTCGAAAACAAAGGCAACAGATAAAGCCACAGCAGTAAACCCCAACGTATAGAAGTACACACACATCACCACCAAAAAATAACAGGAATGAACAATCACTGGTCATTAATTTCCCTCAATATCAATGGACTTAATTCACCTATAAAAAGACATAGGCTTACAGAATGGATACGAAAGCAGGACCCATCTTTCTGCTGCATACAAGAAACACATCTCAAATTCAAAGATAGACACTACCTAAAAATAAAAGGCTGGGAAAAGACTTTCCAATCAAATGGTCTTAAGAAACAAGCGGGTGTAGCCATCCTGATATCCAGCAAAATAGACTTCAAACTAAAATCAATCAAAAGAGATCAAGAAGGGCATTACATACTCATCACAGGAAAGATCCACCAAGATGAAGTCTCAATTCTGAATATTTATGCCCCAAACACAAGGGCACCCACATATGTAAAAGAAACATTACTAAAGCTTAAATCACATATAAAACCCCACACATTAATAGTGGGAGACCTCAACACCCCACTTTCACCACTGGACAGATCTCCCAAATTGAAACTTAACAGAGAAATAAAGGACTTAACTGATGTCATGACTCAAATGGACTTAATCGATATCTACAGAACATTCCATCCTAACAAAAAAGAATATACCTTCTTCTCAGCACCCCATGGAACCTTCTCTAAAATTGACCACATACTTGGCCACAAAACAAATCTAAACAGATACAAAACAATTGGAATAACCTCCTGTGTTCTATCAGACCACCATGGTCTAAAGTTGGATTTCAACAACAACAAAAACTACAGAAAACCTACAATCTCATGGAAACTGAATAATACCCAACTGAATCACCAATGGGTTAAGGAAGAAATAAAGAAAGAAATTAAAGACTTCCTAGAGATCAATGAAAATGAAGACACCACATATCCAAATTTATGGGACACTATGAAAGCAGTACTAAGAGGGAAATTCATAGCACTAAATGCCCACATAAATTAGTTGGAGAAATCTCACACTAGAGACTTAACAGCATACCTGAAAGCTCTAGAACAAGAAGAAGCAAAGTCTCCCAGGAAAAATAGACGCCAGGAAATTATCAAAGTGAGAGCTGAAATCAATAAAATAGAAACAAAGAGAACAATACAAAAAAATTAATGAAACAAAGAGTTGGTTCTTTGAGAAAATCAACAAGATAGACAAGCCCTTATCCAAACTAACCAAAAGACAGAGAGAGAGAGCATCCAAATCAACAAAATCAGAAATGAAAAGGGGGACATAACAACAGACATTGAGGAAATCCAGAGAATCATCATGTCATACTTCAAAAACCTCTATTCGACAAAACTGGAAAACCTAAAAGAAATGGATAACTTTCTGGATAGGTACCACATACCTAAGTTAAATCAAGACCAGATAAACTATTTAAATAGTCCAATAACCCCTAACGAAATAGAAACAGTCATTAAAATCTCCCAACCAAAAAAAGCCCAGGACCAGATGGTTTCAGTGCAGAATTCTACCAGATCTTCAAAGAAGAGTTAATACCAATACTCTCTAAATTGTTCCACACAATAGAAACTGAAGGAACATTACCAAACTCCTTCTACGAGGCTACAATTACCCTAATTCCTAAACCAAACAAGGATACAACAAAGAAAGAGAACTACAGACCGATCTCCCTCATGAACATTGATGCAAAAATACTCAATAAAATACTGGCAAACAAACTCCAAGAACACATCAAAACAATTATCCACCATGATCAAGTAGGATTCATTCCAGGGATGCAAGGGTGGTTCAACATACGAAAGTCCGTCAATGTAATACACCATATAAACAAACTCAAAGAAAAAAACCATATGATCATCTCACTGGATGCAGAAAAGGCATTTGACAAAATCCAACACCCCTTCATGATAAAGGTCTTGGAGCGATCAGGAATACAGGGAACATACCTAAACATAATAAAGGCAATTTACAGCAAGCCAACAGCCAACATCAAATTAAATGGAGAGAAACTCAAAGCAATTCCACTAAAATCAGGAACGAGGCAAGGCTGTCCACTCTCCCCATACTTATTCAATATAGTACTTGAAGTTCTAGCCAGAGCAATAAGACAACATAAGGAGATTAAGGGAATACAAATTGGAAAGGAAGAAGTCAAGCTTTCCCTATTTGCAGATGACATGATAGTATACTTGAGCGACCCCAAAGATGCCACCAAGGAACTGATACAGCTTATAAACACCTTCAGCAACATAGCAGGATACAAGATCAACTCAAACAAATCAGTAGCCCTCCTATATACAATGGACAAAGAAGCGGAGAAGGAAATCAGAGATACATCACCCTTTACTATAGCCACAAATGACATAAAATACCTTGGGGTAACACTAACCAAGCAAGTGAAGGACCTATATGACAAGAACTTTAAGTCCCTGAAAAAAGAAATTGAAAAAGATGTCAGAAAATGGAAAGATCTCCCATGCTCATGGATAGGCAGGACTAACATAGTAAAAATGGCAATCTTACCAAAAGCAATCTACAGATTCAATGCAATCCCCATCAAAATACCAACACAATTCTTCACAGACCTGGAAAGAATAATACTCAACTTCATATGGAAAAACAAAAAACCCAGGATAGCCAAAGGAATCCTGTACAATAACACAACTTCTGGAGGCATCACGATCCCTGACTTCAAGCTCTACTATAGAGCTACAGTAATAAAAAACAGCTTGGTACTGGCATAAAAACCGACATGTGGACCAATGGAATCGAATTGAATACCCTGACATTAATCCGCACACCTATGAACATATAATTTTTGACAAAGAAGCCAAAAGTGCACAATGGAAAAAAGAAAGCATCTTAAACAAATGGTGCTGGCAAAACTGGATATCAACATGTAGAAGGTTGCAAATAGATCCATATCTATCACCGTGCACAAAACTTAAGTCCAAGTGGATCAAGGACCTCAACATAAATCCAGCTACTCTGAACCTGCTAGAAGAGAAAGTAGTAAATAGTCTTGAACGCATTGGCATAGGAGACTACTTCCTAAATAGAACACCAGTAGCACAGACTCTGAGAGAAACAATCAATCAATGGGACCTCTTGAAACTGAGAAGATTTTGTAGAGCAAAGGATACGGTCAACAAGGCAAAGCGACAGCCTACAGAATGGGAAAAGATCTTCACCAACCCCACATCTGACAGAGGACTGATATCCAGAATATATAAGGAATTCAATTAATTATACATCAAAATGCCCAACAGTCCAATTAAGAAATGGGCTATAGAACTAAACAGAGAATTCTCAACAGAGGAAACTCAAATGGCCGAAAGACATTTAAGGAATTGCTCAACATCCCTAATCATCAGGGAAATGCAAATCAAAACAACTCTGAGATACCACCTTACGCCTGTCAGAATGGCTAAGATCAAAAACACTGAAGACATCTTATGCTGGAGAGGATGTGGAGGTAGGGGAACTCTCCTCCACTGCTGGTGGGAATGCAAGCTTGTACAACCACTTTGGAATTCAATATGGCGCTTTCTTAGAAAATTGGGAATCAATCTCCCCCAAGATCCAGCTATACCACTCTTGTGCATATACCCAAGAAATGCTCAACCACACCATAAGAGCACTTGTTCAGCTATGTTCATATCAGCATTGGTTGTAATAGCCAGAACATGGAAACAACCCAGATGCCCTTCAACTGAAGAATGGATAAACAAAATGTGGTACATATACACAATGGAATACTACTCAACAGAGAAAAACAATGGCATCATGAGGTTTGCAGACAAATGGATGGATCTAGAAAAAATCATCCTGAGTGAGGTAACCCAGACTCAGAAAGACAAACATGGTATGTACTCACTCATAGCAGGATACTAGACATGAAACAAGGATGACTTGTCTGCTACTCACATCACCAGGGAGGCTACCTGGAAAACAAGACCCCAAGAAAGACACAGGGATCGCCCAATGACAGAGAAATGGAATGAGATCTACATGAACAGCCTGGACATGAGTGGGGTAATGAAAGGCGAGGGTTGAGGGAAAGAGAGCTTGGGGGAGTGGGAGATCCCAGCTGGATCAACAACAGAGAGGGAGAACAAGGAATAGGAGACCATGGTAAATGAAGACCACATGAGAATAGGAAGAAGCAAAGTGCTAGAGAGGCCCACAGAAATCCACAAAGATACCTCCACAATAGACTACTGGCAATGGTCGAGAGACAGCCAAAACTGACCTACTCTGGTGATGGGATGGCCAAACACCCTAATTGTTGTACTAGAAACCTCATCCAACTACTGAGGGATCTGGATGCAGAGATCCATGACTAGGCCCCAGGTGGATCTCTGGGAGTCCAATTAGCGAGAATGAGGAGGGTTTATATGAGCGAGAATTGTTGAGACCAAGGTTGGATAAAGCATAGGGACAAATAGCCAAATGAATGGAAACACATGAACTATGAACCAATGGCTGAGGGGTCCCCACTGGATCAGGCCCTCCGAATAGGTGAGAAAGTTGATTGGCTTGATCTCTTTGGGAGGCATCCAGGCAGTGGGACCAGATCTTGTGCTCATTGCATGAGTTGGCTGTTTGAAACCTGGGGCCTATGCAGGATTGTTTGGCTTGGCCTGGGAGGAGGGGACTAGACCTACCTGACTGAGTCTACCAGGTTGACCTCAGTCTGTGGGGAAGGCTTTGCCCTGGAGGAGATGGGAATGGGGGGGGGGGGGTTTGGGGGGAAGGTGAGGGGGACGGGATGGGGGAGAACAAGGGAATCCGTGGCTGATATGTAGAACTGAATTGTATTGCAAAAAAATTAAAATAAATTTAAAAAAAAAAGAACAGCTAGGATCTTCCCATTTACCGTGCATCTTCATGTAATGTATGTATGTCATCTCATGATTACATCTCAGTCTTATGGGCACATGTATCCCTGGGTGGTGAGGAACATGACTTTTCATTTAGCTGTATAATTTTGATATATGGAAAATACACTAGGATATGCTTCATAGACATATCCATTTTCCCATGAGACTGTAGACAGTTAAAGCCTGCTTTGTTCCTTTCGCTCAGACTAACACAGAAAATAATAATCTCTCCTCAGTCTAACACAAATTGCATACATTTAGCTCATTTTTACCTCAGAGCAATTTCAACCTAGACTAAAGTTCTTTGTATATAGATTATAAGTTTAAAACTTTACAGTTATGCACAAGGTCAGAGATGCACAAGGTTACTAACACAAAGCACCCTAAGAAAAGCCTGCCAATTCCTCGCTTTCTAAATCTGCTGATGAAAAGCTATGTCTCAGAGTTTGTTGCATTGGGCACTGCACCCCCTCCCTCTGGTTCTGAGACTGGAAACCTTGTGTTACTATGGTAATGGCTCTGCTCCTTATCATCTCTTCTAGGAGTGTGCTATGACCTTGATGGTTTAAAACTTTTCTCAGGATTGCAAGGAGTCTCCTGTTAGAAATGTGAGAAGTCAGGCAAGAGAGAAGGATGAGAGAGAGAACTAAGGTAGAACAAAGAGAGAACAACAGAGAGATCAGAGGCCGAGAGAATTGACTTAGAAGAATAAAGTGAATGGACTGAAAGAGATCTGCATTCGAAGATTCCTTTGATATCCCTCAGATTAGATATCCATCCACTTATAAGCCTCTTCCCCAAGTCTCTGCGAGAACACCCCATGGGGCAGGTACCTGGGGGGCTACTGTTAACCCACCCTACAGTAGATGGAAAGAGGAGTTCTGGAGAGAAGAGTGAACGGGACGACAGGCCCTGCTTCACACTTGTGTTGAGGGAGTCAGGGAAGTTTACAGTTGACTTGTTGACCATGCCTGATATAGTCCTAGTCAAGAGATTGCAGTTCTCCCAGTGATCTCCAAGTGGGAGGATGATATCAGGACACAAACTCAACAATCAGAAAATTGTTTCCATGAGCCATGACCTTGTCTAGGAGACTCATTTCCATGCCTGTCCCTAGACCCTGCTCTGACCTACTGGCCACTTCATGTGACTTAGAACATCTTTATGCATGGGGAACCTGAAAGCCCCCTCTCTCATGGTATCTCTCATAGGGGAAATCAAGATTGCCCTGGGGATTCACCTAGGCAAAGGACAAAGGTGACCCAGGAAGATCAGGGAGGACATGGGCTCACTCAACACACAGCTCAGCCAACATCTAATGCTGAAGGCTGCCTTTTAGCTCTCCATAAAAAGAGTGGCCCCACATCTACCCCAACACTGAGGACATGAAACTCCTCACACAATGGCTCCTAGGCCACTCTCCTGGGTCAGGAATTTGACTAATGACATTAGTGATAAAGGATTGCTCTTCATCCCTAGTCATCACTTAGCTGGTCTCTTTGTAGTCCTCAGAGACTGTCCACTTCCTTTGGGGAGTAAATCCCACCTTCTCAGAGCACTGAGGATACAGGGCAGACCAGATGCTCAGCTGGGTCTCTGTGTAACAAGGACACACAGGCAGGATGGAGGTTTCTTGTGTGCTGACAGACCCAAGGCCAGGACAGAGCAGATGTCAGGCCTGAGATGAGTGATTGTTCTCTGAGGGCCCGGGGATGCTTATCAGCCTTGTTGCTCAATGTGTTACTTGGAGGCTAATCATAAAGAAAGAAAAGATGAGAGGAATGTGGGACAGCCCTGAGAGTGGAAGGGACAGAGCAGTGCCTTGGACACAGATCCAACAACTGACAGCCCATTGTGGTCTGTGAAATACACCCGCCTAGGAGAGTGCTCATCTCTGAAGGAGGAAGGACAGAAGAGCCTGGGAGCTGTGTAGTAGCTGAATCTCTTCTCCTAATACGGAGAACAGCACAGTGAGAAGAGAGATGGTGGAGTCCTCAATGATTCCCTGCAAGGGCTGCACCCCCTGGCAGGGACTACTCTTCACAGGTAAGTGTACCCCCTCTCTGACTGTGGGGGTGGAGGAGAACTCAAGAGGACAGGATCCTGAGAGAAGACTAGGGGTTTCTGTTTGCAGTCATGGTGCAGAAGGTGCAGTAAGGGACAGAGACTCAGAATCCTGAAGCTCTCAGAGGACAGGAGGTGATGAGGGGAAGAGCAAAGCCCCAAACACTCCTCATTCAAAGGGAGTCCATTGGTTGCCATGTTCTGAAGCTTGATGTCCCCAATCATGGCACGGTGATTCCAAATAGAGGAGGAGGTCAGAGTGGCTTCATCACTCCAAATACTCCTTATGTGAGGAGAGCTATGGGAATAGCTATTCCTCAGGGAATAGCTCCCCTGAGGAGGGGAGCCAGGCAGAGAAGTGAGAAGATTATTCTGTGAAAAGGAAAGGACACAGTCAGAGGCTCTGAATAATGGAGGTCATGTTGCTCATCTCCATCAAGGAGGGTGGACACACCACCAGCCAGATGCCTCAACTGAGTTATGATCACACCTGCTCAATATTGATGCTTTTTTGAGAATTTTATTTTATTTTATTTTTCAGTATTATTGAATTCTACATATCAGCCACGGATTCCCTTGTTCTCCCCCCTCCCGTCACCTCCTCCTTCCCCCCAGACTACCCCCCATTCCCATTTCCTCCAGGGCAAAGACTCCCCCGTGTACTGAGATCAACCTGGTAGACTCAGTCCAGGCAGGTCCAGTCACCTCCGGCAAGGCTGAGCCAAGCGTCCCTGCATAAGCCCCAGGTTTCAAACAGCCAACGCATGCACTGGGCACAGGACCCAGTCCCACTGCCCTGGTGCCTCCCAAACAGATCAAGCCAATCAACTGTCTCACCCATTCAGAGGGCCTGATCCAGTTGAGGGCCCCTCAGCCATTGGTTCATAGTTCATGTGTTTCCATTTGTTTGGCTATTTGTCCCTGTGCTTTATCCAACCTCAGTCTCAACAATTCTTCCATATAAACCCTTCTCTTTCTTGCCAATTGGACTCCCAGAGCTCCACCCGGGGCCTAGCCATGGATCTCTGCATCCAGTTCCCTCAGTCATTGGATGGGGTTTCTAGCACGACAATTAGGGTGTTTGGCCATCCTACCACCAGAGTAGGTCAGTTCAGGCTGTCTCTCGACCACTGCCAGCAGTCTGTTGTGTGGGTATCTTTGTGGATTTCTGTGGGCCTCTCTAGCACTTTGCTTCTTCCTATTCTCATGTGGTCCTCATTTACCATGATCTCCTATTCCTTGTTCTCCCTCTCTGTTGTTGATGCAGCTGGGATCTCCCACTCCCCCAAGCTCTCTTTCCCTCGACCCTCGCCCTTTATTACCCCCACTCATGTCCAGGCTGTTCATGTAGATCTCATCCATTTCTCCATCTTTGGGCGATCCCTGTGTCTTTCTTGGAGTCCTGTTTTCCAGGTAGCCTCCCTGGTATTGTGAGTAGCAGTCCAGTCATCCTTGTTCCACATCTAGTATACTCCTATGTGTGGGAGCCCATTCTCAGGTTCCTCGTGGCTTTATCCAGCAGGTCCACATAGAGGATGATTAGGACAACAAGCCTGAGTGCAGGTGTCTGAGATGGTCTGCACTTGGCTGTGCTGGGGGAGGAGGTCTTTTGCTCCACCCCTTGGTGTCTCTATAAAAACCCTGGGGCAGAGACAGTCAGGGCCCGTTGGAATAGGTTCCAGGCCCTCTCGAGGCTATCCTTTATTTTCTATCTATTTATCTACACGATATTCTCCGCAATAAATCATTCTATCTAATATTTCCTACTGCTCGCACTCAAGAAAACTCTGGGGAACTGTGGGGATGGTGGGTAAATAGCCTACACATATGAGTGAGTACATACCATGTTTGTCTTTCTGAGTCTGGGTTACCTCACTCAGGATGATTTTTTCTAGATCCATCCATTTGCCTGGAAACCTCATGATGTCATTGTTTTTCTCTGCTGAGTAGTATTCCATCGTGTATATGTACCACATTTTATTTATCCATTCCTCAGTTGAAGGGCATCTAGGTTGTTTCCATGTTCTGGCTATTACAAATAATGCTGATATGAACATATCTGAGCAAGTGCCCTTGTGGTATGATTGAGCATTCCTTGGGTATATGCCCAAGAGTGGTATAGCTGGATCTTGGGGGAGATTAATTCCTGATTTTCTAAAAAAGTGTCATATTGATTTCCAAAGTGGTTGTACAAGCTTGCATTCCCACCAGCAGTGGAGGAGAGTTCCCCTAGATCCACATCCTCTCCAGCATAAGGTATCATCACTGTTTTTGATCTTAGCCATTCTGACAGGCGTAAGGTGGATCTCACAGTTGTTTTGATTTGCATTTCCCTGATAATTAAGAATGTTGAGCAATTCCTTAAATGTCTTCCAGTCATTTGAGTTTCCTCTGTTGAGAATTCTCTGTTTAGTTCTATAGCCCATTTCTTAATTGGACTGTTGGGCATTTTGATGTCTAATTTCATGAGTTCCTTATATATTCTGGATATCAGTCCTCTGTCAGATGTGGGGTTGGTGAAGACCTTTTCCCATTCTGTAGGCTGTCGCTTTGTCTTGTTGACCATATCCTTTGCTCTACAAAAGCTCTCAGTTTCAAGAGGTCCCATTGATTGAATGTTTCTCTCAATGTCTGTGCTACTGGTGTATATTTAGGAAGTGATCTCCTATGCCAATACATTCAAGACTACTTCCTACTTTGTCTTCTAGCAGGTTCAGAGTAGCTGGATTTATGTTGACGTCTTTGATCCACTTGGACTTAAGTTTTGCACGGTGATAGATGTGGATCTATTTGCAGCCTTCTACATGTTGATATCTAGTGATGCCAGCACCATTTGTTGAAGATGCTTTCTTTTTTCCATTGTACATTTTTGGCTTCTTTGTCAAAAATTATATGTTCATAGGTGTGCGGATTAATGTCAGGGTCTTCAATTCGATTCCATTGGTCCACATGTCGGTTTTTATGCCAGTACCAAGCTGTTTTTATTACTGTAGCTCTATAGTAGAGCTTGAAGTCAGGGATCATGATGCCTCCAGAGGTTGTTTTATTGTACAGGATTCTTTTGGCTATCCTGGGTCTTTTGTTTTTTCACATGAAATTGAGTATTATTCTTTCCAGGTCTGTGAAGAATTGTGTTGGTATTTTAATGGGAATTGCATTGAATCTGTAGATTGCTTTTGGTAAGATTGCCATTTTTACTATGTTAGTCCTGCCTATCCATGAGCATGGGAGATCTTTCCATTTTCTGACATATTCTTCAACTTTTTCAGGGACTTAAAGTTCTTGTCATATAGGTCCTTCACTTCCTTGGTTAGTGTTACCCCAAGGTATTTTATATGATTTGTGGCTATTGTAAAGGGTGATGTATCTCTGATTTCCTTCTCAGCCTCTTTGTCAATTGTATATAGGAGGGCTACTGATTTTTTTGAGTTGATCTTGTATCCTGTTATGTTGCTGAAGGTGTTTATAAGCTGTATCAGTTCCTTTGTTGAACCTTTGGGGTCACTCAAGTATACTATCATGTCATCTGCAAATAGGGAAAGCTTGACTTCTTCCTTTCCAATTTGTATTCCCTTCATCTCCTTATGTTGTCTTATTGCTCTGGCTAGAACTTCAAGTACTATATTGAATAAGTATGGGGAGAGTGGACAGCCTTGCCTCATTCCTGATTTTAGTGGAATCACTTTGAGTTTCTCTCCATTTAATTTGATGTTGGCTGTTGGCTTGCTGTAAATTGCCTTTATTATGTTTAGGTATGTTCCCTGTATTCCTGATAGCTCCAAGACCTTTATCATGAAGGGGTGTTGGATTTTGTCAAATGCCTTTTATGCATCTAGTGAGATGAACATGTGGTTTTTTTCTTTGAGTTTGTTTATATGGTGTATTACATTGACGGACTTTCGTATGTTAACCACCCTTGCATTCCTGAGATGAAGCCTACTTGATCATGGTGGGTACTTGTTTTGATGTGTTCTTGGAGTCTGTTTGCCAGTATTTTATTGAGTATTTTTGCATCAATGTTCATGAGGGAGATCGGTCTGTAGTTCTCTTTCTTTGTTGTATCCTTGTTTGGTTTAGGAATCAGGGTAATTGTAGCCTTATAGAAGGAGTTTGGTAATGATCCTTTTGTTTCTGTTATGTGGAACAATTTAGAGAGTATTGGTATTAACTCTTCTTTGAAGATCTGGTAGAATTCTGCACTGAAACCATCTGGTCCTGGGCTTTTTTTTGGTTGGGAGATTTTAATGACTGTTTCTATTTCATTAGGGGTTATTGGACTATTTAAATAGCTTATCTGGTCTTGATTTAACTTAGGTATGTGGTACCTATCCAGAAAATTATCCATTTCTTTTAGATTTTCATTTTCACATATGTGGGTGCCCTTGTGTTTGGGGCATAAATGTTCAGAATTGAAACTTCATCTTGGTGAATCTTTCCTGTGATGAGTATGTAATGCCCTTCTTGATCTCTTTTGATTGATTTTAGTTTGAAGTTTATTTTGCTGGATATCAGGATGGTACACCTGTAGCTAGAGTTTTCCTGCCTGGCCCACAGTCAGGGCAAATCTCTAGCTACAAATGGCGCCCAACATGGGGCACGAACCCACGACCCTGAGATTAAGAGTCTCATGCTCTACTGACTGAGCTAGCTGGGCAGTGGTGGTGTGTAGATGTAAACAACCTTCTTATTAAATAAGAAACACAGAACCAATGCAAAGAAGAAAGCCAAGAGGTCAGAGCTAAGAGCTAAAACCTTACCCTTCCTCCTGCAGTGGTCCTACCTCTCCAAACCAGAGCTACCCCTGTGTTAAAGTTTTTATATAGAGTTCCTGTCCTGCCGTCTCATTGGTTGTAAACCCAACCACATGACCACCTCCTCACGGCCTGTCTGTATAGGCCTCCAGGTTTTTCATGATTGGTATTGAGATTAAAGGCATGTGTATCCAATAATGGCTGTATCCCTGAACACACAGAGACTTACCCAGCTCTGCCTACCAAGTGCTGGGATTACAAGCTTACGCCACCACTGCCCTGCTTTCCTATGGCTTGCTAATAGCTCTGACTCCCAGGCAACTTTATTTATTAACATACAAATAACATTTTAATATAAATAAAATATCACCATATACACCCACTTGTTTCTTAAGATCATTTGATTGGAAAGTCTTTTCCCAGCCTTTTATTCTTAGGTAGTGTTTATTTTTGAATTTGAGGTGTGTTTCTTGTATGCAGTAGAAACATGGGTCCTGCTTCATATCCATTCTGTAAGCCTATGTCTTTTTGTAGATGAATTGAGTCCATTGATATTAAGGGATATTAATGACCAGTGATTGTTCATTCCTGTTATTTTTTGGTGGTAGTGTGTGTGTACTTCTCTTCTTTGGGGTTTACTGCTGTGGTTTTATCTATTGCCTATGTTTTCAAGGGTGTATCTGACTTCCTTAGGTTGGAATTTTCCTTCTAGTGCTTTCTGTAGGGCTGGGTTTGTGGATAAGTATTGTTTAAATCTGGCTTTGTCATGGAATGTCTTGTTCACTCCATCTATGATGATTGAAATTTTTGCTGGGTATATTAGTCTAGGCTGGCATCCATGGTCTCTTAATGTCTGCATTACATCTGTCCAGGTCCCTCTGGCTTTCAAAGTCTCCATTGAGAAATCAGGTGTTATTCTGATGGGTTTGCCTTTATAAGTCACTTGGCCTTTTTCCTTTGCTGCTCTTAATATTTTTTCTTTATTCTGTACATTTAGTTGTTTAATTATTATGTGGTGAGGGGACTTTTTTTGGGGGGGTCTAGTCTGTTTGGTGTTCTATAGGCTTCTTGTATCTTCATAGGCATTTCCTTCTTTAAGTTGGGAAAGTTTTCTTCTATGATCTTGTTGAATATATTTTCTGTGCCTTTGAGTTGGTATTCTTCTCCTTCCTCTATCCCTATTATTCATAGGTTTGGTCTTTTCATGGTGTCCCAAATTTCTTGGACACTTTGGGTCATGACTTTGTTGGCTTTAGTGTTTTCTTTGACTGATAAATCTGTTTTTTCTACCATATCTTCAACGCTGGAGATCCTCTCTTCCATCTCTGGAATTCTGTTGGTTATACTTGCATCTGAAGTTCCAGTTCATTTACTCAGATATTCTATTTCCAGAATTCCCTCTGTTTATGTCTTCTTCATTTTTTCTATTTCCCTTTTCAGGTCTTGGACTGTTTCCTTCATTTGTTTCATTGCTTTTTCTTGATTTTCTTTCAGTGCTTTATTGTTTTCTTCCAGGACTTTATTGTTTTCTTCTACTTTATTTGTCCTTTCCTCTAGTTTTTTATAGCATTCTTCCCATTTTTGTTTGTCTTTTCCTCTACACAAGCCTCTAGCTTCTTCATGATGTTATTCATAAGGCTGTTTTCTTCTGCTTCTTCCAATTTTTGATGTTCAGGTCTAGATGTTGGAGGAGGGCTAGGTTCTGGTGATGCTGTATTGCTCTTCATTTTGTTGTATGTACTTCTGCCTTGACATCTGCCCATCTCCTTGTGGTTCATTCTTGAACTTATCAGCGCACTTGGTCCAGACAGAGCTGACAGATTCAGGAAGTCTCTCTCTCTTGTCCAGATGGGAGCTCTCTTGTCCAGATGGGAAGTCCAGGGCAGGATGGGAGCTCTTTTCCAGATGGGAAGTCTGGGGCAGGATGGGCGCTGGGGGCTAGTCTCTAAGTCTCAGGAAGTGGCTGGGGTCTCGGGCGATGATGGACGTGGGGGCAGGGCTTGGAGATTACAGTGTCTGCCGGGGGTCTTGGAGAAGGGGAACCTTCCCGGTAGGGGTGGGGGAAGAAGGGATCCTGCCCGGTGGCCAGAACCTGGGGCCAAGTTGGGCAGGTCTTCCCTGGAGTGGCTGGTGCCCAGGGATGGGATCTTGGCTGAGCCCAGGCACTCACCTCTTGTCCAGAAGGGAAGTCCAGGGCAGGATGGTAGCTGGGGGCCAGTCTCTAAGTCTCAGGAAGTGGCTGGGGTCTTGGGCGCATGAGCGAGGGGGCAGGGCCTGGATATTGCAGGGTCTACCGGGGGTCTCTTTTCCAGATGAGAAGTCCATTAAGGGCAGGATGGGCGCTGGGGGCCGGTCTCTAAGTCTCAGGAAGTGGCTGGGGTCTCAGGCAATAATGGGCGTGGGGGCAGGGCGTGGAGATTGCAGGGTCTGGCGGGGGTCTTGGAGAAGGGCAGCCTTCACGGTAGGGGTAGAAGTGAACCTGCCCGGTGGCCAGAACCTAGGGCCAAGTTGGGCAGGTCTTCCCCAGAGTGGCTGGTGCCCAAGGATGGGATCTAGGCTGAGCCCAGGCCCTCACCGCTTGTCCAGATGGGAAGTCCGGGGCAGGAAAATATTGATTTTTTTTATCCCTTTCTTTCTAGCCTCCCTTTTAACCTGTTGGTACCGGCCCAATACTGCCCAAGTCATCATTGAATCAGTGCCTCTCCATGTGGTCGAAGGAGAAAGCAAATTTTTTCTTGTCCACAATCTGCCAGAGAATCTTTTAACCATATCCTGGTTTAAAAAAAGAGCAAATATGGACCATAAAATTGCGACCTACACACTGAAATACAATATTGCTGTGCCGGGGGCAGCACACAGTGGTAGAGAGACCGTGTACCCAAATGGATCGCTGTGGATTCAAAATGTCACCCATAAGGACACAGGAATCTATATACTACAAACCAGAAGTAGAAAAGTAAAAATTGTATCAACAAAATATACATACCTTCATGTGTACAGTAAGTAATTCTTTGTGAATTCTCCATGCTGGGTGGGGTTCAATCTACTGGACATGCACAGAAGTGTCAGAGCTGGCATGTATATACCTCCTCTCTGCACTATGTCCCCATGTTGAGGTTTGAGAATTTAATGCAGGACACATTAAATTGTGTAGAATAACTGCAGTAGAATAGAGCCCTTGCACACAAGAGAACGTGTGGTGGGTAACTCACCTAGGATATCATCCTCTGTCTAGACTCTTGGGGTTCTCACCAGGAATGTGTCCATGAGAAAGACCTTGAAGAAATCAACATTGGGCCTGATTGAGGATAACACTGGATCTTCGGGGAGAGGGGAGCACCAGGAATTCCTGGCTCCAGTCCTCTGTCCCAGACTCAATTCCAGGTGTCCATGAGAAGCATTTTTGGATTTTGACTTCCTATGATCAGGAACAGTGATTTCTACTAGCTCAAGTTTTGTGCCATGTGCACTGTCATGAGATCCATAGTTCGGCTAAATGCCCTGGACATCTTCTCCAGAGACTCAAAAGGAAAGCATAGCTGGACAGGTGCCCAGGGCATTAACAGTCCTGATAGGTTTATGAGACTTCACAGGAAGGTCAGGGTCATGAAGGAGTGGGACAGAGGACTAATGTCAGCCTGACAAGTGCTTGTCCTCTGTGGTTCAGCTCAGGGAGTTCTTTCAAGGAATTCTTTCTTTTTGGTAAATGTCTTTAAGGCCTGATCTCAACAGCTCCCCAGAGGTGAGCTGCAGTTCCCCCAGTGGTCACCAGGGGGAGAATCAGGACACACAATCAACATTCTGAAAAGTATTTCTCTAAAATGGAACTTACCTTGTATCCTGGCTCCCACCCCTCTCCCTGCAGACTGGAGGTCAGTGACACAGACTTCACAGACATACTCATTGCTTTCTGCATCTTCTGTAGTGCCAGGGGATCGTGTTGAGTATCAGACCTTATATATTTCCTTCGAGAAAGATAGGATAGCACACAGGGCAGACTGGGTGCCAGGTGGGATTCTCTGTTGTACATGGAGTGCAGAGGCTCACTCTTTGGTGCTGACAGTTCAAGGCCAGGACACAGCAGAGGGCAGCCCCAGGCTGAGCTGCTGTTCTCTCAGGGCACAGGGATGCTCATCTGCCCTTCTGATCACTGTGTGTTCTGGAGGACTGAGACATAAAGAGAGAAGTAGAGAGGGATATGGGGCAGCACTGAGTAGGAGACAGAGTAGGAGGGTTTTGAATAGCGAACCCCACAGCCCATGGAACTCTGGGAGATGCTCCATCCTGGGAGAGGGCTCAGTTCACATGAAGGAAGGATAGCAGAGCCTGGGAGGAGATGTGCCATAGAGCAAGGGTCTATCAGGCCACAGAGTCTAGGGATGCACCTTTGTTTCTCTCTGCAAAGAATCACGGACTCTCAGGGGCTGCTGATCACAGGTAAGGACACCATGAGTGGACAGCATATGGGAAAAGAGGGTTGACCTACCCTCTGGAGTCTCCTAAGGGAAGAAGGACCTGAGAGGAGTCTCAGTGTATGTAGAGAAGAAGGCAAAGCGTAGGCCAGAGGCTCAGCAGCAGGTAACTTACTCTTATCCTTGGTGAATCTGAAAAAGTAAGGGGGGTAGGGGATTGTTCTTACCCAAGTTTAATCAGCATGACGACAATAACTGAACACTGATGTCCTCACCTTGGCATCCTAAAGAAAATAATCAAGCTCATACTGATCAGTGACATGGCTCACTAGACACATGCATTTGCTTCAATGGCTGACATGCTGAGACTAATGAACACAAGTCCTCTGACATTCACCTAGGACTGTATCCTGCAGTCACACAGTGATCGTGAACACAAATACAAGTGAGTGTAAAAAATCAAAGCAAATGGAAACATTCAACTCTGTAATCCCAAACCTATGAATTTCTTAAACATTCATGGGAATACACGGGATATCATTCATTCATTCATTCATTCTCCACAGGTATCTGAGTTTTTCTAGGCACCATTTCTTTAAAAAAAATAAGATGAATCCAGGTTCTTACTATTCCCTAGTCCTAGTGTACTGGATTTAAAGAAAGCTAGAAGGTAAAGTCAGGTATTGACTAGATCCACAAGAAGAAAGAACATAAGAGTCAGAGAGTCAGGTGTCAAGGTCTGTAGAGAAGAGGACAGGGAGACATGTTCCCAACACCAATCTACTCTGATGTGAGCAGTAGTTTGAGGCTTTAAGATGGGGTCATGTTGACACATGAGCAGAGCGCCAGACAGAGGAAATGACATATGCAGGACACTGAAGACATGTAAGTCAGTAAATGACAGGAAGTCACTCACCCACACACCCAAGCTAAGCTATGGACACATCTACTCAGGACACAGGGCCTCATCTTAGCCAAATATAAAGGTCCAACTATTGATCAATCTCTACCTTCCTTTCCAGCCTCTCTTTTGAACTGTGGGCACCCTCTCACCTCTGCCAAGCCCTCTATTGAATCAGTGCCACCCAGAGTAACAGAAGGGTCAAGTGTTCTTCTAGTGGTTCACAATCTCCCAGAGAATCTTCAAGCCCTTTCCTGGTATAAAGGAATTAATGTGTTCAAGAACCATGAGATTGGCCAACACATAATAGCCAAGAATTCAAGTGTGCCAGGCCCTGCACACAGTGGTCGAGAGACAGTGTACAGCAATGGATCCTTGGTTCTCCACAATGTCACCTGGAAGGATGCTGGATTCTACACCCTATTAACTCTGACCACAAATATGACAGCTGAAGTAGCTCATGTGCAGCTCCAATTGGACAGTAAGTGATTCTTAAGATCATTCAGTCCTGGGGTGTGTGTGGACTCACAGGACTCTCTTGCTTCGTCTCTGCATACCTCCACTCTCAACTGTGTCCCCATTTTGGTGTTTTAGCACTTAGTGCAGGACACACATACCAGAGACAAATGGCCATAGATCAGACTCCTGCCCTCACTCCATCCTCAGAAAGGTGTGTGTGTGTGTGTGTGTGTGTGAGTGTGTGTGTGTGTGTGTGTGTGTGTGTGTGTGTGTGTGTGTGTGTGTGTGATGGGAAATGGTAAGTCTGTACAAGAACATTAGACTCAGTCTTGTCTTCTGGGGTTCTCACCATGAACATGATTCAGAATGAGACCATGCTGGCATCAGGCAGATCTTGCCATTCTCAAAGAGAGGTGAGCACCAGGAAGCCCTTGTTACATACTTCTGTCTGAGGATTGACTACAAATGATCCTGGGGACACTTAGTTCCTTATGTACCAGGTTTGGACTCTTACTTCCTTGTGGAGCTGACAGGGAATAATGATTTTTGAATATCCACATCTCATAGCATTTGAAACCAATCAGTGCATTGTCATGAGAGCCACATTCAAGGTGTGTCACCTGGTTCCCTCCTTCTGAGACTCAGCATGGAGAGCAGAGCTGGACATGTGCCCAGGCCAGCAGTCAACTGTCCTCATGGACTTATAAGACTCGGTCCCCAAGGTGAAGAAGAGAGGGCACAGATCCACCTGGCAAGTGCTTGTCCTCTGGGGTCCAATCCAGGAAATTCCTTCAGGCAACCAAATAGCAACAGGCTTTGCTGGTCTTGCCAGCTCCCAGACATGAGCTCCAGTCATCCTATCAATCTCCAGAGGGGTGATATTAGCTCACAGTCAAACTCTAGGATGTTTCTTTCCTGGAGAAGATGATAGAAACTTGTGTGATTTCTATTTCTGTCACTACAGACCTGAGGTCCCTCCTACAAGGCCATTCTGACCTATGGTTCTTTCTCTATGCTAGGGGATCATGTTCAGCCTCATTCCTTCTAGCATCTTCCATAGGGAAACAGAGGCTAACCACAGGGGAATAATCAAGCAAAGGATAGAGACATCCCTAAATTTTCTGGGTGGATATGGGCAGACCTGAGCTACACCTCAGCCAACAAAAGAGGCTGGAATTCATGTTTCCCTTTGAAACCCTCCAAAGCAGGTTGAGTCCACACCTTTCCAAGACATAGGTGACCTTCTCCAAACACAGGACATGGATTTCCTGATATAATACTTCCTGGATATCTATTCTGGATGAGACCACAAAGGATGACACTAGTGAAAAGTGATGAGTGTCTTTCCCCTGGCATCATTCAGGTGGTCCCTTTCCAGCCCTCACAGACATCCATCACTTTCTGACTGAGAGCTAATTCCACCTTCCCAGAGCATTGAGGACATGAGGACAACTGGGTTGACAGAGGAGTTTCTATGTCACAAAGAATGCATAGGAAGGACAGAGTTCTCCTCTTCGGTGCTACTACAGAGCCAAGGCCAGGACACAGCAGAGGTCAGACCTGGGGTAAGCTATTAGATTTTGGAGCACAGGGATGATTATTGGCCTGTTGCTCACTGTGTGGTCTGAAGGACTGAAACATAATGAAAGAGATTGGGGAAGAGAATCAACAAGCAATGCCAAGGGGGTGGGGAGACAGCAGTACCTTGTACAAAGACCCATCTACAGCCCAGGTGATTCTGGGAGGGGATTCTGACTGGTAGTAGGCTGAGCTCAGGGTGAGGCAGGGCAGTGGTGCTGTCTCCAGGACAGCAGATCTGACTCCAGGACAGTAGAGTTGATTCTGGGAAGGAGAAGTGACTCCATGACAGTGGAATGTGGTGGCAGTGCTGGATCCCTCGGAGACACCCCTGTTCCGAGGGATCAAGATCCCTACCTTGTTCAAGGAGCAGTATGGACAAGGGCTCATCTCATAAGTGAAGAGAGAATTCTCTGACAGTTTGTGGGAGTGGGCAGCTCAGGTCCTGGCTGGAGTCCTCAAGGAAGACAAGAGTCTGAAGGAGAATCAAGGTGTCTTCTTTCTCCCTTAGTGGAGATGACACAGAGATGCACAGAGGTTCAACAGCAGGAAGTTCTCAGTGAACAGGAAATGGTAAGGGGTAGGGATGAAAGCCAGATTGTTCTCTGTTCAATGGTAATCACATTGGCTGCTGTATTCTGAAGACTGATGTTCCCAACTATAACAGGGTGACACAGAAAAGAATTTGATCTGGGTGGGTCAGTGAGGTGTTTCAGTGAGTGAAGTCAAACTGTACCAGGCCCAATGACCTGTGTTTAATCCTCAGGCCCCATTTGGTAGAAGGAGAGTACTCTCTTAGTCCTCAAACCTGTTCTCTGCCCCACATACAAATACTGTGGCATGCACTGAGCCATATACTTATCTATGTAGGAATGCACATGTACACACACCAACGTGCATTCACACACACATACAGGGCATCACACAAAAACACATGAAATGGAAATAGATTTAAAAAATTAAATCAAACTGTGATATCATTTGGCCACAAAGCTGAGAGTTTCATAAATAAAACCCAGTACATGCTGGACCTTGGAATATTGATTGTTCATTCTCATGTTCATTCATTCATAATTCATTCATTCATTCTCCACAGGTGTCACATGAGAGAATAGCACATAAACAACAGAAAGCCAGAGAGTCAGTTGTCAAGGTCTATAGGGAAGCAGGTCAGGACGTCATCCCCCCAACAGCAATGTACGGTGAATGTCAGCAGGGGTCTGAGGGCACTGAGCCAGGACCCTGTTGACAACAGAGCAGATAGTGCCATACAGAGAAAATGACATGTGCAGGGACACTGAATGCGTAGAGGTCATGTGCTGACCTTCACCCAGTAGGACAGGAAGACGCTCACACACCTAGGCTGAGTAATGGACACATCTATTCAGGACACAGGGCCACAATTTAGGCAAATACAAAAGTTCTGCTACTAATGGATCTTTCTTCTCTTCTAGCCTTGCATTGTGGATACCAACCCACCTATGCCCGGCTCACTATTGAATCAGTTCCACCTAGAATTGCTGAAGGTGGAAGTGTTCTTCTCGTGGTTCACCATCTCCCAGAGAATCATCGATCCTTTTACTGGTACAAAGGAGTTATTGAGTCCAAGAAATATGAGATTGCCAGACATATAATAGCCATAAATTCAAGTGTGCTGGGTCCTGCACACAGTGGCAGAGAGACACTGTACAGCAATGGATCCCTGCTGCTCCATAGTGTCACCTGGAAAGATGCTGGATGGTACACTCTACACATTCCGTCCATAGATATGAAATCTGAAACAGCACATGTTCAAGTCCAGTTGGACAGTAAGTAATTCTTTGTGATTATTCAGTGTCCTGTGGAGTTTAGACACACAGCACAGGCTTTTCTGGCCTATACATAGTGTCTCCATGTTGGTGTTTAAACCCTTAGCGGAAGGCACACCTGATGGAGACAAATGTTGATAGATCACACTCCATCAGCGAATTCACCCCTGTATCAAGAAAGTCCTTGGCACAAAAGTAACTCAGCCGAAGATATCAGAATATGTTCAGTCTCATGGTGATCTCAATGCAAATTTCAGTTAGAAAGCCCCTGTAGGCATCAGTGAGGGGATCATTGAGGAAACCATGGTATCTTAACAGAGAAGTGAGCACCAGGAGGCCTGGCCACACTCCTCTGTGCTAGGCTCAACTACTAGTGATCATAGAGCTCATTTTGCCAGACTAGACTATTAATGCCTTGGAGAGCTAAATGGGAGCAATGCTTCTTGGCTGTACATGTCAAAATGGGGTATTCATTTTCTCCAAACATGAATTTCATAAATAAAATCTATGACCAGTTGCAGAGACCATGGAAGAGCAATGCCTATTAGATTTTTCTCGATTGTTTGCTCAGCCATGTCTCTTATAGCATCCTGGAACCTGAGTGTAGGAGTTGAACTGCTTTCCATGGGCTGGACCCTCCCACAGACCCATATGGTAGTGACATTTCCAATTGAGCCCCCTCATTCAAATCCACTGTAGCTTGTGTGAAGTTGACTTAAATTCAGCCATCCCAGTCTCTAAGTCTTTCCTAATACCTGAGCCAGCAATGATATCAGACTTCTCCTGGACCCCACCCAGTCCTAGACTTATGGGCTTCAGGGCAGAACAGCAAGGACATCTAGAAGGTGAAGTCAGGGGTTGACTGGAATCACAAAGGAAACTGAGAAAAAAAAAAACAAGAATGAAGATGAAGATGTGGGGTCTGTGGAGAAAAAGTTCAGAGGAGGCATAATCTCAACTTCAGTGTGCTAGGTGTGCACAGTGATTAACTGAGGGCAGGGAGGGGCAGCCATGGAGACACCCCAGGAGGGAGTTCCTTATAGAGGAGATGACATATTCTGGGGCACTGAGGGATTAGTGGTTATGTTGTTGACACCCACCAGGTGGGTTAGAAGCACCCACACCTGCATCTTCAGGGTGAGTGATGAATCCACCTGCCTAGGAAGAAGGTTGCCATCTTTCCACCAAACACAATGATCTTTGTGATAACTGTTTTTCTTGTGTGTTTCAGCCTCCCTTTCTGCTTGCTGCAAGGATGTCACTTCTGCCCAACTCACCATAGATCAGGTGCCACGGGATGCTGCTAAAGGGGAAAGCGTTCTCCTCCTTGTTCATAATCTGCCAGAAGATCTGCAAACCTTTTCCTGGTACAAATCAAAGTATAGCCTCCAGAATTGTAAAATCGCAGTATACAACAGAGCCATGAATTACCTCACCCAGGGTGCTGCCCACAGCAGAAGAACAACGGTGTACACCAATGGATCCCTGCTCCTCCAGCATGTCACCGAGAAAGATGCAGGAATGTACACACTACAGATTTTAAACAGAGATTTCAAAACTGAAAAAATACATGTACAGCTCCATGTGAACCGTAAGTGATTCCCTTTGGCCTCCACCTGCTGAGTGTGGCTTATCCTACTTCATACACTGGACTGTCAGGACTGAGCTGTGCCCACTTCCTCCCCACTACACTATGTCTCCCCCAACTGGGGTTTAAATCCTTACTGCAGGACACACATAGTTTGGAAAAACTGTAATGCATCAGAACTCCTCACCTGTCTTTACCTGCAGAGTAGAATACCTGTGCTGGGTAAACTCATCCACAGGTTGTCACCTTCAGTGCAGACCCTTGGAGCTCACACCATGCACATGATTCCTTTACGATTCTGTGAGGGTCAGGCAGGCCCTTGTTGAGGAATCCATGGGATCCTCACACAGAGCACTGGGAAGCCCTGGCTGCAAATCTCTGTCCCTGGATAGACTCCAGATGACATTTGGGAGCCTTCTGTCACTTATTGGTCTTAACTTTCTGTTAGAGCTGACAGGGAACAGGGTTTTATTGGTATGTGGAACCAGCTAGTGCACTGTCATGAGAGGTATGGCTAGACTAGGTCACCTAGATTGTCTTCACCAGAGACCACACATGGAGAGTATAGCTGGTCAGGTGGCCAGACCATTAACTAACTGTCCTGATGAATCACGAGACCTCACAGGAAAGCCAAGGTCCCCAAGGGGAGGGGAAAAAAGACACAATCCCTCCTTGAAAATGGTTGTCCACTGGGTCCAACTCTGGAATTCTCTCCTGCAGGCAAATAGTAAAAGAGATGCTGATCTGGACATCTGTGCAGTTTCTCTAGTTATCACTAGGTGGCTATAGAAGAACACAGAATCAACACAGAACCATGAGCTTAATGATAGTCTAGCTTCCATCCATGTCCCTTACAGACCTGGAGATTACTGCCAGTTTTCTTAGACCTACTGGTTCCTTCAGGTGTTTCTAAGTATAATTCCCAGGAGAGGGTCCTGTGTTACCACTCCTCACCACCTCCTGGCACATCCTTGAGGACTTATATTGTCAAAGGTCAGCAGCATCCCAGGAAGGACACAGAGAGACCCAAGGAATGGCTCAGCCATCACAGAAAGATGGAGGTCCCAGTGAACTCTCCCTAGGATGATGGAACCACTGCCGTCTCTGCAGAATTCACATCACCTCCTGCTCCACATCTCCATGAGTCTCCTACTAGGCTTCACGACAACATGCCCTGACTGGTGGCTCAATTGAGAATGAGTCTGTACCCTTTCCCAGTCATCACTCAGATGGTTCCTTTCCAGTACTCACATACTTCTGTGTCACCTTCCTGCAGGGAGTAAATCCCACCTTCTCAGAGCATTGAGAACAGGGCAGACTAGGCACTCAGCTAGGATTCTGTGTCATGAAGGACAGGTTGGTAGAACACAGCAGCGGAGAGCCCTGGTGTGAATTGTTGTTGCCCTAGGGCACAGAAATGATTATCAAACTTGTTGCTCATTGTATGGTCTGGAAGAGTGAAAAAAAATATAGAGAGATGTAGCTAGAGTTTTCCTGCCTGGCCCACATTGTTTTTTGTCTTTTAGGAGAATGAAGGTTAAGGAACAAACAAGGAAAGGCAGGTTACAAATCAGAAAACTTAAGTAAAGTGGTTCAAAGTCCTTATAATTCAGTTCAAAAATCAGAATTGTATGCTATTCTGTTGGTATTAATGGATTTTTCAGAACCTCTCAACATAGTAACTGACTCTCAGTATGCTGAAAGAGTAGTATTACATATTGAGACTGCAGAATTTATCCCTGATGCTTCAAAATTAACTTCACTATTTATTCAGTTACAAGATATAATCAGGAAAAGGAGTCATCCTTTATATATAACTCACATCCGATCCCATACTGGTCTGCCAGGACCTCTAGCACAAGGCAATGATGAGATTGATAAATTATTGATAAGAAATGTTCTGGAGGCCTCAGAATTTCATAAAAAAATCATGTCAATAGTAAAGGTTTAAAAAAGGATTTTTCCATAACCTGGCAACAAGCCAAAGAAATAATAAAGAAGAAGATGGGGCCCCACAACAACAACAATTCCACGTGGACAATAATAATATCACTAAGCTGACAAATATCATGTACAGAGAGAAGTTAACTGGGATACCAGGCAGGACTAAGAGTTGAAGGGACAGAGAATGGCCTTGCGCTTCCAGCCAGTCAGGAGGCTGAGCTCAGAGGAAGGAAGGCTGTAGGGATTGGGGTAAGTGCTGGACCAAAAGCTGTTCACCACAGAGGGAGGGCAGAGCAGGCTGTAGCCACCATGGAGGTTCACTGTGTGCTTCTCTGCAAAGGTTGCAGCCCCGGTAGTGGCTTCTGCTCACAGGTGAAGAGAACACTGCCTGATGGTGTGTGGGCAGGGAGCTCATAGACTAGCTAGAATCTTTTAAGGAGGAAAGTTGGGAAAACCTCCCTCAAGTTGTTTGCTGACTTCCATCTAGGTGCTGTGACCTGCATTCATGCATACACACAGGATGTCATCCACCTGCTCCTGCACAAACACTCACATTCACACCCACCCAGACCCACACACTGACTCCCCACACATGCAAAAGTTAATGTAAGCTGGAGTTGTAACTGGTGTCAGTAGCTCCACACATGAGAAGTTCATAAACACCTGGACTTGCAAATCCATGGACATTTGTTCTTCTATCCACCCACATTTTTCTGAGCCTTTCCAGGTCTTGGGTCTTCCAGAAACATCAAACTAATTTTTCAAAACATGGCTCCATCTCTAGTGAACTGGAAGATGGACCAGGAGGCCCATCTGTAAGTGAAGTCAAGGGTTGATGACATCCAGAGAGGGAAGCGATCAAAGAGGTCAGAATGTGATGACTGCATCTGTAGAGGAATAAGTAAGGGAAGGCACCCCTGAGGTTGTCAGACACTTCCACCCATTTCAGCTGAGTGATGAACCTAAGCTACTCAGTACACCAAAGACCAAGTTCTCAGTATTGATGAATTTGTCTCTCTTCTCTTCTATCTTCCCTTGTAGCCTGCAGGCGACCTCCAGTCCAGCTCACTATTGAGTCAATGCCACACAATGTTGTTGAAGGGGAAAATGCTCTCCTACTTGTTCATAATATCCCAGAGGACCTTCAGTCTTTTGTCTGGTACAAAGGGATACCAATTGACAACGAACACAAAATTGCCCAGAATGTAATAACCAGTAATAAGAGTATGCTGGGGCCCGCACACAGTGGTAGAGAGACTGTGTATCCCAATGGATCCTTGCTGCTCCAAAATGTTGCCCAGGAGGACACTGGATTCTACACCCTAAGAACATTAAATGCACAGTTTGAAACTCAAGAAGCACATGTGTACCTCCACATATACAGTAAGTGATTCTTTTGAGCCTATGAGTTCCTGTGGGGTTGATTTCTCTTTATACACACACAATACTGTCCATTGTGGACTGAAGACCTCCTCTCTACATTGTGTCTCCATATTGGGGTTTGAGTACTTAGTACAGGACACACATCAGGTAGACATAGTAATGTGGACCAGCATCCATCACCTGACTACAGCTACAGAGGAGGATATGTGCTGGGTAACTGAGCCCAAGGATGTCAGTTAGCCTCAGAATATTGGGGCTCTCGCCAAGATCATGGTTTTGAGAAAGATCTTTTGGGAGTCTGGTCTGGTCTATCTTGCAGATTTGTGGTTTCATCATAGTGAGGTGAGCAATAGAAAGTCCTGGTCCCAGACCTCTGTTTCAGACTCAACCCCAGGTGACCAAGGAGAGCTTTTCTCCAGAGCCAGAGTTTGATTTCCTGTTACAAATGCCAGGTAATAAGGCTTTACTGACTTTCCAAGACCCATAGTGTGTGACGCCAGCTGTGCAGTGACATGAAGCTACAGTTAGGTGAGTCTCCTATTCAGTGGACAGGTGCCTGGACATGTTAACTCTTCTGATGACGGGCTTAAAATACTTCACGAGAACGTTAGGTTTTCCCAAGGGAGGGACAGAGGAGACAGTTCTCTAAGCAGCTCCTTGTCCTCAGGGGTCCAGCATAGGGAATTCTCTGCTGCAGGCAAATAGTAAGAGATACTGCTGACTAGAGCAGCTCCCCCATCCAAACGTCATGCCATTGCTCATAACTAAGTTTAACCCAGACACAAGACAATGACCATGAACTGTGTGCACTAGACAAGGGAACAGAGACCCAGGAAACCCAGAGGCTGAATCAGGATCACACAAGCCATGAGTGGCAGATCCAAACTACAAGAAAACTGTCTAATATCATAACCTCAATTTCTCCACCCCAGAGGCTTTATTAAATATCTGTTGCCTACAGAGGAGGCTGTTGAAATCTCTGAAGGGCTATTGTAATTTCCCCCTCCTTTTTTGCTTCACAGAGCCTGTGACACTGCCCTTTATCCGAGTCACCAGCACCAAAGTTACAGTGCAGAGCTCTGTTGTGTTCACCTGCCTCTCAGCTGACACTGGAATCTCCACCCAGTGGATCTTCAATAACCAGAATCTGCAACTCACAGACAGGATGACCCTGTCACCGAAAAAGTGCCGACTCAGCATAGATCCTGTGACGATGGAGGATGCTGGAGAGTATAAGTGTAAGGTCTCCAACCAAGTCAGTTCAAGGACCAGTCCCCCAGTCTATCTGGATGTGATGAATGAGTGACCTCGCTGCTCTCACACTATAGCAGAGTAGGGGCATTTCTTTGTCAATGGGGTACAACAAGGAGAAAAATTTGGTGGTAGAAATGGTCAATTACTACGCAGGTACAGCTGGCTTGGTGGCTCATGGCTGTAATCCTGGCATAAACGTGTGTCTAAAGACAGGCCAGGATATAAACAGAGACTTGGTTTGCAAAAGGGAAAAGAAGACATCAATACAGTAAACAGAATTGCAAAGGAGATAAGAGCTTGGGTTTTGGATTAAATATATAGACAATTCTCAGAATCCATGGAAATTCATTTCATGAACCCCCAAACTTCTGGATGCTCTGCGTCCCCTGTTAACATGCTGCAGTGTTTGCATGAAGATAAATGCATCCTCTCCTGTATCCAAATGCATTCCATGTAGAACTCATTCACACTATGCTGCCTAGACAACAGTCATTTATGTGAAGTGAGGAAGAGTGACAGGAGAAGGGACTGTCCTTTTCCCACACAGACATAACTTGTTACTAAACAGTTTTGATCCACAGTTTATTTTAGGTACACATGTGAAAAAACATGACATGTCAAAAGGCTGACCTGGACTGCTTCTAACTTGAGAGTGGCATTGACAGGGTGACATTACACAAGGTTCCTTTTCCTGTCAACACTTTTTGAGACATATATGGGATTTCCCATTTGGCCATTTTGAAGTGGGCAACTAAGTGGCATGAACATATGGATATGTTCATGTGACCATCACCATTGTCCATTCCCAAAGCTTGTTAATCCAGTCCCATTCCCTCCAGGCCTGTGCAACCACATCTATTTCTTTCTCTATACTTGTGACAAAACAGTATATCCGATTATTTGCAGTCAATATTAATTTACAGAAGGACAGCTAAGATGGGTGGGTGTGCTCACCAGTTTCACAAATTTCTGTAGAATCTTAAGGATCTTCTACAGATAACTTCAAGTCATCTACAGACATATTACAGCTGATTGATGGACCACGTTCACTTCTTTGTCTTGTCTAATTGTTCTGTCTAGGACTCCTAAGGGAATACTGAACAGATGTGGCCACAGCAGCATCCTTGTGTTGATCCAGGTCTTACAGGAAAAGCTCAGTGTCCCCCGAATACAGAATTGGCTGTATGATTTCATGTGTTCCCCAAATGCACTGGAAATTATTCTATTCCTATGTTGCCTGTTTCATTCTTAACAACTGTTCATTTTAGCTGGGGGTGGTGGCACTCACCTTTAATCCCAGCACTTGGGAGGCAGAAGTAGGCAGATCATCTCTGTGAGTTTGAGGGCAGCTTGGTCTACAAAGGGAGTTCCAGGACAGCCAGGGCTACACAGAGAAATCCTGTCTTGAAAAACCAAACCAAACAAAAAGACTGTTCATTTTTGTGAAATGGCATCAGTTTTGTGTTTCTTCATGCTTCTATCTCTGTAGGTTCTGGGCTTCTTGGAATGTGTCTGTTTCATCTAGGTCAGTCAACAATTAGCAAGTAACTACTGAGTACTCATGGAATTCTTAGAATTCAGAAAATGGAATATAAGGTGTCAATATTCACTTCTAATGTTAATAATGTTAATCTTTTTAAAATAAAGCAAATCAGATTAAAGTTTGTCAAAAGTGTTAATCACTTCAAAGAACCAACTTTTGATCCACTGATTTTGTAAAAGATTATTATTGATTTGTATTATTATTCATCCCAACAGGAAGTCAAGTAGAGACTATGGAGGAATGATGCTTCTTGGCAAATGCTCCATGATTTTCTTAGTACCTTCTCCTTGTATAGCCTAGAACAACCTGCCTGGGATTGGCAATATCCAAGGTGTGCTGGATTCTCACACATCAATTTGGAACAAGTAAATAGTCCCCATACATACCCACAGGCCAACTGAAGGAGGCAATTACTGAGGTTCCTCAGGTGTCTAGATCTTATGTTATGAGCTACAACAAAACAAGCACACATGCTGAACACACCAGGTCCATCATTCCAGTTTCAGCAAGTTATTTCTTTTATGTTCTATATGTCATATAATCACTATCCATTTGAAAAGCTCACTACATGGTCCACACATACTAGAGAAGAGACATTAAAGCCCATGGAAAAAGGTGGTTCTGTTAAAAGCCTATTCTAATCTTCATATGCTTAGATGATTCCTAGATCCATCTTCATCCTTAGGTAGCCAGTGGCTTATGTCAGTCATCATGAACCACCTGAGCAGAATGGCTCATGTTGTGGTCCACCTGGACCACTGATCTGAAAGCAGGCCTGCTGCTGGTCTCCTGGTGGAGATTTCTGTTCACACATCAAGTCCTGAGGATAGATTGTGAGGTGACCTAGTGAAGCCACACGGGAACTCTAATCATCACCTATCTTTAGTACAGTCTTAGACAGCAAAGGTTTGGAGGGCACTGGATCATAGTGCAGTGACATTCAGTGCATTTTGAGAGACACAGCACTTTAGGCTGTATGAACCCTTAGAGTTGTCTTTCACCAAGCTCTGTAGCTTCTATCCCATGTTACAAGTCTGTTTCTCTCTTATAACAAGGAGGGCCCACCATCTTAGAGCACTCAGATTTCCTTTCATCTCCTGTGATTTACCTTCTTACTTACTTCATACTCTGGATGACAGGGACAGGCCAACACTAGTTGAATGAGACCCTTGCAAGTGTCAGAGGTCCCACACAGGGCAATCTCCTCTCTGTTGTCTACACTGCACTGTTACATACAACCACAAGAACAACTCCCACTCAGTGGAGAGTGAGGGCTTGTTAGCATAAACCTGTGAACCTGAGTCTGAGGATATAAACTACTTATGGTGAGTAAGTTTTCAGAACCTTTAAAGAGTGTCAGGTTGAGGCTGTCTGAGATCAACAGGGTTTTCAATTTTCCTAGTGTCTTTAGGACTGACTCGGAATGGTATGAGTGTGTAACCTGGCACCCCAGTCAACATAAATGTTACCTGTGAGTAAATTTTCTTTTTAATAATTATTAAGAAGTTTTCCATTCATTTTACATACCAAACCCAGATACCCCTGTCCTCCCTTCTCTTATCTCCCAGCCTTCCCCACCTGACCCACCCCCTATTCCCACCTCCTGCAAGGCAATATCTTCCATGGGGAGTCAGCAGAACCTGGTACATTCAGTTTAGGCAGGTCCAAACCTCTCCTCCCTGCACCAAGTCTGTGCAAAGTACCCCACCATAGGCACTCTGCTCCTCAAAGCTGGCTCATGCACCAGGGATGTGTCCAGATCCCACTGCCTGGAGGTCCCCTAAAGCAGTTCAAGCTAAACAACTGCCTTGCCAATCCAGAGGGCCTAGTCCAGTATGATGGGGGCTCCTCAGCTCTTGGTCACTAGTTTGGCTGGCTGTCTCTGTACATTTTCACATCATGATCGCCATGTCCCTTGCCCACAGAATCCCTCCTCTCTCTTATCGATTGTACTGGTGTCTGGCCAGGGATCTCGGCATCCACTTCCATCAGTCACTGGATGAAGGCTCTATGATGACAGTTAGGGTATTCATCCATCTCATTACCAGAGTAGGCCAGTTCAGTCCCTCTCTCATCTATTGCTAGTAGTCTAAGGAGGGGTCATCCTTGTGGATTCCTGAAAACTTCCCTAGCACTCTGTATCTCCCAATTCCCACGATGTCTTCATCTATCATGGTATCTCTTTCCTTGCTCTCCCACTTTGTCCCTGTTACATCTCAAACCTCCCATTCCCCTATGTTCTCATGCCCCATCCCATGCCCTCCATTACCTGCCTTTACCCCCAGTTTGCTAATGTAGATCTCATCTATTTCTTCTTCATTGGGTGATCCATGTGTCCTTCTTACAGTCTTCCCTGCTCGGTAGCCTCTCTGAAACTGTGGGTTGCAGTCTGGTTATCCATTGTTTACATCTAGTAACCACTTATGAGTGAGTACATACCATGTTTGTCCTTCTGAGTCTGGGTTACCTCACTCAGGATAATATTTTCTAATTCCATCCATTTGCCTGCAAATTTCATGATGTCATTGTTTTTCTCTGCTGAATAGTTCTCCATTGTTTATATGTACCACTTTTTTTAAAAAATCCATTCTTCAGTTGAAGGGCATCTAGATTGTTCCCAGGTTCTGGCTATTATGAATAATTCTGCTATGAAAATAGTTGAGCATGTGTCCTTTTGGTATGTTTAAGCATTCCTTGTGTATATGTCCAAGAGTGGTATAGCTGGGTCTTCTGGAAGATTGATTCCCAATTTTCTGAGATACCACCATACTGATTTCCAAAGTGGCTGTACAAGTTTTCACTCCCATCAACAGTGCTCCCCTTGCTCCACATCCTTTCCAACATAAGCTATCTTCAGTGTTTTGATCTTAGCCATTCTAAGAGGTATGAGAGGGTATCTCAGATTCCTTTTGTTTTGTATTTCCCTAATGACTAAGGATGTTGAGCACTTCCTTAAATGTCTTTCAGCCATTTGAGATTCTTCCACTAAAGAGTTTTTGTTTAGCACTGTGCCCATTTTTAAAATTAGATTGTTAGGTATTTTGATGTCTAGTTTCTTGAGTTCTTTATATATTTTTAAGACCAGCCCTCTGTCAGATGTGGGGTTGGTAAGGATCTTTTCCCATTCTGTAGGCTGTCATTTTTGTCTTATTGACCATGTCCTTTGCCCTACCATAGCTTCTCAGTTTTAAGAAGTCCCATTTGTTAATTGTTTGTCTCAGTGTCTGTGCTACTGGTGTTATATTTAGGAAGTGATCTCCTGTGCCAATAGATTCAAGAGTACTTGCTACTTTCTCTTCTATCAAATACAGTGTAACTAGATTCATGAGGTTTTTGATCTACTTGGACCTTAGTTTTGTGCATGGCAACAGATACAAATCTATTTGCAATCTTGGACATGTTTACATCTAGTTACGACAGCACCATTTGTTGAAGATGCTTTCTTTTTTCCATTGTACAGTTCTTGCTTTTTGTCAAAAATCAGGTCTTCATATAACCTGTGAGTAATTTTTATTCCTTCATGGCTACAACTGTGTTATTACACAGGGACAGAGACAGACTCCTCAGTTCCTTTTGGTCTCATGAGATGAAACCACCTCTACCAACACCTAGGCTGGCCATGTCATCCTGTGCTTGCTCATGCACATCAATCCATGCAGGAGCCAAGTATGACATAGGGGGACTTCTCCTTTCTGACAAACCTTAGAGTTACCACCTGTGATGGAGAAATGTGACATCTCAGTCACAGATTCACTTAACACATGTGATTGTAGTTGGACATATTTTGTATGTATGATGCACTGGTGTTGGAATCCTGGCTGTTGAGGTTAGTATAGAAGCACTTGACTACTTCAGTACACTCCTAGTAATCAATTTGGTGACAATTTTGGAGGTGAGCATGGCTTTCAGAGCTGCTGTGGCCTTCTAAAGGCAAGAAATCCTATTTCTCTCTGGTGACTCCACATTTAGATTTGTTCTGTTTACTCCATAAATGTTCCCACCTCCTAAAATATTTACTCAGGCATGCATTAGTTTTATTTCTGTTTCTTGGACATAAAACACCATGTCCAAGTCAGTGTGTGAAGAAAATAATTATTAGGGTTTATGGTCCATCATGTCAGGGATGTACTTCAGCAAGCTGAAGGCATTGTGGTTGGAGCAAGAAGCTGAGGGCTCACCTCTTGAACTGTTAGCACAAATCAGAGAGACTAAATATTGCAGACCATGAGAAACGGGCTCCCATGCTCCATTCTGGGTAATAAAAGGAATGACTCAGAGTAGCAGGGGATAGGAAGCCTTTTGTCCTAGGGTATTTAAGAATAAGTTTTAGTCTATCTATGACTGGTGTAATAAGGAAACACACATGCTTTCTGATGTTAACTTTCTCTTTTACTTCATCTTAAAAATGGTCTCTGACTCTTTGTGTCTCTACATAGCTACATGTCTCCACAGTGCTGTACACAGCTACATATCTCTACATACATACATCTTTTCACATGGCTGCACATCTTTCTTTTACATACATTTCTCTTCTACATCTCTTTTCTACAGTTTCATCTTTACATAGCTCTCTCCCATACAGAACTTTACACAGTTCTTAGGCATAGCTCCTCTATGTAGCAGCAGCTCTTTCATACAGCTCTCTCTCACACTCACTCACACATCTTTCTTTTACAATATTCACCCACTCTTTACTCAATCACTCACTCTTTCATCATCCCACGCCCTCACACTTTTCTTCTTCTTCTTCTTCTTCTTCTTCTTCTTCTTCTTCTTCTTCTTCTTCTTCTTCTTCTCCTCCTCCTCCTCCTCCTCCTCCTCCTCCTCCTCCTCCTTCTCCCCCTCCTCCTCCTCCTCCTCTTCCCCCTCCTCCTCCTCCTCTTCCCCCTCCTCCTCCTCCTCCTCTTCTCCCCCCTCCTCCTCCTCCTCCTCCTCCCCCTCCTCCTCCTCCTCTTTCTTCTTCATCTCTCACTCAGCACACACACACACACACACACACACACACACACACACACACACACACACTTCACTCACATTCTGCAGCAGGTCTCATGTAGCTCTACACAGCTGTCTCTCCCCACACCACCGCTCCTGCTCTCTCACAGACAAAACTCTGGATAATTTTAAGTTTCATTTTCAGAGCCCTACCCATTCTCACAGCACAAGGTAAGTCACGTAGTTTCTCTTAGGCTAGTAATGTCATGTTGACCCATGCACGTAGCTCTGAGGTGGTGAGCAATCCTAGACAGTAAACAATTAGCTGAATCTTGAGCAGTCAGGATACGTGCAGAAAAAGAGCTTCAATGTAAACAGCCTGGCCTTGATTCAGCAATAAACAACACCTGGGAATTAGTTTTTATGTATTTTCTGCAGAGGCAGTCTAGTCTGTATTGAATTTGTTCTAAGGTCTTAGCAAAATGTGTAAAAGGCTGTCTTTGAGACTGAGACTACTGTTACTTTCCTATGTTGGTAAAGAAGAATATTCTGATATTATTTCTATATATCAGAATTATACAACTTAAACAGAAGTCATAACCTGACCATCCACAATTATAAGTATGCCCAAAGATGTAAAACACACTATTAAAGGGCCTTGGAAAGCACTTCACAGCTGTTCTTATGGGGAGGTATAATGGTGGCACATGAGAAAGTTACAGACAGAAAATCACCAGTTTTCACAGCCAGTGACCCCATGGCTTTGCCAGGTGGGTCTCCCCATCAAGGAGTTATATGTCTGGTGTGTGTTGACTTGTCAAACTCTAGTTACCACCTGCTTTATTCTCCCATGACCCTTGGCGATTGCCCCTTTGAGGTGAGGCAGCAGCTGCTGCTCCAATTTGCTGGCTCCTTCTCATGGTGTTGTTGACTGCGGTGGTGCTGCTACCTGGAACAAAGGGTTTACTACTGCTTGTTCAGATAAGAATTGCCAGGACCATCATGTTACAAGAAAGCATTGGCAAAGGTCAGTTTGGAAAAGTTTGACAAGACGAATGTTGGGGAGAAATTGTTGTAAAGATTTTATCTGCTAGGGAAGAACATTCATGGTTCTGAGAGACAGACATTTATCAGACTGTGATTGCTCCAAACCACAGAAGAGGCACCAAAAAAAATTCTGCAGGGAATCATGACCAGGCCTAACAGCAACTTTGAAAACTACAAAAGGATGATGGGATCCCACAACAACTGACAATTCCACGTGGACTGTGATAAAGCCATTAAGCTCATTAACACCATGGAAAGATCTGCTTTGGGCTACAAACTACTCAGGACAATTTCAGTATGGCTAGCTGAGATGATTCAGATTCACAGACAACTCGAGCAAGGACTTGAGTTTCTTAATTAATTAATTAATTAATTAATAAGTCCTTCATTTTCCCATTATGCAGATCTGGACAAATGATACAACTAATTCTCTCAGGACTTGACAATTAACCCCCAAATTTTCTTTTCAGGATTCCCTAAAGATAAGGGAATCCTGAAAAGATTCCTGCCCCAGAAAGCAGGAAGTAATTTTAGGAAAACAACGTCCACATTCCCAAGAGGTGGGGTGGGTGTTTTTTTGGTCATTCAGTGGTTTATGGATAATTGTTATTGTTTATGATGGTTGGTTACAAGTTGTTAATTGTGAATGGTCCAAAAAAAGCTAAACAAAGGAGATCAGATACGGGGCTCTTGTTTAAAAATGAAAGAGAAAGAAAAAAGAGGATATAGAAAAGGGTAGATCATTGAATCTACTCTGAAAAAAGGGAAGATACAGAACTAATAAGATAAAAAGTAGATTTTTGGATCTACTCAAACAAAAGAATATGGATATGATAAGGTAAAAAGGGAGATTACTTTTGAATCTACTTTTAAAAAGGAACTACTTGTTTTGCATCAGATAAGTAATGAAAATTTTTGTCTGAATTTGTCAAATGTTAATGGACTGGATTGTTTATATAATGGAGTTTTTTGTCTGAATCTGTCAAATGATAATGGACTAGACGTTATTAATGGAATTCTTGACTGTAACCTTCTCTTATTATTTTAGACAAAAAGGGGAAATGTGGTGATATATTGTGTCCCCCAATATACTGTGTATTCTAGTAAACTTATCTGGGGTCAGAGGACAGAATAGCCACTAGATAGACATAGAGGCCAGAAAATGGTGGCACACACACCTTTAATCCTAGCATTCTAGAGGCAGAGATCCATCCAGATCTCTGTGAGTTCAAAGCCACACTGGAAACAGCCAGGCATGGTGACACATGCCTTGCGTCCCAGGAAGTGATGGCAGGAAGCAGAAAGGTATATAACTTGTGAGGACCAGGACCTAGGGCCTGGTTAAGCTTTTAGAATTTTGAGCAGCAGTTCAGCTGAGATCCATTCGGATGAGGACACAGAGGCTTCCAGTTTGAGGAAACAAGATCAGCTGAGGAATTGGCAAGGTGAGGTTAGCTGTGGCTGGTTCTGTTTCTCTGATCTTACAATGTTCACACCAATACCTGGTTCTGGATTTGTTTTATTAATATAGACCTTCTAAAAATTCATGCTACACCCCTTTTTTGTTTTGAAAAATTTAAAGATTACTCAGGGCTTTTTAGTGTCAATACTTGGCAAATGATGATCTTCCGGCAGAGGTCATGGCTCCTGAAACACTCCAAACAGTGCCACCAACCAGGGACCAAGAGTTTATGAGCCTGAGATGATGGTGGACATCTGTTATTCAAACAACTACAAGGGACAAACATCAGCCATTTTCTGTGCAGTGTCTGTTTGATCTGCCCGAAATCTTGCCTTCCTCAATGGAGAATCTCAGCCAGAATCCCCAGAACTCTTTATCCCCAACATCACTTTGTTGCTTGGATTCTAATGACTTCCTCACAGCATCAACGACACACACACCGGGAAGTCCATTGAAGGGGAAAAAACAAACTCATTTATTCAATAACAGGGAAGGCCTTATATACCCTGCTCCCAATGCCCAGTCTGTGTGGTCATCTTTCATTGGCTGGGCATGATCAGGAACTCTGACATCAGTGAGGAACTCTGATAGCATCTGTTGCTAGGTCCTCAGGCAGACTCCAGGATGTCTCTTAAGGAGTATGTTATATGCATGCCTTGGCAACTGGTCTGAGCCAATTTCCTTAACCCTATGTGCCTGTCCTACTACATATCCACCCTTTAATTTTATTACATAGGCACTCAGTGGGAGTTGGAGTTCTTTGCTCTGGCCTTGTTGACCCTGCCTCAGAGGAGCTCAGCCACTAGACTGTACCTGTCTTAGGTTGGCTTGATAAACAAGCTCTTACTCATCTTTGACTAGCAGCCCTCAAAGAGCAGCCATCTCTGGGTACTCACCTCAGGTGGGGAGGATCAGGTAGTAGCCTTTTGAGTTGCATGTGTAAGAGCCATTAACACCTGTAGAGTCACCTTAATGGTCATCCCCTGGGAAGAGGAAATAGATTAGATCCCCATGAGTAAACTGGGGATGAGGAGGAGCAATGGAGGGTGGGTGATAGGGGATGAAAACATAAGGAAACGGGATGGTCAAGCTGAAACAGGGACAGAGTGGGAGAACAGTGAAAGAGATACCATGATAGAGAGTGACATCATGGGGATGGGGAAAAACTTGGTTCTAGGGAAGTTCCCAGGGATCTACCAGGATGACCCTAGTCTAGACTACTAGCAATAGTGGAGAGGGTGGCTGAGCTAGCCTACCCCAGTAATAATATTGGTGAATACCCTAACTGTCATCATAGAGCTTTCATCCAGTAGCTTATGGAAGCAGATGCTGAGATCCACAGTCAAACACCAGACAGAACTCTGTGAGTCCAGTCAAAGAGAGAGAAGAGGGATTCTATGAACAAGGGGCATCAAGGTCATGATGGGAAAACCTACAGAGACAACCAAACCAAACTAGTGGGAACTCATGAACTTTAGAGCAATAGCTGTGGAGCCTCCAAGGGACTGGACTAGGCCTTCTGCATAAGTGAGACAGTGGTGTAGCTTGATCTGCTTAAGAGGCCCCCGATAGTAAGATCAGGATCCATCTCCAGTACATGAGCTGGCATTTTGGAGTGTACTACTTATTGTGAGACACCTTGCACAGTCTTGATGCAGGGGGAGGGGCTCAGGCCTGCCTATACAGAATGTACCAGGAACTGCTGACTCTCCAAGGGAGGCCTTATCTTATCAAAACAGGGAATGGGGTGGCTTGGCAGGGGAAGGCTGGAAGGGCAGAAGGAGGGAGGAGAGGGAGATCTGTGATTGGTATGTAAAATGAATAAAAAATTCCTTTAAAAGTACCATTTTAATTGTCTAAATCTCCCAACACTCTTCCAGAACTAAACTGAAAAAGATGGCCACTTATTAGTAAACCTTCAGGAAAGCAAACATAACTCAAACATGTAGATCATAGCACCACTAAGGGATTTTCAGTCTTTAGTCTATCAGGGAGAACTCCAGAATAACGTTATGTGATAAGTGTCCTTGTTAATCTGTGTTATTTCCTTTTTAAGGATGAGTAAACCATGAGCCAAGAGCAGCAAGTAGCCAAACAAAAATGCAAGCTGAAACTTGCCACTTACATTCTTTACTTAAAACCATTAGCATACTGTCTTCTAGAACTTTCACTCAGAACTCCTTGCTTTCAATGCTTCTATAATATGTAGTGATTATTTAATTACATTATAGAAGATTGGCTACCACAAAATAAAGTCTGACTTTGGTCAAGCAGAGAATGCCACTTTTCCTGAAATCTTTCCTTCAAAATACTGGGTTTATGAACATGAATTCAATGGGAGTGTGATACTTAATATTGATTTCGTAACACATTTTTATTTTCTTTCAAATTTTATCATCTCTAAAATTAAAATACACTTTAAAATTACCATTGATGAAATAGCAATATTTATCTGCTTGTTTTTCTGACACAAATACATCTGTACTTGTAGAATAAGTTTTAGTGATTTGGATGAAAGTTATTGAGACATTACCAGGAAATAACTGAATAACATCATTAACACTAATTTTAAAAAGTTACCTATCTGTGATTTCTGTATACATCTGTGCATCTGTGTAAGTCTGTGTACATATTCATGTTTGTGTAGATTTGCATATCTGAGCATATGTAGAGGCCAGATGAGGGCATCTTGTGTCCCCAACAATCACTGTCCATCTATTTCTTTGAGGCTGGATCTCTCCCTGAACTTGGGGGTTTCATTTTACCCACTAGAATAGAGGCAGGAAACCCCAGTGATTTTCCTAACTCTGTCCACCTTGGAACTGGGGTTCTGGCATGTTCAGGATACTCAGCTTGTTATCTGGATGCTGGGATCAAAACTCTGCTGGTCATGATTGTATAGTGAGCACTCTGGACTGCTAAGCCATCTCTGTAGGCCCTTATTCATGCTCTTCATGGTTCAGGTAAGGATAGTGATGGAGCATGAGTTTCAACCACTCCCAGACAAATGTAGATGAGTCTGAGACCTTATTACCAAGTTTTGGCAATTCCTTAATATGTTGAGTTTCATTGATAAAATGCAATACCCACCTAAACAATTTTGAAAAATTTTTTTCAAAGAAAACATTGAGTCTCAGCTAAGTTGGTCAATAATTTTTTAATAAAAAATTGGTGTAACTTTTAATAGGTATAATAAAATAAAGCAATCTGTAGAAGCATTAGTTTGCAAAGAAAACATATTTTAGGGCTTCTTAAGACTTGAATCTACTATATTTTGAATCTACCTATGTTGGGACACCTCATGCAGCCTTGAGGCAGGGGGAGGGCTTGGACTTGCCTCTACTGGATGTGCCTCCCCATGGGAGGTCTTGCCTTCTTCTGGGGGTGGGTGGGGATGGGTTGGGGGAGGTTGAGGGTAAGAAGAGGGAAGAGAGGGATCTTTAATATGTAAAATGAATTAAAAAAATTCTTAATAAAAAAGAAAACATATTATAGGGCTTCTTAAAACTTGAATCTACTACATTTTCTGAAATTTAATTAACCACAGAAGTATGTGCCTCTCAAAGACATATTTTAGAAAATATGAGCTAGTTTCTACATATTGTGAAAAAACAGAAGACAATCATTAAGTATTTTTATAACTTGCAAATATTTGCTGAAGATACCTCCAAGAAAGAAGTCTCTATAACATTTAAGAAGTTAGAATATGTTGGAGAGGCATATGCTGTCTTCAGAATGATTGTTTAAAAAATATTTAGCTGAATGGCTAAGTGCTACAGTGGAATTTCAAGGAGTGTTTCTGCTTCTTTCTTCTTAGATCAATGCCCATCACTCTTTAGTAAATGTCTATTTTGGCACTTCCTAGTGGGCTGTAACTTTCCTCAGAGGATTCTTATATTTGTTTTCAAAACACTGAGGACAAAGAGCCAACAGAGCTCTTAAAAAAAATAAGTGAAAATCCAGGAGGAATCAAACAGCCTTTTTATATTATGCCAAACCTTTTCAAAAATAAAAAGTCAAAGGCCATAACCTCTGCCCTTATCTGATTTAATTGGAAAATTTCATGTGTTAGCTGTCCACGTTGACTGGGAAAGCTTCTATGGGCCTATTGACTGACAGTGGCACGGGCTGTGAGGGTTGTAAGATGCCTGGTGCTATGAGTGAGTAGCCACCTCCTGAGGCAGGCATGTACTGAGGAAGATTGACCCAAGAATACAATGGTAGAGGGTTAGCCACCCACAATGGTGGTAGGGCAGAGTGGGGAGCAGCACATGACTTAATGATAGCTATCTTCTCCTTGACAGATTTTTCTGGGCCCAAACTGACAGCTGTATTCTCATTGACAGATTTTGTGGGGCCCAAACTGACAGGTGTGTTCCCCTTGACAGATTTCCTGGGGTCCAAACTGACAGCTATGTTCTCCTTGACAGATTTTGTGGGGCCCAAACTGACAGATGAGTTCTCCTTGACAGATTTTGTGGGGCTCAAACTGACAGCTGTGTTCTCCTTATCACTGAATATCATAGAGATATCCAACATGGAAGGGGTGGGGGTGGTGAAGAGATTATCCATCTTTTAGAGGGAAACAGCAAGCAAACAATAGTCAGAGAGACGATGACAGCCAACATTGGTGGAATTTTTATGGGACCCTTTGTCTTGTGTTTAGTGGGGGACTTCTGTGGTTTTTTTAGGCCACAGCCATATACCCATATGGTCTCTACATATGATGAAGTATGGCATTCTGGAGCCAAGCCATGGTTCTAAGTCCTGAGGAGTAAACTCTTATGAAGAGGTGCTGAGCCAACTGAAACAGAAAAAAGGTGCCTTTCTATTGGGATGGGTAGACAAACATGACAGAGAACACAAAAGAAGGAAAGGTATCGGGGGGGGGGGGTCCCAATGCCTATATGTCAAAGGTACCAAAAGAACACAACACTGAGGGGCATTCTCTTTAAAATATGCTGTCTTGGGGGTGCTGTCATACATTGCAAGTGAAGGGAGGGAGACAATCAGAATCTGCACCTAGAAAGAGAGGAAAGAGAAAATAAGGGAAATTCCTCAATCAGGCACCAGATATTGCTGGATCCTAAAGACACCCTTGGAGTAGGGGTGAGAAGGCACAGTGTCAATGACACAGACACTGGGAGTCAGTTGAAGGCAAACTGCAGACTCCTTTTTTCAATAACAGGGAAGGCCTTGTATATCGCTGGGAGTGTTCCAGCTGTGTTCCAATCTGGTGGCTTTGCATGGTCGTCATTCATTGGCTGAGCATAATCAGGAACTCTGACAGTGACAAGGAACTCTGACAGTGCCTGTTGCTAGGCTCTCAGGTAGACTCTACATGATCAGGAACTCTGACATCACCTGTTACTAGTTTCTCAGTCAGACTCCAGGTTGGCTCATAAGGAAGTATGTGCATGCCTTGGCAACTGGTTTGAGCCAATTTCCTCAACCCTATGGGCCTATCCTACTATACCAAATAATGATACAAAAGCTTCTTATTAATTATGAAAGTTTGGCCTTAGCTTAGGTCTTTTCCCATGTAGCTCTTAAAACTTAAGTTAACGCATTTATATTAATCTATATTCTACTGTGCTCAAGCAAACTGTACTTTATCAGAGGTTTTTTTCAGTCTGGACCTGACTTTATGCATGCATGGCTCCCGGAAAATGTTGCAAAGCCCTAATGTGCACCTGTAGGCTCCCTCTATGGCTTTGCTAAGCACATGATACTGGCAGCTAGGTCTGTTCCACTTGAGTCCTTGAAAGCCAAGTCTTATGCACATGGGCACCAGCAGGAAATCACACCTACCTGCCCACCTTTTGGAAGTTACTGAGCAAACTATGAGACTGGCATTTCTATCTATTCTCTCACTGAGCAACACAACAACTGCTCGCAGGCCCTACCCTTGGATATGCATGCCCAAAGTTGAGCACCAAAAATAGTCAGAATTTCTTTGGCCAGTCTGCTCCCAAATAATGACACAGACTTCTTATTAGTTATGATAATTTGGCCCAGCTCTTAAAAACTTAAATTAACCCATTCATATTAATTTATGTCGTGCTACATGATTCATTACCTCTTACCCATTTTGTATGTCCTACTTCCTCTGATCTAACTGGTGAATCCTTGCCTCTCTGAGTCCTCCCCCGAGTTCCTCTTTCTCCCTGGAAGTCACACCTATCCTCGTCTGCCTAGATATTGGCCATTCAGCTCTTTTTTATTTTTTATTTTTTATTTTTTTTAATTTATTTTGCAATACAATTCAGTTCTACATATCAGCCATGGATTCCCTTGTTCTCCCCCCCTCCCGTCCCCCTCACCTTCCCCCCAGCCCCCCCATTCCCATCTCCTCCAGGGCAAAGCCTTCCCCACAGACTGAGATCAACCTGGTAGACTCAGGTCCAGGTAGGTGCAGTCCCCTCCTCCCAGGCCGAGCCAAGTAATCCTGCATGGGCCCCAGGTTTCAAACAGCCAACTCATGCAATGAGCACAGGACCCGGTTCCACTGCCTGGATGCCTCCCAAACAGATCAAGCCAATCAACTGTCTCACCCATTCAGAGGGCCTGACCCAGTGGGGACCCCTCAGCCATTGGTTCATAGTTCATGTGTTTCCATTCATTTGACTATTTGTCCCTGTGCTTTATCCAACCTTGGCCTCAACAATTCTCGCTCATATAAACCCTCCTCATTCTCGCTAATTGGACTCCCAGAGATCCACCCAGGGCCTAGTCATGGATCTCTGCATCCAGATCCCTCAGTCGTTGGATGGGGTTTCTAGCACAATAATTAGGGTGTTTGGCCATCCCATCACCAGAGTAGGTCAGTTCTGACTGTCTCTCGATGATTGACAACAGTCTATTGTGGAGGTATCTTTGTAGATTTATGTGGGCCTCTCTAGCACTTTGCTTCTTCCTATTCTCATGTGGTCTTTATTTACCATGGTCTCCTATTCCTTGTTCTCCCTCTCTGCTGTTGATCCACCTGGGATCTCCCGCTCCCCCAAGCTCTCTTTCCCTCGACCCTCGCCTTTCACTACCCCCACTCATGTCCAGGCTGTTCATGTAGATCTCATTCCATTTCTCTGACATTGGGCGATCCCCGTGTCTTTCTTGGGGTCCTGTTTTCCAGGTAGCCTCCCTGGTGATGTGAGTAGCAGACAAGTCATCCTTGTTCCACGTCTAGTATCCTGCTATGAGTGAGTACATACCATGTTTGTCTTTCTGAGTCTGGGTTACCTCACTCAGGATGATTTTTTCTAGATCCATCCATTTGTCTGCAAACCTCATGATGTCATTGTTTTTCTCTGCTGAGTAGTATTCCATTGTGTATATGTACCACATTTTGTTTATCCATTCTTCAGTTGAAGGGCATCTAGGTTGTTTCCATGTTCTGGCTATTACAAACAATGCTGATATGAACATAGCTGAACAAGTGCTCTTATGGTGTGATTGAGCATTCCTTGGGTATATGCCCAAGAGTGGTATAGCTGGATCTTGGGGGAGATGGATTCCCAATTTTTTAGAAAGCGCCATATTGAGGGTTATTGGACTATTTAAATAGATTATCTGGTCTTGATTTAACTTAGGCATGTGGCACCTATCCAGAAAGTTATCCATTTCTTTTAGGTTTTCCAGTTTTGTGGAATAGAGGTTTTTGAAGTATGACCTGATGAGTCTCTGGATTTCCTCAATGTCTGTTGTTATGTCCCCCTTTTCATTTCTGATTTTGTTGATTTGGATGCTCTCTCTCTGTCTTTTGGTTAGTTTGGATAAGGGCTTGTCTATCTTGTTGATTTTCTCAAAGAACCAACTCTTTGTTTCATTAATTTTTTGTATTGTTCTCTTTGTTTCTATTTTATTGATTTCAGCTCTCACTTTGATAATTTCCTGGCGTCTATTTTTCCTGGGAGACTTTGCTTCTTCTTGTTCTAGAGCTTTCAGGTGTGCTGTTAAGTCTCTAGTGTGAGATTTCTCCAACTTATTTATGTGGGCATTTAGTGCTATGAATTTCCCTCTTAGTACTGCTTTCATAGTGTCCCATAATTTTGGATATGTGGTGTCTTCATTTTCATTGATCTCTAGGAAGTCTTTAATTTCTTTCTTTATTTCTTCCTTAACCCATTGGTGATTCAGTTGGGTATTATTCAGTTTCCATGAGATTGTAGATTTTCTGTAGTTTTTGTTGTTGTTGAAATCCAACTTTAGACCATGGTGGTCTGATAGAACACAGGAGGTTATTCCAATTGTTTTGTATCTGTTTAGATTTGTTTTGTGGCCAAGTATGTGGTCGATTTTAGAGAAGGTTCCATGGGGTGCTGAGAAGAAGGTATATTCTTTTTTGTTAGGATGGAATGTTCTGTAGATATCGATTAAGTCCATTTCAGTCATGACATCAGTTAAGTCCTTTATTTCTCTGTTAAGTTTCAATTTGGGAGATCTGTCCAGTGGTGAAAGTGGGGTGTTGAGGTCTCCCACTATTAATGTGTGGGGTTTTTATATGTGATTTAAGCTTTAGTAATGTTTCTTTTACATATGTGGGTGCCCTTGTGTTTGGGGCATAAATATTCAGAATTGAGACTTCATCTTGGTGGATCTTTCCTGTGATGAGTATGTAATGCCCTTCTTGATCTCTTTTGATTGATTTTAGTTTGAAGTCTATTTTGCTGGATATCAGGATGGCTACACCCGCTTGTTTCTTAAGACCATTTGATTGGAATGTCTTTTCCCAGCCTTTTAGTTTTAGGTAGTGTCTATCTTTGAATTTGAGATGTGTTTCTTGTATGCAGCAGAAACATGGGTCCTGCTTTCGTATCCATTCTGTAAGCCTATGTCTTTTTATAGGTGAATTAAGTCCATTGATATTGAGGGAAATTAATGACCAGTGATTGTTCATTCCTGTTATTTTTTGGTGGTGATGTGTGTGTACTTCTATACGTTGGGGTTTACTGCTATGGCTTTATCAAGGGTGTATCTGACTTCCTTAGGTTGGAATTTTCCTTCTAGTGCTTTCTGTAGGGCTGGGTTTGTGGATAAGTATTGTTTAAATCTGGCTTTGTCATGGAATGTCTTGTTCACTCCATCTATGGTGATTGAAAGTTTTGCTGGGTATATTAGTCTAGGCTGACATCCATGGTCTCTTAGTGTCTGCATTACATCTGTCCAGGTCCTTCTGGCTTTCAAAGTCTCCATTGAGAAATCTGGTGTTATTCTGATGGGTTTGCCTTTATATGTCACTTGGCCTTTTTCCTTTGCTGCTCTTAATATTCTTTCTTTATTCTGTACGTTTAGTTGTTTAACTATTATATGACGAGGGGACTTTTTTGGGGGGTCTAGTCTGTTTGGTGTTCTATAAGCTTCTTGTATCTTCATAGGCATTTCCTTCTTTAAGTTGGGAAAGTTTTCTTCTATGATCTTGTTGAATATATTTTCTGTGCCCTTGAGTTGGTATTCTTCTCCTTCTTCGACCCCTATTATTCATATGTTTGGTCTTTTCATGGTGTCCCAAATTTCTTGGACATTTTGGTTCATGACTTTGTTGGCTTTAGTGTTTTCTTTGACTGATGAATGTATTTCTTCTACTGTATCTTCAACGCTAGAGATCCTCTCTTCCATCTCTTGCATTCTGTTGATTATACTTGCATCTGAAGTTCCCAATCATTTACTCAGATTTTCTATTTCCAGCATTCCCTCTGTTTGTGTCTTCTTCATTTTTTGTATTTCTCTTTTCAGGTGTTGGACTGTTTCCTTCATTTGTTTCATTGATTTTTCTTGATTTTCTCTCAGTACTTTATTGTTTTCTTCCAGGACTTTATTGATATCTTCTAATTTGTGTGCCCTTTCCTCTAGTTGTTTACAGCGTTCTTCACATTTTTTTGTCTTTTCCTCTACACAAGCCTCTAGCTTCTTCATGATGTCATTCATAAGGCTGTTTTCTTCTGCTTCTTCCAATTTCTGATGTTCAGGTCTAGGTGATGGAAGAGGGCTAGGTCCTGGTGATGCTGTATTGCTATTCATTTTGTTGTATATGTTTCTGCCTTGACGTCTGCCCATCTCCTTGTGGTTCGTTCTTGGCCTTATCTGCACACTTGGTTCAGACAGAGCTGACAGATTCAGGAAATCTCTCTCTCTTGTCCAGATGGGAGCTCTCTTGTCCAAATTGAAAGTCCGGGGCAGGATGGGAGCTCTTCTCTCTTTCTCTCTCTCTCTCTCTCCTCTCTCTCTCTCTCTCTCTCTCTCTCTCTCTCTCTCTCTCCCCTCTCCCCCCTCTACCTCCTCTCCCCCCCTCCCCCCCCTCCTCCCCCCTCCACCTCTCTCTCTCTCTCTCTCTCTCTCTCTCTCTCTCTCTCTCTCTCTCTCTCTCTCTCTCCTGCTCCAGAAGGAAAGTCCGGGGCAGGATGGGAGCTGGGGGCCGGCCTCTAAGTCTCAGGAAGAGGTTTGGGGCTCCGGCGGATGGGCGTGGGGGCAGGGCGTGGAGTCTGCAGGGTCTGCCAGGGGTCTTGGAGAAGGGGATCCTTCCCCGGTGGGGCTAGAAGGGAACCTGCCCGGTGGCCAGATCCTGCGGCCAATTTGGGCAGGTCTTCCCCAGAGTGGCTGGTGCCCAGGGATGGGGTCCGGGGCAAGCTAGGCTACCACTTACCTGTGTTCCAAAAGGGAAGTCCGGGGCAAGATGGGAGCTGGGGGCCGGCCTCTAAGTCTCAGGAAGAGGCTTGGGACTGGGGCGGATGGGCGTGGGGGCAGGGCGTGGAGACTGCAGGGTCTGCCAGGGGTCTTGGAGAAGGGGATCCTTCCCGGTGGGGCTAGAAGGGAACCTGCCCGGTGGCCAGATCCTGGGGCCAAGTTGGGCAGGTCTTCCCCGGAGTGGCTGGTGCCCAGGGATGGGGTCTGGGGCAAGCTAGGGCACCACTCACCTGTGCTCCAAAAGGGAAGTCCGGGGCAAGATGGGAGCACTCAGCTCTTTTTAAAAAAAGATTTATTTTTATTTATTATGTATACAGCACGTATGACTACAGGCCAGAAGAGGGCACTAGATTCCATTACAGATGTTTGTGAGCCACCATGTAGTTGCTGGGAATTGAACTCAGGACCTCTGGAAGAGCAGTCAGTGCTCTTAACCTCTGAGCCATCTCTCAAGCCCCAATGACTCAGCTCTTTATTAAACCAATCAGAAGTACTCATAGGCAGGTGAGGTAAAACAGAGACATCTTCACAGTATGATCAAATATCCTGCACTAGGTCATGTACCTCAATGTGAAATATGAAATGCTGAAATTGCTAGAAGAAAAAATAGTGTCCTACATGATATAAGTGTAAAAGACAACTTTCTGAACAGGACTCCCTTTGCTAGGAATTATGAAAACAATTGACAAATGGGATATCATAAAAATAAAAAGCATCTATACATTAAAGAAAAGAAGCCAGCAAGTGAAAAGAGAATGGGAGAAAATCTTTTCCAGCTATACATCAGACAGGGAACCAAATACAGAATATTTTTTTAAATAACAAAAAAAGATATAAGAAAACAGAGCCTGGTATGTTAGAACTTGCCTTTAATCCTAGTACTCAAAAAGCAGAGACAGGAAGATCTTTATGAGTTTGAGGCCAATCTGGTCTACAAGTGAGTTCCAGGACCTAGGGAGCTGTTAAAGAGACCCTGTCTCCAAAACTAAAGAAAGAGAGACAGAGACAGAGACAGATAGTGGGGGAAGAAAAGAAATGATTGAGTTTTAAAACTGGCCATGGTTCTGTGCAGAGAATTAAAAATAAAAATAAAAATGACTAAGAACTATTTCCTGAAGTGTTTATCATCCTTAAGAATTAGGGAAATATAAGTTAAAACAACATTGAGATTTCCAATTACACCAGCAAGATTGACTAACAGACTACAACAAATGCTGATGAGGGTATGGAGAAAGGAGTGGTGGTGTTCCAAACTGGTACAAACACTCTGCAAATCAGTGTGGAGAACTCTCACAAAAACAAACAAGCAAGCAAACAAATCAATCAATCAATCAATTGATAATTAAATCTACCACAGGACCCAACTGAACCACTCTGGCTTTTGATCAAAGGACTTGTCACCCTACTCAATAGATACATGCTCAACCATGTTCAATTCTACTATATTTACAATAGCTAGAAAATGTAAACACTTAATGGCCTTCAACTGATTAATGGGTAACCAAAATGTGGTATGTATACACAATGAAATAATTTTCTGAATGTTGATTCTGTGTCATTGTGTCACCATCTCGAGAACAACAGGAGACCTACAGCTTGTGTCTGTGGCTGCAGAGAAATGGGCACCAGGCTCAAATGCTGTGAAGTGGCCAGATACTTGGGCACAAGTGCGTTGGAGAGCTAGTCATCATGCTCACAGTGATTCCAGGCAATGTGGAATGAATCTAGGGAGAGTTTGTGATAGTTCCTCGTAATTCCTGAACTAAAAATAACAAGGGAAAGTCCTATCACTTTGTCCTAAGCTAAAGGCAGCAGGTGTCAGAATAGGGGTTGCACCTGAACCTCACTGGTCAGCCTCTTGATCTAATCTCTTTGTCAAAAGGATGATAATGGATTTGCATATAAGTAAGGAGAATACTATTATGATCCAAATAGATGTGCTTTGTGCTCTCAACTAAAGACTTTGTTTTCTAGTTGTGCTCCTGCTGTTGTGTAAACACTCTAAAATCAGTGACTTAGGGATCAAAGGATTTACTTGTCTGACACAATGAGGTCAAATCCACCACTGACTGAAGTCAGGATAGAAATTCAAGACAGGAACCTGAAGGCAGGAACAAAGAAGGAAAGTTGCTTGCTACCTCTCTGTCTCTCTCTCTGACTCTTTGTCTCTCTCTCTCTGACTCTCTGTCTCTCTCTCTGACTCTCTGTCTCTCCCCCTTTCTTTCTGGCTTAAGCTTAGCTAGCTTACTTAAACAACCTAGGGCCACCCGCATAACCATGGCTCTACCTACAATAACCTTGGACCACTAACATACATTAGGACAATCAAGACAATCCCTCACAGACAAGTCTGCAGATAATCTGAATAGGACAATGGCTCAATTGAGATGTGGTCCCCACAATGGTCTCTTTATGCTGTATCTGTTTGACACTTACTGCTAACTAGGACAGGAAGTTCCCCGTCTGTGACCATCACATATGCTCATGACCATAGCCTTATACAACTGGACTTCCAGAGATGGGACTCAGCTGAGAGGCATTCTACTCTAAGGGTTCCTTCCCCATTTCTCTTCTCCTGAACACAGGAACCCTCTAATGTCCATCAGTGACATATTTTCACCCTTTAAAAGAATCATTACATAGCATCAACAAATCATTGGGGATGCATCTTACCCTGACCCATAACAGACCTACCACAGATAATCTTCACCTACAGAGTAGAACTAGTCACCTTGTGATACAGGAACAGAGCTGGGAGCAAAACTCTGAGCTGCTGGTCACCTTCTGTGAGGAGTTGTTTCTTTCTTGTGGGAAAAGAAGAATATGAACATTTTTCAAATCCCAGTGTACCCTCTTTATAGGGGCTGTTGTAGAAGTTAATGAAGGGGACAGGAAGTCATGAGTTTGTGATAAAAAGAAATCAACTTGCCCTTAAAGAAATTTCACCCCCTAGAAAGTCCTTCCTACTATGTGAGACTGCCCAGGGCTAGGAAATAGTGTACTCAAGTTCCAGGATCGATCCACATTTTGACAGAAGCAAACAGGAAAACAACAATGGGTAATGACTCAGGGTGAAAATCAAGTCAGGAAGATTAAGATTTCCTGGTACCCAGGGACACAGGCTAGGAACAAACTTCTCTATCTTTGAAAAACAAAACAAGTTCACATCAAAGCTTGGTGCTGACAGTTCAGGGTTCCAATGAAAAGGACTGTGATTTTCTTGTTTTTTATTATTTTTTATTCTTCTTATATCCCAACCACAGATCCCCCTCTCATCCCTCCTACCACTTCCTACAGCCTGCCCCCAAACCATCCCATTCCCCTCCTCCAAAAGGGTAAGGCCTCCCATGGGGAGTCAGCAAAGCCTGATACATTCAGTTGAGGCAGGACCAAGCCCCTCCCCACTGCATCAAGGGTGAGTAAGGTATCCAACCAATTCTGTTGGGAAGATTAGGATGTGCTGGTACCCAGGAACACAGGCTAGGAAATAACTTCTATATTTTTTTGAAAACCAAAACATTTCACATCAAAGCTTTTCTGTTGACAGTTCAGGGTTCCAATTAGAAAGGACTGTGATTTTCATGGCTATTGTCTCACTGAGATCCGTGGCAAAGCTATTGGGTCTGATTACAAGAAATGATATTGGGGATAAGGACTTTTGGGGATTCTAGCTGAGATTCTCCATTAATAAGGGAAGATTTGGGGCAGATCAAACAGACACTGCACAGAAAATGGCTGGTGTTTGTCACTTGTAGTGGAGACAGATGTCCATCATCATCTCAGGCACATAAACTCTTGGCTCCTGGTTGGTGCCACTGTTTGGAGAAGTTTAGGAACCAGGACCCCTGCTGGAAGATCATCACTTTTCAAACATTGACACATAAAGTCGTGAGTAATTTTTAAATTTTTCAAAATGAAAAAGGGATAATTGCCGATGGTCATTGGAGTATACAGCAGGTGACAACTAGTGTTCCACAAGTTGACACACCAGACATATAACTCCCTGATGGGGTGAACACCTGGAAAAGCCAGGAGGTCACAAGGTGTGGAAACTGGTTATTTTCAGTTTGTAACATTCTCATGTGCCACCATTTTACCCCCCAAAAGGACAGCTGTGAGGTGCTTTCCACAGCCCTTTGGTAGTGTGCTTTATATCTTTGGGCATACTTATAGTTGTGGATGGTCAGGTTATGACTTCTGTTTAAGCTGTATAATTCTGATGTATAGAAATAATATCAGAATATTCTTCTTTACTGACATAGGAAAGTAACAGTATTCTCAGTCTCAAAGACAGCCTTTTACACATTTTGCAAAAACCTTAGAACAAATTCAATAAAGACTAGACTGCCTCTGCAGAAAATACACAAAGACTAATTCCCAGGTGTTGTTTATTGCTGAATCAAGGCCAAGCTGTTTACATTGCTATAGCTCCTTGCAGAAGCTCTTTTTCTGCACGTATCCTGACTGCTCAAGGTTCAGCCAATTGTTTACTGTCTAGGATCGCTCACCAACTCAGAGCTACATGCATGGGTAAACATGACATTACTAGCCTAAGAGAAACTACGTGACTTACCTTGTGCTGTGAGAATGGGTAAGACTCTGAAAATGAAACTTAAAATTATCCAGAGTTTTGGCTGTGAGAGAGCAGGTGCGGTGGTGTGGAGAGAGACAGCTGTGTAGAGCTACGTGAGACCTGCTGCAGAATGTGAGTGAAGTGTGTGTGTGTGTGTGTGTGTGTGTGTGTGTGTGTGTGTGTGTGTGTGTGCTGAATGAGAGGTGAAGAAAAAGCATGAGAGAAGTGTGAGGACGTGAGATGAAAGAGTGAGTGATTGAGTAAAGAGTGGGTGAATATTGTAAAAGAAAGATGTGTGAGTGAGTGTGAGAGAGAGCTGTATGAAAGAGCTGCTGCTACATAGAGGAGCTATGCCTAAGAACTGTGTAAAGTTCTGTATGGTAAGAGAGCTATGTAAAGATGAAGCTCAGTGCCCATGTAATAAAATTAAAGGGTGGATATGTAGTAGGATAGGCACGTAGGGTTAAGGAAATTGGCTCAGACCAGTTGCCAAGGCATGCATATAACATACTCCTTAAGAGACAACCTGGAGTCTGCATGAGGGCCTAGCAACAGCAGCTATCAGAGTTCCTGGTCACTGTCAGAGTTCTTGATCATGTGGAGTCTGCCTGAGGACCTAGCAACAGTTGCTATCAGAGTTCCTCATTTTGTCAGAGTTCCTGATCATGCCCAGCCAATGAAAGATGACCACACAGACTGGGCATTGGGAGCAAGGTATATAAGGACTTCCCTGTTATTGAATAAATGAGTTCGGTTTTTTCCCCTTCAATGGACTTCCCGGTGTGTGTGTCATTGATGTGGTGAGGAAGCCATTAGAATCCAAGCAACAAAGTGATATTGGGGATAAAGAGTTCTGGGGATTCTGGCTGAGATTCTCCATTGAGGAAGGCAAGATTTCGGGCAGATCAAACAGACACTGCACAGAAAATGGCTGATGTTTGTCCCTTGTAGTTGTTTGAATAACAGATGTCCACCATCATCTCAGGCTCATAAACTCTTTGTCCATGATTGGTGGCACTGTTTGGTGAGGTTTAGAAGCCATGACCTCTGCAGTGAGATCATTGCTTTGTCAAATTCTGAGAATAAAAATCCCTGAGCTATTTCCAATTTATTCTATTTGTGCTTGCAGTCCATGAGGTGAGCTCTCAGCTTCCTGGTCCCACTACACTGCCTGTAGCTTGCTGAAGTGCCTCCCTGCCATGATAGAGCATAAACCCTAATAAATTGTTTTCTTCATACATTGGCTTGGACATGGTGATTTATCACAGCAATAGAAATAAAACTAATATATTTCTGAATAAATATTTTAGGAGGCAGATCATTTATGGAGTAAACTGAACAAATCCAAATGGGGAATCATCAGAGAGAAAGGGAAATTCCTGCCTTTAGAAGGCAAAAATAGTTCTGAGAGCCATGTCAACTTTCAAAAGTATCACCCAATTGAGTCTAGGAGTATACTGAAGTAGGTGTGTGATTCTGTGCCAACCATTGCAGCCATTATATTCCAACATCAGCAGATCATACATACTAAAAATCCCCAACTACACTCACATGTGTTAAGTGATCTGAGATGTCACATTTCTCCATGACATGTGGTAACTCTGAGCTTTGCCAGACAGAAGAAGTGCCCCTATGGCATACTTGGTTCCTGCATGGACCTGGATTGATGTGCATGAGTCTTGTATATTATTAGAGGGACCAGCCTTAATATTATACATCCCAGGGGCTCAGGAGAGAGAACTACTAACAGCGGGGACTATTTTCTGGAAATAGAATCTCAGCACACTGAGCTCTATGGTCCACTTGCTTTAATTCCTCTGGCATAACATCCTATGTACACAGCTTCAGTTCCATTCTTGTGCCTAACTCCTTTCTTGCTTGATTTCTCTCTATACTTATCTATTGCTCCCTCTAAGTTCTATCTTAATTCTCTTGTATTAATTCTGCCTCATCTAGGTCCTTTTCAGCTTTTTCTTACCCAGCTAGTACTTCTCCATCTGGCTCTTCCTCATCTTCCATCTCATTCCTCTAGTACTTTCTTCAATCTAGTTCTTCCCCATCTCAGTTTGTTCCTTTCAAGTTCTTACCCATCTAGTTCTTCCATTCTCTTTTCCCTTCTCCATGCTGTTCTCTCCCTATCTACAAAAAATACCTGCCTTTTTTCCCCCTGGGCACATGGTTCCCTGCCTTCTCAGGAATGTTGTTTTATCTCTCACCTTGATATGTAAGAACCTCTTTTGTTCTCAAACTGCTCTGGAGAACCACTAGGCTTCCTCAAGGCCAGGGGATGGTCTGAGCTTCATTAGCACAGGAAACAAAGCTAGGCTTCTCCCACCAGCTTGTCTCCAACTCAGCAGAGCAGTTAGTAACTTAGTAGGTTCAGCAGGTCTAGAGAGCTGAACTGTTTACCAATTGGTCTGAGCATGCAAGGATTTCATAGCAGAAGACAGCTGGAATATTAAAGGCTAGGTAACACCAAATATTCATAATCAATGGCTTTGCATTTTGACAGACCCTTGGCCTGTCAAAGTTCAGCTCTAATACACAGCTGAATCTCTATGATATATTCTTGCCGCCCACAAGACATGAGCAAGCACAGGATGACATGGCCAACCTAGGTGTTGGTAGAGGTGGTTTTATGTCATGAAACTGAAAGGATTTGAGGAGTCTGTCTCTGGCCCTGTGTAAATACACAGAATTTACTCACAGGTAACATTTATATTGACTGTGTCACATTATGTTGCACTCATTGGGTCCTAGGTTACACACTCATAGCATACTAAGTCAGTCTTAAGGACATTGAAAAATTGAAAGCCCTGTCAATCTCAGACAGCATCAACCTAACACCCTTCAAAGGTTCTAAATACTTATCCACCACATGGTAGTTTATATCCTGAGACTCAGGTTCACATTTATGCTACTAAGTCCTCACCCTCCACTGACTGGGAATTGTTCTTGTAGTTATCTATAACGGTGCAGTGCAGACAACAGAGAGGAGATTGCCCTGTGGGGGACCTCTGACACTAGCAAGGGTCTCATTCAACTAGTGTTGGCCTGTCCCTGTCAACCAGAGTATGAAGTAAGTGAGAAGGTGAATCACAGGAGATGCAAGGTAATCTGAATGCTCCAAGAGGGTGGGCCCTCGTTATGAGAGTGAAACAGACTGGTTACATGGGATAGGAGCTACAGAAGTTGATGATAGGCATCCCTAGGAGGATCGTACAGCCCAAATTGCTGTGTCCCTCAAGATGCATTGAACTCCATGGCTCAGTATGATCCAGTGCCCTCCAAAGCTTTGCTAAGACTGTACTAAAGATAGATGATGATTAGAGTTCCCGTGTGGCTTCACTGGGTAACCTCACAACCCGTCCTCAGGACTTGATGTGTGAACAGAAATCTCAACCAGGAGACCAGCAGCAGGCCTGCTTTCAGATCAGTGGTCCAGGTGGACCACAACACGAGCCATTCTGCTCAGGTGGTTCATGATGACTGACATAAGCCACTGGTTACCTAAGGATGAAGCATGAATCTAGGAATCATCTAAGAATGTGAAGGATTAGAGCAGGGTTTCAACAGAACTATGTTTCCCATGGGCTATAATGCCCCTTCCCAATTATGTGTGGACCTGTAGAGAGCTTTTGTAAAGTTCAGATGGATAGTGACTATATGACATATAGAACATAAAAGCAATAACTTGCTGAAACTGGAATGATGGACCTGGTGTGCTCAGCATGTGTGCTTGTTTTGCTGTAGCTCATAACATAAGATCTAGACACCTGGGGAACCTCAAGTAATTGTCTCCTTAAGTTTGACCTGTGGGTACATTTGGAGACTATTTACTTGTTACAAATTGATGTGTGAGCACCCAGCACACCTTGGATATTGCCATTCCTAGGCATGTTTTCCCAGGCTATATAAGGAGAAGGTAGCTAGGGAAATCCTGAAGAGTTTTCCAGGAAGCACCATTCTTCCATGCTCTCTACTTGACTTCCTGTTGGTTTGAATAATGATACAAATAAATAATAATCTTTTACAAAATCAATGGATCAAAAGTTGACTCTTTGAACTGATTAACAGTTTTGACAAACATTAATCTGATTTTCTTTATTTTTAAAAGATTAACATTATTGCCAGGTGGTGGTGGCACACGCCTTTAATCCCAGCACTTAGGAGGCAGAGTCAGGAGGATCTCTGTGAGTTTGAGGCCAGCCTGGGCTACAAAGTGAGTTCCAGGAAAGGCACAAAGCTACGCAGAAAAACCACATCTCAAAAACCAAAAAAAAAAAAAATTAACATTATTAGTACTAAAAGTGAAATTTGACACTTTATGTTCCATTTTCAGAATTCTAAGAATTCCATGAGTACTCAATAGTTATTTGATAATTGTTGACTGACCTAGATGAAACAGACACATTCCAAGAAGCCCAGAACCTACAGAGATAGAAGCATGAAGAAACACAAAACTGATGCCATTTCACAAACATGAACAGTCTTTTTGTTTGGTTTGGTTTTTCAAGATAGGATTTCTCTGTGTAGCCCTGGCTGTCCTGGAACTCCCATTGTAGACCAGGCTGGCCTCAAACTCACAGAGATGATCTGCCTACTTCTTTACTACTTTACTCCTAAGTGCTGGGATTAAAGGTGAGTGCCACCACCCCTAGCTAAAATGAACAGTTGTTAAGAATGAAACAGGCAACCTAGGAATAGAATAATTCCCAGTGCATTTGGGGAACACATGAAAACACACAGCCAATTCTGTATTCGGGGGGGGGGGGGGGACACTGAGCTTTTCCTCTAAGACCTGGATCAACACAAGGATGCTGCTGTGGCCACATCTGTTCAGTATTCCTTAGGAGTCCTAGACAGAACAATTAGACAAGACAAAGAAGTGAACATGGTCCATCATTCAGCTGTAACATATGTCTGTAGATGACTTGAAGTTATCTGTAGAAAATCCTTAAGATTCTACAGAAATTTGTGAAACTGGTGAGCACGCCCACCCATCTTAGCCCTTCTTCTATAAATTAATATTGACCACAAATAATTGGATATACTGTTTTGTCACAGGCATAGAGAAAGAAATAGATGTGGTTGCACAGGGCTGGAGGGAATGGGACTGGATTAACAAGGCTTTGGGAATGGACAATGGTGATGGTCACATGAACATATCCATATGTTCATGCCCCTTAGTTGCCCACTTCAAAATAGCCAAATGGGAAATCCCATATATGTCTCAAAAAGTGTTGACAGGAAAAGGAACCTTGTGTAATGTCACCCTGTCAATGCCACTCTCAAGTTAGAAGCAGTCCAGGTCAGCCTTTTGACATGTCATGTTTTTTCACATGTGTACCTAAAATAAACTGTGGATCAAAACTTTTTAGTAACAAGTTATATCTGTAGGTAAAAAGGACAGTCCCTTCTCCTGTCACTCTTCCTCACTTCACATAAATGACTATTGTCTAGGCAGCATAGTGTGAATGAGTTCTACGTGGAATGTATTTGGATACAGGAGAGGATGCATTTCTCTTCATGCAAACACTGCAGCATGTTAACAGGGGACGCAGAGCATCCAGAAGTTTGGGGGTTCATGAAATGAATTTCCATGGATTCTGAGAATTGTCTATATATTTAATCCAAACCCCAAGCTCTTATCTCCTTTGCAATTCTGTTTACTATATTGATGTCTTCTTTTCCCTTTTGCAAACCAAGTCTCTGTTTATATCCTGGCCTGTCTTTAGACACACGTTTATGCCAGGATTACAGTCATGAGCCACCAAGTCAGCTGTACCTGAGTAGTACTTGACCATTTCTACCACAAAATTTTTCTCCTTGTTGTACACCATTGATAAAGAAATGCCCCTACTCTGCTGTAGTGTGAGAGCAGAGAGGTCACTCATTCATTACAGCAAGCCTGACTGGGAGACTGGTCATTGAACTGACTGGGTTGGAGACCTCACACTTATACTCTCCAGCATCCTCCATCCTCACAGGATCTATGCTGAGTCGGCACTTTTTCGGTGACAGGGTCATCCTGTCTGTGAGCTGCAGATTCTGGTTATTGAAGATCCATTGGGTGGAGATTCCAGTGTCAGCTGAGAGACAGGTGAACACAACAGAGCTCCGCACTGTAACTTTGGTGCTGGTGACTCGGATAAAGGGCTGTGTTACAGGCTCTGTGAAGCAAAAAAGGAGGGGGAAATGACAACAGCTCTTCAGAGATCTCAACAAGCCCCTCTGTAGTCAGTGGACACGTAATAAAGCCTCTAGGGTGGAGACATTGGGGCTATGACAATAGACAGTCTTCTTGTAGTTTGGATCTGCCACTCATGGCTTGTGTGACCCTGATTCAGCCTCTGGATTTCCTGAGACTATTTCCCTTCACCTGTGCACACAGTGCATGATCATTTCTTGTCTCTGAGTAAGCTTAGTTATGAACAACAGCATGACATTCAGATGGGGGATCTGCTCAACTCAGCAGCATCTGTTACTTTTTGCCTGCAGCGGAAAATTCCCTAGCCTGGACCCCTAAGGATGAAAAGATGACTAGAGAAATATCTCCTCTAGGGGTCCTCCTCTTGGGGACCCTGACCTTCCTGTGAAGTCTGTTAAGCCCATCATCAGAAGAGTTGGCTTATGTCCTGGCACCTGTCCACTGAGTAGGAGATGCCCAGGTGACCTACCTAACCGCAGCTGTCACAGTACTGCACAGCTGGTCCCGCACTCTATGGGTCTTAGACAGTCAACAACACCTTGTTCCCTGTCATCTCTAACAGGAAGTCAAACTCAAGCCCAAGAGAAGGGCTCTCCATGGTCACCTGGGGTTGAGTCTGAAACAGAGGTCTGAAGCCAGGGCTTCCTGATGCTCACTTCACTATGATGAAACCATAGATCTCTAAGATAGGCCAGGCCTGACTCCCAAGGGGTCTTGCTCAAGGCCATGATCCTGGTGAGAGCCCCAATATTCTGAGGCTGACTGACACCCTTGGGCTCAGTTACTGAACACAAATCCTTGTCTGTAGATTTCGTTACATGAGGGATTCTGGTCAAATTTACTATGTCTACCTGAAGTGTGTCCTGTACTAAGTACTCAAACCCCCATGTGGAGACACAATATAGAGAGGAAACAGTCAGTCCAAAATGGACATTCCTGTGTGTATAAAGAGAAATCAACCCCACCAGAACTCAGAGACTCCAAAGAATCACTTACTGTATATGTGGAGGTACACATGTGCTTCTTGAGTTTCAAACTGTGCATTTAAGGTTCGTAGGGTGTAGAATCCAGTGTCCTTCTGGGCAGCATATTGGAACAGTAGAGATCCATTGGGGTACATAGTCTCTCTTCCACTGTGTGCAGGCCCCAGCATAGTTTTATTACTGGTTACTACATTCTGTGCAATTTTGGTACTTTTAACAATTGGTATCCCTTTATACCAGACAAAGGATCGAAGGTTCTCTGGGATATTATAAACAAGTAGGAGAGCATTTTCCCCTTCAACAACATTGCGTGGCATTGACTCAATAGTGAGCTGAGCGGGAGGGAGCCGGCAAGCTACAAGGGAGGATAGAAGAGAAGAGAAACAAATTCATCAATACTGAGAACTTTGTTTCTGGTGTAATGTGAAGTTTAGGTCCATCATTCGGCTGAAGTGGGTGGGCATGTCTGTAAACTCAGAGGTGCCTTACTTCACTTCTTCCTTACAGACCCCAGTCTTCACATTCTGCCCTCTTTGATCTCTTCCCTCTTTGGATGCCATCAACCCCTGACATCAATTATAGATGGGCTTCCTGGTCCGTCTTCAATTCACTAGAGATGGAGCCTTGTTAGAAAATCTACTTTGATCTTTTTGGAAGGCCTAAGGCATGGACTGGCTCAGAAAAATGTGGGTGGATGGGGAAGAATGAATGTTCATGGATTTGCAAGTCCAGGTGTTTATGAAATTCTCATGTGTGGAGCTACTGACACCAGTTACAACTCCAGCTTACATTATCTTATGCATGTGTGGGGAGTCAGTGTGTGGGTCTGGGTGTGTATGAGTGTGAGTGTTTGTGCAGGAGCAGGTGGATGACATCCTGTGTGTATGCGTGAATGCTTGTCATAGTACCTAGATGGAAGTCAGGGAACAACTTGAGGGAGCCTTTCCTATCCTTCCACCTTAAAATATTCTACCTAGTCTATGAGCTCCCTCCCCACTCACTACCAGGCAGTGTTCTCTTCACCTGTGAGCAAAAGCCACTACCAGGGCTGCAACCTTTACAGAGAAGCACACAGTGAACCTCCATGGTGGCTACAGCCTGCTCTGCCCTCCCTCTGTGGTGAACACCTTTTGGTCCAGCACTTACCCCAATCCCTACAGCCTTCCTTCCTCTGAGCTCAGCCTCCTGACAGGCTGGATGTTGTCCAAGGCCATTCTCTGTCCCTTCAACTCTTAGTCCTGCCTGGTTTCCCAGTTAACTTCTCTCTATATTTTTTTCAGTCCTCCAGACCATGCAATGAGCAACAAGGTTGATAATCATCTCTGTGCCCTAGGGCAACAACAATTCACGCTCTCCTCTGCTGTGTTCTACCAACCTGTCCTTTATGACACAGATTCCTAGCTGAGTGCCTAGTCTGCCCTGTGATCTCAATGCTCTGAGAAGGTGAGATTTACTCCCTGCAGGAAGGTGACAGAGATGTATGTGAGTACTAGAAAGGACCCTTCTGACTCATGGCTGGACAAGGTACAGAACCATTCTTAATGGAGTCAACGGTCAGGGCACATTGTCATGAAGCCCAATAGGAGAATCATGAGGATGTGAAGCAGGAGGTGACCTGAGTTCTGCAGAGAGGGCAGTGGCTCATCATCCTAGGGAGATTACATAGAGACCCTTAATCTTTCTATGAAGGCTGAGCTATGCCTTGGGTCTCTCTGTGTCCTTCCTTGGATGCAGCTGACCTCTGTCTAGGTGTAGTCCTCAAGGGATGTGGCAGTAGTTGGCGGGGGGGGGGGGGGGGGGTAACACAGGATTCTCTGGCAGAGAAGTATGCTTAGAAACACAGGAAGGAACCAGTAGGTCTAAGAGGGCTGTCATTGACCTCCAGGTCTGTAAGGGAGGAGGATGGAATTTAGGCTACGGTTAATCTCATGGTTCCAGGATATACTTTTCTACATGTTGATTCTGTGTCCTATAGCCACCTAGTGATAACTAGAGGAAATGCACAGATGTCTTGGAGATGTCCAGATAAGCACCTCTTACTATTTGCCTGCCAGAGAGAATTCAAATGCTGGACACCAGAGGAAAATCACTTGCTAGGAGGACTTGTGTCCTTTTTTCCTCCCCTTTGGGACCCTGATCTTCCTGTGAGGTCTTATGATTTCATCAGGACAGCTAGTTAATGGTCTGGGCACCTGACCAGCTGTACTCTCCACATGTGGTCTCTGGTGAAGATAATCCAGGGGACTCAGCCTAAGCATACCTCTCATGACCATGCACTAGCTGGTTCCACATACCAATAAAGCCCTGTTCCTTGTCAGCTCTAAAGGGAAGATAAGTCCCATAAGTGACAAAAAGCTCCCAAGTGTTTTCTGGAGTCTATCCAGGGACAGAGATTTGCAGCCAGGGCTTCCCAGAGCCCTGTGTGAGGATCCCATGACTTCCTCAACTGGGGACTGCTTGACCCTCGGAGATCCTTTCAGGAATCATGTGCATGGTGACACCTCCAAGGGTCTGCATGGAAGCTAAAATCCTGGGGCTGAGTTTACCCAGCACAGATATTCTGCTCTGTAGGTAAAGACAGGTGAGGGGTTCTGATACATTACAGTTTTTCCAAATTGTGTGTGTCCTTCAGTAAGGGCTTAAACCCCAGTGGGGGGGGAGACACAATGCAGAGGGGGAGAAGCCAGGCACAGCTCAGTCCTAACAACCCAGTGTACAAAGTAGGATAAGCCACACCCAGCAGCTAGAGGCCGTAGAGAATCACTTACGGTTCACATGGAGCTCCACGTGTATTTTTTCAGTTTTGAAAACTCTGTTTAAAGTTTGTAGTGTGTAGAATCCTGCATCTTTCTCTGTTACATTCTGGAGGAGCAGTGATCCATTGCTGTACATTATGGTTCTACTGCTGTGGGCATGCCCCTGGGTGATAGAATTTGTGACGCTGCTGTATTCTGCAATTTGCAAAACGTGGGTGCTATATATTGATTTGTACCAGGAAAAGGTTTGAAGATCTTCTGGCAGATTATGAACAAGGAAGAGAACGCTTTCCCCTTTAGCAGCATCCCGTGGCACCTGTTCTATGGTGAGTTGGGCAGAAGTGACATCCTTGCAGCAAGCAGAAAGGGAGGCTGAAACACACAAGAAAAACAGTTATCACAAAGATCATTGTGTTTGGTGGAAAGATGGCAACCTTCATCCTAGGCAGGTGGATTCATCACTCACCCTGAAGATGCAGGTGTGGGTGCTTCTAACCCACCTGGTGGGTGTCAACAACATGACCACTAATCCCTCAGTGCTCTGGAATATGTCATCTCCTCTACAAGGAACTCCCTCCTGGGGTGTCTCAATGGCTGCCCCTCACTGCCCTCAGTCAAGCACTGTGCACACCTAGCACACTGAAGTTGAGATTATGCCTCCTCTGAACTTTTTCTCCACAGACCCCACATCTTCATCCTTGTTTTTTTTTCTCAGTTTCCTTTGTGATTCCAGTCAACCCCTGACTTCACCTTCTAGATGTCCTTGCTGCTCTGCCCTGAAGCCCATAAGTCTAGGACTGGGTGGGGTCCAGGAGAAGTCTGATATCATTGCTGGCTCAGGTATTAGGAAAGACTTAGAGTCTAGGATGGCTGGATTTAAGTCAACTCACACAAGCTACAGTCGATTTGAATGAGGGGGACTCAACTGAAAATGCCACCACCATATGGGTCTGTTGGAAGTCTAGAGTTCAGTGTTTATACTGGTGGTAGTTGTGGGAAGGTCCAGTCTATATAAAGCAGTTTGACTCCTATACTCAGGGTTCCAGAGTTCTATAAGAGGCCTGGCTGAGCAAGCAATCAAGAACAAACTAATAGGCATCGCTCCTTTATGGTCTCTGCAACAGGTCCTAGATTTTATTTATGAAATTCATATTTGGGAAAATAAATATCCCAGTTATACATGGGCAGCCAAAAAACCATTACTCCCATTTAGCTCTCCTAGGCATTAATATTCTAGCCCTGGCAAATGCTATGATCACTAGTAGTTGAGCCTAGGAAAGAGGAGTGTGGCCAGAGCTTCCAAGTGCTCACCTCTCTGTTAAGATGCCAAGTTTTCCTCAACCATCCCCTGATTAATGCCTACAGCGGCTTTCTAACTGAAATTTGCATTGAGATCCCCATGAGAATGAACGTATTCTGACATCTTTGACTGAGTTACTTTCGTGCCAAGGACTTTCTATACATGGGTGAGTCAAATGATGGAGTATGATCTATTTGCCTCCATCATGTGTGTTCTCCACTAAGTGCTCAACGACCAACATAGTAACACTATATACAGGCCAGCAAAGACTGTGCTGTGTGTCTAAGCCCCCACAGCACACTGAATAATTACAGAAAATCACTTACTGTCCAACTGGAGATGAATATGCACTATTTCAGGTTTCATATCTGTGGTTACAGTTAGGAGAGTGTACCATCCGGCATCTTTATAGGTGGGACTATGGAGCAGCAGGGATCCATTGCTGTACAGTGTCTCTCTGCCACTGTGTGCAGGACCCGGCACACTAGAATTTGTGGCTATTATATGTTTGGCAATCTCACGGCTCTGGGACACACGATCTCCTTTGTACCAGAAAATACCTCGAAGATTCTCTGGGAGATGATGAACCACTAGAAGAACACTTCGACCTTTAGCAATGTTAGGTGGAACTGATTCAAGAGTGAGCTGGGCAGAGGTGGGATGGTATCCACAATGGGAGGCTAGAAGGGAAGAAAGATCCATTAGTAGCAGAACTTTTGTATTTGCCTCATTTGTTCCCTGTGTCCTGCGCAGATGTGTCCACTACTCAGCCTAGGTGAGTGAGTGTCTTCCTGTCCTACTGGGTGAAGGTCAGCACATGACCTCTATGCATTCAGCGTCCCTGCACATGACATTTTCTCTGTATGGCACTATCTGCTCTATTGTCAACAGGGTCCTGAATCTCTGCCCTCAGACCACTGCTGACATTCACTGTAGATTGCTGTTGGGGGGATGACGTTCTGGTTTGCTTCCCTATAGATATTGACAACTGACTCTCTGGCTTTCTGTTCTTTATGTTCTTTCCTCTTGTGGTTCCACTCAACACCTGACTTCAAGTACACTTAGTAGGGTTTTGTGAAGATCAGGACTAATCTCATTTTTTGGAAGGCATGCTACCTAGAAAAGATTCTGACACCTGGGGAGAATGAATGAATGAATGAATGAATGAATGAATGAATGAACGTGACAATAAATAACCAACGTTCCAATCAGAATGTCTAGGTTTTTTTAAATGAAAGAAACTCTTAGCTTTGTGGCTAATTGATTTTCCAGTTTGACTTATTTTTTTACATATACTTCCATTTCATGTGTGTGTGATGCTCTGCCTGTGTGTGTGAATTCATGTAGGTGTGAACACATGTGCATTTCTACATAGATGTGTATATGGCCAGGTGCATGCCACAGTACTTATATGTGGGGAAGAGGACATTTTTGAGGAGTAAGAAGGTTCTTCCATCTACCACATTGGAGTTGAGGATAAAACTCAGGTCACCAGGCCTGGCAGAATTTGCCTTCACTCATTGAAAGACTTCACTGACCCACCCAGGACAGATTCTTTTCTGTGTCACCCTGTCATAGTTGGGAACATCAGCCTTCAGAATGCAGTAGCCAATGTGATTGCCATTGAACAGAAAACAATCTGGCTTTCATCTGCACCCTTACCATTTCCTGTTCATTGAGAACTTCCTGCAGCTGAACTTCTGTGCATCTTAGTGTCATCTCCACTAAGGGGGAAAGAAGACACCTTGATTCTCCTTCAGACTCTTGTCTTCCTTGGGACTCCAGTACTGAGCACCCCACTTTTACACACTGTCAGGAATTCTCTCTTCATTTAGGAGACTAGCCCTTGTCCATAGGCCCCTTGAACAAGGTAGGGATCTTGATCCCTGGAACAGGTGTGTCTCCAAAGGATCCAGCACTGCCACCACACTCCACTGTCCTGGAGTCACTTCTTCCCAGAGTCAACTGCACTGTTCCAGAGTCAGCTCTGCTGTCCTGAAGTCACCTCTGCTGTCCTACCTTTCTAGACCTGAGCCTGCTATAAGGCAGAAGCCCCTCCCAGAGTCACCTGGGCTGTGGTTGGGCCCTTGTCCAAAGTACTGCTGTCTCCTCCCCTTAGAATTGCTTGGTGATTCTCTTCCCCGATCTCTTTCGTTATGTTTCAGTCCTTCAGACCACAGATGTAAACAACAGGCCAATAATCATCCCTGTGCTCTGAAGTGTAATAGCTCACCCCAGGGCTGACCTCTGCTGTGTCCTGGCCTTGGCTCTGTAGCACCGAAGGGGGAGGGGGGACTTTGTCTTCCCTATGCATTCTTTGTGACACAGAAACTCTTCTGTCAACCCAGTTGTCCTCATGTCCTCAATGCTCTGGGAAGGTGGAATTAGCTCTCAACTAGAAGGCAATGGATGTCTGTGAAGGCTGGAAAGGGACCATCTGAGTGATGCCAGGGGAAGGACACTCATCGCTTATGACTAGGGTCACCATTTCAGGGTCTCAACCAGGACAGATATCCCGGAACAGTTTTATCAGGAAAGTCATGTCTTGTGTGTGGAGAAGGTCACCTATGTCTTGGACAGCTGTTGACTCACTCTGCTGTGGAGGGTTTCAAATGGAAACATGAATTCCAGCCTCTTTTGTTGTTGGCTAAGGTATAGTTCGGGTCTTCCCATGTCGACTCTGACAATTTAGGGATGTCTCTATCCTTTGCTTGGTAATTCCCCTGTGGTCACCCTCTCTTTCCCTAAAGAAGATGCTAGAAGGAATGAGGCTTAACATGAACCCCTAGCATAGAACTGTTCTCAGAATGGCCTTGTGAGAGGGACTTTAGGTCTGTAGTGACAGAAATGGAAATCACACAAGTTTCTTTCATCTTCTCCAGGAAAGCAGCATCCTAGAGTTTGACTGTGAGCTAATATCACCCCCTGGAGATTGACAGGATGACTGGAGCTCATGTCTGGGAGCTGGCAAGACCAGCAAAGCCTGTTACTACTTGGCTGCCTGAGGGAATTCCCTGGATTGGACCCCAGAAGACAAGCACTTGCCAGGGGGATCTGTGTCCTCTCTTCTTCACCTTGGGGACCCTGACCTTCCTGTGAGTCTTATAAGTCCATGAGGACAGTTGACTGCTGGCCTGGGCACATGTCCAGCTCTGCTCTCCATGCTGAGTCTCAGAAGGAGGTAACTAGGTGACACACCTTCAGTGTGACTCTCATGACAATGCACTGATTGGTTTCAAATGCTATGAGATGTGGATATTCAAAAACCATTATTCCCTGTCAGCTCCATAAGGAAGTAAGAGTCCAAACCTGGTACATAAGGAACTAAGGGTCCCAAGGATCACTTGTAGTCAATCCTCAGACAGAAGTCTGGAACAAAGGCTTCCTGGTGCTCACCTCTCTGTGAGAATGCCAACATCTGCCGGATGCCAACATGGTCTCATTCTGAATCATGTTCATGGTGAGAACCCCAAAAGACAAGATTGAGTCTAATGCTACTTGTACAGACTTACCCTTTCTCATCACACATCACACACACACACACACACACACACACACACACACACACACACACCCTTTTCTGAGGGTAGAGTGAGGGCAAGAGTCTGATCTATGGCCATTTGTCTCTAGTATGTGTGTCCTGCACTAAGTGCTGAAATACTAAAGTGGAGACACAGTTCAGAGTGGAGGCATGCACAGACCAAGCAAGAGAGTCCTGTGAGTCCACACACAACCCAGGACTGAATGATCTTGAGAATCACTTACTGTCCAATTGGAGCTGCACATGAGCTACTTCAGCTGCCAGATCTGTGGTCAGAGTTAATAGGGTGTAGAATCCAGCATCCTTCCAGGTGACATTGTGGAGAACCAAGGATCCATTGCTGTACACTGTCTCTCGACCACTGTGTGCAGGGCCTGGCACACTTGAATTCTTAGCTATTATGTGTCGGCCAACCTCATGGTTTTTGAACACATTAATTCCTTTATACCAGGAAAGGGCTCGAAGATTCTCTGGGAGATTGTGAACCACTAGAAGAACACTTGACCCTTTTGTAACTCTGGGTGGCACTGACTCAATAGTTGGCTGGGCAGAGGTGAGATGACGCCCACAGTTCAAAACAGAGGCTGAAAGAGAAGAAAGATTGATCAATAGTTGGACCTTTATATTTGGCTAAGATGAGGCCCTGTGTCCTGAGCAGGTGTGTCCATAGCTTAGCTTGGGTGTGTGGGTGAGTAACTTCCTGTCATTTACTGACTTCCATGTCTTCAGTGTCCCTGCACATGTCATTTCCCCTGTATGGCGCTCTCGGCTCAGATGTCAACATAACCCCAGTTTAAAGCCTCAAACTACTGCTCATATCAGTGTAGACTGGTGTTGGGAACAAGTCTCCCTGACCTCTTCTAACAAGACCTTGACACCTGACTCTCTGGCTTTTATGTTCTTTCTTCTTGTGGATCTAGTCAATACCTGACTTCATTTTCTAGCTTTCTTTAATTCCAGCCCACTAGGACTAGGGAATAGTAAGAACCTAGATTCATCTTATATTTTTTTAAAGAAATGGTGCCTAGAAAAACTCAGATACCTGTGGAGAATGAATGAATGAATGATATCCTGTGTATGCTCATGAACGTTTAAGAAATTCATAGGTTTGGGAATACAGAGTTGAATGTTTCCATTTGCTTTGATTTTTTACACTCACTTGTATTTGTCTGTGAGTTTGTGTTCGAGATTGTGACTCAGGTTATGGGAGTGAGTGCAGGATACAGTCCTAGGTGAATGTCAGAGGACTTGTGTTCATTAGTCTCAGCATGTCAGACATTTAAGCAAGTGCTTGTATCTAGTGAGCCATGTCACTGATCAATTTAAGCTTAATTATTCTTCTTTAGGATGCCAAGGTGAGGACATCAGTGTTCAGTTATTGTCATCATGCTGATTAAACTTGGGTAAGAACAATCCCCTACCCCCGTTACTTTTTCAGATTCACCAAGGATAAGAGTAAGTTACCTGCTGCTGAGCCTCTGGCCTACACTTTGTCTTCTTCTCTACAAACACTGAGACTCCTCTCAGGTCCTTCTTCCCTTAGGAGACTCCAGAGGGTAGGTCAATCCTCTCTTCCCATATCCTGTCCACTCATGGTCTCCTCACCTGTGATCAGGAGCCCCTGAGAGTCCGTGACTCTTTGCAGAGGGAAACAAAGGTGCATCCCTAGACGTTGTGGCCTGATAGACCCTTGCTCTGTGGCACATCTCCTCCCAGACTCTGCTACCCTTCCTTCATGTGAACTGAGCCCTCTCCCAGGATGGAGCATCTCCCAGAGTTTCATGGGCTGTGGGGTTCGCTATTCAAAATCTTGCTCTGTCCCCTTACTTTCAGTGCTGCCCCATGTCCCTCTCTACTTCTCTCTTTACATCTCAGTTCTCCAGAACACACAGTGGTCAGAAGGGCAGATGAGCATCCCTGTGCCCTGAGAGAACAGCAGCTCACCCTGGGGCTGCCCTCTGCTGTGTCCTGGCCTTGAACTGTCAGCACCAAAGAGGAAGCCTCTGCACTCCGTGTACAACAGAGAATCCCAGCTGGGCACCCAGTCTGCCCTGTGTGCTCGGTTCTCTGAAAAGAAGGAATATCCTTTAGCAGGAAGGTGACAGAGGTGACTGCTAGGTCTCAAGGGATGAGCTGAGTGAGGCAGGAAGAAGGGAACAGATCCATTCTCACTGCAGTTATTAGTCAGGGTTCTGACCATGACAAAGGCTCTTATGCAGATGAGTCAGAAGCCTCACATCCTATGTGTGTGGGAGGAGGTGACCTGGGTCCTATAAAGAGAGCTCTGGGCTCCATCATCCCATGCAGGGTTTCATGATGATGCTCCCATTTCTTCTGTTTGCTGAGCTATGTGCTGAGCCCATGTGCTCTTTGGCCTCTAAGATGCCTTGGACCTCTGTCTAGGTGATTCCCCTTGGCTATCCTATCTTTCTTGAAGGAAATATATAAGGTCTGGTACTCAACACGATCCCCTGGCACTACAGAAGATGCAGAAAGCAATGAGAATGTCTGCGAAGTCTGTGTCACTGACCTCCAGTCTGCAGGGAGAGGGATGGGAGCCAGGATACAAGGTAAGTTCCATTTTAGGGAAATACCTTTCAGAGTGTTGATTGTGTGTCCTGATTCTCCCCCTGGTAACCACATCGGGAACTGCAGCTCACCTCTGGGGAGCTGTTGAGATCAGACCTTGAAGACATTTACCAAAAAGAAAGAATTTCCTGAAAGAACTCCCTGAGCTGAACCACAGAGGACAAGCACTTGTCAGGCTGACATTTGTCCTCTGTCCCACTCCTTCATGACCCTGACTTTCCTGTGAAGTCTCATAAACCTATCAGGACTGTTAATGGCTGACACCTGTCCAGCTATGCTTTCCTCTTGAGTCTCTGGAGAAGATGTCCAGGGCATCTAGCCTAACTATGGATCTCATGACAGTGCACATGGCACAAAACTTGAGCTAGTAGAAATCACTGTTCCTGATCATAGGAAGTCAAAATCCAAAAATGCTTCTCATGGACACCTGGAATTGAGTCTGGGACAGAGGACTGGAGCCAGGAATTCCTGGTGCTCCCCTCTCCCCGAAGATCCAGTGTTATCCTCAATCAGGCTCAATGTTGATTTCCTCAAGGTCTTTCTCATGGACACATTCCTGGTTAAGAACCCCAAGAGTCTAGACAGAGGATGATATCCTAGGTGAGTTACCCACCACACGTTCTCTTGTGTGCAAGGGCTCTATTCTACTGCAGTTATTCTACACAATTTAATGTGTCCTGCACTAAATTCTCAAACCCCAACATGGGGACACAGTGCAGAGAGGCGGTATGCGTATGCCAGGTCTAACACTTCTGTGTATGTCCAGTAGATTGAACCCCACCCAGCATGGAGAATTCACAAAGAATTACTTACTGTACACATGAAGGTGTATGTATATTGTTGATATAAATTTTACTTTTCTACTTCTGGTTTCTAGTATATAGAATCCTGTGTCCTTGTGGGTGACATTTTGAATCCACAGGGATCCATTTGGGTACACGGTCTCTCTACCGCTGTGTGCTGCCCCCGGCACAGCAATATTGTATTTCAGTGTGTAGGTCGCAATTTTATGGTCTATATCTGCTTCTTCTTTAAACCAGGATATGGTTAAAAGATTGTCTGGCAGATTGTGGACAAGAAAAAGGTTGCTTTCTCCTTCAACCACATGGGCAGGCACTGATTCAATGGTGACGTGGGCAGTGGTGGGCCGGTACCAACAGGTTAAAAGGGAGACTAGAAAGAAAGGGATAAAAAGTGTCAATATTGAGCAGGTGTGATCATAACTCAGTTGAGGCATCTGGCTGGTGGTGTGTCCACCCTCCTTGACGGAGATGAGCAACATGACCTCCATTTTTCAGAGCCTCTGACTGTGTCCTTTCCTTTTCCCAGAATAATCTTCTCACTTCTCTGCCTGGCTCCCCTCCTCAGTATTCCCATAGCTCTCCTCACATAAGGAGTATTTGGAGTGATGAAGCCACTCTGACCTCCTCCTCTATTTGGAATCACCGTGCCACGATTGGGGACATCAAGCTTCAGAACATGGCAACCAATGGACTCCCTTTGGATGAGGAGTGTTTGGGGCTTTGCTCTTCCCCTCATCACCTCCTGTCCTCTGAGAGCTTCAGGATTCTGAGTCTCTGTCCCTCACTGCACCTCCTGCACCATGACTGCAAACAGAAACCCCTAGTCTTCTCTCAGGATCCTGTCCTCTTGAGTTCTCCTCCACCCCCACAGTCAGAGAGGGGGTACACTTACCTGTGAAGAGTAGTCCCTGCCAGGGGGTGCAGCCCTTGCAGGGAATCATTGAGGACTCCACCATCTCTCTTCTCACTGTGCTGTTCTTCGTATTAGGAGAAGAGATTCAGCTACTACACAGCTCCCAGGCTCTTCTGTCCTTCCTCCTTCAGAGATGAGCACTCTCCCAGGTGGGAGCATTTCACACACCACAATGGACTGTCAGTTGTTGGATCTGTGTCCAAGGCACTGCTCTGTCCCTTCCACTCTCAGGGCTGTCCCACATTCCTCTCATCTTTTCTTTCTTTATGTTTAGTCTCCAAGCAACACATTGAGCAACAAGGCTGATAAGCATCCCCGGGCCCTCAGAGAACAATCACTCATCTCAGGCCTGACATCTGCTCTGTCCTGGCCTTGGATCTGTCAGCGCACAAGAAACCTCCATCCTGCCTGTGTGTCCTTGTAAAACAGAGACCCAGCTGAGCATGTGGTCTGCCCTGCATCCTCAGTGCTCTGAGAAGGTGGGATTTACTCCCCAAAGGAAGTGGACAGTCTCTGAGGTCTACAAAGGGACCAGCTGAGTGATGACCAGGGATGAAGAGCAATCCTTTATCACTAATGTCATTAGTCAAATTCCTGACCCAGGAGAGTGGCCTAGGAGCCATTGTGTGAGGAGTTTCATGTCCTCAGTGTTGGGGTAGATGTGGGGCCACTCTTTTTATGGAGAGCTAAAAGGCAGCCTTCAGCATTATATGTTGGCTGAGCTGTGTTGTGTGAGCCCATGTCCTCCCTGATCTTCCTGGGTCACCTTTGTCCTTTGCCTAGGTGAATCCCCAGGGCAATCTTGTTTTCCCCTATGAGAGATACCATGAGAGAGGGGGCTTTCAGGTTCCCCATGCATAAAGATGTTCTAAGTCACATGAAGCAGCCAGTAGTTCAGAGCAGGGTCTAGGGACAGGAACGGAAATGAGTCTCCTAGACAAGGTCATGGCTCATGGAAACAGTATTCTGATTATTGAGTTTGTGTCCTGATATCATCCTCCCACTTGGAGATCACTGGGGAACTGCAATCTCTTGACTAGGACTATATCAGGCAAGGTCAACAAGTCAACTGTAAACTTCCCTGACTCCCTCAACACAAGTGTGAAGCAGGGCCTGTCGTCCCGTTCACTCTTCTCTCCAGAACTCCTCTTTCCATCTACTGTAGGGTGGGTTAAGAGTAGCCCCCCAGGTACCTGCCCCATGGGGTGTTCTCCCAGAGACTTGGGGAAGATGCTTATAAGTAGATGGAAATCTAATCTGAGGGATATCAAAGGAATCTTCGAATGCAGATCTCTTTCAGTCCATTCACTTTATTCTTCTAAGTCAATTCTCTCGGCCTCTGATCTCTCTGCTGTTCTCTCTTTGTTCTACCTTAGTTCTCTCTCTCATCCTTCTCTCTTGCCTGACTTCTCACATTTCTAACAGGAGACTCCTTGCAATCCTGAGAAAAGTTTTAAAACCATCAAGGTCATAGCACACTCCTAGAAGAGATGATAAGGAGCAGAGCCATTACCATAGTAACACAAGGTTTCCAGTCTCAGGACCAGAGGGAGGGGGTGCAGTGCCCAATGCAACAAACTCTGAGACATAATTTTTCATCAGCAGACTTAGAAAGCAAGGAATTGGCAGGCTTTTCTTGGGGTGCTTTGTGTTAGTAACCTTGGTAGACACCTGCAGCTCTGACCTTGCGCATAACTGTAAAGTTTTAAAATTATAATCTATATACAAAGAACTTTAGTCTAGTTGAAATTTCTCTGAGACAAAAATGAGCTAAATATATGCAGTTTGTGTTAGACTGAGGAGAGATTATTATTTTCTGTGTTAATCTGAGCAAAAGGCACAAAGCAGGTTTAAGTGTCTAGAGTCTCGTGGGACAATGGATCTGTCTATGAAGCATATTCTAGTGTATTTTCTATATATCAAAATTATACAGCTAAATGAAAAGTCATGTTCCTCACCACCCAGGGATATATGTGCCCATAAGACTGAGATGTAATCATGAGATGACATACATACATTACATGAAGATGCATGGTAAATGGGAAGACCCTAGCTGTTCTTGTACAAGAAATCTGCAACAAGAAACAGCCAAGTCCTTCAAAAGTCAATAATTCCAAAACACCTTGCATGATGGATTCCTCCAACAGAACCCTTGGTTTTGAGAGGTTGACCTTCAGAACACTACTTGTCACCTGCTGCATACTCCCATGGCCTTTGGCTACCAGCAGCTCAATAGTGGGTCTAAGTAAGGTTTCAGGTTTTTCCTGGGAAATCCATGACAAAAGTTGAAATAGTGTGCATTCAGAGGTTAGGCAGCCTTATCAGAAAATTTCAAAGGAAAGTCCTTGGAAATGTCTCTCAAAGGACAGAACACCAATGTATGGTGGCACATGCACTTTCTGGCCCATCACTGGTGTCTAAATCCTTCCTTCTCTTTGCCCACAAGGTGCTGAAGGGTCTGCTCTTTAGTACAAAGAACATCGATTCACATGGATGTGTCTTCTGGTCTTCCCTATACCCTGTTCTATTTCTTTCTCTTGGAATAAAGCAACCACAGTTTAAGAGAGAGTAAACAGTCCATTTTCTTTCTGATTTGGGACAGAGTGTAGCACTGAAGGAAGTCAAGCCAGAGAACATGCTGCTTGATGCTTGCTCTCTGCTTCATGCTTAATTAGCTTTCTTATAAAACTAAAAGACCATATGCCTAGGCTGCCCACAGTGGCATGGGAACTCCTGAATCAATTAGGACAATCCCTCAGAGATGTGTCCACATCCCAACCTGATAAAGACAGTTAGTTACTCTGTTGCATCTTTTTCCCCCAAGTGACTTTGGCCTGTGTCAAGGTGACAGTTAATGCTAACTAGGAAAATGTTTTAAACTTCCAAGTCTTACTCTTTCACATGGATATTCCACAGGACGTTTTCCATTCTCCAAGAGAGTGTCTCTCTTTGTTTGCTGTGCCCATCACATGTGCTGGTATTCACTGCCCTTCACATCTGGACCCTCAGAGCCAGGACACAGCTCAAGGACATCTGAACTGGGCTTCACTTTTCTCACTTCCCAGATCCTGAGCCCACTGTGATGTCCACCACAGACACTGTGAAGAGTAAGTGAAACAACATCATCAAAGCATTAGCTTCATCCCTAATCAAGTCTGGCCTCCCACACAATTCATCACCTGCACCTTCTAGCTCCATTGGAATCAGAGTAGAAGCCAATTACAAGCTAAGACAAGACAGAATCTAGGAGCATATGGCATAAAGAAACATGAGCATGTTTCCAAGTTCTGGGTGTTCCTTTTGGGTCATGGAGAACATAAAAGCAAATGGTGGGAACAGGAAGGCATGAATTACTGATTTAAATATACGTGGCCTAAAGTACAGTCCTTCTCCTTGAGACTTAGATTTTGGATTCTTCTCTTTCTTCTATTATTATTATTCCTAGGTTTAGCCTTTACATAGTGTCCCAGATTTCCTAAATATTTTGGGTTATATTTTTAGATTTAACATTTTCTTTGACTGATGAGTTTATGTCTTCTATCATATTTTCAATGCCTGAAATTCTCTCTTCCATCTCTTGTACTCTGTTGGTGATATTTACATCTGTAGTTCCTGTTCACTTACCCAGATTTTTCATTTCTAGAATTCCCTTACTTTTTTGTTTCCTTTATTGCTTTGATTTCAATTTTCAGGTCTTCAATAATTGCTTTCACCTGGTTGCTTGTCATTTTTTTGGCTTTATTGGCATTCACTAAGGAATGTATATATTTCCTACAATTATGGTTACCTTTTCCTCGAATTGCTTAAGGGTGTTTCTCTTTTCCTCTTTAACGACCTCTATCATGTTCTTAAAGTTGTATTCAAGGTAATTTTCTTGTGATTTGACAGAGTTGGAATGTTCAGGTCTTGCTATCATAGAAAGGCTGGGCTCTGGTGGTGTCATGTTGCCCTGACTGTTGTTAACTGCATCCCTACACTGATGTTCAGGCTTCTGGGTTTGGATTAGGTCTGGGACCTTGTTTTTTTTTATTTTGTCTTTGTAGGACTGGCAGTTTGTTCCTTGGTTACTGTTCCCTCCTTGGTCTTCTAGTCTTCGTGGCCTGGATTTCTTGTGGCCAGCATGACTTCTGATCTAGTATGGAGCCTCTGTCCAAGTTGGGAGATGGGTGATTAGCTTGTTGTTTGGTGCAGCAGGGGCATCTCTGTTCCTTTGACTGGTGTGGTCTGTATCTGTTCTTTAGACATGTGTGTACTGTGCATGAATATCAGAATTTAGTTAGGAATGTGGACAGGAACAGACAGCAGTGTGGGTGATGAACTGGGAAAGATTAGGTTGGGGGATGGGACTCTGGGAGCAGAATCTAAGGAGTGGGCCAGTTCATCAGGCAGATGGGTCACTCATATATTCATCTGACTGGTGTGGCCTGAGCTTCAAGACTCTATTCCCGAAACCAGGTGACTTGGGAGGTGTTAAGGTGACAGCTCATGCTAACTATGACAGTCTTTTAATCTGTTTAAATCCTCATCTTCCACAGGGTAGAATTCATAGGACATTCTCCATTCTCCAAGTTAGCCTCTACCTCTGTTTGTCATGGTCATCACAAGTGCTGCTCTCCACTCAGGGAACAGCTCAAGAACATCTTCCCTGAGTGTCACTTTTTCCACTCCCTGTGTCCCTTAGGTCAGGGACACTGTGATGTCCACCACAGACATTGTCAAAAGTTAATGAAACAGCATCATCAAAACATAGGTTTCATCCTTACACAGGAGAGGCCTCCCGGGCTTGTTTAGCACCTGCCTCTTTTGCCTTCATTGGATTCAGACCAACCAGTCAATGGCTAGACAGGACAGGATCTGGGAGCATTTGGAATAAAGGAACATGAGCATGGTTCAAAGCTTTGCAGAATCCTTCTGAGTCACAGCAATCATGAAAGCAAATGGAGGGGACAGGAAGACTTCATTTGACAACAGGAAAGTCTACTTGACTATAAGATCAAGTATGATAAAGAGACCAATGTTACCCTGCCTGTGAAGTTCCTCTCTCCTGGGGGAACCCCCTGCTTCACATTTCAATACCAATACAAGGTGAGAAAAGAGAAAGCAGAGATGCAAGGAGAGGAGAAAGAATCATAGCGGGAATTTCATAAGAGGACTGGGATTTGTTCAACTCCTGACAAAGACTGGGAATTACTTTCTGTGTTTATCCATAAAAACAAGGCTTTACCCCAAAGCTCAATGCTGTCATTGCAGGTATTCATATCCCAAGGCCTGTATTTTTTTTCACTTTGGTCCTATGGACAATAGTGCCTAAGTTCTGGACAAGGGAACATAGGATCTGCAATTATTAGAAGTGATGATGGGGATAAAGTGCTCTTGTCTAGGTATCTGGGGCTTTCCATTGATAAACCAGGAGTATAGTGCAGGTGGGTGAGAAGCAACATTTGAGGAGAGGTTGAGAGTTGACTCTGAATACAAATGAATACCTGAGAGGAATATGATCAAGTTGTTGGTACTATCTGGAACACACAGAATAAAGCCACATGTGAAGTCAGCAGAGAGAAGGGGAACTCCTCCTCTGTAGAAGGCTATAATATCTGTTCAATAACCTTAGTTGAGCAGGGCCCAACCAGAGCTGTGGTGCAGATTAGTAAACAAGTACTCATATATCATGAACAAGCCCTGATATATCTCTATCACAACATACAAAACATGTGTTCTCTGAGCTTGAGATGTCCTCTGTCTCCATCACCCTGAGCCTCTCCAAGCAGGATAAGTCCCTCAAGGTCCTAGCCAGCCAAGATGTCTTAGTGTTGGATCTCTGTCATGGATTCAAGAAGGACCAGGTATCCTATTTCTAGCTATGTACATTTAGGCAGTTGTAGCCATGGTGACACAAATTACTCACAGGTAGTGTTCAGGTTGAATGGGTCTCTTTGGCACCCACTAAGGTGCAGGTTTCACACTCAGAGAGTCCTGCACCAGTCATGACATTCAGTAAAGTGAGAGTTCATTGGCTTCCGACAGTTCAGACTATCACCTTCTGAGAGTCTTTGACAATTTCTCTCAACAGGTAGATTATATTCTGACTCTCAAGTTCATGATTTAAGGCTACCATCTTCACCCTCCTCATAAAGTTGGAATTGTTTCTTGTGATGGTAAAGTTCGGCAGCAGTACTGTGCAAAGAACAGAGAGAATATGGCCCTTTGTGAGACCTCTGACAGGAATCTTAAAAGTTCTTATTAATAAAATTAAACTTAAGGCCAGTTATTGGGGTGAACACTGAAAGATCAGAGAGACAGTACAAGCCAAGCTAACCTCACCTGGCCAACTTCTCAGCTGATTTTGTTTCCTCAGAGTGGAAGCTTCTGTGTCCTCATCCCAATGACTCTCAGCTGACCTGCTGCTCGAAAGCCTGAATGAAGCTTAACCAGCTAAAAGCTTCTAGTTTCTGGTCCTCACACCGTACATACCTTTCTGCTTTCTGCCATCACTCCCTGGGATTAAAGTCTCGGCTTTCTGAGATTAAAGGCGTGAGTCACCATGCTTGGCTGTATCCTTGAACACATGGATTTCTGCCTCTGGAATGCTAGGATTACAGGCGTGTGCTACCACTGCCTAACTTCTGTGTTTAATATTGTGGCTGTTCTGTCTCTGACCACAGATAAGTTTATTAGGGTGCACAATATTTTGGGGAACACAATACCACCACACCTCTGACCCTACCAAAGGCCTCTTTTAACTAGTGCTGGCCATTCCAAACTCAACTCCCAATCCATGTCTTTGGGAACGAGGCAGAAGATGACTCACCATCACATGATGAAGAAAAGGACTGCTCAGAGGAAGTGGGTCTCCTGTGCTGTGTGGGAGAAACACTGTTTGCCATGTGTGAGCTGGGCAGCAGAGCTTGATGATACAGACCTAGGATCTGGAGTCAGAAGCCCATTGTCTCTCCTGGTCCTCACTGACCCACTCCTGTCTGACACCTGAGAGTGCTGTGTCCCTCCTGCTGTACTGATGTCCACAGTAGAGCCTGGGGCAGTACCCTCTGAGGCACTGATGTTCAAGAAGTCCTACAGATTGCACAGAATAAGACTTCTCACTGAGCTTCCCTGAAAATCACTCACAGGCTGCCTTGAGGACTTAATGTGTGCAGAGACATCTCACACATGAGAACAGGAATGGGCCTGTCATTGATTTAACTACCCAGGATGGACCATAGCATGGGCCAATCTTCCCAGGTGTTTGATGATGATTGAGATGAGACACAAGTCCCCAAAAGGCAAATGATGAGTCTCAGAATGGTCCAGGATAGGTAAGAATATGAGGTATAGGTCAGTGTGAAACAGAACTATGTTCTTGTCATTGTAATATCTCTCTCTTGAACATGTAAGGACCAAGAAGAGAGATTTCTTGAAATTCAGGTGGATGGGAGGAAGATGCCACTCCATCACCATCCCATTGTCTTCAGAGGGTCTCAGGACCCAGAAACACAGCCTCCACCTGCACCACTTGGCGGAAGAGTCCCATCAGCTGGTCAGCAGGCAGGATTCCTGTGGTCAGGCTGCTCCACCACCAGCCCCAGTAGCATCGCATCAGAAGTCCCCTAGAGGCACAGTTTGATCCTGTCCTGATGGGAGGAAGAACCACCCCAGAGACACAGGTGCCGCCTACGCCAAGTGGAGCAAAAATCAACACCTGTACCTGTAATTTCCCCAAACCCAGGTGGGTACACAGCAGTGTAAGAATACATTCAACAACATAAAGAGTAATATGACACCTCCAGAACCTAGTGGTTCTACAACAGCAAGACTGGAACACTCCAGCACAGATGAAGCATAAGAAAATGACCTTAAAAATAACTTTATGAAGATGAGAGAGGCCCTTAAAGAGGAAATGAAAAATTCCCTTTAAGAAATGGAGGAAATGGCAAAGAAAAAATTGGAAGAAATCAATAAATCCATCCAAGAAAGCCTAGAAAATACCCAATCAAACAGTTCAAGACTTGAAAACTGAGATAGAGGCAATAAAGAAAACACAAACCGAGGGCCTTCTGGAAAGGGAAATTTGGGTAAACAAACAGGGAACTAGGAATGCAAGCATACCCAACAGAATGCAAGAGATGGAAGACAGAATCTTAGGCATGGAAATTATGTTAGAGGAAATGGATTCATCAGTCAAAGCAAATATTAAATATAACAAATTCTTGACATAAAATATCAGGGAAATCATGGGACACCATGAAAAGACCAAACCTAAGTATAATAGTGATAGAAGAAGGAGAAGAATCCCAGCTCGATTTTAGACACTTAGGGGATTATACCAAGAAAATACATTATAAATCTTCCTACTTTGTGTGATGTATAGTAAGTCAATATTTACAGGTAGGTTAAATTTTATATTTGATAACTAAAATTTATTTGCATGCTTGTTTATATCATTGTACAGTAACATATTGTAAATTGCTCTTGACCATTTTATTCATGTGTCAATATATTTGAGTGACTCCAAAGAATCCATTATTATAAATAAAGAAGAATCCCAGCTCAAAGGCACAGAAAATATATCAACAAAATCATAGAAGAAAACTTTTCCAACTTAAAGAAGGGCATGCCTATGAAGATACAAGAAGCATACAAAACACCAAATAGATTGGACCAAAAAAAGTCCCCTAGCCACATAATAATCAAACCACTAAATATGCAGAATAAAGAAAGAATATTAAGAGCTGCAGAGAAAAGACACCGAGTAACATAAAAGGCAGACCAATCAGAATTACACCTGACTTCTCAGTGGAGACTATGAAAGCCATAAGGTTCTGGACAGATGCTTTGCAAACAATAGGAAACCATGGAAGCCAACTCAGTCTACTAAACCCTGTAACATGAATCTTAGAAGGTCTTATTAATAAAAACGAACCCAGAGCCAGGTATTGGGTTAAAACTGGAAGATCAGAGAGACAGAACAGGCCACAGCCACCTCGCCTCACAAATTCCTCAGCTGATGCTGTTTCCTCAGACTGGAAGCCTCTGAGTCCTCATCCAGAATGGGTCTCAGCTGAACTGTTGCTAAAAGCCTAAAAGCTTAACCAGCCAAAACCTTCTAGTTTCTGGTCTTCACAAGTTATATACCTTTGTGCTTTCTGACATCACTTCCTGGGATTAAAGGCATGAGTCACCATGCCTGGCTATTTCCAGTGTGGCCTTAAACTCACAGAGATCTGGATGGATCTCTGCCTCCCCAGTGATAGGATTAAAGGCGTGTGTGCTGTGTGCCACCATTTTCTGGCCTCTATATCTAGTGGCTGTTCTGTTCTCTGACCCCAGATAAATTTATTAGGGTGCACAGTATTTTGGGGAACACAATATCACCACCAAACCCAGCAAAAATATCAATCACCATAGACAGAGAAAACAAGATATTCCATGACAAAACCAGATTTAAACAGTACCTATGCACAAATCCAGCCCTACAGAAAGCATTAGAAGGAAAACTTGAACCCAAGGAAGATAGCTACATCCAGGAAAACTCAGGCAATAGATTATCTCACACTAGCAAATTTTAAAGAAAAGAAACACACACACACACACACACACACACACACACACACACACACACACTACCAAAACAAAACCAAAAAATAACAGGAATTAACAAACACTGATAGTTCATATCTCTTAATGTTAATGGACTTAATTCACCTATAAAAAGACACCGGTTTACAGAATGGGTACAAAAACAGAATCCATCTTGCTGCATAGAAGAAACACACCTCAACTTCAAAGAAAAACATTACCTCAGAGTAAAGGGTTGGAAAAGATTTACCAATCAAAAGGACCAAAGAAACAAGCAAGTGTAGCTATCCTAATATCTAACAAAATAGACTTCAAACTAAAAGTAATCAAAAGACATGGAGAAGGACATTTCATATTCATCACAGGAAAAAATCCATTAAGATGAAGCCTCAATTCTGAACAAATAGAGGGCACTTGATTTTGTAAAAGAAACATTACTAAAGCGTAAATAACACACCAAAACTCACACACTAATAGTGCAAGACTTCAACATCCCACTCTCACCAACGGACAACTCGGCTGGACAGAAATTTAACAGCAAAGTAAGAGAACTAACAGATGTTGTAACTCCAATGGACTTAACAGACATCTATAGAACATTTCACCCAAACACAACAGAATAATTCTTCTTCTCAGAACCTCATGGAACCCTCTCTAAAATTGACCTAATATTTGGTCACAAAGCGAATCTCAGCAGATACAAAAAAATGGAATAAACCCCTGTATCTCATTGGATTGCCATGGCTTAAAGTTAGACTACAATATCACAAATTACAGAAAGCCTACAATCTCATGGAAACTGAATAATGCTCAGTTGAATCACCAATGAGTCAAGGAAGAAATAAAAAATAAAGACTTCCTTGAATTCAATGAAAATGAAGGCACAACATACCCAAACATGTGCGACACTATGAAAGCATTGCTAAGAGAAAAGTTCATAGCACTAAGTGCCTACATAAAGAATTTGGATAAATCTTACACTAGGGACTTAACAGCACACCTGAAAGCTTTTTATTCTTTTCTAGAACAAAAAAAAGCAAACTCAGCTAGAAGATGTACATGACAGGAAATAATCAAACTAAGGGCAGAATCAATAAAAATATAAGCAAAGAATCAATGAAACAAAGAGTTGGTTCTTCCAGAAAATCAACAAGAGAGACAAACCCTTATCCAAATTAACCAGAAGATACAGAGAGAATATCCAAATTAACAAAATCAGGAACTAAAAGGGGGACATAACAACAGACACTGAGAAACTCCAGAGATTGATTAGTTCATACTTGAAAAACCTGTACTCCACAAAATTGGAAAACATAAAAGAATTGGTCAATTTTTTTGATAGATACCACATACCAAACTTAAATTAAGAACAGATAAACAACTTTAAAAGACCTATAACTACCAAGGAAATAGAAGCAGTCATTAAAATCCTCCCAAACAAAAAGTGCTCAGGACTAAATTGTTTCAGGAGAGAATTCTACCAGAATTTCAAAGAAGAGCTAATACCAGTACTCCTCATATTGGTCTGCAAAATAGTAGCAGAAGCAACATTGTCAAACTCTTTTTATGAGGCTACAGTTACCCTGATAGCCAAACCATAAAAAGATGCAACAAAGAAAGAGAATTACAGACCAATCACTCTCATGAACACAGATGCAGAAATATACCATAAAATACTGCCAAACCAACTCCAAGAACACATCAAAAAAATCATCCACCATGATAAACTAGTCTTCATCCCAGAGATGCAAGGATGATTCTATATATGAAAATCAGTCAATATAACCCACCATATAAACACACTGGAGGAAAAAACACATAATCATATCATTAGATGCTGAAAAATCCTACAACAAAATCCAATACTCCTTCATGATAATGGTGTTGGAGAGATCAGGGATACAAGGAACATACCTATACATAACAAAGGCAATTTACAGCAAGTCGATAGCCAACATCAAATTAAAATGAGAGAAACTCAAAGTACTTCCACTAAAATGAAGAACAAGACAAGGCTGTCCATTCTCTCCATATCTGTTAAATATAGTACTCAAAGTTCTAGCTAGAGCAATAAGACAAGCAAAAGAGATCAAGGGGGATACAATTTGCAAAGAAAGAAGTCAAACATGTCATATATGCAACTGATATGGTAGTATACATAAGTGACTCCAAAAATTCTACCAGGAAACTCCAAAAACTGATAAACACCTTCGGTAATGTGGCAGGAAAGATGATTAACTGAAAAAAATCAGTAGCCCTCTTACATACACATGATAAATGGGCTGAGAAAGAAATCAGAGAATCATCACCCTTTGCAGTAGCCATAAACAACATAGAATATCTTGGGGGTAACTAGAACTAAGCAAGAAAAATATCTGTATGGCAAGAACTTTAAGTCTATGTAGAAAAAAAATGAAGAAGATATGAGAAAATGGAAAGATCTCCCCTGCACTTGGATAGGTAGGATTAGCATAGTAAAAATGGCAATGTTACCATAAGCAATCTGCAGATTCAATGCAATCTCCACCAAAATCCTGACACAATTCTTCACAGATCTCAAAAGAACAATACTCAACTTCATATGGAAAAACAAAAAACCCAGGACAACCAAAACAATCATGTACAATAAAGCAACTTCTAGAGGCATCACCACCCCAGACCTCAAGCTCCCTATAGAGTTGTAGTAATAAAAACAACTTGGTATTGGCATAAAAACAGACATGTAAATCAACAGAATTGAATTGAAGACCCTGACATTAAACCATACAACTATGAACACCTAATTTTTGACAGAGTAGCCAAAACTCTACAATGGAAAAATGAAAGCATCTTAAACAAATGATGCTTGTATAACTTGATGTCGACATGCAGAAGAACTCAAATAGTTCCATATCTATCACCATGCAAAAAACTCAAGTCCAAATGGATCAAAGACCTCAACATAAATCCAGTTACACTGAACCTGATAGAAAAGAAATTGGACAGTAGCCTAGATCACATTGGCATAGAGGAGACTACTTTCTAAATGCAACACTAGTAACACAGACAAGAGAGCAACAATTAATAAGTGGGTCCCCATGAAACTGAAAATAAGACAAAACGGCAGCCTACAGAATGGGAAAATATCTTCACCAACCCAACATCTGACACAGGGCTGATCTCCAAAATATACAAAGAACTCATGAAACTAGACAGTAAATTACCACATAATCCAAAAAAAATGGGTCCAGATCTAAAAAAGAGAATTCTCGGAAGAAGAATCTCAAATGGTTGAAAGACATTTAAGGCATTTCTCAACATCCTTAGCCATCAGGGAAATGCAAATCAAAGCAGCTCTGAGATACCATCTTACATCTGTCAGAACGGATATGGTCAAAAACACTGAAGACAGCTTATGTTAGAGAGGATGTGGACTAAAGGGAACACTCCTCCACTGTTGCTGGGAGTGCAAACTTGTACAGTCACTTTGGAAAGGAGTATGGTGGTTTTTCAGAAAATTGGGAATCAGTCTATCTCAAGACCCAGCAACATCACTCTTGGGCATATACCTAAATGATGCTCAGACACAACACAAAGATCCTTGCTCAACTATGTTCATAGCAGCATCATTCATAATAACCAGAACCTGGAAACAACCTAGATGCTCCTCAACTGTAGAACTGATAAAGAAAGTGTGACACATTTACTGAATGGAATATCACTCAGAAGAACAAAACACTGCATCATGAAATTTGCAGGCAAATGGCTGGAACTAGAAAAAAAATCATTCTAAGTGAGGTAACAAAGACTCAGAAAGACAAACATGGTATGTACTCAATCCTAAGTGGATTTTAGATGTAAAGCAAAGGATAATTAGACTACAATCCACAATACCAGGAAGCTAGGTAACAAGGAGGACCCTGAGAGGGATGCGCCTAGATGGCCCTAGGAAGGGAAAATAGATAAGAAAGATCTCCTGAGTAAACTCGGAGTTCAGGGATGAGGGAATGGGGAATAGGGGATATGAACATGAGGGAACAGGATGGTCCAGTTGTGGGAGGGACAGAGATGAAGAGCAAGGAAAGAGCTATCTTGATAGAGGGAGCCATTGTGGGGGTGGGGAGAAACCTGGTGCTAGGGAAATCCCCAGGAATCTACATGCTCAGACTCCTAGCAGTAGTGGAGAGGGTGCTAGAACAGGCCTAACCCTGTAATCAACTGATAACTAACCTGATTGTTATCATAGAACCTTCACCCAGTAACTGATGGAAGCAGATGCAGAGATACACAGCTAAGCACTGGGTTGAGCACCTGGAGTCCAGTTGAAGGGAGGGAAGAGGGATTCTATGAGCAAGGATGATGGTCAATATCATGATGATGAAACCCACAGAGACAGCTGACCTGAGCTAGTAGGAGCTCACTGACTCTGGACTGACAGCTGTGAACCTACATGGAACCGAAGTAAGCCCTCTGAATGTATGTGTGGCATGATCAGTTTGTGGGGACCCTGGCACAGGGACCAAGATTTATCCCTAGTTCATGTTCTGGCTTTTTGGAGCCCATTCCCTATGGAAGGATACCTTGGTCAGCCTTGATGCAGGGGAAAGGGGCTTTGCCCTGCCTTAACTTGATATACCAGACTTTGTTAGTTCCCCATGGGTGGCCTTAAAATTATTGAGGATTGCTCATTTTGGGGTGTGGGGTGATGGGGGGAGTAGGAGGAGAGGAGACAGAGGAACTGTAGTTGGTATGTAAAATGAAAAAAAAACAAATAAAATAAAAAATTAATTTGGCTGGTTTCTTCTTTTCTTTCTTCCTTCCTTTTCTTTCCTCCTTTCTTTCTTTTTCTATCTTTCTTTCTTTCTCTCTCTTTCTCTCTTTCTTTGTTTCTCTCTCTGTCTTTCTCTCTCTTTCTTTCTTTCTTTCTTTCTCTCTCTTTCTCTTTCTTTCTTGGCACGTGTATGGTTATTTTACTGCATGAATATCTATGCAACACAAGTATGCCTAGTACTCACAGAAGCTGAAAGGTGGTATGGGATCCCCTGGAAATGGAATTACAGACTGGTTATGAGCTGACATGTTTGTGCTGGAAACAGAACATGTGTCTTCTACAAGAGCAAGCAGTCCTCTTGACCACCGAGCCATACCTTCAACACTCCCAAGTGGATATTTTCAGTAGCAGATCTGACTGGTAGAAGGTAGAGAGCAAGAACTTGCTGGAACTCTGGCTGGAAGGGACAAGTGTATTTGGCAGATATGGGTTAGGGATATGGGATGCTAACTGTCTCCATATGAGACAATTATTACTAATACTCAGGATCTAAGGCCAATCCCCAAAATGATTGCTTCTCTAAAGAGCACAATGAGGTATGAAAAGAGAAAGATGCTAGAGTTGTTTGAAATCAGTGACTCCCTGAGCAGAGAGAGCCCTGGGTAAGATGCAGGATCTTTTGTAAGGTACAAAGCAAAGCCCTTTCCTTTGCCTTTCTGGAGTAGTGATAGCAGCATGACATAAAACACATGATTTCCTGTCCAGGACGTGGGCTGTGGAGTCTTGGAATTTAGGAGAAATTCTCGGGTTGGGTAGTTCAATTCTAGAGTCAAATCTAACTGTCCATTTATTTTGACTTCATAGAACAGACATCTCCTCAAGCTGCCAATGGCCAAGATTGACTTCTGTGAAAAACAGCTGTTCCTGCTTCACATATGCCTGAGAAGGCCTCCAGGGTGAAGACACTGAATATGTGTTTGTACACAGACAGTTTGTCTGTCACCCATGATGCATGACACAGACATACACATTTTTTTCTGTGTCTTTTTTCCAGTGATAGCACACATTGCTAATGAATGTTGCTATGGTGATAAGGTAACCTCAAATATGAACAAGGTCCTGATACTTGGACAGGACAACTGTCCAGGGCATCATCTGTTACTATTTGCCTACAGGAGAGAATTTTCTAGTCTTAATCCCTGAGGACATGGAGTCATCAGTAGGACCTATGGCCTCTTTTCCCTCCCATTGGGGATCCTGACTGTACTATGACACATCATAAGACCATGAGAACAGTTAGTTGCCTGCTGAGAACTGGTGCAGCTGGGTTCTCCATGCTGTCTCAGAAGGAGATGCCCAGGTGATTAGTGGATGCCTAGGGTCTGTGGAATCACCTGGCACTGGAGTTAGGTGACGTTCTGAAGCCTCTTCACATAGGTGCTGGGAACTGAACTCAGGTCCTCTGGGCAATCAGCTTGCGCTATTACATTTGGAACATCTCCCCAGACCTCCTTTCTCACTGTCTTCCCTGTTCCCTTTGTGGTTCCAGTCAACAGCTGAATTCACCTTCTAGATGCCGGTCTGTCTTCTGGTCCATTGCAACCAGGGCTTTGGGAAGGCAGAATACCCCAGCTGTTTCTGAATGTTCCAGGGACTGGAAAAGGCTCAAATACCTGTGGATGAATGAATTAATGAATGAATGAATGAATGAATGAATGAATGAATGATACAAGGGCACTGATCTGAAGGAATCTCATGTTGGTAGATAACAAAATAGGCTAATGCTTCAGTTTGACTTTTAATCTACATTTAGTTATGCATTTTATATCTGTGGAAAAAGGTAGAGAGAGTGAGTGAGAGAGAGAGTGAGAGAGAGTGAGAGAGTGAATCTAAAACTTCCTTATGTCCTTACAATGAAGGGGAGCAAGACATCCATGTAATGAGTATGAGATACATTAGCATTAAGCAGATGCCAATCCTAGTTGGAAATCACAATGTGTGTGTGTGTGTGTGTGTGTGTGTGTGTGTGTGTGTGTGTGTGTGTGTGTGTGTGTGTGTGTAGAGAGAGAGAGAGAGAGAGAGAATATGTGTGTGTTTACTCATGCATACATCAGTGTATGATTAAGAAAATGCTACTGTATATGTATGGAGGTTAGAAGATGTGAGGGAATTCATTCTCTAATTCCATGAAGTTGAATCTGGGAATTGAGGTCAGCATGTCAGCCTTGGCAGCAAGTGCTTTTACCTAGTGTTCCACCCTGCACTGATTTTCATTTAGAGGGGCACACTGTCATAGTTGGAAACACTGTCTTTCAGTAAATAATGGCCAATAGGAATAAACTTTGAGTAGAAAACATTATGGCTTCCCCTCCCCTGACTGTTTCCAGTTCACCAAGGACTTCCTGCTGCTAATCCTCTGTCTCACCTCTGTCCTCTCCTTTGGAGCTCTGAGAACAAACCCCTAGTCCCATTTCAAGTTCCCGTCTTAGAACACTTCAGCGGTACTTTGAATTTCCCTCCTACTATCTACTGTGAAGACATGGTCTCAGCAACTTTGGTAGGACACAGGTCTGAGGCTTTAGGCCAGGTTCCCATAGCCTTAATCAGGCCACATCTCCTGCAGCTCACTCTAGGACAGAGTGTAGGGGTTCTCTGTGCTCTGACTGGACTACACTCAGTTTGCCTTAACCAGCTCCTGCATGCTTCTTGTCCCTAAACTACACTGAACTAAATACATAGTGTGACACTAAACTAAGTGTGACACTTCTATCAGCCCCTATAAGATTATAGAAGATCAGACCTTTCCTTTGTGCTCGGGATTGGAAGAAGACTGCTCAATGATGCTGCCCAGAAATGGAGACTGCTTTCAGAAGAGGTTCCTAGGTCTCCATTCATGATCACTCCCATGGCAGCTATTTCTTGTTCTCTCACTCTCCCTGACCCTCTATTATTTTAACTCATTTCTAAAGCTTTTTTTTTAACTTTTTTTTTTCTTTTCGAGACAGGGTTTCTCTGTGTAGCTTTGCGCCTGTCCTGGAACTCACTTGGTAGCCCAGGCTGGCCTCGAACTCACAGAGATCCGCCTGGCTCTGCCTCCCGAGTGCTGGGATTAAAGGCGTGCGCCACCACCGCCCGGCCATTTCTAAAGCTTTTAAAGGTGTTCTTTTAGACTTTTCTACAGCTCATTGAATTTACATCATTTGTGTTCCTCAGTTTCACCCTCTACCACCTCTCATGCCTTCCACTTTCTCTCAAACCCAGGTCTCTTCTGCAAATATTAATATTATTATTGTTATTATAATTATTACTTTTTTGTAAAATTAATAGCTATATATACAATGTGCTGGACCCATTTAGTATTGCTCATATATTTATGTCTATGACTGACTATTTGGATAATTTATCAAGTGCTCATCTATTAAGAATACTGATTTTCCCTCAGCACTCTTTGATTACTATAGCTTTTTTCCTTTTTTATTATTAAGAAATTTTCTATTCATGTTGCATACCAACCACAGATACTCCATCCTCCCTCTTACCATCCCCTAGCCTTCCCCCTAACCCCCTCCCGCAACCCCTTTCAAGTCAAGGTCTCCCATAGGGATTCAGTAGAGCCTAATACATTCAGTTGAGGTAAGTCAAAATCCCTCCCTCCTGCACCAAGGCTGAGCAAGGTGTCACACCTTAGGCACTGGGCTCCAAAAAACCCGCTCATGCCCCAGGAACAGATCCCAATCCCCCTGCCTTGGAACCACCCAAACAGCTCAAGCTAAACATCTGTCTTGCATATCCAAAGGGCCTAGTCCAGTCCCATGGGGGATCCACAGCTATTGATTTACATTTAATTGGTTTCCACTAGTGTGGCGGGTCGTCTCTGTACAATTTCCCATCGTGATCTGGATGTCCCTTGCTTACAGAATCCCTGCTCTCTCTCATCAATTGGACTCCTGGAGCTCAGCCTGGTACCTGGCCATGGATCTTTGTATCTGCTTCCATCAGTAACTGGATGAAGGCTCTATGATGACAGTTAGGGTATTCACTAATCTGGTTACCAGAGTAGACCAATTCAGGCACCCTCTTGACTATTGCTAGTAGTCTAAGGTGGGGTCATCTTGTGGATTCCTGGGAGCTTCCCTAGCACCCTGTGTCTTCCTATTGCCATGATGTCTTCATTTATCATGGTATCTCTTTCCTTGCTCTCCCACTCTGTCCCTGTTCCAGCTCAAACCTCCCATTTCCTTGTGTTCTCATCACTTATTCTTTGCCCTCCATTGCCCCCCTCCCAATGTGCTCATGTAGATCTCATCTAATTTTCCTTCTCTGGGCTATCTCTGTGTCCCTCTTAGGGTCCTTCTTGTTAGCTAGCATCTCTGGAGCTGTAGGTTATAGTCTGGTTATCTTTTGTTTTTACATCTAGTGTCCACTTATGATTTAGTAAATATCATGTTTTTCCTTCTGAGTCTTGGTTACTTCACTCAGAATGATATTTTCGAGTTTCATACATTTGCCTGCAAATTTCATGATATCATTGTTTTTTACTGCTGCATAGCACTTTATTGTGTATATGTGCCACATTTTCTTTATCCATTCTTCAGTGAGGGGCATCTAGTTTGTTTCCAGATTCTGGCTATGAACATAATGAAGCCTGTGTCCTTGTGGTAAGATTGAGCATTCCTTGGGTATATGCCCAAGAGTGGTAGAGCTAGGTCTTGAGGTAGATTGATTCCCAATTTTCTGAGAAACCACCATACTGATTTCCAAAGTGGCTGTACAAGTTTGCACTCCCACCTACAGTGGAGGAGTGTTCCCCTTGCTCTCCAAAATAAGCTGTCTTCTGTGTTTTTGATCTTAGTCATTCTGACAGGTGTAAGATGGTATCTCAGAGTCATTTTGATTTGCATTTCCCTGATGACTAAAGATGTTGAGCAATTCCTTAAATGTCTTTCAGCAATTTGAGATTCTTATGAATTCTCTGTTTAGCTCTGTAGCCCATTTTTTAATTGGATTGTTCAGTATTTTGATGTCTAGTTTTTTGAATTATTTTAATATTTTGGAGATCAGCCCTCTGTCAGTTGTGGGGTTGGTGAAGATCTTTTGCCATTCTGTATGCTGTCATTTTGTATTATTGACCATGCCCTTTGCCCTACAAAAGCTTCTCAGTTTCAGGAGGTCCCATTTATTAATTGTTGCTCACAGTGTCTGTATACAGCTTTTTAATAATGGGTGGAGCTCTTTGAGATTTCCTCATCCATGCTGGCATGTATGATGGTGTTGTCATTGTTCAGGTCTTGTTCAGGCAGCCATGTTCTTAAAAATTCTTGGGTGCAGCTTCCTTATCATAAAAAGAACACACAACAGCAAACATCCAAATCCTCTGATTCTTACAATCCTTCCACCTCCTCTTCTGAGATGTTCCATCAGCTCAAATGATTGTCATTCCTATGGGTTTTAGACATCGCAACTGAGTAGGACTACTGATTTTTTTCCCTCAGTTGTTAGCTTGCATAAACATCAAGTGCTACAAGGTCTATCTAGTTCACAATGAGGAGCTTCTGGTGTCAGATCCAGCTACACTCCTCAAAGACTTCTGTTCTATAAGTTCAGGGTATCTTCTACAGTAGGACCTATATTCAAATTCTAGGAAATAACTAAGGGCAACAGCAATGGCCTATATTGTTTGGGGAATCTATTGGTCTACCAACAATTTGTAGGGTAGTTTCTCATCCCTTGTACTGGGTTTCTGTAACTCTATGGTTCTTGGTTGGGAGCATTCTCTACCCAAGCAGTACAACTTTATTTAAATATATATTATATTTATATATGTTTATATGAGGTAATTTTAGGTAAACATAAAATGATACGAGTCCCTATGAATTTCAAACATCCTTACCTTATTTATCTCACTTCTTTCTCCCTCTACATTGTTCTCATTCTCCTTCCCCAGTTGAGACTGCACCATTGTCTATTTCATCTGCATAGCATCAGTACCCTGCTCCCCCAGCCCCATGATGTCTTTTAACTTTCCTAGTTCTCTGGCTATCCTGTTATGTCCACCCATTTGAAGATTCAGAGCTGGGAACTACAAATGTGAAAATACATATGGGTGTATTTCTTGGTCTCAGTTGCCTCAGTCATATTTTTCTAGTTTCACTCATTTACCTGCAAATTTTATTCTTCCATTTTTTTCAACTAAATACTTTCACTGGGTATATGGACCACATTTAAATGAAAACCACATAATCATCCCAATAGATGTAGAGAAAGACTTTGACAAAATCTAACATGGCTTCATGGAAAAAGTCATGGGTAGAAAAATCATGGGGGGAACATACAGCAATATAACTAGGACTACATAAGACCAAGCCACACTCAACATCATTCCAAAAGAAAGAAACACAGGGCATAATCCCATTAAATCTAGGAACAGGACAGAGGTTTCTACTGTCTCTGCTCCTTTTCAGTATTGGTCTGGGAGAACTGGATGGAAAAATAAGACAAGAGACAGAAATTAAAGGTGTATAAATAGGAAAAAAGAAGTTACTCTATTTGCAGATGATATTATGTTACACAGAATAGACCACAAAATTGCACTTGAAAACCTCTCTAAGCAATCAACAATTTCACCAACATATCAGGATACAAAACAAAGTGATAAAAATGAGTGTTTTCCTAGATGTCTCTCAACCAAAGAGTAGAAAAAGAAAATGTGGTACATGTGCACAATGGAGTACTACTCAGCAGTGAAAAACAATTACATCATTAATTTGCAGGCAAATGGATGGAACTAAAAAAAATCATTCTGAGTGAGGTAATCCAGACTCAGAAAGACATATATGGTATGGACTCACTCACAAGTGGATAGTAGATGTAAAGCAAAGGATAACTAGACTATGACCCACAGCTCCAGAGAAGCTAGCTAACAAGGAAGAGCCTAAGAGGGTCACACGGATGGATCACCTTGGGAAGGGGAAATAGATGAGATCTCTTGAGTAAACTGGGGACAAGGGAGGGGAATAGCACGTAGGGGATGGAGAATGAGAACATAAGGGAACAGGAAGGTTGAGCTGGAGCAGAGACAGAGTGGGATGGAAATGAAAGAGACATCTTGATAGAGGGAGACATCATGGGGTAAGGGAGAAACCTGGTGCTAGGGAAGATCCCAGAAATCCACAAGGATGACTCCAGTTTACACTACTAGCAATAGAGGAGGGGGTGCCTGACCTAGCCTACCCCAGTAATTAGATTGGTGAACACCCTAACTGTCACCATAGAGCCTTAATCCAGCAACTGATGGAAGCTGATGCAGAGATCCACAGCCAAACACCAGGCAGAGCTCCAGGAGTCCAGTCTTCAAATGATGAATGGGTAACAAAAATGTGATATATACACACAACTGAAATATTTTCTGTGTTGATTCTGTGTCATTATGTCACCCTCTAGAGAACATTAGGAGACCAACAGCTTGTGTCTGTGGCTACAAGAATGATAGCCACCAGGCTCAAGTGCTGTGAAGGACAGGAACAGAGCTGCGAGCAAAACTCTGAGCTGCTGGTCACCTTCTGTGAGGAGTTGTTTCTTTCTTGTGGAAAAAGAAGAGTGTGAACATTTTGAAATCCCGGTGTCCCCTCTTTATAGGGGCTGTTGTAGAAGGTAATGAGGGGGACAGGACGTCATGAGTTTGTGATAAAAAGAAATCAACTTGCCCTTAAAGACATTTTACCCCCTAGTCCTTCCTACTATGTGAGACTGCCCAGGGCTAGGAAATAGTGTACTCAAGCTCCAGGATCCATCCATATTTTGACAGAAGCATACAGGACACAACAAGGGTAATGACTCAGGGTGAAAATCAAGTCAGGAAGATTAAGATTTCCTGGTACCCAGGGACACAGGCTAGGAACAAACTTCTCTATCTTTGAAAAACAAAACAAGTTCACATCAAAGCTTGGTGCTGACAGTTCAGGGTTCCAATGAAAAGGACTGTGATTTTCTTGTTTTTTATTATTTTTTATTCTTCTTACATCCCAACCACAGATCCCCCTCTCATCCCTCCTACCAATTCCTACAGCCTGCCCCCAAACCAACCCATTCCCCTCCTCCAAAAGGGTAAGGCCTCCCATGGGGAGTCAGCAAAGCCTGATACATTCAGTTGAGGCAGGACCAAGCCCCTCCCCATTGCATCAAGTGTGAGCAAAGTATCCAACCAATTCTGTTGGGAAGATTAGGATGTGCTGGTGCCCAGGAACACAGGCTAGGAAATAACTTCTATATTTTTTGAAAACCAAAACATTTCACATCAAAGCTTTGCTGTTGACAGTTCAGGGTTCCAGTTAGAAAGGACTGTGAGCTTGCTCCGGACGTCCCTTTTGGAACAGTCGTGAGTACCCTTCCTTGCCCCAGACCCCATCCCTGGGCACCAGCCACTCCAGGGAAGACCTGCCCAACTCGGCCCCAGGTTCTGGCCACCGGGCAGGTTCCCTGCTAGCCCCACCGGGAAGGATCCCCTTCTCCAAGACCCCTGGCAGACCCTGCAGTCTCCACGCCCTGCCCCCACACCCATCCGCCTGAGCCCCAAGCCTCTTCCTGAGACTTAGAGGCCGGCCCCCAGCTCCCATCTTGCTCCGGACGTCCCTTTTGGAACAATCGTGAGTACCCTTCCTTGCCCCAGACCCCATCCCTGGGCACCAGCCACTCCAGGGAAGACCTGCCCAACTCGGCCCCAGGTTCTGGCCACCGGGCAGGTTCCCTGCTAGCCCCACCGGGAAGGATCCCCTTCTCCAAGACCCCTGGCAGACCCTGCAGTCTCCACGCCCTGCCACCACGCCCATCCGCCTGAGCCCCAAGCCTCTTCCTGAGACTTAGAGGCCGGCCCCCAGCTCCCATCTTGCTCCAGACTTCCCTTTTGGAACACTGACTTCCCTTTTGGAACACTGGTCTGTCTGAACCAAGTGTGCGGATAAGGCCAAGAACGAACCACAAGGAGATGGGCAGACGTCAAGACAGAAACATATACAACAAAATGAATAGCAATACAGCATCACCAGGCCCTAGCCCTCCTCCAACACCTAGACCTGAACATCAGAAATTGGAAGAAGCAGAAGAAAACAGCCTTATGAATGACATCATGAAGAAGCTAGAGGCTTGCGTAGAGGAAAAGACAAAAAAATGTGAAGAACGCTGTAAACAACTAGAGGAAAGGGCAAACAAATTAGAAGAAATCAATAAAGTCCTGGAAGAAAACAATAAAATACTGAGAGAAAATCAAGAAAAATCAATGAAACAAATGAAGGAAACAGTCCAAGACCTGAAAAGGGAAATAGAAAAAATGAAGAAGACACAAACAGAGGGAATGCTGGAAATAGAAAATCTGAGAAAACGATTGGGAACTTCAGATGCAAGTATAATCAACAGAATGCAAGAGATGGAAGAGAGGATCTCTAGCGTTGAAGATACAGTAGAAGAAATACATTCATCAGTCAAAGAAAACACTAAAACCAACAAAGTCATGAACCAAAATGTCCAAGAAATTTGGGACACCATGAAAAGACCAAACCTAAGAATAATAGGGGTCGAAGAAGGAGAAGAATACCAACTCAAGGGCACAGAAAATATATTCAACAAGATCATAGAAGAAAACTTTCCCAACTTAAAGAAGGAAATGCCTATGAAGATACAAGAAGCTTATAGAACACCAAACAGACTAGACCCCCAAAAAAAGTCCCCTCGCCACATAATAGTTAAACAACTAAACGTACAGAATAAAGAAAGAATACTAAGAGCAGCAAAGGAAAAAGGCCAAGTGACATATAAAGGCAAACCCATCAGAATAACACCCGATTTCTCAATGGAGACTTTGAAAGCCAGAAGAACCTGGACAGATGTAATGCAGACACTAAGAGACCATGGATGTCAACCTAGACTAATATACCCAGCAAAACTTTCAATCACCATAGATGGAGTAAACAAGACATTCCATGACAAAGCCAGATTTAAACAATACTTATCCACAAACCCAGCCCTACAGAAAGCACTAGAAGGAAAATTCCAACCTAAGGAAGTCAGATACACCCTCGAAAACACAGGCAACAGATAAAGCCACAGCAGTAAACCCCAACGTATAGAAGTACCCACACATCACCACCAAAAAATAACAGGAATGAACAATCACTGGTCATTAATTTCCCTCAATATCAATGGACTTAATTCACCTATAAAAAGACATAGGCTTACAGAATGGATACGAAAGCAGGACCCATCTTTCTGCTGCATACAAGAAACACATCTCAAATTCGAAGATAGACACTACCTAAAAATAAAAGGCTGGGAAAAGACTTTCCAATCAAACGGTCTTAAGAAACAAGCGGGTGTAGCCATCCTGATATCCAGCAAAATAGACTTCAAACTAAAATCAATCAAAAGAGATCAAGAAGGGCATTACATACTCATCACAGGAAAGATCCACCAAGATGAAGTCTCAATTCTGAATATTTATGCCCCAAACACAAGGGCACCCACATATGTAAAAGAAACATTACTAAAGCTTAAATCACATATAAAACCCCACACGTTAATAGTGGGAGACCTCAACACCCCACTTTCACCACTGGACAGATCTCCCAAATTGAAACTTAACAGAGAAATAAAGGACTTAACTGATGTCATGACTCAAATGGACTTAATCGATATATACAGAACATTCCATCCTAACAAAAAAGAATATACCTTCTTCTCAGCACCCCATGGAACCTTCTCTAAAATTGACCACATACTTGGCCACAAAACAAATCTAAACAGATACAAAACAATTGGAATAACCTCCTGTGTTCTATCAGACCACCATGGTCTAAAGTTGGATTTCAACAACAACAAAAACTACAGAAAACCTGCAATCTCATGGAAACTGAATAATACCCTACTGAATCACCAATGGGTTAAGGAAGAAATAAAGAAAGAAATTAAAGACTTCCTAGAGATCAATGAAAATGAAGACACCACATATCCAAATTTATGGGACACTATGAAAGCAGTACTAAGAGGGAAATTCATAGCACTAAATGCCCACATAAATAAGTTGGAGAAATCTCACACTAGAGACTTAACAGCATACCTGAAAGCTCTAGAACAAGAAGAAGCACAGTCTCCCAGGAAAAATAGACGCCAGGAAATTATCAAAGTGAGAGCTGAAATCAATAAAATAGAAACAAAGAGAACAATACAAAAAATTAATGAAACAAAGAGTTGGTTCTTTGAGAAAATCAACAAGATAGACAAGCCCTTATCCAAACTAACCAAAAGACAGAGAGAGAGCATCCAAATCAACAAAATCAGAAATGAAAAGGGGGACATAACAACAGACATTGAGGAAATCCAGAGAATCATCAGGTCATACTTCAAAAACCTCTATTCGACAAAACTGGAAAACCTAAAAGAAATGGATAACTTTCTGGATAGGTACCACATACCTAAGTTAAATCAAGACCAGATAAACTATTTAAATAGTCCAATAACCCCTAACGAAATAGAAACAGTCATTAAAAGTCTCCCAACCAAAAAAAGCCCAGGACCAGATGGTTTCAGCGCAGAATTCTACCAGATCTTCAAAGAAGAGTTAATACCAATACTCTCTAAATTGTTCCACACAATAGAAACAGAAGGAACATTACCAAACTCCTTCTACGAGGCTACAATTACCCTAATTCCTAAACCAAACAAGGATACAACAAAGAAAGAGAACTACAGACCGATCTCCCTCATGAACATTGATGCAAAAATACTCAATAAAATACTGGCAAACAGACTCCAAGAACACATCAAAGCAATTATCCACCATGATCAAGTAGGATTCATTCCAGGGATGCAAGGGTGGTTCAACATACGAAAGTCCGTCAATGTAATACACCATATAAACAAACTCAAAGAAAAAAACCATATGATCATCTCACTGGATGCAGAAAAGGCATTTGACAAAATCCAACACCCCTTCATGATAAAGGTATTGGAGCGATCAGGAATACAGGGAACATACCTAAACATAATAAAGGCAATTTACAGCAAGCCAACAGCCAACATCAAATTAAATGGAGAGAAACTCAAAGCAATTCCACTAAAATCAGGAACGAGGCAAGGCTGTCCACTCTCCCCATACTTATTCAATATAGTACTTGAAGTTCTAGCCAGAGCAATAAGACAACATAAGGAGATTAAGGGGATACAAATTGGAAAGGAAGAAGTCAAGCTTTCCCTATTTGCAGATGACATGATAGTATACTTGAGCGACCCCAAAGATTCCACCAAGGAACTGATACAGCTTATAAACACCTTCAGCAACATAGCAGGATACAAGATCAACTCAAAAAAATCAGTAGCCCTCCTATATACAATGGACAAAGAAGCGGAGAAGGAAATCAGAGATACATCACCCTTTACTATAGCCACAAACGACATAAAATACCTTGGGGTAACACTAACCAAGCAAGTGAAGGACCTATATGACAAGAACTTTAAGTCCCTGAAAAAAGAAATTGAAGAAGATGTCAGAAAATGGAAAGATCTCCCATGCTCATGGATAGGCAGGACTAACATAGTAAAAATGGCAATCTTACCAAAAGCAATCTACAGATTCAATGCAATCCCCATCAAAATACCAACACAATTCTTCACAGACCTGGAAAAAATAATACTCAACTTCATATGGAAAAACAAAAAACCCAGGATAGCCAAAGGAATCCTGTACAATAACACAACTTCTGGAGGCATCACGATCCCTGACTTCAAGCTCTACTATAGAGCTACAGTAATAAAAACAGCTTGGTACTGGCATAAAAACCGACATGTGGACCAATGGAATCGAATTGAAGACCCTGACATTAATCCGCACACCTATGAACATATAATTTTTGACAAAGAAGCCAAAAGCACACAATGGAAAAAAGAAAGCATCTTCAACAAATGGTGCTGGCAAAACTGGATATCAACATGTAGAAGGCTGCAAATAGATCCATATCTATCACCGTGCACAAAACTTAAGTCCAAGTGGATCAAGGACCTCAACATAAATCCAGCTACTCTGAACCTGCTAGAAGAGAAAGTAGGAAGTAGTCTTGAATGCATTGGCATAGGAGACTACTTCCTAAATAGAACACCAGTAGCACAGACTCTGAGACAAACAATCAATCAATGGGACCTCTTGAAACTGAGAAGCTTTTGTAGAGCAAAGGATACGGTCAACAAGGCAAAGCGACAGCCTACAGAATGGGAAAAGATCTTCACCAACCCCACATCTGACAGAGGACTGATATCCAGAATATATAGGGAACTCAAGAAATTAGACATCAAAATGCCCAACAGTCCAATTAAGAAATGGGCTATAGAACTAAACAGAGAATTCTCAACAGAGGAAACTCAAATGGCCGAAAGACATTTAAGGAACTGCTCAACATCCCTAATCATCAGGGAAATGCAAATCAAAACAACTCTGAGATACCACCTTACGCCTGTCAGAATGGCTAAGATCAAAAACACTGAAGACACCTTATGCTGGAGAGGATGTGGAGCTAGGGGAACTCTCCTCCACTGCTGGTGGGAATGCAAGCTTGTACAACCACTTTGGAAATCAATATGGCGCTTTCTTAGAAAATTGGGAATCAATCTCCCCCAAGATCCAGCTATACCACTCTTGGGCATATACCCAAGAAATGCTCAACCACACCATAAGAGCACTTGTTCAGTTATGTTCATATCAGCATTGTTTGTAATAGCCAGAACATGGAAACAACCCAGATGCCCTTCAACTGAAGAATGGATAAACAAAATGTGGTACATATACACAATGGAATACTACTCAGCAGAGAAAAACAATGGCATCATGAGGTTTGCAGACAAATGGATGGATCTAGAAAAAATCATCCTGAGTGAGGTAACCCAGACTCAGAAAGACAAACATGGTATGTACTCACTCATAGCAGGATACTAGACATGAAACAAGGATGACTTGTCTGCTACTCACATCACCAGGGAGGCTACCTGGAAAACAGGACCCCAAGAAAGACACAGGGATCACCCAATGACAGAGAAATGGAATGAGATCTACATGAACAGCCTGGACATGAGTGGGGGTAATGAAAGGCGAGGGTTGAGGGAAAGAGAGCTTGGGGGAGCGGGAGATCCCAGCTGGATCAACAACAGAGAGGGAGAACAAGGAATAGGAGACCATGGTAAATAAAGACCACATGAGAATAGGAAGAAGCAAAGTGCTAGAGAGGCCCACAGAAATCCACAAAGATACCCACACAACAGACTGCTGGCAGAGGTCGAGAGACAGCCTGAACTGACCTACTCTGGTGATGGGATGGCCAAACACCCTAATTGTTGTGCTAGAAACCCCATCCAACTACTGAGGGATCTGGATGCAGAGATCCATGACTAGGCCCCGGGTGGATCTCTGGGAGTCCAATTAGCGAGAATGAGGAGGGTTTATATGAGCGAGAGTTGTTGAGACCAAGGTTGGATAAAGCACAGGGACAAATGGCCAAATGAATGGAAACACATGAACTATGAACCAATGGCTGAGGGGTCCCCACTGGATCAGGCCCTCTGAATGGATGAGACAGTTGATTGACTTGATCTGTTTGGGAGGCACCCAGGCAGTGGGACCAGATCTTGTGCTCATTGCATGAGTTGGCTGTTTGAAACCTGGGGCCTATGCAGGATTGTTTGGCTCGGCCTGGGAGGAGGGGACTAGACCTACCTGGACTGAGTCTACCAGGTTGACCTCAGTCTGTGGGGAAGGCTTTGCCCTGGAGGAGATGGGAATGGGGGGGGGGGTGTTGAGGGGAAGGTGAGGGGGACGGGAGGGGGGAGAACAAGGGAATCCGTGGCTGATATGTAGAACTGAATTGTATTGCAAAATAAATTAATAAAAAAAAAAAAAAAAAAAAAAAAAAAAAAAAAAAAAAAAAAAGAAAGGACTGTGATTTTCATGGCTATTGTCTCACTGAGATCAATGGCAAAGCTATTGGGTCTGATTACTAGAAATGATATTGGGGATAAGGACTTTTGGGGATTCTGGCTGAGATTCTCCATTAATAAGGCAAGATTTGGGGCAGATCAAACAGACACTGCACAGAAAATGGCTGGTGTTTGTCACTTGTAGTGGGGACAGATGTCCATCATCATCTCAGCCACATAAACTCTTGGCTCCTGTTTGGAGGCATTGTTTGGAGAATTTTAGGAGCCAGGACTCATGCCAGAAGATCATCATTTTTCAAACACTGACACTAAAAAGTCGTGAGTAATTTTTAAATTTTTCAAAATGAAAAAGGGATAATTGTCGATGGTCATTGGAGTATACAGCAGGTGACAACTAGTGTTCCACAAGTTGACACACCAGACATATAACTCCCTGATGGGGAGAAAGCCAGGTCACAAGGTGTGGAAACTGGTTATTTTCAGTTTGTAACGTTCTCATGTGCCACCATTATACCCTCCAAAGAACAGCTGTGAGGTGCTTTCCACAGCCCTTTGGTAGTGTGTTTTATATCTTTGGGCATACTTATAGTTGTGGATGGTCAGGTTATGTCTTCTGTTTAAGCTATATAATTCTGATGTATAGAAATAATATCAGAATATTCTTCTTTACTGACATAGGAAAGTAACAGTATTCTCAGTCTCAAAGAGCCTTTTACACATTTTGCAAAAACCTTAGAACAAATTCAATAAAGACTAGACTGCCCCTGCAGAAAATACACAAAGACTAATTCCCAGGTGTTGTTTATTGCTGAATCAAGGCCAGGCTGTTTACATTGCTATAGCTCCTTTCCAGAAGCTCTTTTTCTGCACGTATCCTGACTGCTCAAGCTTCAGCCAATTGTTTACTGTCTAGGATTGCTCACCAACTCAGAGCTACGTGCATGGGTCAACATGACATTACTAACCTAAGAGAAACTACGTGACTTACCTTGTGCTGTGAGAATGGGTAGGGCTCTGAAAATGAAACTTAAAATTATCCAGAGTTTTGGCTGTGAGAGAGCTGGAGCAGTGGTGTGGAGAGAGACAGCTGTGTAGAGCTACATGAGACCTGCTGCAGAATGTGAGTGAAGTGTGTGTGTGTGTGTGTGTGTGTGTGTGTGTGTGTGTGTGTGTGTGTGTGTGCTGAGTGAGAGGTGAAGAAAAAGAAGAAGAAGGAGGAGGAGGAGGAGGAGGAGAAGAAGAAGGAGAAGGAGAAGGAGAAGGAGAAAGTGTGAGGGCATGAGATGATGAGTGAGTGACTGAGTAAAGAGTGGGTGAATATTGTAAAAGGAAGATGTGTGAGTGAGTGTGAGAGCGAGCTGTATGAAAGAGCTGCTGCTGCATAGAGGAGCTGTGCCTAAGACCTGTGTAAAGTTCTGTATGGGAGAGAGCTATGTAAAGATGAGGCTGTAGAAAAAAGATGTAGAAGAGAAACGTATGTAAGAGAAAGATGTGCAGCCATGTGAAAAGATGTATGTATGTAGAGATATGTAGCTGTATGCAGCAATGTGGAGACATGTAGCTATGTAGAGACACAAAGAATCAGAAACCATTTTTAAGATGAAGTAAAAGAGAAAGTTAACATCAGAAAGCATGTGTGTTTCCTTATTACACCAGTCATAGACGGAAAAAAACTTATTCTTAAATATCCCAGATAAAAGGTTTCCTATCCCCTGCTACTCTGAGGCATTCCTTTTATTACCCTGAACAGATCATGGGAGCCAGTTTCTCATGGTCTGCAATATTTAGTCTCTCTGGTTTGTGCTAACAGTTCAAGAGGTGAGCCCTCAGCTTCTTGCTCCAACCACAATGCCTTCAGCTTGCTGAAGTACATCCCTGACAGGATGGACCATAAACCCTAATAATTATTTTCTTCACACACTGACTTGGACATGGTGTTTTATGTCCAAGGAACAGAAATAAAACTTATACATGCCTGAGTAAATATTTTAGGAGGTGGGAACATTTATGGAGTAAACAGAACAAATCTAAATGTGGAGTCACCAGAGATAAATAGGATTTCTTGCCTTTAGAAGGCCACAGCAGCTCTGAAAGCCATGCCCACCTCCAAAATTGTCACCAAATTGATTACTAGGAGTGTACTGAAGTAGTCAAGTGCTTCTATGCCAACCACAACAGCCAGGATTCTAACACCAGTGTATCATACATACAGAATATGTCCAACTATAATCACATGTGTTAAGTGAACCTGTGACTGAGATGTCACATTTCTCCATCATAGGTGGTAACTTTAAGGTTTGTCAGAAAGGAGAAGTCTCCCTATGTCATACTTGGCTCCTGCATGGACCTGGATTGATGTGCATGAGCAAGCACAGGATGACATGTCCAGCCTAGGTGTTGGTAGAGGTGGTTTCATCTCGTGAGACCAAAAGGAACTGAGGAGTCTGTCTCTGTCCCTGTGTAATTACACAGTTGTAGCCATGAAGGAATAAAAATTACTCACAAGTCATATGAAGACCTGATTTTTGACCAAAAAAAAAGAAAGAACTGAAGAACTGTACAATGGAAAAAAGAAAGCATCTTCAATAAATGGTGCTGTCATAACTAGATGTAAACATGTATAAGATTGCAGATAGATTTATATCTGTTGTCCTGCACAAAACTAAGGTCCAAGTGGATCAAAAACCTCAACATAAATCTAGTTACACTGTGTTTGATAGAAGAGAAAGTAGCAAGTACTCTTGAATGTATTGGCACAGGAGACCACTTCCTAAATATAACACCAGTAGCACAGACACTGAGAGAAACAATAAATGGGACCTCTTAAAACTGAGAAGCTATGGTAGGGCAAAGGACATGGTCAATAAGACAAAAATGACAGCCTACAGAATGAGAAAGGATCTTCACCAACCCCACAACAGATAGAGGCTGATCTCCAAATTATATAAAGAAGTCAAGAAACTAGACATCAAAATACCTAACAATCCAATTTTAAAGATGGGCTACAGTGCTAAACAAAGAGTTCTCAATGGAAGAATCTCATACAGTTGAAAGACATTTAAGGAAATGCTCAACATCCTTAGTCATTAGGGAAATACAAAACAAAAGGAATCTGAGAAACCATCTCATACCTTTTAGAATGGCTAAGATCAAAAACACTGAAGATAGCTTATGTTGGAGAGGAAGTGGAGCAAGGGGAGTACTCCTCCACTGTTGGTGGGAGTGAAAACTTGTACAGCCACTTTGGAAATCAATATGGTGGTTTCTCAGAAAATTGGGAAGCAATCTTCCCGAAGACCCAGCTATACCACTCTTGGACATATACACAAGGAATGCTCAAGCATACCAAAAGGACACATGCTCAACTATGTTCATAGCAGAATTATTCATAATAGCCAGAACCTGGAAACAACCTAGATGCTCTTCAACTGAAGAATGGATTTTTTTTAAAGTGGTGCATATACACAATGGAGAACTATTCAGCAGAGAAAAACAATGACATCATGAAATTTGCAGGCAAATGGATGGAATTAGAAAATATTATCCTGAGTGAGGTAACCCAGACTCAGAAGGACAAACATGGTATGTACTCACTCATAAGTGGTTACTAGATGGAAAGCAATGGATAACCAGACTGCAACCCACAGCTTCAGAGAGACTAGCTAGCAGGGAGGACTGTAAGAAGGACATACAGACCACCCAATGAAAAGAAATAGATGAGATCTACATGAGCAAACAGGGGATAAGGGCAGGTAATGGAGGGCAAGGAATAGGGCATGAGAACATAGGGGAATGGGAGTTTTGAGATGGAACAGGGACAGAGTGGGAGAGCAAGGAAAGAGATACTATGATAGATGGAGACATCATGGGAATTGGGAGAAACAGAGTGCTAGGGAAGTTTTCAGGACTCCACAAGGCTGACCCCTCCTTAGACTACTAGCAATAGATGAGAGAGGGACTGAACTGGCCTACTCTGGTAATGAGATGGATGAATACCCTAACTGTCATCATAGAGCCTTCATCTAGTGACTGATGAAAGTGGATGCCAAGAACCCTGGCCGGACACCAGGAGTACAATCAGTGAGAGAGAGGAGGGATTCTGTGGGCAAGGGACATGGAGATCATGACGTGAAAATGTACAGAGACAGCCAGCCAAACCAGTGACCAAGAGCTGAGGAGCCCCCATCATACTGGACTAGGCCCTCTGGAGAGGCAAGACAGCTGTTTAGCTTGAACTGTTTAGGAGACCACCAGGCAGTGGGATCTGGACACATCCCTGGTGCATGAGCCAGCTTTGAGGAGCAGAGTGCCTATGGTGGGGCACTTTGCACAAACTTGGTGCAGAGAGGAGAGGTTTGGACCTGCCTAAACTGAATGTACCAGGTTCTGCTGACTCCCCGTGGAAGATCTTGCCTTGGAGGAAGTGGGAACAGGGGGTGGGTCAGGTGGGGAAGGCTGGGAGATAGGAGGAGGGAGGACAGGGGTATCTGGGGTTGGTATGTAAAAATGAATGGAAAACTTCTTAATAATTATAAAAAAGAAAATTTACTCACAGGTAACATTTGTGTTGACTGGGTCACATTTTGATGCACTCACTGTGTGCCAGGTTACACACTCATACCATTCTGAGTCAGTCCGAGAGACACTAGGAAAATTGAAAGCCCTATTGATCTCAGACAGCCTCAACCTGACACTCTTTAAGGGTTCTGAAAACTTACTCACCATAGGTAGTTTATATCCTCAGACTCAGGTTCACAGGTTTATGCTACCAAGTCCTCACCCTCCACTGAGTGGGAGTTGTTCTTGTGGTTGTATGTAACAGTGCAGTGTAGACAACAGAGAGGAGATTGCCCTGTGTGGGACCTCTGACACTTGCAAGGGTCTCATTCAACTAGTGTTGGCCTGTCCCTGCCAACCAGAGTATGAAGTAAGTGAGAATGTAAATCACAGGAGATGCAAAGAAATCTGAGTGCTCCAAGATTGTGGGCCCTCCTTATCATGAGAGAAAAATAGACTTGTTGCATGGGATAGAAGCTACAGAGGTTGGTGATAGACAACCATAGGGGGTCATGCAGCCCAAAGTGCTGTGTCTCTCAAAATGCACTGAACAGCACTGCACTATGATCCAGTGCCCTCGAAACCTTTGCTGTCTAAGACTGTACTAAAGATAGGTGATGATTAGAGTTCCCGTGTGGCTTCACTAGGTCACCTCACAACCTATCCTAAGGACTTGATATGTGAACAGAAATCTCAACCAGGAGACCAGCAGCAGGCCTGCTTTCAGATCAGTGGTCCAGGTGGACCACAACATGAGCCATTCTGCTCAGGTGGTTCATGATGACTGACATAAGCCACTGGTTACCTAAGGATGAAGCATGAATCTAGGAATCATCTAAGAATATGAAGATTAGAATAGGCTTTTAACAGAACCACCTTTTCCCATGGGCTTTAATATCTCTTCTCTAATATGTGTGTACCATGTAGTGAGCTTTTCAAATGGATAGTGATTATATGACATATAGAACATAAAAGAAATAACTTGCTGAAACTGGAATGATGGACTTGGTGTGTTCAGCATGTGTGCTTGTTTTGTTGTAGCTCATAACATAAGATCTAGACACCTGAAGAACCTCAAGTAATTGCCTCCTTCAATTGGCCTGTGGGTATGTATAGGGACTATTTACTTGTTACAAAATTGATGTGTGAGTACCCAGCACACCTTGGATATTGCCAATCCCAGGCAGATTGTTCTAGGCTATACAAGGAGAAGGTAACTAAGAAAATCATGGAGCATTTGCCAAGTAACATCATTCCTCCATAGTCTCTACTTGACTTCCTGTTGGGATGAATAATAATACAAATCAATAATAATCTTTTACGAAATCAATGGATCAAAAGTTGGTTCTCTGAAGTGATTAACGTTTTTGACAAACTTTAATCTGATTTGCTTTATTTTTAAAGATTAACATTATAAATATTAGAAATGAAATTTGACACTTTATATTCCATTTTCAGAATTCTAAGAATTGCATGAGTACTCAATAGTTACTTGCTAATTGTTGACTGACCTAGATGAAACAGACACATTCCAAGAAGTCCAGAACCTACAGAGATAGAAGCATGAAGAAACACAAAACTGATGCCATTTCACAAACATGAACAGTCTTTTTGTTTGGTTTGGTTTTTCAAGATAGGATTTCTCTGTGTAGCCCTGACTGTCCTGGAACTCCCTTTGTAGACCAAGCTGCCCTCAAACTCACAGAGATGATCTGCCTACTTCTGCCTCCCAAGTGCTGGGATTAAAGGTGAGTGCCACCACACCCCAGCTAAAATGAACAGTTGTTAAGGATGAAAACAGGCAACCTAGGAATAGAATAATTTCCAGTGCATTTGGGGAACACATGAAAGCACACAGCCAATTCTGTATTGGGGGAACACTGAGCTTTCCCTCTAAGACCTGGATCAACACAAGGATGATGCTGTGGCCACATCTGTTCAGTATTCCCTTAGGAGTCCTAGACAGAACAATTAGACAAGACAAAGATGTGAACGTGGTCCATCAATCAGCTGTAATATATGTCTATAGATTACTTGAAGTTATCCGTAGAAGATCCTTAAGATTCTACAGAAATTTGTGAAACTGGTGAGCACACCCATCCATCTTAGCCATCCTTCTGTAAATTAATATTGACCACAAATAATTGGATATACTGTTTTGTCACAGGCATAGAGAAAGAAATAGATGTGGTTGCACAGGCCTGGAGGGAATGGGACTGGATTAACAAGCTTTGGGAATGGACAATGATGATGGTCACATGAGCATATCCATATGTTCATGCCACTTAGTTGCCCACTTCAAAATGGCCAAATGGGAAATCCCATATATGTCTCAAAAAGTGTTGACAGGAAAAGGAACCTTGTGTAATGTCACCCTGTCAATGCCACTCTCAAGTTAGAAGCAGTCCAGGTCAGCCTTTTGACATGTCATGTTTTTTCACATGTGTACCTAAAATAAACTGTGGATCAAATCTCTTTAGTAACAATTGATGTCCATGGGGGAAAAGGACAGTCCCTTCTCCTGTCACTCTTCCTCACTTCACATAAATGACTGTTGTCTAGGCAGCATAGTGTGAATGAGTTCTACATGGAATGCATTTGGATACAGGAGAGGATGCATTTATCTTCATGCAAACACTGCAGCATGTTAACAGGGGACGCAGAGCATCCAGAAGTTTGGGGGTTCATGAAATGAATTTCCATGGATTCTGAGAATTGTCTATATATTTAATCCAAACCCAAGCTCTTATCTCCTTTGCAATTCTGTTTACTGTATTGACGTCTTCTTTTCCCTTTTGCAAACCAAGTCTCTGTTTATATCCTGGCCTGTCTTTAGACACACGTTTATGCCAGGATTACAGCCATGAGTCACCAAGTCAGCTGTACCTGAGTAGTACTTGACCATTTCCACCACCAAATTTTTCTCCTTGTTGTACCCCATTGATAAAGAAATGCCCCTACTCTGCTATAGTGTGAGAGGAGAGAAGTCACTCATTCATCACATCCAGATAGACTGGGGGACTGTTCTTTGAACTGGCTGGGTTGGAGACCTCACACATATACTCTCCAGCATCCTCCATCGTCACAGGATCTATGCTGAGTCGGCACTTTTTTGGTGACAGGGTCATCCTGTCTGTGAGCTGCAGACTCTGGTTATTGAAGATCCACTGGGTGGAGATTCCAGTGTCAGCTGAGAGGCAGGTGAACACAACAGAGCTCCGCACTGTAACTTTGGTGCTGGTGACTCGGATAAAGGGCTGTGTTACAGGCTCTGTGAAGCAAAAAGGAAGGGGGAATTGACAACAGTTCTTCAGAGATCTCAGCAAGCCCCTCTGTAGTCAATGAACACGTAATAAAGTCTCTAGGGTGGAGACATTGAGACTATGACATAGACAGTCTTCTTGTAGTTTGGATCTGCCACTCATGGCTTGTGTGATCCTGATTCAGCCTCTGGGTTCCCTGGGTGTCTGTTCCCTTCTCTAGTGCACACACTTCATGATCATTGTCTTGTGTCTGGGTTAAACTTAGTTATGAGCAATGGCATGACATTTGGATGGGGGAGCTGCTCTAGTCAGCAGCATCTGTTACTATTTGCCTGCAGCAGAGAATTCCCTAGGCTGGACCCCTGAGCACAAGGAGCTGCTTAGAGAACTGTCTCCTCTGTCCCTCCCCTTGGAACCCTAACATTCTCGTGAAGTATTTTAAGCCCATCATCAGAAGAGTTAACATGTCCAGGCACCTGTCCACTGAATAGGAGATGCCGAGGTGACTCACCTACCTGTAGCTTCATGTCACTGCACAGCTGGTGCCACCCACTATGGGTCTTGGAAAGTCAGTAAAGCCTTATTACCTGGCATCTGTAACAGGAAATTAAACTCTGGCTCTGGAGAAAAGCTCTCCTTGGTCACCTGGGGTTGAGTCTGAAACAGAGGTCTGGGACCAGGACTTTCTATTACTCACATCACTATGATGAAACCACAAATCTCCAAGATAGGCCACACCAGACTCCCAGGGAGTCTTGCTCAAGACCTGAACCTGGTGAGAGCCCCAATATTCTGAGGCTGACTGACATCCTTGGGCTCAGTTACCCAGCATATATCCTTCTCTATTGCTGTAGTCAGGTGAGAGACTCTGTTCTACTTTACTATTTCTACCTGATGTGTGTCCTGTACTAAGTACTCAAACCCCAATGTGGAGACACAATGTAGAGAGGAGGTCTTCAGTCCACAATGGACAGTATTGTGTGTGTAAAAAGAAATCAACCCCACAGGAACTCATAGGCTGAAAAGAATCACTTACTGTATATGTGGAGGTACGCGTGTGTTTCTTGAGTTTCAAACTGTGCATTTATGGTTCGTAGGGTGTAGAATCCAGTGTCTTCCTGGGCAACATTGTGGAGCAGCAAAGATCCATTGGGGTACACAGTCTCTCTACCACTGTGTGCGGGCCCCAGCATACTCTTATTACTGGTTATTACATTCTGGGCAATTTTGTGTTCGTTGTCAATTGGTATCCCTTTGTACCAGACAAAAGATTGAAGGTCCTCTGGGATATTATGAACAAGTAGGACAGCATTTCCCCCTTCAACAACATTGTGTGGCATTGACTCAATAATGAGCTGGACGGGAGGGTCCCTGCAGGCTACAAAGGAGGATAGAAGAGAAGAGAGACAAATTCATCAATACTGAGAACTTGGTCTTTGGTGTGCTGAGTAGCATAGGTCTATCACTCAGTTGAGGTTGGTGAAAGTGTCTGACAACCTCGGAGGTGCCTTCCCTTACTTATTCCTCTACAGACGCAGTCATCACGTTCTGACCTCTTTGATCGCTTCCCTCTCTGGATGCCATCAACACTTGACTTCAATTAGAGATGGGCTGCCTGGTCCATCTACCAGTTCAATAGGGATTGAGCCATGTTTGGAAAAATTAGTTTGATATTTCTGGAAGACCCAAGACCTGGAAAGGCTCAGAAAAATGTGGGTGGATGGGGAAGAATGAATGTTCATGGATTTGCAAGTCCAGGTGTTTATGAAATTCTCATGTGTGGAGCTACTGACACCAGTTACAACTCCAGCTTACATTAACTTTTGCATGTGTGGGGAGTCAATGTGTGGGTCTAGGTGGGTGTGAGTGTGAGTGTTTGTGCAGGAGCAGGTGGATGACATCCTGTGTGTATGGGTGAATGCAGGTCACAACACCTAGATGAAAGTCAGCGAACAACTTGAGGGAGGCTTTCCCAACTTTCCTCCTTAAAAGATTCTAGCTAGTCTATGAGCTCCCTGCCCACACACCATCAGGCAGTGTTCTCTTCACCTGTGAGCAGAAGCCACTGCCAGGGCTGCAACCTTTGCAGAGAAGCACACAGTGAACCTCCATGGTGGCTACAGCCTGCTCTGCCCTCTCTCTGCGGTGAACAGATTTTGGTCCAGCACTTACCCCAATCCCTACAGCCTTCCTTCCTCTGAGCTCAGCCTCCTGACTGGCTGGAAGCGCAAGGCCATTCTCTGTCCCTTCAACTCTTAGACCTGCCTGGTATCCCAGTTAACTTCTCTCTGTACATGATATTTGTCAGCTTAGTGACATTATTATTGTCCACGTGGAATTGTTGTTGTTGTGGGGCCCCATCTTCTTCTTTATTATTTCTTTGGCTTGTTGCCAGGTTATGGAAAAATCCTTTTTTAAACCTTTACTATTGACATGATGTTTTTTATGAAATTCTGAGGCCTCAAGCACATTTCTTATCATTAATTTATCAATCTCATCATTGCCTTGTGCTAGAGGGCCTGGCAGAGCAGTATGGAATCGAATGTGAGTTATATATAAAGGATGACTCCTTTTTTTGATTGTATCTTGTAATTGAATAAATAGTGAAGTTAATTCTGAAGCATCAGGGATAAATTCTGCAGTCTCAATATGTAATACTACTCTTTCAGCATACTGAGAGTCAGTTACTATGTTGAGAGGTTCTGAAAAATCCATTAATACCAACAGAATAGCATACAATTCTGATTTTTGAACTGAATTATAAGGACTTTGAACCACCTTACTTAAGTTTTCTGATTTGTAACCTGCCTTTCCTTGTTTGTTCCTTAACCTTCATTCCCCTAAAAGACAAACAACAATGTGGGCCAGGCAGGAAAACTCTAGCTACATCTCTCTATATTTTTTTCACTCTTCCAGACCAGGCTACAGCCTGCTCTGCCCTCTCTCTGTGGTGAACAGCTTTTGGTCCAGCTCTTACCCCAAACCCTACAGCCTTCCTTCCTCTGAGCTCAGCCTTGGACAACATCCAGCGCCATTCTCTGTCCCTTCAACTCTAAGTCCTGCCTGGTATCTCAGTTAACTTATCTCCCTATTTTTTCTCAGTCTTCCAGACCATGCAATGAGCAACAAGGTTGATACTCATCTCTGTGCCCCAGGGCAACAACAATTCACACCAGGGCTCTCCTCTGCTGTGTTCTACCAACCTGTCCTTCATGACACAGAATCCTAGCTGAGCGCCTAGTCTGCCCTGTGTTCTCAATGCTCTGAGAAGGTGGGATTTACTCCCTGCAGGAAGGTGACACAGAAGTATGTGAGTACTGGAAAGGAACCATCTGAGTGATGACTGGGAAAGGGTACAGACTCATTCTCAATGGAGCCACCAGTCAGGGCATGTTGTCGTGAAGCCTGGTAGGAGACTCATGAAGATGTGGAGCAGGAGGTGATGTGAATTCTGTAGAGAGGGCAGTGGTTCCATCATCCCAGGGAGAGTACACTGGGACCTCCATCTTTCTGTGATGGCTGAGCCATTCCTTGGGTCTCTCTGTGTCCTTCCTGGGATGCTGCTGACCTTTGACTATAGAAGTCCTCAAGGCTGTGCCAGGAGGTGGTGAGGAGTGGTAACACAAGACCCTCTCCTGGTAATTATACTTAGAAACACCTGAAGGAACCAGTAGGTCTAAGAAGACTGGCACTAATCTCCAGGTCTGTAAGGGACATGGATGGAAGCTAGACTATAATTAAGCTCATGGTTCCAGAATACACTTTTCTACATGTTGATTCTGTCCTTCTATAGCCACCTAGTGATAACTAGAGAAGCTGCACAGATGTCCAGATCAGCATCTCTTTTACTATTTGCCTACAGGAGAGAATTCCAGAGTTGGACCCCAGAGGACAACCATTTGCAAGGAGGATTGTGTCTTTTTTTCCTCCCCTTGGGGACCTTGGCTTTCCTGTGAGGTCTCGTGATTTCATCAGGACAGTTAGGTAATGGTCTGGTCACCTGACCAGCTATACTCTCCATGTGTGGTCTCTGGTGAAGATAATCCAGGGGACTTAGCCTAACCATACCTCTCATGACAATACACTAGCTGGTTCCACATACCAATAAAACCCTGTTCTCTGTCAGCTCTAACAGAAAGTTAAGACCAATAAGTGACAGAAGGCTCCCAAATGTCATCTGGAGTCTATCCAGGGACAGAGATTTGCAGCCAGGGCTTCCCAGTGCTCTGTGTGAGGATCCCACGGCTTCCTCAACAAGGGCCTGCCTCACCCTCACAGAATCGTTCAGGAATCATGTGCATGGTGTGAGCTCCAAGAGTCTGCACTGAAGGTGACAACCTGGGGCTGAGTTTACCCAGCACAGGTATTCCACTCTGCAGGTAAAGACAGGTGAGGAGTTCTGATACATTACAGTTTTTCTACCCTCTGTGTGTCCTGCAGTAAGGGCCTAAACCCCAGCAGGAGGACACAGTGCAGTGGGGAGAAAGCGGGCACAGCTCAGTCCTGACAGTCCAGTGTATGAAGTAGGATAAGCCACACCCAGGAGCTGGAGGCCGAAGAGAATCACTTACGGTTCACATGGAGCTGTACATGTATTTTTTCAGTTTTGAAATCTCTGTTTAAAATCTGTAGTGTGTAGATTCCTGCATCTTTCTCGGTGACATCCTGGAGGAGCAGGGATCCATTGGTGTACACCATTGTTCTTCTACTGTGGGCAGCACCCTGGGTGAGGTAATTCATGGCTCTGTTGTATACTGCGATTTTACAATTCTGCAATCTATACTTTGATTTGTACCAGGAAAAGGTTTGCAGATCTTCTGGCAGATTATGAACAAGGAGGAGAACGCTTTCCCCTTTAGCAGCATCCCGTGGCACCTGTTCTATGGTGAGTTGGGCAGAAGTGACATCCTTGCAGCAAGCAGAAAGGGAGGCTGAAACACACAAGAAAAACAGTTATCACAAAGATCATTGTGTTTGATGGAAAGATGGCAACCTTCATCCTAGGCAGGTGGATTCATCACTCACCCTGAAGATGCAGGTGTGGGTGCTTCTAACCCACCTGGTGGGTGTCAACAACATGACCACTAATCCCTCAGTGCCCCAGAATATGTCATCTCCTGTATAAGGAACTCCCTCCTGGGGTGTCTCCATGGCTGCCCCTCCCTGCCCTCAGTTAATCACTGTGCACACCTAGCACACTGAAGTTGAGATTATGCCTCCTCTGAACTTTTTCTCCACAGACCCCACATCTTCATTCTTGTTTTTTTTTCTCAGTTTCCTTTGTGATTCCAGTCAACCCCTCACTTCACCTTCTAGATGTCCTTGCTGCTCTGCCCTGAAGCCCATAAGTCTAGGACTGGGTGGGGTCCAGGAGAAGTCTGATATCATTGCTGGCTCAGGTATTAGGAAAGACTTAGAGACTAGGATGGCTGGATTTAAGTCAACTTCACACAAGCTACAGTCGATTTGAATGAGGGGGCTCAATTGGAAATGTCACTACCATATGGGTCTGTGGGCAAGTCTAAAGTACAATGTTTGTATTGGTGGTTGATGGGGGAGGGTCCAGCCCATGGAAAGCATTTCGACTCCCACACTAAGGGTTCCAGGATGCTATAAGAGACATGGCTGAGCAAACAATCGAGAAAAATCTAATAGGCATTGCTCTTCCATGGTCTCTGCAACTGGTCATAGATTTTATTTATGAAATTCATGTTTGGAGAAAATGAATACCCCATTTTGACATGTACAGCCAAGAAGCATTGCTCCCATTTAGCCCTCCAAGGCATTAATAGTCTAGCCCTGGCAAAATGAGCTCTATGATCACTAGTAGTTGAGCCTAGCACAGAGGAGTGTGGCCAGGCCTCCTGGTGCTCACCTCTCTGTTAAGATACAATGGTTTCCTCAATGATCCCCTCACTGATGCCTACAGGGGCTTTCTAACTGAAATTTGCATTGAGATCCCCATGAGACTGAACATATTCTGATATCTCCGGCTGAGTTACTTTTGTGCCAAGGACTTTCTTGATACAGGGGTGAATCCTCTGATGGAGTGTGATCTATCAACATTTGTCTCCATCAGGTGTGCTTTCCACTAAGGGTTTAAACACCACCTGGAGACACTATGTATAGGCCAGAAAAGCCTGTGCTGTGTGTCTAAACCCCACAGGACACTGAATAATCACAAAGAATCACTTACTGTCCAACTGGACTTGAACATGTGCTGTTTCAGATTTCATATCTGTGGTCAGAATCCGTAGACTGTACCATCCAGCATCTTTCCAGGTGACACTATGGAGCAGCAGGGATCCATTGCTGTACAGTGTCTCTCTGCCACTGTGTGCAGGACCCGGCACACTTGAATTTATGGCTATTATATGTTTGGCAACCTCATATTTCTTGGACACAATAATTCCTTTGAACCAGTAAAAGGATTGATGATTCTCTGGGAGATGGTGAACCACGAGAAGAACACTTCCACCTTCAGCAATTCTAGGTGGAACTGATTCAAGAGTGAGCCGGGCAGAGGTGGGATGGTATACACAATGCAAGGCTAGAAGAGAAGAAAGATCCATTAGTAGTAGAACTTTAATATTTGTCTAAATTGTGGCCCTGTGTCCTGAGAAGATGTGACCATTACTCAGCCTAGGTGTGTGAGCGTCTTCCTGTCCTACTGGGTGAAGGTCAGCACATGACCTCTATGCATTCAGCGTCCCTGCACATGTCATTTTCTCTGTATGGCACTATCTACTCTGTTGTCAACAGGGTCCTGGCTCAGTGCCCTCAGACCCCTGCTGACATTGACTGTAGATTGCTGTTGGGGGGATGACGTCCTGACTTGTTTTTCTATAGACCTTGACAACTGACTCTCTGGCTTTCTGTTGTTTATGTGCTTTTCTCTTTTGTGACACCTGTGGAGAATGAATGAATGAATTATGAATGAATGAATGAATGAATGAATGAATGAACATGAGAATGAACAACCAATATTCCAAGGTCCAGTATGTACTGGGTTTTATTTATGAAACTCTCAGCTTTGTGGCCAAATGATATCACAGTTTGATTTAATTTTTACATCTATTTCCATTTCATGTGTGTGTGATGCCCTGCCTGTGTGTGTGTGAATGCATGTAGGTGTGAGTACATGTGCATTCCTACATAGATATCTATATGACTGGGAGCATGCCACAGTACTTATATGTGGGGCAGAGAATAGGTTTGAGGAGTAAGTGCGTACTCTCCTTCCACCACATGGGGACTGAGGATTAAACGCAGGTCATTGGGCCTGGTACAGTTTGACTTCGCTCACTGAAACACCTCGCTGACCCACCCAGATCAGATTCTTTTCTGTGTCACCCTGTTATAGTTGGGAACACCAGTCTTCAGAATGCAGTAGCCAATGTGATTACCATTGAACAGAGAACAATCTGGCTTTCATCCCTACCCCTTACCATTTCCTGTTCACTGAGAACTTCCTGTTGCTGAACCTCTGTGCATCTCTGTGTCATCTCCACTAAGGGGGAAAGAAGACACCTTGATTCTCCTTCAGACTCTTGTCCTCCTTGTGGTCTCCAGCCAGGATCTGAGCTGCCCACTCCCACAAACTGTCAGAGAATTCTCTCTTCACTTATGAGATGAGCCCTTGTCCATACTGCCTCTTGAACAAGGTAGGGATCTTGATCCCTCGGAACAGGGGTGTCTCCGAGGGATCCAGCACTGCCACCACATTCCACTGTCATGGGGTCACTTCTCCTTCCCAGAATCAACTCTACTGTCCTGGAGTCAGATCTGCTGTCCTGGAGACAGCACCACTGCCCTGCCTCACCCTGAGCTCAGCCTACTACCAGTCAGAATCCCCTCCCAGAGTCACCTGGGCTGTAGATGGGTCTTTGTACAAGGTACTGCTGTCTCCCCACCCCCTTGGCATTGCTTGGTGACTCTCGTCCCCAATCTCTTTCATTATGTTTCAGTCCTTCAGACCACACAGTGAGCAACAGGCCAATAATCATCCCTGTGCTCCAAAATCTAATAGCTCACACCAGGGCTGACCTCTGCTGTGTCCTGGCCTTGGCTCTGTGGCACCAAAGAGGGCAACTCTGTCCTTCCTATGCATTCTTTGTGACACAGAAACTCCTCTGTCAACCCAGTTGTTCTCATGTCCTCAATGCTCTGGGAAGGTGGAATTAACTCTCAGTCAGAAAGTGATGGATGTCTGTGAGGGCTGGAAAGGGACCACCTGAATGATGCCAGGGGAAGGACACTCATCACTTTTCACTAGTGTCATCCTTTGTGGTCTCATCCAGAATAGATATCCAGGAAGTATTATATCAGGAAATCCATGTCCTGTGTGTGGAGAAGGTCACCTATGTCTTGGAGAGGTGTGGACTCACCCTGCTTTGGAGGGTTTCAAAGGGAAACATGAATTCCAGCCGCTTTTGTTGGCTGAGGTGTAGCTCAGGTCTGCCCATATCCACCCAGAAAATTGAGGGATGTCTCTATCCTTTGCTTGATAATTCCCCTGTGGTTAGCCTCTGTTTCCCTATGGAAGATGCTAGAAAGAATGAGGCTGAACATGATCCCCTAGCATAGTACTGTTCTCAGACAGAGAAAGCACCATAGGTCAGAATGGCCTTGTAGGAGGGACCTAAGGTCTGTAGTGACAGAAATGGAAATCACACAAGTTTCTTTCATCTTCTCCAGGAGAGCAGCATCTTAGAGTTTGACTGTGAGCTAATATCACCCCCCTGGAGATTGATAGGATGACTGGAGCTCATGTTTGGGAGCTGGCAAGACCAGCAAAGCCTGTTACTACTTGGCTGCCTGAGGGAATTCCCTGGATTGGACCCCAGAGGACAAGCACTTGCCAGGTGGATCTGTGCCCTCTCTTCTTCACCTTGGGGACCCTGACCTTCCTGTGAAGTCTCATAAGTCCATGAGGACAGTTGACTGCTGGCCTGGGCACATGTCCAGCTCTGCTCTCCATGCTGAGTCTCAGATGGAGGTAACTAGGTGACACACCTTTAATGTGACTCTCATGACAATGCACTGTTTGGTTTCAAATGTTATGAGATGTGAATATCCAAAAACCATTATTCCCTGTCAGCTCCACAAGGAAGTAAAAGTCCAAACCTGATACATAAGGAACTAAGTGTCCCAAGGATCACTTGTAGTCAATCCTCAGACAGCAGTCTGGAACAAGGGCTTCCTGGTGCTCACCTCTCTTTGAGAATGGCAAGATCTGCCTGATGTCAACATGGTCTCGTTCTGAATCATGTTCATGTTTCTTGTACGCACTTACCATTTCCCATCACATACACACACACACACACACACACACACACACACACACACACACACACACAGAGTCACACACACACAGACACACAGACACACAGACACACACACACACACACACACACACACACACACAGAAATACACACACACACATACACCTCACTGAGGATGGAATGAAGGCAGGAGTCTGATCTATGGCCATTTGTCTCTGGTATGTGTGTCCTGCACTAAGTGCTAAAACACCAAAATGAGGACACAGTTGAGAGTGGAGGTATGCAGAGACAAAGCAAGAGAGTCCTGTGAGTCCACACACAACCCAGGACTGAATGATCTTGAGAATCACTTACTGTCCAATTGGAGCTGCACATGAGCTAGTTGAGATGTCAGATCTGTGGTCAGAGTTAATAGGGTGTATAATCCAGCATCCTTCCAGGTGACATTGTGGAGAACCAAGGATCCATTGCTGTACACTGTCTCTCGACCACTGTGTGCAGGGCCTGGCACACTTGAATTCTTGGCTATTATGTGTCGGCCAACCTCATGGTTCTTGAACACAATAATTCCTTTATACCAGGAAAGGGCTCGAAGATTCTCTGGGAGATTGTGAACCACTAGAAGAACACTTGACCCTTCTGTAACTCTGGGTGGCACTGATTCAATAGAGGGCTGGACAGAGGTGAGAGGATGCCCACAGTTCAAAAGAGAGGCTGGAAGGGAAGGTAGAGATTGATCAATAGTTGGACCTTTGCATTTGGCTAAGATGAAGTCCTGTGTCCTGAGCAGGTGTGTCCATAGTTTAGCTTGGGTGTGTGGGTGAGTGACTTCCTGTCATTTACTGACTTACATGTCTTCAGTGTCCCTGCACATGTCATTTCCCCTGTATGGCGCTCTCTGCTTGGGTGTCAACATGGCGCCAGCTTAAAACCTCTAACTACTGCTCACATCAGTGTAGACTAGTGCTGGGAACATGTCTCCCTGACCTCTTCTCTACAGACCTTGACCCCTGACTCTCTGACTTTCTGTTGTTTATGTTCTTTCCTCTTGTGTTTCCTGTCAACAACATCTGACTTCACCTTCTAGCTTTCTTTACTTCCAGTCCACTAGGACTAGGGAATAGTGAGAACCTGGATTCATCTTATGTTTTTTAAAGAAATAGTGTCTAGTAAAACTCAGGTGCTTGTGGAGAATGAATGAATGAACGGTATCCCAGTACACTGTATGCCCATGGATATTTAAGAAATTCATAGGTTTGGGAATACAGAGTTGGATGTTTCCATTTGCTTTGATTTTTTACACTCATTTGTATTTGTGAGTTTGTGTTCAAGGTCATGACTCAGGATGTAGGAGTGAGTGCAGGATACAGTACCTAGGTGAACGTCAGAGGACTTGTGTTCATTAGTCTCAGCATGACAGACATTGAAACAAGTGCCTGTATATACTGAGCCATGTCACTTATCAATACAAGCTTGGTTACTTTACTTTAGGATGCAAAGGTGAGGACATCAGTCTTCACAACACTGTGGTCATGCTAAGTTTCGTTAAGAACAATTCCCCACTTTCTTACTTTTTCAGATTCACCAAAAATAAGAATAAGTTTCCTGCTGCTGAGCCTCCACCTACCCTGTGTCTTCTCCCTTAACACATTGAGACTCCTCTGAGGTCCTTGTCCCCTTAGCAGACTCCAGAGAGTAGATAAGACCTCTTTTCTCACATGCTGTCAACTCATGGTCCCCTCACCTGTGATCAGCAGCCCCTGAGAGTCTATGACTCTTTGCAGAGGGAAACAGAGGTGCATGCATAATTTCTATGGCCTGATAGACCCTTGCTCTATGGCACATCTCCTCCCAGGCTCTGCTACCCTTCCTTCATGTGAACTGAGCCCTCTCCCAGGATGGAGCATCTCCCAGAGTTCCATGGGCTGTGGGGTTCGCTATTCAAAACCCTCCTACTCTGTCCCCTTACTCTCAGTGCTGCCTCATATCCCTCTCTACTTCTCTCTTTATTTCTCAGTCCTCCAGAACACACAGTGGTCAGAAGGGCAGATGAGCATCCCTGTGCCCTGAGAGAACAGCAGCTCAGCCTGGGGCTGCCCTCTGCTGTGTCCTGGCCTTGAACTGTCAGCACCAAAGAGGGAGCCTCTGCACTCCATGTACAACAGAGAATCCCAGCTGGACACCCAGTCTGCCCTGTGCGCTCGGTTCTCTGAAAAGAAGGAATATCCTCTTAGCAGGAAGGTGACAGAGGTGTCTGCAAGGTCTCAAGGGACCAGCTGAGTGAGGCAGGAAGAAGGGGACAGATCCATTCTCACTGCAGTTATTAGTCAGGGTTCTGACCATGACAAAGGCCCAAGAGAAGATGTGTCAGGAGCCTCCTATCCTATGTGTGTGGGAGGAGGTGACCTGGGTCCTATAAAGAGGGCTCTGGGCTCCATCATCCCATGCAGGGTTTCATGATGATGCTCCCATTTCTTCTGTTTCCTGAGCTATATGTTGAGCCCATGTGCTCTTTGGCCTCTAAGATGCCTTAGACCTTTATCTAGGTGATTACTCTTTGCTTCCCTATCTTTCTTGAAGGAAATACATAAGGTCTATACCTCAACATGATCCCCTGGCACTACAGAGGATTCAGAAAGCAATGAGAATATCTGCGAAGTCTGTGTCACTGACCTCCAGTCTGTAGGGAGAGGGGTGGGAGCCAGGATACAAGGTAGGTTCCATTTTAGGGAAATACCTTTCAGAGTGTTGATTGTGTGTCCTGATTCTCCCCTTGGTGACCACTGGGGGAACTGCAGCTCACCTCTGGGGAGCTGTCCAGATCAGAAGAGCCTGAAGACATTTGCCCAAAGGAAAGAATTTCCTGAAAGAACTCCCTGAGCTGAACCACAGAGGACAAGCACTTGTCAGGCTGACATTAGTCCTCTGTCCCACTCCTTCATGACCCTGACCTTCCTGTGAAGTCTCATAAACCTATCAGGACAGCTAATGGCCTGACACCTGTCCAGCTATGTTCTCCTTTTGAGTCTCTGGAGAAGATGTCCAGGGCATCTAGCCTAACCATGGATCTCATGACAGTACACTGGCTAGTTTCACGTGGCACAAGACTTGAGCTAATAGAAAGTGCTGTTCCTGATTATAAAAAGTCAAAATCCAAACTTTGAAAAATGCTTCTCATGGACACCTGGAGCTGAGTCTGGAACAGAGATCTGGAGCCAGGGCATCCTGGTGCTCACCTCTTCCCAATGATCCAATGTTTTTCTAAATCAGGCCCAATGTTGATTCCCTCATGGTCTTTCTCAAGGACACATTCCTGGTGAGAACACTAAGAGTCTGGAGAGAGGATGATATTATAGGAAGAATTACCCACTATGCATCCACTTATGTGTAAGGATTCTGATCTACTACAGTTATTCTACACCATGTGTGTCCTGCACTAAGTGCTCAAACCCCAACATGGAGACACAGTGCAAAGAGGAGGTATACGCATGCCAGGCCTGATACTTCTGTGTGTGTCCAGTGGTATGAACCCCACCCAGCATGGAGAATTCACAAAGAACTACTTACTGTACACGTGAAGGTATATGTATGTTGACGATACAATTCTTTCTCTATTACTGCTTCGTAGTATATAGACTCCTGAGTCACTCTGGGTGACATTTTGAATCCACAGGGATCCGTTAGGGTACACTGTCTCTCTACCAGTGTGTGCTGCCCCCAGAAAATCCTGACTGTAGGCCATTTCATAGCTTGCAATTCTATACTTCGTATTTGTCTCCTCTTTAAACCAGGATAAGCCAAAAAGCTTCTCTGGAAGATTACGGACAAGGAAAATGACATTTTCTCCTTCAACCACTTGGGGTGGCATTATTTCAATGGTGACTTGGGCAGTGGTGGTCAGGTGCCAACAGGTTAAAAAGGAGACTAGAAAAAAAGAGAAAAAGCATTGAGCAGGTGTGATCATGACTCAGCTTAGGCATCTGACTGTTTGTGTGCCCACCCTCCTTGCTTGAGATGAGCTATATGACCTCCATTTCCTCAGAGCTTCTGACTGTGTCCTTTCTTCTTTGAGGAATAACCTTCTCACTTATTTGCCTGGCTCCCCACCTCGGTATCAACATATCTCTCCTCACATAAAGGGTATTTGGTGTGAGGAAGCCACTCCGACCTCCTCCTCTAGAGGGTCCTCATGTTCTGACATTTTTTCCTCTGTTCTCTTTGTGTTATCAGTCAACTCCTGGTATCCACCTCTGGATACACTGATTTCGAGTCTGATAGATCCAGGGCTGTGTAAGGACAGGGATTGGTGTGACCTTTTAGGAAGATTCAGTTCCTGAAAAAGTCTCAACCATCAATAAAGAAAGAAAAAATAAAAGAAGCTGGGAGGTGGCGATGCACATCCTGAATCACAGCAATCCAGAGGCCAAGGCAGGCAGTTCTCTGAGTATGAGGCCAGCCTGGTCTACATAGTGAGTTCTAGGACAGTCAGGAATATACAGAGAAACCCTGTGTTGGGGTGGGTGAGAAAAGAAAAAAAAAGGAAGGAAGGAAAGGCAGAAGGAGAGAAGAAAGAAGGAAGGAGAAAGAGAAGGAAGAAAAGAGGGAGGAGGGAAGGAGGGAAGGAAGGAAGGAAGGGAGGAAAGGAAGGAAGGAAAGAAGGATTTTAGGAAAGGTGTGTCCATGGGTTTGTCTACATAGTTCCCATTTATAGCTAAGGACAATAATTATACTAAAGAATGATTTAAATTTTTTCCCATTTGCTTATATACTTTAAGTATATATTTCTAAAGACACATGTCTCAGTGTGCGTATGAGCAGGTCATGCCACAGCAGCTGTGTGGAGGGCAGAGAAGAGGCTGCAGGAGTCTGTTCTCTCCATCTACACTGTGAGAGCTGAGGACTGAATGCAGGTTATCAAGTCTCCACACACTGAGCCATCCCCCTGGCCCACCCCTGTTGATTTATATTTGGAGTCACCCTGCCATGGTTGAGGACATTAGGCTTCAGAACATGGCAGCCAATGGGACTCTCTCTGAATGGGGAGTGGTTGGGGCTTTTTTCTTCCCCTCATCACCTCCTGTCCACTGAGAGCTTCAGGATGCTGAGCCTTTGTCCCTCACTGTACCTACTGCCCCGTGACTGCAAACAGAAACCTCGAGTCTTTCCTCAGGAACCTGTCCCTTCAGGAGACTCCAGCCTTTCTCTGAATTCCCCACCAAGCCCACAGTCAGAGAGGGAGTACCCTTACCTGTGAACAGTAAGCCCTGCCAGGAGGTGCAGCCCCTGCCGGGAATCATAAAGGACACCTCCATCTCTCTTCTCACTGTGCTGTCCTCCCTCTGAGGAGAAGAGCTTCAGCTACTACATGAGCCCCAGGCTCTTCTGTTCTTCCTCCTCCTGAGATGAGCACTATCCCAGGCTGGAGCACTTCACAGAATCCAATGGGCTGTCAATTGTTGGGTCTGTGTCCAAGACACTGCTCTGTCCCTTCCACTCTCAGGGCTGTCCCACATTCCTCTCAACTTTTCTCTCTTTATGTTTCACCTCCAAGCAGCACATTGAGCAACAAGGTTGATAAGCATCTCCATGCCCTCAGAGAACAATCACTCATCTCAGGTCTGACATCTGCTCTGTCCTTGCCTTGGGTCTGTCAGCACGCAAGAAGGAGCCTCCACCCTGCCTATGTGTCCTTGTAACACAGAGACCCAGCTGAGCATCTGGTCTACCCTGTGTCCTCAGTGCTCTGAGAAGGTGAGATTTACTCCCTGAAGGAAGGGAACATTCTCTGAGGGCTGCAAAGGGACTAGCTGAGTGATGACTAGGGATGAAGATCAATCCTGTATCACTAATGCCACCAGTCAATTTCCTGACCCAGAAGAGTGGCCCAAGAGCCATTGTGTGAGGAGTTTTATGTCCTTAGTGTTGAGGTGGAGGTGTACTGTGTGTTCTTGAAAAGACTGTGGGCTCACTCTTATTATGGACGGCTTCAATGTAACCTTTAGCATTATGTGTTGGATGAGCCCTGTGTTAGGTAAGCCCATGTCCTACCTGATCTTCCTGGGTCACCTTAGATCTCACCTTAGCTGAATCCCTAGTGGAGATCCAGTTTTCTCCTATGAGACATGACATGAGGGAGGGGACTTTCAAGTTCACCATGCATAAAGATGTTCTCAGACACATGTAGCAGCCAGTAGGTCAGAGCAAGATCTAGAAACAGGCATGAGAATGACTTTTCTAGGCAAGGTCATGGCTCAGGGAAACAATTTTGGTTTTTGAATGTGAATCCTGATATTGCCTCCTGGCAATCACTGGGAGAACTGCAATCTCACGTCTAGGTCTACAATAGGCAGGGTCAACAAGTCAACTGTGAACTGCCCTGCTACCCTGGGCACAGGTGGGATGTGGGGCCTGTCATCCTGTTCACTGTGCTCTCCAGAACTCCTTATCCCATCCAGTGAAGGGTGGGTCTAAGCAAGGTTTCAGGTTTTTCCTGGGACATCCATGACAAAAGCCGAAATAGTGTGCATCCAGAGGTTAGGCATCCTTATCAGAAAATTTCAGAGGAAAGTCCCTGGAAATGTCTCTCAAAGGACAGGACACCAATGTATGGCACATGCACTTTCTGGCCCATCACTGGTGTCTAAATCCTTCCTTCTCTTTGCCCACAAGGTGCTGAGGGGTCTGCTCTTTAGTACAAAGAACATCGGTTCACATGGATGTGTCTTCTGCTCTTGAATATACCCTGTTCTATTTCTTACTCTTGTTGGAATAAAGCAACCACAGTTTAAGAGAGAGTAAACAGTCCATTTTCTTTGTGGTTTGGGACAGAGTGTAGCACTGAAGGAAGTCAAGCCAGAGAACATGCTGCTTGATGCTCACTCTCTGCTTCATACTTAATTAGCTTTCTTATAAAACTAAAAGACCATATTCCTAGGGATGAGGCTGCCCACAGTGGCATGGGAACTCCTGAATCAATTAGGACAATCCCTCACAGATGTGTCCACAGCCCAACCTGATAAAGATAGTTACTCTGTTGCATCTTTTTCCCCCAAGTTACTTTGGCCTGTGTCAAGGTGACAGTTAATGCTGACTAGGAAAATGGGTTTTTTGTTGTTTTTTTGTTTTTTTGTTTGGTTGTTTGTTTTATAAATTTTTTTATTTTTATTTTGCAATACAATTCAGTTTTACATGTCAGCCACAGATTCCCTTGTTCTCCCCCCTCCGGCCCCCCTCAACTTCCCCCCAGCCCTTCCCCCATTCCCACCTCCTCCAGGGCAAAGCCTCCCCCGCGGACTGAGATCAACCTGGTAGACTCAGTCCAGGTAGGTCCAGTCCCCTCCTCCCAGGCCAAGCCAAGCGATCCTGCATAGGCCCCAGGTTTCAAACAGCCAACTCATGCAATGAGCACAGGACCCGGTCCCACTGCCTGAATGCCTCCCAAACAGATCAAGCCAATCAACTGTCTCACCCATTCAGAGGGACTGATCCAGTTGGTGACCCCTCAGTCATTGGTTCATAGTTCATGTGTTTTCATTCATTTGGCTATTTGTCCCTGTGCTTTATCCAACCTTGGTCTCAACAATTCTCGCTTGTTCAGCTATGTTCATATCAGCATTGTTTGTAATAGCCAGAACATGGAAACAGCCTAGATGCCCTTCAACTGAAGAATGGATAAACAAAATGTGGTACATATACACAATGGAATACTACTCAGCAGAGAAAAACAATGACATCATGAGGTTTGCAGACAAATGGATGGATCTAGAAAAAATTATCCTGAGTGAGGTAACCCAGACTCAGAAAGACAAACATGGTATGTACTCACTCATAGCAGGATACTAGATGTGGAACAAGGATGGCTGGACTGCTACTCACATCACCAGGGAGACTACCTGGAAAACAGGACCCCAAGAAAGACATGGGGATCGCCCAATGACAGAGAAATGGAAGAGATCTACATGAACAGCCTGTATGTGAGTGGGGGTAATGAAGGGCGAGGGTCGAGGGAAAGAGAGCTTGGGGGAGCGGGAGATCCCAGCTGGATCAACAACAGAGAGGGAGAACAAGGAATAGGAGACCATGGTAAATAAAGACCACATGAGAATAGGAAGAAGCAAGGTGCTAGAGAGGACCACAGAAATCCACAAAGATACCCACACAACAGACTGCTGGCAATGGTCGAGATACAGCTCGAACTGACCTACTCTGGTGATGGGATGGCCAAACACCCTAATTGTCATGCTAGAAACCCCGTCCAACTACTGAGGGATCTGGATGCAGAGATCCATGGCTAGGCCCCGGGTGGATCTCTGGGAGTCCAATTAGCGAGAATGAGGAGGGTTTATATGAGGAGAATTGTTGAGACCAAAGTAGGAAAATGTTTTAAACTTCCAAGTCTTCCTCTTCCACATGGATATTCCACAGGAAGTTTTCCTTTCGCCAAGGGAGTGTCTCTCTTTGTTTGCTGTGCCCATCACATGTGCTGGTGTTAACTGTCCTTCATATTTGGACCCACAGAGCCAGGACACAGCTCAAGAACATTCGAACTGAATTTCACTTTTGCCACTTCTCAGATCCTGAGCCCGGGGATGCTATTATGTCCACCACAGTCATTGTGAAGAGTTAATGAATCAGCATTATCAAAACATAAGTTTCACCCTGACTTAGGACAGGCCTCCCAGGCACATTCATCACCTGCTTCTTCTGGATCCATTAGAATCAGAGTAGAAGCCACTCACCAGCTAAGAACAGACAAGATCTAGGAGCATATAACATAAAGAAACATGAGCATGGTTCAAAGCTCTGGGTGTTCCTTCTGGGCCATGGAGATCATGAAAACAAATGGTGTGGACGGGAAGGCATGAATTAGTGATCTAAATATACTTGACCTAAAGTACAGTCCCTCTCCATAGGATAAAGCCCCCCTCAAATTCCTGACCAATCCCTGGGAAAAATCAGAGATGTAAGGAGAGGAGGAAGAGATGGAGCTGGAATATCATGAGAGAATTGTGATTGGTTTGTACTTGTAGATACAGTCTTGGAATTGAGCTCTGTATCTAGCCATTAAATTAAGACTTCACCCAACAGCTCCGTGATGACATTTCAGGGATCCATTGACCAAGACCAATACTTTTCTTCACTGTGGCCCTATCAAGGCCAATGGCAGAGATCTGGACATGAAAGATATAGAATACATTAGTATTAGTAGTGATGTTGGAGATAAAAAGCTCTAGAGATGATGACTATGGCTTCCCAATGATGGGCCAACAGTACTGCTCAGGTGGGTGAGAGAATGCATGGCAGGAGACACTGAGGTTTGGCCCTGGATGGAAATTAATACCTGAGAGGAATGTGATTGGAACACCACAAGTGTTCAGCAGGAGCAAGTATTATAAAACCATAGGTGATATCAGGAAAAAGGAGGGCAATCCTGATCCGTAGAAAGCCATAGTATCTCTTGGAGCTGTGATATAACCATAGTTGTGGAGGTCCCACCCAGACCTGGGGTGCAGATTAGTAGAAGAGCACTCGTGTAGAATGTGCAAGCCCTGATCCATCTCTAGCACAACACAGAAACAACCCCACTGTACACTCATGTGCACTGAGTCTGAGTCTGACATGTCCCCTGTCTCCATCACCTTGAGCCTCTCTAGGAAGGAGAAGTCCCTCCAGACCATTCTAGCTCAATGCTGGGTCTGGCTTCATGTGCTTGGACTTGGCCAGGATTCCCTGACCAGCCTAGATATCTGTGTGGTGGATCTGTGTCACTAACTCAAGAGGGACCAAGTATCCTGGTTCTGTAGTTAGTAATAGTCATGATGAAACAGAAATTGCTCATAGGTACTTTTCAGAGTGAATTGGTCACTTCAGATGATACTCAGTGGTTCCCAAGTTTCACACTCAGTGGTTCCTGTGTTAATTGTAACATTGAGTGAGAATCCTTTTGCCCCTTTAGAGATTCAGCCTGTCACCTTCTGAGAGGCTTTGATCATTTGTGCTCCACAGGTAGGTTGTATTCTGACTCTCAGGTTCATGCTTTAAGGCCACCATCCTCACCCTCCAAGGGGTTAAAATTGTTAATTGTGGTGTTAGCCTTGGGTAGCAGTGCTGTACAGACAACAGGCCAGACGAAGACCTCTGATCCTTGCAAAGAAGGCCCCTTCAAACTGTTGGTCTCTCTAAACCCCACCCCAAATCCATTCCCATCCAGATGATGACTCCCAGGCAGAAGCAGGAGGACCTAAGTGCTCAGAGATGGTGGACCTCCTGTGCTTGGGGGGAAAAACAGTCTGCCATGTGTGAGCTGAGCTGCAGAGCTTGATGGTACAAACCTAGGACCTGGAATCAAACACCCAATTTCTCTCCTGGTCTTCACTGACCCATGGCCTTCAGGAACCACGGAGTGCTTTGTCCTTCCCTTACACTGACCTCTGCTGCTCAGCCTGGGCCAGTGCCCTCCACGGCTTTGCTGTTCAAGGCTGTCCTAAAGACGGGACAGAGTAACATTTCCCAATGAGCTTCCCTGAGAAGCGCCCACAGCCTGTCCGTCCTAGGGACTAGACGTGTGTACAGAAACCTCACACATGAGAACAGGAGCAAGCCTGATATTCAGCTAACTACATATCCTGGACCATAACATGTTTGATAGTTACTGACATGAGGTAGGTACAGGGCCCCCAAAGGCAAAGGATGAGTCTCAGAATGATCTAGAAGTGTGATGAGTATGGAGTCAGGGGAGTTTCAAACAAAACTATTTGTCTTGGCCTATAATGCCCTGTCTCCCACAGGAGAGTACCATGCAGATATATTTCCTTATACAAAAGTGGCTGTTTTCTTTCTTTAAATTTTTTATGTGTATGTTATTTTGGTTTTGTGTATAGCTGTGCACCATGAGTATGCCTGGGGCCCACAAAAGCAAGAACAGGGCATTGGATCCCCATGGAATTGGAATTATAGACGGTTATGAATTACTGTATGTGTGTTGGGAACTAAACTTGGGTCCTCTACAAGAGCATCCAATGCTTTAAACCACTGAGCCATCTCAGGTGGATGTTTTTAGAGGCATATCTGACTGATAGAAGGTAGAGAGCAAGAACTTGCTGGAACCCTGGCTGGAGGGGACAAGCGTGTTTGGCAGATCTGGGTTTGGGATTGGGATGATATCTGTCTCCATATGAGACAATTGTTACCAATACCCAGGATGCTAGAGTTGTTTGAGTTCAGTGACTCCCTGAGCAGAGAGAGAGCCCTGAGTTAGACGCAGGATCTTTTGCAAGGTACAAAGCAAAGCCCTATCCTTTTGCCTTTCTGGAGTAGTGACAGCAGCATGACATAAAACATGATTTCCTGTCCAAGACGTGGGCTGTGGAGTCCTGGAATTCTACAGAAATTCTACAGATGCAGGTGGCTAGTTCTAGACTGTCCATTGGTTTTCACATCCTGGACAAGATGTTCCCTCGAGCTGCTGATGACCAAGATGAACATCTCTGAAAAACAGCTCCTCCCCAATCCACAGATACCTGAGAAAGGCTCCAAGGTGGAGACACTGGACACCTGGCTGCAGGCAGACAGCTTGTACTTCATGTCTGACAAACATGGATACTGTAAGCCTCACATTGCCACTGGGTTCCCTGTGCCTCATTTTCCCGGTGATACCACACATCAAAAATGAATGTTGCTCTATCTATAATGTAGCCTTCAATATGAACAAGGCCCTGACACTGGGACAGGACAGTTGTCCAGATCAGCAGCTTCTGTTACTATTGCCTGCAGGAGAGAACCCACTACCGCCACAGTCCATGGCATAATACAGCAGAGGGCAACTGAAAATTCGGATGTCAACCCACCAGATGAGTAATTATCTGATGGAGGACACACATGCAGATAAAACACCCTTAAGAAAATAAATCTCTAAACATTCTTTTGAAAAATTAATTAAAATAAGGCTGGAAGGGAAGAAAGGGGAATCTTGGGCCGTTTTCATATGGTGGAAACTTGGACCCTGTGTCCTAAGCAGTTATGTTCATTCTCTATTCTCCATATGTATTTGACTAGGTTCCAGTCCACCCCAGACTTCACGTTCTAGATGCTGGTCTGCCTTCCAGTAACTAGAAGGTAACTAGAGCTTTGAAGGGACAGAAGTTAGCTTCTTTTGTGGGAAAGTCAAGTTACTAGAAAGCCTCAGACACCTGTGGATGAACAATAAATTAATGCATGAATGAATGAATGAATGAATGAATGAATGAATGAATGAATGAATGAATGAGTATACCAGGGCATGGCCTTTTGAGGGAGTCTCATGTTGGTAGATAACAAAATGGGCTAATACCACAGACTTTTTAGGTATGTGAGGGAGAGAGCAAACATCTGTGTGGGCTTACACATGCATTCAGCAGCAGCTGGGAAGATGATACTGCACATATATGGAGGTCAAGGGAGACGAGGGAGTTGGCTCTGTCCCTTCACCATGAGGGACCTAGGGATGACTCAGCAGCACTACCTTGGTGCAAGTACCTTTATTCCCTGAGCCATCCAGCTCCCCACCATGGTCTGATTTTCAATTGGACAGTCACCCTGTCACAGTTGGGAACATCAGTGTTCAGGATATAATGGCCAATGGTGATAACTCAGGGTAGGCTTCTCCACTCCTCTTCCTCTGTCCTGTTCACTGAGAACTTTGTGCTGGTGAGCCTCTGTCCCCATCTGCCCCACACAAGCACCAATACAAGCACAAACCCTGAGTCCTCTCTCCAGCTCTTACCTTAGCAGATTCCAGCCATTCTCTGAGTTCTCCTCCACTGTCAAGTCATGGCCATGCACCTTTGTTGGGACACAGATCTGAACCTTTAGGGCAGATTCCCACAGCCTTAGTCAGACCACATCTCCTGCAGCTCATTCTAGGACAGAGAGTATAGGAACTGTCTGTGCTGTGGCTCAAGTGTTCTCAGTTTACAGCACCTGGCTCCTCCATGTTCCTTGTAACTTCCACTACAATGAACTTCACACATGGTGTGAAACTTCCCTGTGCCCCTATAAGGTTAGAGAAGACCAGACCACTCCTTTGTGCCAGGAATCTGGAGAAGACTGCTCAATGATGTTGTCCAGAACTGGAGACTGTTCTCAGAAGAGGCTTCCTGGCCTCCGTTCATGATCACTCTCACGGCAGCCATTTTTCATTATCTCACTCTTCCTAGCTCAGTCTCATTTCCACTCTTTTTCAAACGCTTTTAAAAAAGGTTTTTTTTCATTTTATTTATTCTTTGTTCTATGTGTCTTTCACATAAGGCATCTTGATCTCAGTCACCTCCCTGTACCTTCTAATCTGTCCTCTACCCTTGCAACCTCCCTCCTAATAATAAATAAAATAAAAACTTAAGAGAAAATAAAAAAGAGATAAAACAAAAAGAAAAGAAATAAATTTTCATCATGGAAGCTGTAGTATAACAGTGAGTCACACAGTATATCCTTTGGTTTATATATATCTTTACTTGCAAGTGTTCCTTGTAAAGACTCATTGGTCTAGTTCAAGGCCTCTGGTTTCTGCTATGAAGTACCACTGATACTCATTGGAGTTCCTCTTGGTTATCTGGTTGTTGACCTGTGTCAAGGAGATCCTGCAGCTTTGGATCTGCATGATGGACCCTTCACATGCTCCAGCAGATTGCAGATGGTGTGAATGTTGGCGTGGGCCAACTCATAAGCCTGGTTCTGGGCCTGGGTAGTTGTAGGGTTGGTCAGCCAACCAGCTCACCCCTGTCCTCACCACCAGGGTGAGCTCTCTGCCATTGCCCTGTCTAGTTGACCCTATCCGGCAATGAGCATGGGGCAGGGCCAGTTCTCCTGCTTTCATGCCTTCAGGGTGGGCTCACCCGTACCTATACCATGAGGGCCAGCTCTACGGTATTGCCCTGGGGACGTGCAGGTGCCATTCTCCCAGGTGCTGCAACTGCTGAGGTGCTAGACAGCTCTGCTGCTCTTATGACCTCGGGCCCAGCTCTTTCAGCCACCACAGACACCAAGGTGGTGCAACTCTCCCTAGAACTTGCCAGCATGGCAGAGGAAGGGAGGGACAAAATCTCCCAATCTCATGTCCTCAGGGTCAGCTCACCCACACTCCCATCAACAAGGTCAGCTCTACTGTGATTCCCAGATGAGGTGCAGGGCCCAGTTTCCCAAGTGCTGCAGCTGATAAAGGGGATATTCAGTTCTCTAACCCACCCCAGGTGGCAGGGTTGAAGAGGAAGGCCTCTTTCCCTTACCATAACCACCACACTACAGACTAGGGGTGCAGAACCAGCTACCCTACTCTCATGCCCTAAAGGTCAGCTCTCCTGCAACCCTGTCTACAGGGTCAACTCTATTGAAAGAATTTTTTTAAGAATTTTCTACATGCTTATTTTCTTTATGTCATTCCCCCCCCCATCTCCTCCCATGCCTTCTATTCCCTCTCAGCTTCATAACTTCTTTAGTTATTACTATTACATATATGTTTATACATAAGTTAATAAACATGTAAATACCATCTGCTGAGCCCATTTAGTGTAGCTCATCTGTGTATCTGTTTATGTCTGACCACTTGGGATTAGATAACCTACTGGGTGCTCATCCCTAGAGAATAGTGATTCTTTCTCTCTCTCGGCACTCATGAATTGCCTGTAGTTCTTCATTTGTGGTTGGAGCCCCATGAGACTTCCCCATCCATGCTGCCATGTCAATTTCAGTTCTGTTTAGGCGGCCATATGGTTGACATTTCTTGAATGCAACTTCCCAGTCATATTTAGTAGACACGCTCTCACATGAGATGTCATGGTTCTTTGGCTCTTACAGTCTTTCTACCTCCTCTTCTGAGATATGCCCTGCACCTCAAACAAAGGGATTGTGTTATACATAAAACAGTTCAGGCTGGGCACCCTGTTGTGTTTCATTGTTCGCTGCATGTGGACAAGTTTTGAGTTTCAGTGGCGGGCTCCATCAGTGCAAAAAGAAGCTTCTTGGAGAATGCTAAAAGAAACACTTGTCTGTGGGTTTATCCACCACAGGATGGGTTATATCCTGAGTCTTGGGTCCAGATGTTAATGCTACCATGTTCTAACCCTCCACTGGGCTGGAGTTGATGCTTGTGGTTCTATGCATCAGTACTGTGCAGACAACAGAGAGGAAATTGCCCTGTGTGGGACCTCTGACCCTTGCCTGTTTCCATGAGTGTTTGTCACTAACCTCCCTGGTAACCAGAATCAGAAGAAAATAAATGAGAAAATGAATCATAGTCAGATGCAATATCTGAGGGCTCAGAGATAGTGGGGCCTCCTGTGCATTGTGGAATAAACATAGAATTTTTCATGTGTGAGCTGAGCTACAGAGCTTGATGATAGACAGATGGAAGACTGCCTAGTAAGATGAAGTTCTGTGTTCCTCCAGATGCACTGAACTCTTCTGCTCAACATGGGCTAAAGCCCTCTAAGGCTTTGCTGTCTAAGCAATACTACTAAAAGTTAATGATGAGAGTTCCATTGCGCTTCCTCAGAACATGTCCTAAGGACTTGACATGTTCCGAAACTTCACCCAGGAAACTAGAAGCAAGCCTGGCTTTCAGATCAGTGGTCCAGCTGGAACACAACCTTACCCATGCTGCACAGATGTTTCATGATAACTGACATGAGCCATTGGCTTATAAGGATGAAGCATAAATCTAGGAATGATTTAGGAACGTGAATGGGCAGGGCAGGCTTTGCAACAGAGCCACCTTTGACCTTGGGTGTTAACATCCCTATGCTCACACACATGGACCATGTAGACAGCTGTCTTAAGGTTTAGGTGAATACTAATTATCTGACCTTTAGAAACCAGAAGCAAGAACTTGCTGAAAAATGACCTGATGGTCCACAATGTGCAAGAGGTGTGCTGGTTAGTTTGTGTTACCTGACACAAACTAGAGACACCTGGGGAACCTCAAGGAATTTCCTACATTAGCTTCCTTTGTAGGTACATCTATACAGCATTAACTTAGTTATTTATTGATTGGTGAGGGCACAGCCCACTGAGGGTGGTGCCATTCCTAGGCAGGTCATCCTGGACTTTACAAGAAAAAGGTAACTGAGCAAATGATGGAGAGCAAGCAAGGAAGCACTGTTCCTCCATTGTCTCTGCCTCTGTCCCCATGAATTAGAATACTGATACAAATAAATAATAAGAGTAGAGAAAATCAATGAATCAAAATATTATTATTCAAAGTTATTAATGGTATTGATGAACTTTAATTTATTAATTTTGTTTTTTAAAGTTTAACACTATTGGCTGTGTGGTGGTCACATATGTTGTTATTCCCTGTCCTTGGGAGGCAGAGAGAGGTGGATCTCTGAGTTCCAGGTCAGTCCATCTACAGAGCTCGTTGAAGGATAGCCAGAGCTACAAAGAAAAACCTGGTTTCAAAAAAAAATAAAACAAACAAACAAAAAAGATTAATGTTACTACTACTAGAAGTAAAATATGAGGCCTTACTATCCATTCTTAGAACACTAAGAATTCCACGAGTACTCTATAGTTGTGTGCTAACCATTGGGTGAGCTAGATGAAGCAGACAGATTCCTAGAAGCCCAGAACCTACTGAGATAAAAGCCTGAAGAGACACAAAATTGACTTCATGAGTAACACATATCTAAATCAATAAAGACATTTGACAAAAGTGAACAGTTTTAATGATGAAAACAGACAAACTAGGTAGAGGATAGGCCAGTGCAACAGGGGCACACATGAAAAATCACATCCACCTCAGCATTCAGTGGGGACACTGACAGGATCCTCTAAGACCAGGATCAACACCAGGACGCTGCTGTGGCCAATTCTGTTGAGTATTCCCTTAGGAGTCCTAGACAGAACACTTAGGCAACACAAAGAAATGAAAAGTAGCCAGTCACTCAGCTGTAAAATATGTCTGAAGATGACATGAACTTATCTGTAGAAAATCCTAAAACTTCTACAGAAATTTCTGAAGTTGGTGAGCAAACACACCCACCTGAACTGTACTTTGGTAAATTAATATTGACCACAAAAATTTAATGTCCTGTTTTGTCACATACACAGAGATAGCAGTAGATGGAGTTACACAGGGCTGGAGGTAGCATGATGAGTTTTGGAAACGAACAATGGTGATGATCACATGACAATATGAATGTGCTTCATGCCACTATGCTGTATGCTTCAGAATTGCTAAAGGAAGAAATTACACACACACACACACACACACACACACACACACACACACACACATATATATATATATATATACTATGTATATTCAATATATTATATCTTCTATATATTATGTATAATATATATGTATATATATCCAGGAAAAAGAACCATGTACAAGGTCATCACATTGTTAATGCCACTCTCAGGATGAAACAGTACAGTGTGACCTTAAGTGAAGGATTTTCCACCTGTACATCAAACTGTAGATCAACACTATTCTGGAACCAGTTATGTCCACAGTGAAACATGGACAGTACCTTTTCCTGTCACTCTTCCTCACTACACATGGATGACTGTTGTCTAGAGAGCACTGATGTTAAGTAAAACTATTGAAACATATGAGAAGATGGTAATCTCCGTGCAAACACTACACCATTTAACAGGGGACTCAGAGAATATGAAATTTTGAGGGGTTCCTGAAGTTAATTCCCATTGATTCTGAGTGTTGGCTACGGATTTGATCTGCAACCTAAGTCTTAACCCCTTTGCGGTATTGATTACCATGTTGATGTCTTCATTTTCTTTTGAAGATCAAGTCTCCCTTTGAATCCTGGCCTTTCCTTGTACACACATTTATCCCGGGATTACAGGCATGAGTCACCATGCTGGCTGTACCTGAGTGGTAACTGATAATTTTTACCATTTGACTTTACTCCATTTTGTACCTCATTGATAAAGAAATGCCCTCACCTTGCTATAAGATGAGAAGACAGGTCACTAATTCACCACAGCCAGCCTGACTGGGAGACTGGTCTTTGAACTGACTCTGTTGGAGACCTCACACTTATAGTCTCCAGCATCCTCCCTCCTGACAGGATCTATGCTGAGTCCGCACTTCGTCGGGGACAGGGTCATCCTCTCTGTGAGCTGCAGACTCTGGTTATTGAAGATCCAGTGGATGGAGATTCCAGTGTCGGCTGAGAGGCAAGTGAAGAGCACAGAGCTCTGGACTGGGACTGTGGTGTCAGTGACTCGCAGGAAGGGCTCTGACACAGGCTCTGCAAAGAAACAGAGGAGTGGACACAATGACATTAGTCCTTCAGAGAGCTCAACCAGCCCCCCTACAGATCACACTTAATCAAGCCTCCATGGTAGATAAGTTAGAACTGTGACTATAACCATATCTTGTACTTTGGATCTGCCACCCATGGCCTATGTGATCCTGATCCAGGCACTGTTACCTGTGCCTCAGTTTCCCTATAATAGGACACACAGTGCATGATCATTGCCATGTCTATGAGTTAAGGTTAGGTGTGAGCAATGGCCTGACCTTGGGATCTGGGTGAGCTGCTCATCTCAGCAGCATCTGTTACTCTTTGCCTGCAGAAAAGAATTCCTTTGACTGGACTCTTGAAGACAGGGAGCTGCCTGGAGAACTGTCTCCTCTGTCACTCCCTTCAGGGATCCTGACCTTCCTGTGAAGTCTCCTAAGCCCATCGGAAGAGTTGGCTTACATCCTGGCACCTGTCCACTGAGCCTCAGGAGAAGGAGATGCCCGGGTGACCTATGAACTGCAGCTGTCACGGCAGTGCACAGCTGGTTCCACACTCTATGGGTCTTCGACAGTCAGTAAAGCCTTGGTCCCTGTCAGCTCTAATAGGAAGTCAAAACCAAACAGTGACACAAAGCTCCCTAGTGTCATCTGGAGTCTAGTCAGGAACAGAGATCTGGAGCCAGGGTTTCCTGGTGTTCTCTGTGAGGGCCCCATGGCTTCATCAGCCAGGACCTGCCTGACTCCCACAGAGTCTTTCTGTGATCATGTGCATGGAGAGAGCCCCAAGTGTCTGGGATGAAGCTGACATCCTGGGGTTTAGTTTACCCGGCACAGGTCCGCCTCTCTGCAGGTGACGACAGCTGAGTGGTTCTGACCTATTGCAGTTTGTCTACCCTGTGTGAATCCTGCAGTAAGAGTCCAAACCCCAGTGTGGGGACACAATGAGTGGGGGAGAGAGAAGGCACAGCCCAGTCCTGACAGTTCAGTGTCTGAAGCAGGAGAAGCCACAGTCATCAGCCTGAGGCCATAGAGAGTCACTTACTCTTCACATGGAGTTGCACATATGCTTTTTCAATTATGAAATCTCTGTTTGAAGTTTGTAGTGTGTAGAACCCTGCATCTTTCTCAGTGATGCCCTGGAGCAGCAGAGAACCATTGGTGTACACCATCTCTCTTCCTCTGTAGGCAGGTCCCCTGGTGATGTAATTTATGGCTCTGCTATAGTCTGCAATTTTAAGGTTCTGGATGCTATGCACCCCTTTGTACCAGGAAAAGGTTCGCAGATCTTCTGGCAGATTATGAACAAGGAGAAGAATGCTCTCTCCTTCGGCAGCAATCCGTGGCACTGGTTCTATGGTGAGTGGGGCAGAAGTGAGAGGGTTGCAGCAAGCAGAAAGGGAGCCTGGAAATAAGAAGAGAACGAGTCATTTCATGGGATCATTGTGCTTGGGGGATAGATGATAATCTCTGTCCTGAGCAGATGGATTCACGGTTGAACCTAGAGATGTAGGTGTGGGTATGCATATCCCACCTGGGGAGAGATCAGCAACGTAATGTCCTCCATTCCCTTAGTCCACCGAATGTGTCATTTCTCTCCATGGAACTCTCTCCCAGGGTGTCTACATAGCTGACCCTCACTGCCCACAGTCAGACACTGCTCACACTCATGCACACTGAGGTTTGAGATGATGTCTCCCCTGACCTTTTCCTCTATATACCCTGGATCTTCACTTTCTAACTTTTTCTCAGTTTTTCCTTTGTGGCTTCAGTCAACCTCTAACTTCACCTTCTAGATGTCCTTGATGCTCTGCACTGTAGCCCCTGGGGCTAGTACTGGATGAAGGCAGGAGCACTATGGTCTTCTCGGCAGACTTAGGTATCAGAAAAAGCTCGGTAACTAGGCAGGATAACTTTTGTCAACTTGACATAAGCTAGAATCAGTTTGACAGAGGAAGCATCAAATGAAAATGCCATTAACAGAGTGGAGTGTTGGAAACCTGTAGGACATTTTTTTAAATTGGTGATTGATATGGAAAGGTGAAACCCAATGAGAACACATCATCCAGGCCTGGGCTAGTGGTCCTATCTGCTATAAGAAGCAGGCTGAGCAAGCCATGAGGGGCAAGCCAGTAAGCATCACTCCTCCATTCTCTCTGCATCAATCCTGGGCTTATATTTATGAAACTCTCATGTTTAGAGCTACTAAATGCCACAGTTTGACATGGATGGCCAAAACACTTTTTCCCTGTCAGCTCTGAGAGGAAGTAAGATACCAGACTGGGCAAAATACTCCCCAGGGTCATGTGTAGTCGAGTAGCAAATGACTAGGACCAGGGCTTCCTGGTGTTCACCTGTCTATGAGGTTGTCATGGGTTCCTCAGAAGCATGGCTAGAGCCTCCGGAGACTGGGTCAACTCAGACATCTTAAACTGAGTTACTTTCCATCAAGTTCTTCCTTGATACAGGGGGAATCGTGAGATGGGGTCTGATCTACGGCCATTTTTCTCCACCATGTGTGTCCTGTACTAAATGCTCAAACTCCAACATGGGGATGAAGTGGAGAGGGGAGGTAGGCACCGACTAGGCATGACAGTCCTGTGTGTCTTAATCCCACCCAGCACAGAGTGATCACAGAGAATCACTTACTGTCCACCTGGAGTTGCACATGTGTTAATTCCATTTTCAGGTCTCTACTCAGAGTTCGTAGGGTGTAGAATCCAATATCATTCAGGGTGACGTTGTGGAGCAGTAGGGATCCATTGCTGTACATGGTCTCTCTGCCACTGTGTGCAGGGCCCAGCACACTTGAATTCTTGCCTACTATGTGTCGGGCAACTTCATGGTTCTTGAACACAATCACACCTTTGTACCAGAAAAGGCCTAGAAGATTCTCTGGGAGATTGTGAACAAGTAGAAGAACACTTGCTCCTTCCGCAACTCTGGGTGGCACTGATTCAATAGTGGGCTGGGCAGAGGTGGGAGGGTGTGCACAGGTTAAAATGGAGGCTAGAAGGGAAGAGAGAGATAGCCATCAATTTGGGGACCTGTGTATTTGGCTAAAATGGGGTCGTGTCCTACGTAGATGTGTCCATTGCTCAGCTTAGGTGTATGGGTGTCTCCCTGTCCTACTTGGTGGACAGGGAGACACTCACCACGTGACCTCTGTTCACTCTGAGTCCCTGTGTATGTCATTTCCTCTGTATGGGGCTCCCTCCTCAATTGTCGACATGGCCCCATCTCACTACCCTCAGACCCCTGCTCACATCCGGTGTAGATATTGAGGAAATGCCTCTCTGACCTCTTCCTCTACACATCTTGTCTTCACTCTGACTCTTTTTGTTGTTGTCCTGCACCTCTTGTGGTTCCAATCAACACCTGACTTCACCTTCTAGCTTTTGTTTCTGCTCTGTCTTCCAGTCAAGTAGGACTGAGGAATGTGAGAAACAGGATTGGTCTTCCCTTTTTTAAAGTCTGCCTAGAAAAAAACTACTTACCTGTGGAGAATGAAAGAATGGATGATGTCCCAGGACCCTGTATGCCATGGATTTATTTCAGAAATTCATAGGTTTGGGAATACAGTGATGAATGCCTCCATTTGTTTTGATTTTTTACACTTCTACTTATTATGTCTGTGTGTGAGTTTGTGTGCAGGGCCAGCATGTCTCAGGGTGTAGGGGTGGGTACAGGACACACTACCTAGGTGGAGGTCAGGTTACAACTTGTGATCCTCGGTTCTCAGGTAGTCAGACAATGAGACAAATGCTTATATCCCCTGAGCCATGTCATTGAGCAACACTAGCTTGTTTTTCTATTTATGAAGTCATAGCTTCCAACACCAGTCTTCAGATGGTTGTGGCCACGGTGATTAAGTTTGGGTAAAAACAGTCTCACCTTCCCCTCCCCTTACTTTTTCTTATTAGCCAAACATTTCCTGTTGCTTCCCTTTGTCTTCTCCCTACAAACCCCAAGACTCCTCTCAGGTCCTTGTCCCCCTTAGGACATATTAGACAGTAGATCAGTCCTGTGCTCTCACATGCTGTCCAAGTGTGGTCTCCTCACCTGTGAGCAGGAGCCCCGGACGGGTAATACATCTTTTACATAGGGGAAAAAGAGTATCTCCCTGGGCTCTGTGGCTTGATCTGTCCTTCCCCTGTGGCACATCTGCTCCCAACCTCTACTCTCATTCCCCCATCTGAGCTGAGCCTCCTCCTAGGCAGGAGCATCTCCCAGACTTCCACGGGCAGGGGATGGTTCTGTCTTCCAAACCCTGCTCTGGCCCCTCCCTCTCAGTGCTTTCCCATCTCCCTCTCCCCTTCTCTCTTTATGTCTTAGTCCTCCAGACCACACAGTGAGCAACAAACTGAGCATCCCTGTGCCCTGAGAGAACAGCAGCTCACCCTTGGGCTGCCCTCTACTGTGTCCTGGCCTTGGTCTGTGAGCACCAAAGAGGGAGCCTCTGCACCTTCTTGAGACACAGAAACCCAGCTGGGTGCCGAGACTGTTCTGTGTTCTCAATACTCTAGAAACATGGAATTTGCTCTCAGAGAAGTGTCAAAAAGATCTGCGGGGACTCCAAAAGCACCAGCTGAGTGATGTGCAGGCAGGGGACATCTATTCTCACTGCAGTCACCAGTGAGGGATCTGACCCTGGACAAAGGGCCAGAAACAGTTTGTCAGGAGTTTCCCATTCTGAGTGTGTGGGAGGAGGTGACCTAAGTCCTATAAAGAGGACTCTGGGCTCCACCGCCTCATGCATGATTTTAAGACAATGCTCACACTTCCTGTTTGCTGAACTGTGTTAATGGGTCTACCTTGGGCCTCTGTGTAACTAATTCCCCTGGCTACTATATCTTTCCCAAAGGAAATACATAAAGAAGGGAAATGAGCATGAACCCCTGCCAGTGTATCAGATTCAGGAAGCAGCCAGTAGTTTAGAGAAGGCTATGTCAGTGACCTCCAGGTCTGTAGGGACAAGAGTGGGATCCAGGATACAAGGTTAAGTTCCTGGCTCAGGCAAATAGTCTTGAGTGTTGACTATGTCTGATACTCCCCCTGGTGATCACTGGAGGAACTGCAGTTCACTTCTGGGAGCTATCCAGATTAGTAGAGCCTGCAGCCATTCCCCTGAAGGGAAGAATTCCATGACACAGGGGACAAGAAGCTGTCAGGAGGACCTGTGCCCTCAGTTCCTCTTTTCAGAGACCCTGGCCTTCCTGTGAAGTCTCATAAGCCCATCAGGACAGTTAGTTAATGGCCTGGACACCTGCCTAGCTGTGTTCTCCGTGTTCCCGACTATAGGGAAGTCAAAATCCAACCTTTGCAAATGCTACTCAGGACCATCAAAAGTTGAGTCTGGGACAGAGGTCTGGATCCAGGGCTCCAGATGTCCCTCACTTCCCTTTGTGAAATGAAGGATTCTGATCTACTGCAGTTATTCTCTACCATGTGTGTCCCGCACTAAATGCTCAAACCCCAACATGGGGACACATGTAGGCACAGGCTGGATTTGGCATTTCTGTGTGTGTCCAGTGGAAAGAACCCCACCCAGCACCAGCGTTCAAGAAGAATCACTTACTGTGCACGTGGAGGTACATGGATGTCACTGATACAATTTCTGCTTGTCTACTTATGGTTCGTAGGGTGTAGAATCCTGTGTCCTTGTGGGTGACACGCTGGAGCAGCAGGGATCCATTGCTGTACACTGTCTCTCTTCCACTGTGTACAGGCCCCGTGACACTTAAATTGTATTTCAGTGAATAGATGGTGATTCCACGTTTCATATTTGTCAGCCCTTTGAACCAAGCAAAGGCTAGAAGATTCTCTGGCAGATTGTGGACATGTAGAAGGACATTGTCTCCTTCGAACACGTTGGGTGGCAGGAGTTCAATGGTGATTTGGGCAGTGGTGGGTGGATACCAGCAGCTTAAAAGGGAGGCTACAAGGAGAAAGGGGAAAAGCATCAATATTGAGCAGATGTGATCATGACTCAGCTTAGGTGTTTGACTAGCAGTGTGCTAACCGTGCCTGATGGAAGGGAACAACATGACCTCCATTTCCTCAGAGCCTCTGACTGTGTCTTTTCCTCTAGATGGAATAACCTTCTCACTTGTCTGCCTGGCTCTCCCCCTCAGTGTCCCCATACCCTCCTCACATAAAGAGTATTTCTTGTGAGGAAGCCACTCTGACCTCCTCCTCTAGGGGGTCCTCGTGTTCTGACTTTTTTCCTCTGTTCTCTTTGTGTTATCAGTCAACTCCTGGTATCCACCTCTGGATACGCTGACTTCGAGTCTGATAGATCCAGGGCTGTGTAAGGACAGGGAATGGTGTGACCTTTTAGGAAGATTCAGTTCCTAAAAAAGTCTCAAACATCAATGAAGAAAGAAAAAATGAAAGAAGCTGGGAGGTGGCGATGCACATCCTGAATCACAGCAATCCAGAGGCCAAGGCAGGCAGTTCTCTGAGTATGAGGCCAGCCTGGTCTACACAGTGAGTTCTAGGACAGTCCGGAATATACAGAGAAACCCTGTGTTGAGGTGGGTGAGAAAAGAAAAAAAGGAAGGAAGGAAAAGTAGAAGGAGGGAAGAAGGAAGGAGTGAAGAGAAGGAAAGAGGGAGGGAGGGAGGAAGGAAGGAAGGAAGTTAGGAAAGGTGTGTCCATGGATTTATCTACATAATTCCCATTTGTAGCTAAGGACAATAATTATACTCAAGAGTGATTTAAACTTTTTTACATTGACTTATATACTCTAAGTATATATTTCTAAAGACACATGTCTCAGTGTACATATGAGCAGGTCCGTGCCACAGCAGCTGTGTGGAGGGCAGAGAAGAGCCTGCAGGAGTCTGCTCTCTCCGTCTACCCTGTGAGAGCTGAGGACTGAATGCAGGTCATGTCTCCACACACTGAGCCATCCCCCTGTCCCACCCCTGTTTCATTTCCATTGAGAGTCACACTGTCATTGCTGCCATCAGACTTCAGAACATTTGAGCCAATGTAATTGACTGTGAATAGGAAGTGTTTGAGGCTTTTCACTTCCCCTCATCACCTCCTGTCCACTGAGAGCTTCAGGATGCTGAGCCTCTGTCCCTCGCTCTACCTTCTGCTCTGTGACTACAAACAAAATCCCCAAGTCTTCTCTCAAGATCCTGTTCTCTTTAGGAAAATCCAGCCTGCTTCTGAGTTCCCCTCCCCCACGGGGTTAGAGAGTGGGTACACTTACCTGTGAGCAAGAGCCCCTGCCAGGGGGTGCACCCCTTGCAAGGAATCATAGAGGACACCTCCATCTCTCTTCTCACTGTCATCCCTCTGAGGAGAAAAGCTTCAGCTCCAGCAAGGCACTCAGTCTCTGCTGTCCTTCCTCCCTCTGAGCTGAGTGTCCTCCCAGGCAGGAGCACTTCCTAGAATCCAGTGGGCTCTGGGTGGTTGTATTTGTCCCCTCCACCCCCAGTGCTTCCGGCATCCATATCTACTTCCTTTTACATTTCTCCTCCAAGCAATACATTGAGTAACAAGGCTGATAAGCATCCCCATGCCCTCAGAGAACAATGGCTCATCCCAGGGCTGACATCTGCTGTGTCCTGGTCTTGGGTCTGTCAGCACCAGAGGGAGTCTCCATCCTGCTTATGGGTCCTTGTAACACAGAGACCCAGCTGAGCATCCGGTCTGCCCTGTGTCCTCAATGGTCTGGGGAGGTGGGATTTACACCAAGCAGAAGGTGACAGATGCCAGTGAAAGCTGGAAAGGGGCCAGCTGAGTGATCAATAAGGATGGAGATCAATTCTTTATCACTAGTGTCACCAGTCAAAGTTATGATCCAGGAGAGAGGCCCAAGAGCCATTGTGTGAGGAGTTTCTGGTCCTCAGTATTGGGAAAGAGTGACCTGTGTGTCCTGGAAAGGCTTCCTCTTCCTATGGAGGAATTCAAGACAACATTCTGGAATCCTGTGTTGGTTGATCTGTGTGTTGGGTGAGCCCATGTCCTCCCTATCTTCCTGGGTCATCTTTGTCCTTTGCCTAGGTGATTCCCTGGTAGAAATCCTGTCTATGAAGGATGCTGGAGCGAGGGGACTTTCACGTTCCCCATGCATAAAGATGTTCTCAGACACATGAAGCAGCCAGTAGGTCAGAGCAGGGCTGAGGAACAGTCATGGAAATGAGTCTCCTAGTCAAGGTCATGGCTCAGGGAAACAATTTTCTGATTGTTGAGTGTGTGTCCTGGTGATCACTTGGAAAACTGAAGTCTCATATCTAGGGCTACAGCAGGGAGGGTCAACAAGTCAACTGTGACCTGCCCTGATACCCTCAGAACAGGTGGGAGAGAGGGCCTCTCATCCTGTTCACTGTACTCTCCAGAACTCCTAATTCCATCTAGTATCGGGGGGGGGGGGGTCTAGGCAGGGTTCCAGATTTTTCCTGGGAAGACCTGGACTCCATTTAAAAGTAGTGTATATCCAGAGGATGGAGATCCTTGGTTGGAGCCTTGTACCTCCAAATTTTCAAAATAAAGTCCTGGGACACTTATCTTGAGACTCAAAGGAGAAGACACTAATGTAGGGCTGCACCTGCACTCACTGCCAAATCTCTGGCATCTAAATCTTTCCTTAGTTTTGGCCACAGGGAAGTAAGAGGGTTGGCTCTTGAGTACACAGAAAACTGATTCAAAAGGATGTGATAGCAGTTGTTCTCTATACGCTGTTCCTCCCACTGTGATTTAAAAAAAAATACACCCTGAGAAAAATCAGTTTAGGAAAGTGTATTAGTCAGGGTTCTCTAGAGTCACAGAACTTAGAGAATATACATATATATATAGTGGTAGTTTGAATGTAATTGGCCCCAAATAATGTCATAGCGAGTGGCACTATTGAGAGTTGTTCTTTTCTTAGAGAGGGTATGGCCTTGTTGAAAAAAGTATGTCACTGTCTGGGTAGGATTTGAGGTTTCCTATGCTAAGAATGCTTCCCATTGAGTCAATTGACTTCTTGTTGCCTACAAGATGTAACCCTCTCAGCTCCAGCACCACCTCGGCTTGCATGCCATCGTACTCCCCACCAATATGATAATAGCCTGAACCCCTGAAACTATAAGCAGGCCACACCAGTTAAATGTTTTCTTTATAAGGATTGCCATGGTCATGGTGTCTCTTCACAGCAATGCAAACCCTAACACACACACACACACACACACACACACACACACACACACACACACACACACATATGGGAAAATTTGGACTTACAGACTGCAGTCCAACAATGGCTGGCTGTGAATGGAAAGTCCAAGAATCTAATAGTTTCTCAGTCCCATGAGGCTGGGTATCTCAGCTAGGCTTCTGTATGTGCTGGAATCCCAAAGAAATTGGATCCAGTGCCAGTGAAGGAATGGATATGCTAACAAGGCAAGCAGGCAAAGAACAAATGAACCTTTCTTCAACTGTCCTTAGATAGGCTTCCAGGGAAGATGTGGCCAAGATTAAATGTGTGCCTTCCCACTTCAAGATCTGGATTTAGGGCGTGTGTCACCTAGCCTCAAGATTCAGATCACAGGCACATTGTCTTCCTGCCTCAACATCCAGATTGCAAGTGTGCCCTCCATTTCTAGATTGTAGTTCATTCCAGAAGTAGTCAAGTTTGATAACCAAGAATAGCCACCACAGAAAACAAAGGATTCGCTTCCCTTCCAGGTTTGGGTAGCACTGAAGGAAGTCAAGGCAGCAAAGTCACTCTCTGTCTTACACTTAGCTGGCTTTCTTAATCAGTCAAGGACCATCTGCCTAGAGATGCTGCTGCCCGTAGTACCTGGGCCCTCCTGCATCAATTAGAGCAATCCCTGACAGATATGTCCACAGTCAGACTTGATAAAGACAGTTATGCAGTTAAAATTCTTTTCCCCCAAGTGACTTGGTGCTGAGTCTAACTAGGACACTGTTTCAGACTGCTAAGTCTTCCTTCTCCACAGGGAGACTCCACAAGAAGTTACCCCTTCTCCAAGTGAGAGTCGGTTTCTGTTTTCTGTGGTTATCACATGTGCTGGTGTCTATAGCCCCTCAAAGCTGGACCTTGAGAACCTGAGCACAGCTCTAGGGTATCTGCCCTGATTTCACTTTTTACACAACCCAGGACCTGAGTCCAGGGAACCTCGGATGTGCACCACTGACATTGTAAAGACTTAGTGAAACAGCGTCATCAAAAAATTAATTTCTGGACTCTGGGCAAGTAGGGATGGGAACATGAGTGATCAGGTTGGAGAAGGATGAAGGGGAAGAGTACTGAAAGATTACTGGACAGGGGGAGGGCATTTCAAGTCAGGAAAAAGTACATGGGAATCTCCCAAGAATCTACAAGGCCACAGCTAAGACTCCCAGCAATAGTGCATACATAGCCTGAACTTGTCATCTCCTGTGACCAGGCAAGACTTCAAGTGAAGGGACTGGGACACCAACTCAGCCACATAACCTTTCACCTATAGTCTGTCCTGCCTGTGGGATGTGCTGGGGTAAGGGTGGCCTAGAAATTGAGGGAGTGTCCAACCAATGACTGATCTAGACTAAAACCCATGTCAGGAGAGTAAGCTCACCGCTGATACTGACTGGACCACCAGGACCCACAGGCTGGATGACCCAGAGACCTAGGATAGAACCAAACATGACCGGAGAAAAAAAATAGGTTAATGTGCCGGGCGGTGGTGGCACACACCTTTAATCTCAGCACTGGGAGGCAGAGCTAGGCGGATCTCTGTGAGTTCAAGGCCAGCCTAGTCTACAGAGTGAGATTCAGGACAAGAACCAAACCTACACAGAGAAACCCTGTCTCGAAAAACAAAAACAAGCTCTTTGCTGCCAGACCTCTGCCATCATGGGTCGCATGCACACTCCTGGGAAGGGCCTGTCCCAGTCGGCGCTGCCCTACCGCCATAGCATCCCCACGTGGTTGAAGCTGACGTCTGACGACGTGAAGGAACAAATTTACAAACTGGCCAAGAAAGGCTTGATTCCCTCCCAGATAGGTGTGATCCCGAGGGACTTGCATGGTGTGGCGCAGGTCCGTTTTGTGACTGGTAATAAAATCCTGAGAATCCGTAAGTCGAAAGGCCTTGCCCCTGACCTCCCTGAGGATCTGTACCATTTGATTAAGAAAGTGGTGGCTGTCCAAAAGCATCTTGAGAGGAACAGAAAGGATAAGGATGCTAAATTCCGCCTGATTCTGATAGAGAGCAGAATTCACCGGCTGGCTCGTTACTATAAGAATAAGTGGGTCCTCCCGCCCAATTGGAAATACGAGTCATCCACAGCCTCTGCTCTAGGGGCATTAGTTCTCTCGTGTACACAGCAATAATATCACTTTGAATAGAAAAAAGAAAAAGAAAAAATAGTCCAATGTAACGATGCTTAACGATACCCTGCTATACTCATAGATTGGTGCCTTGTCCAACTGTCATCAGAAAGAGGCTTCATCCAGCAATTTAGGGAAGCAGATGCAGACCCACAGCCAGACATTAGGGAATCTTGCAGAAGAGGGGGAAAAAGGCTTGTAGGAGCCAGGGAGTTCAGAGACACCACGAGAAAAGCCACAGAATCAACTAACCTGGGTTCACAGTGGCTCGTGGAGATTGAATCAACAACCAGGGAGCCTGAATGGGACTGACCGAGGCACTCTGCATATATGTTACAATTGTTGAACTCAGTCTTCTGGTGGGACTCCTAACAGTGGAAACAAGGGCTGTCTGACTCTTTTGCTGGCTTTTGGGACCCTATTCCTCATACTAGGTAGCCTTGCCCAACCTTAATACATACGGAGGTTCTTAGTCTAACTGCAACTTGATCTGCCATGTTTTGTTTATATCCATGGGAAGCCTGTCCTTTCCTGAACAGAAATGGAGGAGGACAGGATTTGGGAGTCGGGATGAAGAAGGGGACTGCGAGGAGAGGAGGGAGGGGAAACAACAGCCAGGACAGTAAATAAATAAATAAATAAATAAATAAATAAATAAATAAATAAATAAATAAATAAATGCACATCAGTTTCATTATGACTCAGGACAAGCCTCCCAAGCATGTCCATCACCACCCTCTTCTGGCTCCATTGGAATCAGAGCAGAAGCCAATCAGCAGCTTAGACAAGACAGGAACTAGAAGCATGGCTAAAATAACTGGATGCCCCTTCTGGGTCATAGATATCCTGAAAGCAAATGGAGGGGACAGAAAGGCATGAGTTAATGACAGAAAGAAAAATCTACTTGACCTTCAGTACAGTCCCTTTCCCTGGGAAGTTCCTACAATCAAGGAGAAATCCCCTCTCATATTCCAAGACCAATCCAGAGTCACTCAGAAGAAATCAGAGATGCAAGATGAGGAAGAAGACATAAAGCTAGAATCTTGTGAGAAAATTAGAATGGACACAGGAAAGAAATTAAATTCTGTGTCTATTCATAAAACCAAGGTTTCACTCCAAGACTCAGTACTAACATTTCAGGGATCCATTTACCAAGACCTGTATTTTTCTTCACTGTGGTGCTATTGAGGCCAATGGCAGAGTTCTGGATATGGGAGATATAGGGTCCACTATTATTAGTAGTGAGTTGGAGATAAAGCACTCATGAGAGGATGACTGTGGCTTCCAATTGGTGAGCCAAGAGTACTGTGCAGGGGGGAGGTTGCATGGAAGGAGATGTTGAAGTTTGACCCTAGATGGAAATTAATAGCAGAGGGAGATATGATTAGGACATCAGGAAGATGTGGAGCAAACAGTATAAAGCCACATGTGACGTCAGCAGAGGGAAGGGGAAATCATCGTCTGTAGAAGGCCATAGTATCTCTCTGAGCTGTGCTATAACCTTAGTTAAGGAGGTGCCAACCAGAGCTGTGGTGCAGATTAGTAGAAGAAAACTCATGTAGCATGCACAAGCCCCTGATTCATCACCAGCAGAACACATAAAACATCCCCTATTGTAGTCTTTAGGAGATCCTGCTCCAAGACAACATTCAGGGTTTGCAAAAAATTCCAAGAATGTGGCAAGGGCTAAACTTTTCCATCTGAGGGGAATTAGAAAAGAAACACATGCTTTCTGGTGGTAACTTTCTCTTTTACTTCATCTTGAAAAATCTCTTTCTAAAAATCTCTCTCTGAAAATATCTGTGTCTCCACACAACTACATATTTCTCTACACATTTATTACAACAGAAAAATTCTGGACAATATATGAGTTACATTTTGAGGGTCAGAGCCATTCTGATAACACATGAGAAATCACAGTTTCTCTTGGACTTGGAATGTCATGCTGACTGGCCAGTGAGTGAGTAACCATGGCAACTCTTGGCTGTTAGCCAGGTTCCCTAGTGTGCAGGCTGTAAGGTGGGAGCATGGTGCTCAGCATTTCCTGACAGAGAGTGACATTGAAATTCAGGACCTAAACAATGAACAGTTAGTTGGCTGAATCTTGAGTCTTGTATCATAAAACTGAGGTTACTTTGTACAGCAAGTCAATTGCTGCAGGGAGTTATATGCTTAATGTTATTAGCCAGATTTTACAAGTGAAAAACTGGCACTAAAGTTGCTTCATGCCTGATCTTGGTTCAACAACCAGACACTAGGAATCTGTCCTTGCGCAATTCATTTGCAGGGGCAACCAGTATGCTTTGAATTTGTTTTGAGGTTATAAATTATCTAATTGTATAAAAAGTTGTCGCCGGGCGGTGGTGGCGCACGCCTTTAATCCCAGCACTTGGGAGGCAGAGGCAAGCGGATCTCTGTGAGTTTGAGGCCAGCCTGGTCTACAGAGTGAGATCCAGGAAAGGCGCAAAGCTACACAGAGAAACCCTGTCTCGAAAAACGAAAAAAAAAAAAGTTGTCTTTGTAGCTGAGAACACTGTTACTTTCCTATGTCAGCCTGAGCTATGAAAAATATCCTAGTATTATTTCTATTCATCAAAATTGTACAACTTAAGAAGAAATCATCTTCCTAACCATCCACAGATAAATGTGTCCCAAAAAAAGTATAAAACACACTACGAATGGGCTGTGGAAAGAATCCCACAGCTGTTCTTTTTAGGGAGGAATTGTGGCAGCACATGAGAAAATACAGACAGGAACAAATGGTATCCACAGCCAGCAACCCCAGTCTTTGCCTAGTGGAGCTCCCCATCAGAGAGTTATTCATCTAGTGGGTCAACCTGTTAAATATTAGTTGTCAACTGCTGTATATTCTATGGCCTCTGACAACTCCTCCTTTTTCATTTGAATAAAAGAAGCATACAAATATCTCTTAGGGCAGTGAATAATGTGGATAATTAAAAGTCTGAAGATGACTAGAAGAATGATAAGTAATATTGCAATGATTCTGAAATTAATAAGAATCAATAGTCTGCATTGATATTTAATTAATGTTTATATCAATAATCTATATTTACAATTAATTATAAATCAATAATCTATATTGATGATAAGCTGAGAACTAGTTTAAACACCTTGTAGGTGTAGTTGTATATGATCCCAGAATATCTCTGATCCACAAAAGGACAAAGGAGTAATATAAAAATTTATAATAGCATGACATGATGTGATTAGGTGTGTCTAAATATTATGAATCTGAGTATCATAAAAGTATAGCCTTCTCTAGAACATTAATTTTATGTATTAATCTTTAATCAATATCTTTTTGAATAAATGATGGCAATGAAATATTTTTAGTTAAAGAGTTTACCTGAATTAGTGGTGTGCATCTGTTGAACCAAGGCTGTGGCTGAAGTTGGCCTATATCTGTAAACTTGCAATCAAAGCAATTAATAAACCATTTAGCTATGAGAGGGCAGTACCAATTTGTCTCAATACATACACAGCAAGATTTACATATGAGAACAATTGTCAGAAGTACACATGGAGATTGTCTGATAAAATATATATCAGGATCATGGGCAGAATTTATACAATTAGTAATAGAATATTTTTAAGGGCAATCCAGCGCCTGAGCTGGAGAGTTCAGTATATAAAAAGGGGTGTAGAAATCACTCATGGTTGCTTCCTGATGACATAGAGGCAAAGCATGTTGGGCTTATAACCTGGAATGCAGTGGAAGCCCAGGAAGAGTAGACTGTTTCATTTGTTGTCCAGGCACTGTGAGACATGCAGGCAGCTTTGTAGAAATCCGTGCTGGGATACAGCTGGAAGAGTGCAGTGGCAGCCCCTGGAATGTGAGCTGGAGGGTGGAGGGCAGGGCACAGTGGGATATGGCAAGGGGACAGCTGAGAAGATAACAAGGTACTCTGTAACTTTTTAAATGATTTGAAATCTGCTGGAGGGACTGGAGAGATGGCTCAGCAGTTAAGAACACTGGCTGCTTTTCCAGAGAACCCAGGTTCAATTCCCAGGACCCACATGGCAGCTCATAACTGTCTGTAACTCCAAAATCTGACACCCTCACACAGACATGCAGGCAGGCAAAACACCAATAGGCCCAAAATAAAAACAAAGAAATTACTTTTTTAAAAAAGAAAGAAATCTGCTGGAACAAATATATATTAATTGGCAGAACATGAAGTTTAAGAAATTTTAAAGAGGAAAATTTTTTTCTTAGGTGTACAATTTGGAATTTTTAAGTGCACAGCTTTGGCAGAAGAGAGAGGAGAGTTCCTACACTCAGAGAGAGAAAGAGAAAGGTACCCCTCCTAAGGAAATAGGTAGGTGAGGAAACAAACCTCAGCTTTGCAGTACTTTTTTCAAGTCCATCTTGACCTGTCGGGGTTAGTGGATTTAGATCTCCTGAAGCTTATAAGAACCTTCTTAAAGAGACAAAAATTCCAGATATATTAGCATTATTATTGTTTGCAGTTATGATAATAGTGGTGGTATTTTGTCAGAGTGTATCCTCAAACATTCATAACTTGCATTTACATATCCCAATAACTTGTAGGGACCTAAAGCCAATCCCTGCAAGGATTATTTCTCTAGAGAGCACAATGAGCTATGATGAGAGACAGATGTTAAAGTTGTGTGAATTCAGCAACACTGAGCAGAGAGCCTGTGTTAGATGCAGGGTTTATTGGAGGGCACAAAGCAAAGCCTTGGCCTTCACCTTCCAGGAAAAGTGACAGTGGCCCACCAGGAAACACATGACTTCCTGTCTAGTATGTGGGCTGGGTAGTCCTGGAATTCTGCAGAAATTCTCCTAGGCAGGTGGCTTAGTTCTAGAGACAAATCTATCTCTCCATTTGTTTTCATGCCCTAAACAATATGTCCCTCAACATGCAGATGACCACGACTAACATTTGTAAGGAACAGCTGTTCCCCATCCCACATACACCTGAGCAGGCCTCCAAGGGGGAGACACTGTAGACAGAGAGCTTTGCTTCACATCGGTCTCCCGTGGCTACTGTGAGCCTCACTTAGCCACCGTGTTTATTGTGTCTCAGTTTACCAGTAATAGCACCCATCGTAAGTGAGCGTTGCAATGTCTATAAAGTAGCCTTAACTATGAACAAGGACCTGACGCTGGGACAGCACAGCTCTCCTAATCAGCAGTATCTGTTACTATTTGTCTGCAGAAAAGAATTTGCTACCCTTAATCCCTGAGGACACAAAGTCCGTGGGAGCACCTGTGTCCTCTGTTCCTCCCCTTGGGACCCCTAAGACTCCTGTGAAGTCTCATAAGCACATCAGACAAGTTGGCTAAAGACCTGGGAAGCTGTGCTGATGTTCTCTCCATGCTGAGACTCAGAAGGACGTGCCCAGGTGACCTAGCCTAACTGTGGCTCTCATGGCAGTGCACTGGCAGCTGATAAGTTATTCTTCCCTGTTATCTCAAACAAATCAGATTACAAGCCTTCCCACACTCCCCAGCTCACCTGGAGTCAGTGTTATGAGAAAATGATGTGTAGCCAAGACTTCCAGTGGTCCCCCCTCTTAAAAGATTCCATACTTCCCTTAGCCAGACCCTCCATCAGTTCCAAACTTCTTTCTCAGGACTACATGTATATTGAGACCCACACAATGCAGGCTTACTCTGATTCTGTGGCTGGGTTACTCCACCACACATGAAGCTCTCAGCAGGATGAATTCACAATAAAGATTATGATACTGCAGTTTGTTTACCCTGGGTGTGTCCTGCACTAAATGCTCAAACTCCAATAAGGGCAGAAAATACTGACAGGTAGTAGACATGGTCCAGAACTGACATTCCTGTGTCTGCAAAGTGGACACAACCCTACATACCACCCAGAGGTCACAAAGAACCACAAACTGTTTATATAATAATACATGTGTGTTTCTTCAGTTTCCACCTCAGTATTTCAGATTTGTAGGGTGAAAAATCCTGTGTCCATCTGGATGGCATTCCCAAACAGGAGAGACACATTAGTGTACATTGTCTCTCTGCCACTGTGTGCAGGCCCCAGCATACTATAATTGGTGTCTATTACAAACTGTGCCAGTTCATGGCTGTTAGAAACAATTACCATTTTATATCATTACAGGCTTGAATATTCTTTGGTAGACTAAGAACAAAAAGAACATTTTCCCCTTCAGCAGCAACAGTGATTCCATAGTGAGTTGAGCAGTATGGGGAGGTTATAGGTGAGGCTAGAAGTTAGAGAGAAGACTTAGTGGCTAAAGGCACTGGCTATTCTTTCAGAGGACTTGGGTTCAATTCCCAGCACCCACATGGCTCTTCAACACTGCCTGTAGCTACAGTCCTAAACAACTCTTCAGGACTCTGGAGGCACTACATGCATGTATGTGGTACTCAGACACACATGCAGATAAAACACCCTTAAAAAATAAATCTCTAAACATTCTTTTAAAAATTAATTAAAATAAGGCTGGAAGGGAAGAAAGGGGAATCTTGGGCCCTTTTCCTATGGTGGAAACTTGGACCCTATGTCCTAAGCAGTTATGTTCATCCTCCATTCTCATATGTGTTTGAATGGGTTCCAGTCCACCCTGGACTTTACATTCTAGATGGTGGTCTGCCTTGCAATCCATGGTAACTAGAGCTTTAAAGGGACAGAAGTTAGCTTCTTTTGTGGGAAGGTCAAGATACTGGAAAGGCTCAGATACTTGCGGATGAATGAATGACAGATTGGATGAGTGAATGAGTATACCAGGGCATGGCCTTTTGAGGGGATCTCATGTTGGTAGATAACAAAACGGGCTAATACCACAGTCTCTTTATATCTGTGAGAGAGAACAAACATCTATGTGTATTTACACATGCATACATCAGCGACTGGGAAGATGATACTGCACATATATGGAGGTCAAGGGAGATGAGGGAGTTGGCTCTCTCCCTCCACCATGTGAGACCTAGGGATAACTCAGTAGCACTACCTTGGCACAAGTACCTTTACTCACTGAGCCATCCAGCTCCCCACCATGGTCTGATTTTCAATTGGACAGGCACCCTGTCACAGTTGGGAACATCAGTGTTCAGGATATAATGGCCAATGGTGATAACTCGGGGTAGGCTTCTCCCCTCCCCTTCCTCTGTCCTGTTCACTGAGAACTTTCTGCTGGTGAGCCTCTGTCCCCATCTGCCCCACACAAGCACCAATACAAGCACAAACCCTGAGTCCTCTCTCCAGCTCTTACCTTAGCAGATTCCAGCCATTCTCTGAGTTCTCCTCCACTGTCAAGTCAAGGCCGTGCACCTTTTTTGGGACACAGATCTGAACCTTTAGGGCAGATTCCCACAGCCTTAGTCAGACCACATCTCCTGCAGCTCATTCTAGGACAGAGAGTATAGGAGCTGTCTGTGCTGTGACTCGACTACACTTACTTAACATAGCTCCTCCATGCTTCTTGTCTCTTACACTATGATGAACTAAACACATGGTGTCCCTTTGTCCCTTTAAGGTTACAGAAGATCAGACCATTCCTTTGTTCCAGGAATCCAGAGAAGACTGCTCAATGATGTTATCCAGAACTGGAGCTCTCAGAAGAGGCTCCTCAACCTCCCTCCATGATCACTCTAACGGCAGCTATTTCTCATTCTCTCACTCTCCCTTATTTCCACTCTTTTCAAATGCTTTTTAAAAATATTTGTCTTCTTATTTATTATTTATTCTTGATGTCTTTCACATCATGCATCTCCATCTCATTCATCTCCCTGTTCCTTCATATCTGCCCTCTGCCCTTGCAACTTTCCTGCCAAAATAATAAAATGAAATTTAAGAAAAAAATAAATAAGAGAGATAAAAGGAAAGGAAAAGAAAGAAAGATCTCATCACGAAAGCTGTAGCAGAACAGTGAGTCACACAATCTACTCTCTTGTCAATGTATCTTTACTTGCAAGTGTTCATTGCAAAGAGTCATTGGTCTGGTTCAAGGCCTCTGGTTTCTGCTACATCATCCTATCAATACTGGGCCTCACAGGGGTTCCTCTTGGATATCCTGTTGTTGCCCTGTGTCACGGAGATCCTGCAGCTTTGTCTGCAGGATGTGCCCCTTCACATGCTCCAGTGGATCATAGATGGGGTGGATGTTGGGGGTGCCAACTCATAACCCTGGTTCTGGGCCTGGGTGGTAGCTGGGTTGATGAGCTCACTAGCTTTCCCTTATCATCACTACCCAGGCGAGAATTCCAGCACTGCTTCAACCAGCCCACCCAATGCAGCATACAAGCAGGGAGTGGACCCTGTTCTCTTGCACTCAGGCCCTCAAATCCTGGTCCCCCTCACTCACATCACCAGGGCCAACTCTACTGTCTTGCCCAGGCAAGGTATAGGCCTCTCTCTCTTGATTGCTGCAGGGGGGACATGAGGGAGTGGCAGGGTCAGCTCCTGCACTCAGGACTGGTTCACCTGTGCCCCCAACAACAGGGTCAGCTCTGATGTGCTGCCCAGATGTGGTGCATGGTCTGCTCTCCCGTGTGCTGCAGCTGGTGTGGGGCAGGGCTAGGTCTCTCACTCTCGTGACCCTGAAGCCAGCTTTCTTGCCTGCCACAGGTAGAAAGGGGCAGAGGAAGGAGGGCATCTTTCCCTGACCCATACCAGCACATGACAGATGAGGGAGGGGTCAGTTCCTTTGCTCTCATGCCCTCAGGGTCAGTTCACCTGTGTCTCTGACCACAGGGTCAACTTTCCTGTGCTTTCCAGAAGTGGTACATGTCTATGGTGAGGGGTGGGGACATCTTTCCTGAGTGTGGGGCAAGCTCTCCCCTGAGGGGTAGAGGCAGCTCTTCTGCTGCAGTGTCCAGAAACAGACAGGGCTTACCAGTGAAGGACAGGGCTGGCACAGCACAGCAAGGTTCCAATGACCCTTGTGCAAACATGGGCCATGGACATCACCTCAGATGCCAACCATAGCAGGACCACAGACCCAGACATTGCTCTCAGTAGCAGCTTGGGCCTGATGCCACCACAGCCCCAGTGGCAGCATATGCCAATCAGATCAGCACAGTCCCATTGGCAACATGGCCTCCAGGTGTCAACATGGTCCTGGGTGGCTGAACAGACCCTGGGAATGCACAGAACCCTTGTAGGCAACTGGAGTCAGACACCAGCCTATACCTTGGCCTGCACAGGGCCATGGATCCAGACAGAACTCTATGGCCCATGCCCAGATGTCTCCATGTCTCCAGGTGGCAGCACTGGCACCCAGATCAGAATGGCCACAGGCATAATACAGTCCTCAGACACCAACCTAGGTGGCCAGCTATTGGGAGCCGTAAGGACTAGTTTCAGACCAGTACATGAGTGCTTGTCCAATGGATCTCCAGATGATGCAAAAGCCCATGGGGACACAGTCTGACTCAGCAAGGACCAGTGGACTATGGGGACAGCCCAGAATGCTGCTGGGACAGCACAGTCTGCATACTCTCTTCAATGATTCTCTTGACAGTTTTAGTGTCATTTTGTCATGCATGGGATAGATATGACCATTCCTGGAAACACCATCTTTTTTTTTTAATATCTTCTCCTAAAATTCTTTGGGAGCTGATGCTTCTCAAGTTTCTTGTCTTGGAATGTCAGCTGTCACTTCAGACAAGCAAGTGTAGCTATTCTAATACCTAACAAAATAGAGTTCAAACTAAAATTAATCAAAAGAGATGAAGAAGGGCATTTCATATTCATCACAGGAAAATTTCATCAAGATGAAGTCTCAATTCTTAACATATGCCCCAAATACAAGGGCACCTACATTTGTAAAAGAAACATTACTAAAGCTCAAATGACACACCAAATCCCACACACTAATAGTGGGAAACTTCAACACTCCTCTCTCACCAGTAGACAGGTCAGCTAGACAGAAACTTAACAAAGAAATAAGGGAACTAACAGATGTTATGAGTCAAATGGACCTAACAGACATCTATAGAACACTTCAACCAAACACAAAAGAATATATATATATATATATATATATATATATATATATATATATATATATATATATATATATATTCTTTTCAGCACCCCATTGAACCTTCTTCAAAATTGACCCCATAGTTGTTAACAAAACAAATCTCAACAGATAGAAAAAATGGAATAACCCCCTGTATCTTATCAGACCACCATGGCTTAAAGGTAGAATTCAAAACAACACAAAATGCAGAAAGCCTACAAACTCATGGAAACTGAAAAATGCTGAACTGAATCACCACTCAGTCAAGGAAGAAATAAAGAAAGAAATTAAAGACTTCCTAGAATTCAATGAAAAAGAAGACACAAGATACTCAAACTTATGGGACACTATGAAATCGTTGCTAAGAGAAAAGTTCATAGCTCTAAATGCCCACATAAAGAAGTTGGAGAAATCTCATACTAGCCACTTAACAGCACACCTGAAAGCTCTAGAATGAAAAGAAGCAAATTCATCCAGGAGGAGTACATGACAAAAAATAATCAAATTGGGGGCTGAAATCAATAAAATAGAAACAAAGAGAACAGTGCAAAGAATCAATTAAACAAAGAGTTGGTTCTTTGAGAAAATCAACAAGATAGACAAACCCTTATTGAAATTAACCAAAAAGCAAAGAGAGAATATCCAAATTAACAAAATCAGAAATGAAAAGGGGGATATAATAACAGACACTGAAGAAATCCAGAGAATCATTAGATCATACTTCGAAAACCTGTGCTCCACAAAATTGGAAAATGTAAAAGAAATGGACAATTTTTTGGATAGGTACAACATACCAAAATTAAATCAAGATCGGATAAACAATTTAAATAGGCCTAGAACCCCTAAGGAAATAGAAGCAGTCATAAAAAGTCTCCCAACCAAAAAAAAAGCCCAGGGCCAGATACCTTCAGTGCAGGATTCTACCAGAATTTCAAAGAAGAGCTAATATTAATACTCCTGAAATTGTTCTGAATGATAGAAACAGAAGGAATATTACAAAACTCTTTTACAAGGCTACAGTTGCCCTGATACCCAAACCACATAAAGACACAACTAGGAAAGAGACTTACATACCAATCTCCCTTATGAACATTGATGCAGAATTTCTCAATAAAATGCTAGCAAATCAAATCCAAGAACACATCAAAAAAAATTATCCACCACGATCAAGTAGGCTTCATCCCAGAGACACAGGGATGGTTAAACATGAAAATCTGTCCATGTAATCCACCATATAAACAAACTGAAAGAAAAAAACACATGATTATCTCATTAGATGTTGAAAAAGCCTTTGATAAAATCCAACACTCCTTCATGATAAAGGTCTTGGAGAGATCGGAGATACCAGGAACATACCTAAATATAATAAAGGCAACATACAGCAAGCCAGCAGTCAACGTCAAACTGAATGGACAGAAACTCAAAGTAATTCCACTAAAATCAGGAACAAGACAAGGCTGTCCAGTCTCTCCATATGTATTCAATATAGTACTCAAAGTTCTAGCTAAAGCAATAAGACAACAAAAGGAGATCAAGGGGATACAAATTGGAAAGAAAGAAGTCAAACTTTCACCATTTGCAGATGATATGATAGTATATATGTGACCCCAAAAATTCTACAAAGGAACTCCTGTGGCTGATAAACATGTTCAGTGATGTGTCAGAATACAAGATTAATTAAAAAAAAATATCAGGAGCCCTCCTCTATACAAATGATAAACGGGATAAAAAAGACACCCTTTACAATAGCTACAAATAACATAAAATATCTTGGAATAACTCTAACCAAACAAATAAAAATTTTATATGACAAAAACTTTAAGTCTTTGAAGAAAGAAATTGAAGAAGATATCAGAAAATGGAAAGATCTCCCATGTTCTTGGATAGGAGTATCAACATAATAAAAATGGCAATCTTACCAAAAGCAATCTACAGATTCAGTGCAATCCCCATCAAAATCACAATGCAATTCTTCACAGACCTGGAAAGAACAATAATCAACTTTATATGAAAGAAAAAAAACAGGGTAGCAAAAACAATCCTATACAATAAAGGAACTTCTGGAGGCATCACCATCCATGACTTAAAACTCTACTATAAAGCTATAATAATAAAAAAAAAAAAAAAAAAAAACAGCTTAGTATTTGCATAAAGACAGACATGTTGATCAATGGAATGAAATCAAAGACCCTGACATTAATCTGCATATGTATGAACACCTGATTTTTGACAAAGAAGCCAAAATTATACAATGGAGAAAAGAAAGCATCTTCAACAAATGGTGCTGGCATAACTGGATATCTACAGGTAGAAGAATGCAAATAGGCCCAAAGCTACTGCCATACACAAAACTTGAGTCCAAGTGAATCAAAGACCTCAACATAAATCTAGTTACACTGAACCTCATAGAAGAGAAAATGGGAAGTAGCCTTGAACACATTGGCACAGGAGATTGCTTCCTAAATATAACACCAGTAGCACAGATTCTGAGAACAACAATTAATAAATGGAACTTCCTGAAACTGAGAAACTTCTGTTAGGCAAAAGATACTGTCAATAAGAAAAAGAGGCAGCCTACAGAATGAGAAAAGATCTTTACCAACCCCACATCTGATAGAGGGCTGGTCTCCAAAATATATTTTAAGGGGCCGGGCGGTGGTGGCGCACGCCTTTAATCCCAGCACTCGGGAGGCAGAGCCAGGCGGATCTCTGTGAGTTCGAGGCCAGCCTGGGCTACCAAGTGAGTCCCAGGAAAGGCGCAAAGCTACACAGAGAAACCCTGTCTCGAAAAACCAAAAAAAAAAAAAAACAACAAAAAAAAAAATATATTTTAAAAAAAAACTCTGTCAGTTTTTTTTAATATATTTTGGAGACCAGCCCTCTGATGGAAGCAGATGCAGAGATCCATGGCCAAAACCCAGGCGGAGCTCCGGGAGTCCAATCGGCAAGAAAGAGGAGGGATTGTATGAGCAAGAATTGTTGAGACCATGATTGGAAAAAGCACAGGGACAAATAGCAAAACTAGTAGAAACACATGAACTATGAAACAATAGCTAAGGAGCCCCCAACTGAATCAGGCCCTCTGGATAAGTGAGACAGTTGATTAGCTTGAACTGTTTGAGAGGCCTCCAGGCAGTGGGACCGGGACCTGTCCTTAGTGCATGAGCTGGCTGTTTGGAACCTGGGGCCTATGCAGGGATACTTTGCTCAGCCTGGGTGAAGGGAGGAGGGGACTGGACCTGCCTGGACTGAATCTACCAAGCTGAGCTGAATCCCCGGGGGTCCTTGCCCTGGAGGAGATAGGATTGGGGGGTGGGCTGGGGAGAGGGTAGAGGGAAGGGGCAGGAGGAGGGAGGACAGGGGAATCCATGGCTGATATGTAAAATTAAATTAAATTATAAAATTTAAAAAAACTCAAGAAACTAGACAGCAAAATATCAAATAATCCAATTTTAAAATGGGGTACAGATCTAAACAGAGAATTCTAAACAGAAGACTCTCAAATGGCCAAAAGACAATTAAGGAAGTGCTAAATATCCTTAGCCATCAAGGAAATGCAAATCGTAACGACTCTGAGATATCATCTTACACCTGTCAGAATGGCTAAGATCAAAACCACAGATGAAAGCTTATGTTGGAGAGGATGTGGAGAAAGGGGAACACTCCTTCACTGCTGGTGGGAATGCAATCTTGTACAGCCACTCTGGAAATCAGTATGGTGGTATCTCAGAAAATTAAGAATCAACCTACCTCAAGACGGAGCAATATCACTTGGGCATATACCCAAACGATGCTCAACCATACCACAAGGACATTTGCTCAGCTAGTGAGAACTCATGAAAGTTGGATCAATGGCTGTGAAGACTGCATGGGACTGGACTAGGCCTTCTGCATGGCAAGACAGTTGTGTAGCTTGATCTGCTGGGTGGGGGAGGGGGGTGCACCTGGCAGTAGGATCAGAATCCATCCCTGGTGCATGAGCAGGCTTTTTGGAGCCACTACCCATGAAAGGACACTTCATGCAGCCTTGAGGTAGGGGGAAGGGCTTGGACTTGCCTCTACTGGATGTGCCTCCCCATGGGAGGCCTTGTCTTCTTGTGGGGAGGAATGGGGGTGGGTTGGGAGAGGAAGGCTGGGGGTAAGACAAGGGAAGGGGGGATCTTTGATTGGTGTGTAAAATGAATGAAATATTTTTCTTAATAAAAAAAAATAAAATAGAAAGTCTGCCAGAGACTTTGGGCCTATAGGCTGATGATGGATGCCCCACCATCAGAAGACCAATTGTGGCCATGCATGGGACTGAGAGAAGTGTTGCAGCTGGGACTGTGATGATCTGGGTGATCTCTACTGCCACCAGTGACCATGGTGTTGACTGGGCCTGAGCTCCTGCCATGGGCTATGTCTGTGTCTGTGGTCCTACTGCAGCCAGGGTCTGTGTTGATGTCAGTGGCTCCTGTTACCAATGGAGGCTGTACAGATGCCTGGGGAATGGGCCAACACCTGAGGCCATGTTGGTGCCCAAGGGTCATGTGGCTGCCAGGGCCATACCAATGAGGTGGCTTATGCTGACATCCGGGGCCATATTGATGTCCAAGACCACATTGTGCCTGAAGGCCATTTATGGGTCTCTGGTTCTACTGCAGCCAGAGTCTGTATTGAGGTCTGTGTCTTCTGCTGCCATTGGGTGCCATGCTGACATCCAGGGCCATACTGATGTTCAAGACCAAGCTGTGCCTGGAGGCCATTTATGAGTCTCTGGTTCTACTGGTTCTACTGTAGCCAGAGTCTGTGTTGACGTCTGTGTCTTCTGTTGCCATTGGGTGCCATGCAACTTCCTGGGGTCTGAACTGTCACATGGGGCCACGTTGGAGCCTGGGGATCATGCTGCTGCTGGGCCCATCCACATCTGAGAGGCCTATGCAGCCACCCAAGGCCATGGTGACATCTGGCCCCAAGCTGTTGCCAATGACCACATCTGGATCTGTGGCCTTGCAGCAGCTGTGGTCAATGTGAATGTCTGTTGCTGGCCCCACCCCTCACTGACCAGGGGTGACCTCCCCTTTCTCTTCTTTCTTGAGAGCTGACCTGAACCTCTCCAGACCTGGGATAATAGACTCTGATGATCCTGGCACAGGAAAGCTGCCCCCCCAATAGGAGAGCTATTCCCCCACTCCTCACCATGGACCTGGGAGAGCTGGCTCCACCTCTCATCTAAGAGGAGTGATCCCAGTGGTAGCCTGGACTGACCAACTCAGCTGCTGCCCAGACACACATCTAGTGCTTGTAGTTGGCACTCCCCAACATCTACACCATCTATGACCTGCTGGAGTGTGTGAAGGGACTGATTCTGAGGAACTACAGCTTCGAGATCGTCATGACTCTGGGCATCAACAGGATATCAAAGAGCAATATCAGTGGGGGTCTGGTACTGATGGTGTACCAAAGCCAGAGAACTTGAACCTGACCAACATCTCATCAAACAATGAACATTTGCAAGTTAAGCTGATAGGACAGAAGTGTCTACTGCATGATACACTGCAGCTCCCAATGCCACTAAGATGGATGGAGAGGCAATGGAGAGATGGGAGAGACAGAGGAGTGAAGTGTTTTTCTTTTTATCCTTTTGTCTTATTGTTTATCTTTATTTTATTATTATTTTTTAGCTTTCCTCAGGGGGTACTACAAGAGTGAGGGGCAGATATGGAGGGACTAGGAGATGAGTGGGATTGGGGTGCATGATGTGAAATTCCCAAGGAATCAATAAAAATAGAAAGAAAGAGCTTCAATTCAAGTCAAAAAAACAAAAAGAACTTTGGGTGACTCTCTAGGCAGAAAGATGTCTCTGTGATTTCTAGAGTTTTGGAAGTTGCTTGCAATGCACTTCTTGTTTACTCAGGTAATATTATATCCTTCTGGGGTCTTTGATGGAGTTAAAGACTAGATAACTAAAATTATAGTTTTCCTTAGTTATGATAAAAGGTAAGTTAGAGATGAAGCTTTAGACTCACAAAGATAGGATAGATGATAGAGTATTTTCTTTAATTCTGCCAAACACAAATAGACTAGATATTATAACTGTAATTCTTACTTAATAACTGTTTGTTATGTGTAATTTTACTAGGTTAAAGTGAAAACCTTCATTTTTGATTAAACAGAAAGGAGGGATGCTATAGGATGTCTTTCTGTATGCTGTGAATATGGGTTGCTCTCATTGGCTGAAAAATAAAACTGTCTTGGCCAATAATCAGGCAGAATAAGGTTGGGCAGAAAAGCCATATGGAGATACAGGGAGAAGAATAGTGGAGTCAGGGAGGCACTGCTAGCTACCCAAGAAGCAAGATGTGAAAGGACCAGTAAGCCACAGGCCACATAGTGATACATAAATTAATAGAAATGGGTTAATTTGAATGTGAGAGCTAGCTAGTAAGCCTGAGCTATCAGCCAAACATTTATAATTAGTATAAGCCTCTGAGTGATTATTTGGAAGTGTCTGCAGGATGGGGTGGGACAGAGAAAAGCTTCCGATTACATTTTCCAATGTTAAAAAATGGGAAACACTATTACAATGGAGAGAGTTAGGTCTCTGTATGATTACACAATAGATGGTTTGAAAATAGAACAATTAAATGAGGGAATAATTAATTTAGCTGGGATTTACATGATGTCAATTATAATCATCAGTTTGGTCATTCTTGTTTTCTCTCTAAAATTTTGTTGATATCAGTGCCAAATATGAGAAATTGGCTGATAAGATGCAAACCTTAGAAAAACTTGCTATTCATAAGATATAGGCCTTAGAAAAGGTTACTATTGATAATATGCAATCCCTACAAGTTATTACTAAAGGAACTAATGCAATTATGACTGATTAGTTACAAGGCTTAGAGAAACTTATTTTAAAAGATAATAGATATATTCAGGCACAGACAGAGGAATTTGAAAGAGAACCAACCTCAGTATTATGTTATAAAATTAGAAAAAACAGCCCAAGGTTATCAAACAACCAACCTCAATTTATCTAGTCTCCTTATGGGAACAACTGCCAAATGGCAGGTATCCACAAGGCTATGTAAGAACTGACTGGATTCCTGTGAAAATGTTAAATTTGAGGAGATTTAAGGAAGTGATAGTCTCATGTGGTATGCATTCATATTTGTGAAATGGATAGTAAACTCATGGGCAACTCAGAACAGAATTATCCCTCAAGACTGGAAAGACTTGGCATCACTAACATTGGAAGCTGGTCCTCAGTTGCAATGGCAAATATGGTGAAAAGAGGAAGCTGGGGCCACAGAAGAACAAAACAGGGCTAGAGGTATTAATATTTCCCAAGATCGATTGCTAGGTGAAGGCTAGTATACTGAATTGCAAAGGCAATTTGAATTTGATAACCACACCTTGGTGCTATGCCAGTTAGCAGCCTTAAATGCTTGGGACAAGGTTAAAGAACCAGAAAAGAGTCCTGAGTAATTTACTAAAATTATACAGGCCCGTAAGAAGTCTTCACTGATTTTTTGCAAAGATTGATCCCAGCTGTAAATAGAATAGCATCAGATCCAGAAGTCAGATAAATATTAATTGAATCTTTGGCTTCTAAAAATGCTAATTCTGAATGAAAAAAGGTGATCAGGCCTCAAAGGCAAGATCAGCAGCAATAGACGAATGGACTGGGAATATAGCTGATATTTGGATCTCATACCTATGATGCAACTTTAATAAGAGAAGTAATCTCTAAAGGTTTTAAGAAAATACAAAGTGTCAAATGTCTTGGTTGTGGCAAGCAAGGTCATTTCAATAGGGATTGTAGCCAAAGTGTTCCTAGAAACAAAGGTTGTTTTCTAGAGACAACTTAAAATGAAGGTCCCTGCCTTCTGGAGCATGCAGAAAGAGTGGCAAAGGCTGACATTAGACTACTGAATGCAGATAAACATGGTAAAATGAAACAGTTTTTTACATATTACAACCTAAAGCATATTACAGGTATACCACACAATCCTACTGGACAAGTAGTTATAGAAAAATCTAATCAAACTATAAAAGATATGCTTAATTAATAGAAAGGGGTGATAAACACCCCCAGAGATAGATTGCACAATGCTTTATTAACTTTAAATTTTCTAAATACTAATGAGAAAGGAACAAGAGTTGTGGAGAGACATTGGAAAATAAAAAAAAAATACTGAATTAAATCAGCCCTTGTACTTTAAAGATGTGATGACCTCAGAATGGAAACCAGGATGTGTGTTATATTGGGGAAGAGGTTTTGCTTTTGCTTCCACAGGGGAAAAAAGCTATGGATACCATCAATATTGCTAAAGATTAGATTCAAATGAGAGGGACCTCTTGGTTAGAAGAGTTGATAGTTCATCAAATAGCATGGCCATTCAATCTAAACTAACTTATAAGACTAACAAATGCTTTTCATTTGATCAGATATAACTTGCCAAAAGGGAAACTCCCCAATGTTAGGGTTGGGTCGGGTTTTGTTTTTGTCTCTCCAGGAGAATGAAGGCAGCCAGCTAACGAATCTGAAGAACACTGGATAGATGAGACACCTGAAGAAAAAGGATGGATCAGCCAAAGAAAATATCCCAAGAAAAAGAGTAAATTGTCCTATTAGTATATCACATTTTCAGAGGATGTTCTCTACAGACACATAATGCAAATACTCTTTTTGTAGTCCCAGTTCAATTAAAAACTGAAGCTGGCTTAGAGTTGGAGCATGGCTCTCTCCTTCTCAAAACCCAAGTATGCTTGTTAAAAGGAAAAATTCAAAATCTCATATCATAAGAGCCACCTGATATGGGACAGAAGAAAAAACAAAATTAAGGAACTATTTCATTGCCACTAATCTCACAATTCTTTGGTTTTATTTTGACTCTTCAAAACTTTTCTAAAGGTATAAATATATCTTAATATCTATAAAATTTATATATATATATATTAAACATTTGTCATGATACCAATGGTCATACAGAGTACTAACTAATTCTGGAAACGGGCATCAAATAGCTTTCTGTACAAGATTCTGGATTTGAGTCTCTATAAGATAACTAGGAATTAAGTTTTTGTACTCTGGATACACATAACAAATTATGATCCTTTAACATCTTTGTGATCTGCTGCATATGATATTTAAATGTTTAAGTTTTCTGCAGTGAACCATGACCATGCTTAACAGTGACATTTGAAGCCTCCAAAAGGAGGATGGGGCTCCATAACAATGATTCCACCTAGATTGTGGTAATGCTACTAAGCTGACAAATAGCACCTAAAGATCGGCTTTGAACTACAAACTGCTCGGAACAATTTCAAGATGGCTAGCTGAGATAGACCAGCCTCACAGACTACTCTAGCCAGAACTTGAGACAAGACTTGCATTCCCATTACACAGAGACTGGATAACAAATGAAAAAGCTAATTCTCCCAGGACTTGGCAATTAATTTTTCAGTGTTCCCTGAAGATGCCATCACCCCCAGACAGGAGAAATTTAAAAAAAAAAAAATGGTGTCCATAGTCCTAAAAGGTAAATTTGTGGTTTTTGGTCATTCAGTTGATTATGGATATTTGTCATTGTTTGGGGGGGGTGGTTACAAGTTGGTATCGATAATGGTAAGGAAAAAGCTAAACAAAGGAGACCAGATTCGTGGATCTTGTTCTAAAAAGAAAAAATGGACATGCAAATAGGATGAAAGAGTAGATTATTGAATCTACTTTTAACCCAAAAAAGCAACCACTAGTCTTAAATACTTTACATTGATATGAATTTTTTGTATATTGATAATAGAAATAGAATACATGGATAGATTATTAAATCTACTTTTAAACCAAAGGAGTAACTGTTAGTCTTAAATATTTTACATTGATACAGATTTTTGTATACTGATACAAATTTGAGGATATTTTTGTTATATTGTGTATACATACATATATATAGTTACTCTTTTTTAAGATATTTTTATTTTGGTTAGAACATACTATACATATGTGTTTTCTTTTGTTCAAGCTATCATACCTATACAGCTCATTTAACAATATAATGTAAATTTCTAGTCCTTGAAAGTTATTTTTATAAACTATTTAAAATAATAAAGAAATGTAGGTCAGTAGTTAGTCACCTATTACAATCCATGTTAGGTAAGTTTTCAAGGTCAAATAGAGATATATTTTAGGTAGACAGGTGGTCTTCAAACACTTCAGAGATCTACAGAATATGGCATTTAAGATGTTTTAATAACATAAGGTTCTTTCTTTTTATAACAATGAGACATGTCTGCTCCTGGCAGCACCAATATACTTCAGAGAAGATGATGGACATTGAAGAAACTCCATGTGGAATTTACTTCCTTTGTTGCAAAAGTTAGCCACTAGGCAAGAAACTGCCCTTGCATTGACTGATGTCAGTATGCTGTCCAATTTGAACAAATAGGACACAAAAGAAAGTGACTGTCAAACCTTGCCAAGACAAGTTGAGACAGTCCTTCAAAAATCCTGCTTCATGAAAAGTCTGTCAGATATTGTAGGCCTGTAGGTTGAATGTGGATGCCCCAAAGTTACAGAGGAACCTTGGGTGACTGTCTAGGCAGCCAGCTGTTTCTGTCATTTCTTAATTTTGGAAGTTGTTTACTCTGCACATCCTGTTTACTCAGGTAATATTATATCCTTCTCAGGTCTTTGGTAGAGGTGAAGACTAGATAATTACAGTTATAGTTTTTCTTTTTTAACAAATTCAGAAAAGACATTCACAAAAGAGGTATGAAGTGAAAAAGATTGAGAGACATAAAAAGATAATTTTGGGTTAATAATGGAAGTTAGGATATAAAGTGAAACTTTGAACTCATAAAAATAGGATGGAAAATGGAACATTTTCTCTGAATTTGTCAAATGCTATGGACAAGACATTTTTAATGTAATTATTGCCTGTATATATTTGGATATACTTACTGCTTTTATTGTATATAGTTTTTCTATGTTAGTTAAAAACCTTTGCTTTTTGTTTAGACAAAAAGGTGGAAATGTTGTATGATATATTGTTTGTGTTCTGACAAATAAACCTTGCTTGAAGTCAGAGGGCAGAGCTAGCCACTAGTTACCAATAGTCAGGAGTTCTGTACAGAGAAGAACAGGAAGTGATAAAGTGGAGCAGAGACAGGACCTCAGCCCTTTTGGACTGGAAGAACAGAAGCAGAAGGAAGCTATTGTAGCTGCTCTCCTGATTCTCTGATCTTTCAGGTTTTACCCTGATATCTGACTCCTGGTTTTTATTTATAAGGTTAATTAGATTTTCCCTTCAATTGTTGTTCCTCAAAATGTGTGCCTATGTCAATCACCTTTTAGTTTTGTAAAGACAGGATGTACCTGGCTTGATATTTGCCCAAGCTAGCAAAGTGATAAGTGTTGGTTTTGGGTTTAAAATATTTTGACAAATAACTCAGGATAGCCAAAACAATCCTATATAATAAAGGAACTTCTGAAGGCATCACCATCCCTGAATTTAAGCTCTACTATAAAGCTGTAGTAATAAAAACAGCTTGGTGTTGGGATAAAAACACACACATGGATCAATAGAATTGAATTGAAGACTCTGACATTAATCTACACACCTATGAACACCTGATTTTTGACAAAGAAACCAAAACTGTACAATGGAAAAAAGAAAGCATCTTTAACAAATGGTACTGGCATAACTGGATGTCAACATGCTGAAGATTGCAAATAGACCCATATCTGTCACCATGCACAAAATTCAAGTCCAAGGGGATCAAAGACCTCAACTATCCAGCTACACTGAACCTGATAAAAGAGAAAGTAGGAAGTAGCCTTGAACACATTGGCACAGAAGACCACTTCCTAAGTATAATACCAGTAGCACAGATACTGAGCGCAAAAATTAATAAATGGGACCTCCTGAAACTGAGAAGCTTCTGTAAGGCAAAGGACACAGTAAATAAGACAAAATGACAGCCTATAGAATGGAAAAAGATCTTCGCCAATCCCACATCTGGTAGAGGGCTGATCTCCAAAATATATAAAGAACTCAAGAAACTAGACATTAAAAAAAACAAATAATCCAATTTAAAAATGAGGTATAGATCTAAACAGAATTCTCAATGGAAGAATCTCAAATAGCCAAAAGACATTTAAAGAACTGCTCAGCATCCTTAGCCATTAGGGAAATGCAAATCATAAGGACTCAGATTCTTACACCTGTCAGAATAGCTAAGATCAAAAACACTAATGACAGCTTATGTTGGAGAGGATGTTGAGTAAGGGGAACACTCCTCCACTGCTTGTGGGAGTGCAAACTCATACAGTCACTTTAAAAATCAGTATGGTGGTTTCTCAGAAAATTGGAAATCAACATAACTCAATAGCCAGCAATACCACTCTTGCCCATACACCCAAAAGATGTTGAGTCATACCACAAGGACACTTGCTCAACTATGTTCATAACAGCATTATTCATAATTGCCCAAACTGGAAACAACCTAGATGCCCCTCAACTGAAGAATTTATAAAGAAATTGTGGTAACTGTACTAAAAGTTAACCAGAGAAAGCATAAAAGCAAATCAGACATGAAATTGTCTCAGAAAATCTAACGCGTTCTGGCAGTGCTCATACCACTATTCATAACAACCCAATCTTCTCCCAGGTGAGGATTACATCATATTCTTTTCTCAGTTTTTCAGTGATTCACCTTGAATCCTATCCTCCATCAAGATAACAACAGGGGATGAATTTGCATCTCTATGAAAGCGTATTCAATTATTTGACAACTTTTTTCTGGATCCAGGAAATCTGTTTGTTTTAGAAGTGGATCCTTATACACGGCCCCATGCAAGATGGCAATTTCCAAAAATTTCCCCCAAGGTAAGAGAGGAAGTGACTCAAATACCTCTAGACAGAAAGCAAGTCATTTATCTGTCAGTATGAATTTGTACACTGCCAAACTCCAAAATAAGAAAGTAATCATAAGTTAAATGATTCATTAACACAGACACAGGAGCAATGTCCTAAGATTCACCAACAATGGTTCATGCTACAGGATAAATATTTCCATTTCTACACTTTGATATGTAATTTAGATCCTTCAAGGGTTTAATTTGTTCAGTGAAAAGTTCCTAAAGTAAACTCTACATGTAGCTAAAAAGAAAAAAGAAAAAAAGAAGAAAAAGAAAGAGAGAAAGGAAGGAAGGAAGGAAGAAAAGAAGGAAGGAAGGAAGGAAGGAAGGAAGGAAGGAAGGAAGGAAGGAAGGAAGGAAGGAAGGAAGGAAGGTACAGAAGCTAGAGACATTTCCAAAAGCTATGAAGAAACTGAGCTGTTACTATTTACTTTTAGCATATCAACATTGGAGTGTATAATTTGTTTATTGTTAATTGCAAAATACATTATCTCCTTCTATCTCCCTCTGCAACAGTCATAAAAGTAAATAAATGTGAAGGGATAATGATCAAAAAAAAAGAAATGTGCATTTATACAATGCAGTATTACTCAGTGATCAAAAAAAAATAACATCATAAAATCTGTAGGCAAATGGATGGAACTAGAAAAAAAATCATTCTGAGCAAGGTAACCCAGTCCCAGAAAGACAAACACGGTATGTACTCACTCATAAGTAGATATTAGACACAAAGCAAAGGATAACCAGGCTACATTCCACAAACTCAGACAAGCTATGTAAAAAGGAGAACCCTTGCTTGGCATTTACAAAACCATAGGTTTTGTAATCTAGACATGTTGGGACATGCCTGCCTTCCCAGAATGTGAGGGTTTGAGTGAAAGGCTGAGAAATTCAAGATCATCTTTGGCTAAATAGAAAGTTTGAGGCCAGTGTGGGCCTCACTAAATCATTTCTCAAAACAGTTTTAAAAATGTGTCAGGGAGGGCGATGTCAGAGTTGGTTCTCAGGAATCTGTAAGGGGTTTTTAGAAAGGAAGGATTACAGGGATGGAGGAAAGCTCAGAAGAGTGTGCCCTGCTATTATAGAATATACACGTTCAATGCCCAGCAGGAATAGTGATGGCTAGGAAATCCTCTGCCCTCTCTTGGACTTCATGGTAAAATGCTCATATGCATACAGACACACATACACCCACAGATAGATGATAGATAGATAGATAGATAGATAGATAGATAGATAGATAGATAGATAGAGCATAATGAGGCTGGTTAGAGAATAAGAGACCTTGGAACACTAAGTCTTAAATGGGATGTCTCCATCAACTCTCTCCCGTCAGGGCTCAGGGAACCCTGTGGAAGAAGAGGCAGAAAGAGTGTAAAGCCAGAGGGGATGGAGAATACCAGGAATCCTTCTTTTTTGTGGTACATACCTTTAATCCCAGTCCTCAAGAGCCAGAGGCTGGTGGGTCTCCAAGTATTTAAGGCCAGCCCCTTTCACATAGAGTTCTGGGCCAGCCAGGGCTACATAGCAAGACATTATCTCAAAAAGAAACACAAAAATTAAAAATAGCTCTTTAAATGAATTAAGAAGACACAGTACACATGTGTACAGGACATTTATCATAAAAGAAGTCTTCAAGATCACAAAACTTATGGTTTTGTAAATGCCAAGCAAGGACTTTACTACCTGAGTTACAGGTACAGAAATGCTTTCCAAAATATTAATGGATGCAAGCCATCCTCCTGCCTCACCCTTTTGAGTAGTTGCTACTTCAGTTTACTGACAGAGCATCCAGTTCAGGCCTTGAGCTCCAGAACACATTGCAGACTGACTAGGTGTTTTTCCCAGGGTCCAGTGACAAAATATTTATTAATTATTCTTATGTCTATTATCAGCAACAAATTAAATCACAAACGCACTCAAACTCCGACTGCCTTTGTCACATGAATCAAGTTCAGCAACTTACGGTAATTCATAACAGTAATCCAAGCAAGAAGGATGCTGAGGCAGGAGGATTCCTAGGTGTTAGAGCTACAAAACAACCTTAGCTTCAGAGCAAGACCCAGGCCCTGTAACAAATTCAAAACCAAGTAATAAGTAAGCAAATAAAAGAACAGATCAACAAAAAAAAAAAGGAGAACCCTAAGACAGACATGCATGGATTGCCCCCAGGAAGGGGAAATAGTTAAGATCTCCTGGGTAAGTGGAGGGAGCAAGGAGGGGGGAGCCAAGGGAATTGGGGGTGGGAACATAAAGGATCAGGATGACCAGGTTGGGAGAGGGACAGAGAGGGAGAGCAATAAAAGATATTTTTTTGTTTGCTTTTCTACTCTTCTTTATTTTATTTAATTTATGTTAAGAAACTTTTTGTTCATTTTACATACCAAACACAGATCCCCCTCTCATCCCTCCTTCCACTCCCCCCAGCCTTCCCCCCATACCCACCCTTAACCCCTCCTCCAAAAAGGTAGGGGCTCCCACAGGAAGTTAAGCAAAGCCTGGTACATTCAGTAGAGGCAGGACCAAACCACTCCACTGTTGCATCAAGGCTGAGCAAGGTATCCCACCATAGGTAATGGGCTCCAGAAAGACAGCTCATGCACCAAGGATAGATCCTGATCACACTGCTAGAGGCCCCTCAAACATACCAAGCTACACAACTGTCTCCAATATGCAGAGGACTTAGTCTGGTCCCATGCATGTTCCACAGCTGTCAATCTAAAATTTGGGAGTTCCTATGAGCTTGGTTCAGTTGTGTCTGTAGATTTCCCTATCATGATCTTGACCCCCCACCCCTGCTCATATAATCCCTCTTACCTCTCTTTGACTGGACTCCTGGAGCTCTACATCTGCTTCCATCAGTTACTGGATGAATGTTCTATGATGACATTCAAGGTATTCACCAATCTGATTAGTGGGCAGGCCAGATCAGGTATCTTCTCCACTATTGCTAAGAGTCTAATCTAGGGTCATCCTTGTGGATTCCTGGGAATTTCCCTAGCAGCAGGTTTCTCCCTAACTCTGTAATGTCTCCCTCAATCAAGATATCTCTTTCATAGCTCTCCAACTTCATCCCTCCCCCAGCTTGAGCATCCCATTCCCTCATTTTATCTCCCATCCTCTCCCCTCTATTGCCCCCCATCCCCAGTTTACTCATGGAGATCTCATCTACTTCCCCTTCCTAAAGAGATTCATGCATCCCTCTTAGGGTCCTCCTTTTTTCCTAGAAATTGAAGAAGATATCAGAAAATGGAAAGATCTCCCATGCTCATGGACAGGTAAAACCAACATAATAAAATGACAATCTTACCAAAAGCAATCTACAAATTCAAGGCAATCCCCATTAAAATTCCAATGCAATTCTCACAGACCTCAAAAGAACAACACTCAACTTAATAGGGAAAAATCCAGAATAGCTTAAAAAAAAAAAAAGCAAGTTCTGAAGCTATCACCAAAACAATCCTTTATGACAAGCAAGTTCTGGAGGTATCATCATCCCTGAACTAAAGCTCTACTATAGAGCTATAGTAATAAAAACAACTTGACACTGGCATAAAACCCAACATGTGAACCAATGGAATCGAATTGAAGACCCTGACATTGACACATACACCTATGAACACCTGATTTTTGACAAAGAAGCCAAAATTATACAGTGGAAAAAAGAAAGCATCTTCAACAAATGGTGCTGGCATAACTGCATATCAACATGTAGAGATTACAGATATACCCATATCTATTGCCATGCACAAAACTCAAGTCCAAGTGGATCAAAGACCTCAACATAAATCCAGCTACACTGATCCTGATAAATGAGAAAGTAGGTAGTCTTGAATGAATTGGCACAGGAGACCACTTCCTAAATGTAACACAAGTAGCACAGACACTGAGAGCAACAATTAATAAATGAGACCTCCTGAAACTGAGAAGCTTCTGTCAGGCAAAGGACAGGGTAAATCAGAAAGAGATATCTTGATAGAGGGAGCCATTATGGGGTTAGGGAGAAACCTGGTGCTAGGGAAATTCCCCGGAATCCACAAGGATAACCCCAGCTAAGACAAACTGTTTTGGATGCAGAACTCAGAAGAAATTGTAAAAGAGGTGTGTTGAAATGTTGGATATCTGGACCATCTGATTTTATTGATGTCTGGTCCCTTTGTTCTGAAAATATAGAAACTTCTAAGGTAACATACATATCTGCATCAATATAAATATAAACTGTATTGTATACAAGCCAACCGAAGGTAATTTTCTGTTTTATGTTTGGGCAGGAAAAATATACGTTATGTGTCTTGTAGTTACTTTAGGTTTATTTTCTCATGTCTGTATCAAAGATTTTAGGGAATCTTCCCTGATTAAATCTGATTTTTCTTAATCTAGAATGAATTCATAGTCTCTCATTTCCTGTGTAAACAAAAGCAGAACCTCTTTTTCAAAGTAACACATCTTCTGACTTGGAAACAAGATTTTATCAAAATATACAGGTTGGTTTAATGTAGCAGCTTCTACAACTAAATGCCTCATAGTGAAAGACCCTAACCCTTCAGGCTTACACCCCCAAGCCCCAGGAAATGAGAAGTTAAAAATCTAGTTCCAAGGGCAAGCTGACTCAATCATTATTCAACCACCCCTGTAACAACGTAACAATGTAAAAAGATTTCTGTTAAGAGATGTGCTCAACTGTGACTGGGATAGTTGCAAGTGTTCCAGGAAGGACCACTGTGACCTTTGTGTAAACTCCACTCCCGCCCTGATACCCGCCTTGAGGTTTCAGGAAGAATGTACATGCGGACATGACTGTACCCACTCTGTGATCAGACCATGATCTTGTGAAATGAAATTGTATGGTAATTATAATCTTATGGCTTTTGTGGGTTTTTCCTTTAAAAGCACCCATGTGGCTACAGTAAGATGCGACTCTTGCTCTTTGGAGCAGAGTTTGCCTGACTGTACAGCCGCATTAATAAATACCTCTTGCTGTTGCATCAACTGGATCGGAGTCTGGGTTCTTGGGGCGCCCCTCAAGAAGGTAGTACCCTGGGTCTGGGGTCTATCAATAGCAATTAAAATCCCAAAGACAACATAGTATCCAAACTCTCTGTGTATTTTCCATCTTTATGTGGCTTTTTTATATTACTTTATTTCCTTTTAAGGAATTCATTTTATTATTTTAAAACTATATATCTTTTTTTATTACTTTCTATACTTTCTCTTTTTTTCTCTCAAGTCTGCACACATTTTTTAAACATAATGTGACCCAGTAGAGGTTTTTTCCATCTGAATCTGTTTTATTGTGTATCTGTAAACTTTTTTCTCATCACTACTTTAAACTGCTAAGCAGGTATGTCTAGGACCAAAGTGGTGACTTTGGCTGTTGGCTCCACCCTGTTTGGCTTCCCAACATGGCAGAGGTATCCAGGAGAGTCACACTTATCCCCACCCCAATCTGGGGTCCATGCTGCCATCAGATAGCATGCAGCTAGCCCACAAACCCTTTTTGTCTGTATGAGTAAAAGCTAAATCCACCATGCAGCATGCTACATGGCTTAGAGACACCTGTGTACAATAATGGGAATCCGCCATGTTATGCTGAAGCTGAAATGCTGCAGCATCTCTACTATGGCCTGCATAAGAGACTAGAAAGCTGTTTTTTGGCTCAATTTATGTGTTCTAGAACACTGTTTTTAAGGTTTCTCAGGTCTTATGTGGAAATTCCTGCCCCATGTGGGGTGTCATTTTTAAATGTAGGATTTCTGTCCCACCCAGTCCTACAACCACTTTTAAAATAATCATTGAGAGGCTTAATATCAATTACAAACACATATTCACAGCACACAGAAACACATCCCAAAGCAATTACACATATGTCTATATATAAATATCTAAAGAACATCATCTGGGAATTTAGTGTTGCTCATCTCTATATGTGTTTACATCAGACCAATTGGGACTGGATGACCCACTAGGGGCTCATCCCTGGAAATATTTATTCTACCTCTCTCAATACTCATTAATTGCCTACAGCTAGCTCTTCATTTAGGGGAGGAACCATCTCCATCCATGATGCCATGTCAATTGGTGTTGTCATTTTCAGATCTGTTTAGATAGACATATGTTTAACATTTCTTGGATGCAGCTTCCATGACATGTATGGAAGACACAATCACACATGAGATGCCATGGTTCTCTGGCTCTTGAATTTTTCTACCTCCTCTTCTGAGATATGCCCTGAGCCTAAAACAAGGGAATTACATTATATACATAGATCAATTTGGGCTGAGGACCCTGTGGTGTTTCATTGTTCTCCACATTTGGACGAGGTTTTGGTTTCAATAGTGGCTTCCATCAGTGCAAAAAGAAGCTTCTTAGAGGATGAAAGAAACACTTGTCTGTGGGTTTATCCACCACAGGGTGGGATATATCCTGAATCTCAGATCCAGGTGTTAATGCTACCATGTTCTTTCCCTCCACTGGGCTGGAGTTGATGCTTGTAGTTAGGTGTAACAGTGCTGTGCAGACAACAGAGAGGAGATAGCCCTGTGTGGGACCTCTGACCCTTGTAAAGGCATGTTTCCATGGGTGTTAGTCACTAACCTCCCTGCAAACCAGAATCAGAAGAAAATAAATGAGAAAATGAATCACAGTCAGATGCAGGAAGACCTGACAGGTCAGAGATAGTGGGGACTCCTTGCAGTGTGGGACACACACAGACTTTTTCACGTGTGAGCTGAGCTACAGAGCTTGATGGTAGACAGAGCAAAGACTGCCTTGTAAGATGAAGTGCTGTGTCCCTCCAGATGCACTGTCCTCAACTGCCCACCTTGGACCAAATCTCTTCAAGGCTTTGCTGTCTAAAGCTGTCCTACAGATAGTTGGTAATGAGAGTTCCATTGCACTTCACTGGGAAGCTCCCAGTCTGTCCCAAGGACTTGACATGTAAACAGACACCTCAGACAAGATACCAGGAACAGGCTTCCTTTCAGTTCAGTGGTCCAGCAGGACCACAACATGAGCCATGCTGCTCAGATGTTTCATGATGACTGACATGAGCCACTGGTTCCCTAAGGATGAAGAGTAAATATAGGAATGATCTAGGAATGTGAAGGAATGAGGTAGGGTTTACAACAGAACTACCTTTGACCTTACGTGTTAACACCCCTTCTCTTAGACACATTGACTGTATAGACAGCTGTCTTGAAGTTCAAGTAGAAACTGACTATCCGAACTACACAAACTAGAAGCAAGAACTTGCTAAAAATGACCTGATGGCCGAGGTTGTATAACAGGTGTGCTGGTTAGTGTGTGTCACCTGACAAGCTAGAGACATCTGGGGAACCACAAGGAATTTCCTCCATCAGCATGCTTTGTAGGTACATCTATACAGCATTAACTTAATTATTGATAGATGTGTGAGGGCACCTCCCACTGTGGATGGAAACATTCCTAGGCAGGTCATACTGGGATATACAAGGAAAAGATAACTCAGGGAATGATGGAGAGCAAGCCAGGAGGCATTGTTCCTCCGTTGTCTCTCTCTAAGTTCCCATTGGTAAAAAGAATGATACAAATAAAGAATAACAGTAGAGAAAATTAAAGAATTAAAAGATTATTCTTCCAAGTTTTTAATAGTATTGATGACATTTAATTACATTAACTTTGCTTTTTTAAAGATTAACATTATTGGCTATGTGGTAGTCACACACACCTTTAATTCCAGCACTTAGGAGGCATAAGGAGATGGATCTCTGGGTTTAAGGACAGCCCAGTCTACAGAGCCAGATCCAGGAAAGCCAGACCTACACAGAAACCTTGTCTCAAAAAAATCAAAATGAAACCAACAGAAAGATTAATAATACTAATACTAGAAGTGAAATTTGAGACCTTACTGTCTATTCTTCAGAATATGAAGAATTCCATTAGTATTCAATAGCTATGTGCAAACTGTTGAGTGAGCTAGATGAAGCAGACAAATTCCTGGAAGCCCATAACCTAATGAGATGGAAGCCTGAAGAGACACAAAATTGATTCCATGTATAACACATACCTGAATCAACAAAGACATGTGACAAAGTGAACAGTTTTTAATGATGAAACAAGCCAAACTAGGTATAGAGGGTAGGGCAGTGCAGTAGGGGGCATGTGGAAACCCACAGTCAACTCAGTATTAGGTGGGGACACTGACAACTTTCCCTCAAGGACCAGGATCAACACCAGGATGCTGCTGTGGCCAATTCTGTCCTGTATTCCCTTAGGAGTCCTAGACAGAACAAGTAGGCAAGACATAGAAAAGAAAGGTGGCCAATCAATTGACTATGAAATACATATATATAACCAGGAAAAAGGACCCTGTGCAAGATCGCATTGTACATGCCACTCTCAGGATGAAACAGAAAAATCCAGGATAGCTAAAAGAATCCTGTACAACAAAGCAACCTCTGGAGGCATCATGATCCCTGACTTCAAGCTCTACTATAGAGCTATAGTAATAAAAACATCTTGGTACTGGCATAAAAAACAACATGTGGACCAATGCAATCAATCTGAAGACTCTGACATTAATCCACACAGGTATGAACACATAATTTTTGACAAAGAAGCCAAAACTGTACAATTGAAAAAGAAAACATATTCAACAAATGGTGCTGGCATAACTGGATGTCAGCGTGTAGAAGAATGCAAATAGATCCATATCTGTCACCGTGCACAAAACTTAAGTCCAAATGGAAAAAGACCTCAACATAAATCCAGTTACTCTGAACCTAATAGAAGAAAAAGTAGGAAGTAGTCTTGAATGCATTGGCACCGGAGATTACTTCCTGAATATAACAACAGTATCATAGACACTGAGAGCAACAATTAATAAATGGGACCTCTAGAAACTGAGAGGCTTTTGTAAGGCAAAGGACATGGCCAATAAGACAAAACTGACAGCCTATAGAATGGGAAAAGATCTTCACCAACCCCACATCTGACAGATGGCTGATATCCAGAATATATAAAGAACTCAAGAAATTAGACATCAAAATACCTAACAGTCCAATTTAAAAAATGGGCTATAGAGCTAAACAGAGAATTCTCAACAGAAGAATCTCAAATGGCTGAAAAAAATTTATGGAATTGTTCAACATCCTTAGTCATCAGGGAAATGCAAATCACAAGGACCATGAGATAGCATCTTACAGCTGTCAGAATGACTAAGAACAAAAACAATGAAGACAGCTTATGTTCGAGATGATGTGGAGGAAGGGGAACGTTCCTCCACTGTTGTTGGGAATGCAAACTTGTAAAGCCACTTTGGAAATCAGTATGGAGGTTTCTCAGAAAATTGGGAGTCAATCTACCTCAAGACCCAGCTATACCACTCTTGTGCATATACACAAGGAATACTCAATCATACCACAAGGACACATGCTCAACTATGTTCATAGCAGCATTATTTGTAATAGCCAGAACCTGGAAACAACCTAGATGCCCCTCAACTGAAGAATGGATAAAGAAAATGTGGTACATATACGCAATGGAGTAGTACTCAGCAGAGAAAAATAATGACATCATGAGGTCTGCAGGCAAATGGATGGAACTAGAAAATATCATCCTAAGTGAGGTAACCCAGACTCAGAAGGACAAACATGGTATGTACTCACTCATGAGTGGATAGTAGATATAAAGCAAAAGATAACCAGACTGCAACCCACAGCTCCATGGAGGCTAGCTAGTAAAGAGGACCATAAGAAGGATGTATGGATCACCCAGCAATGGAGAAAAGGATGAGATCTACATGAGCAAATGGGGTGGGGATTGGGGTAATAGAGGGCAAGGGATGGCGGATGAGAGCTTAGAGGTGCAGGAGGTTTGAGCTGGAGCAGGAACAGAGTGGGAGAGCAAGGAAAGAGGTACCATGATAAATGAAGACACCATGGGAATAGGGAGAAGCAGAGTGCTAGAGAGGTCCCCAGAAATTCACAAGGATGACTCCACCATAGACTACTGGCAATAGTCAAGAGGTTGCCTGAGCTGGCCTCCTCTGGTGATCGGATGGCCTAATACCTTAACTGTCATCATAGAACTCTTCATCCAGTGATTGATGGAAACAAATGCAGAGATCCATGGCCGGGTCCCAGGTGGAGCTCCAGGAGCCCAATCGATGAAAGAGAGGAGGGATTCTATGAGCAAGGGATATCAAGACTATGATTGGAAAAAATACCGAGACAACTAGCCAAACTAGTGGAGACACATGAACTGTGAACCAATAGCTGAGAAGCCCTCATGGTACTGTACTGGGCCCTCTGGACAAGTCAGACACTTGTTTAGCTTAAACTGTTTAGGGGGGCATCCAGGCAGTGGGGTTGGGACCTGTCCCTAGTGCATGAGCTGGCTTTTTGGAGCCTAGTGCCTATGGTGAGACACTTTGCTCAGTCTTGGTGCAGAGGTGAGAGGCTTGTACCTGCCTCAATTGAATGTACCAGGCTCTGCTGACTCCCCATGGGAGACCTTGCCTTGGAGGAGGTGAGAATGGGGGGTGGCTTGGGGGGGAAAGCTGAGGGGTTGGAGGAGGGAGGACAGGGGAATCTGGTTGGTATGTAAAATGAATAGAAAATCTCTTAATAAAAAAATATTTAGGAACCAGTTATGTCCACAGAGAAACATGGACAGACCCTTCTGTCCCTCTTCCTTCCTTCACATGGATTACTGTTGTCTGTAGCTAGAGTTTTCCTGCCTTGCCCACAGTCAGGACAAATCTCTGTCACTCGCCAGTCCCACAACCACTCAGACCCAACCAAGTAAACACAGAGACTTATATTGCTTAAACTATTTGGCCTAATGGCTCAGGCTTCTAACTATCTAGTTCTTACATCTTAAATTAATCCATTTCTATTAATCTATACCTTGCCACGTGGTTCGTGGCTTACCGGGGTCTTCACATGCAGCTTGTCATGGCAGTGGCTGGCAGTGTCTCCCTCACTCAGCTTCCTGTTCCCTTAATTCTCCTCTCTGTTAGTCCCTCCTATACTTCCTGCCTGGCCACTGGCTAATCAGTGTTTTATTTATTGACCAATCAGAGCAATTTGACATACAGACCATCCCACAGCACTTCCCCTTTTCTTTTCTTAAAAAGGAAGGTTTTAACCTTTACACATCTCCAAAGTCAGCTTGGTATATTTGGGAATTTGAGCGTATCTTCTCTTACTACTTCCTGCTGGAGGGGGGCGCTGTATCTTATGGGGACACAAAGAAAATTTTAGGATTATGGAGTAGTCCGTGAGGCTGTATCATCTGAGCCAGTTGCCTTGAAATGGTTCTAGATGTTGGATCATCTGGGCCATGGTGTCATTGGAGACCTTTCAGGGGGTCTTGGCTGGTCAAACCTGATGTATCTTAATCTGGAACAAATCCATAGCCTCTGGCTTTCTTTGGAAACAAACCAGAGCCTCCTTTCCAAAGCAACATATCCTTACATCCAAATTTTGAAGTCAAGGTACCTTTAAAATATACATTTTGGCATAACTCAACAGTTTTTGCAATAAAATGTTTTTCTTCACTTACGAATATCAAAGAGAACATAATCCAGATACTACAGCTGTCTAGAGAGCATTGATGTTAGGTAAAACTATTGGAGCATATGAGAGGATGGTAATCTCTATGCAAACAGTGCAACATTTAACAGGTGATTTACAGAATATAGAAGTTTGGGCAGTTCCTGAAATAAATCTCACACATTCTGAGGATAGGCTATATATTTAATCCACAACTAAGCTCTTAACCCCTTCACTGTATTGATTACCATACTGATGTCCTTATTTTCCTTTGGAGACTAAGTCTCACTATGAATGCTGGCACTTCTTTGTGCATACATTTATCCCAGGATTACAGGCTTGAGTCACCATATGGCTGTGCCTGAGTGGTAACTGAAAGTTTTTACCACATTACTTTTCTCCATTTTGTACCCCATTGATAAAGAAATGCCCTCACTCTGCTGTAGGATGAGAAGAGAGGTCACTCATTCGTCACGACCAGGCTGACAGGGAGACTGGTTTTCAAACTGACTGGATTGAAGGCCTCACACTTATACTCTCCAGCATCCTCTCTCCTGACAGGATCTATTCTGAGTCCACAATTCATGGGGGACAGGGTCATCCTCTCTGTGAGCTGCAGACTCTGATTATTGAAGATCCAATGGATGGAGATTCCAGTATCAGCTGAGAGGCAACTGAAGAGCACAGAGCTCTGGACTGGGACTGTGGTGTCAGAGACTCCCAGGAAGGGCTTTGTCACAGGCTCTGTAAAGAAACAGAGGAGTGGACACAATGACATTAGTCCTTCAGAGAGCTCAACCAGCCTCCCATAGACCACACTTAATCAAGCCTCCATGGTTGATAAGTTAGAACTGTGACTATAATCATATCTTGTGCTTTGGATCTGCTCCCCATGGCCTGTGTGATCCTGATTCAAGCACTGTTACCTGTGCCTCAGTTTCCTATAATATGATACACAGTGCATGATCATTGCCATGTCTATGAGTTAAGGTTAGGTGTGAGCAATGGCCTGACTTTGGGATCTGGGTGAGCTGCTCATATCAGCAGCATCTGCTACTCTTTGCCTATGGAAGAGAATTCCTTAGACTGGACCCATTAGGACAGGGAGCTGCCTGGAGAACTGTCCCTTCTGTGCCTTCTCCTGAGGACCTGACATTCCTCTGAAGTCTCCTAAGACCATCAGAACAGTTGGCTCATGTCCTGGTTCCTCTCCACTGAGACTCAGGAGAAAGAGATGGACAGGTGACCTATGACCTGAAGCTGTCGCAGCAGTGGACAGCTGGCTCCACACTCTACAGGACTTGGACAGTCAGTAAAGCCTTCTTCCCTGTCAGCTCTGACAGGAAGTCAAATTCTAGACTTGAAGAGATGCTCTCTAGGGTCAACTAAAGTTGAATCTACAACAGAAGTCTGGAGCCAGGGATTATTCACTGATTCTATAGTAAGCTGGGCAGAAGTGAATAGGTATCTACAGACTAAAAGAGAGGGTAGAAGGGAAGAGAGACAAATTCACCACTATGGAGACATACAAGGTCTTTGGTGCAAAGGTAGAACCCTGCATACTGAGAAGCTTAGGTGCATCACTCAGTGAGGTGGGTGCCAGTGTCTGCCCAACTCAGAGGAAATAAGAAAATGACCTCCATGACCTCCGTGAACTGATTGACTCACATCCTCTGTGCAGAACTCTCTCCCCAGATGTCTCCATGCTCACTGTCCTCACATGCCTGCTCACACACAGAACATGTGTGTGATGGGAGTGCCTTCTCTCACTTCTTCCTCTACAGACTCTGAGTCTTCACCTTCTGACATCTTTGATCTCTTCCCTCTCTGAATGCAGTCAACCCCTGACTTCACTTAGAGATGGGCCTCCTGGTCTGTCTTCCAGTCCACTAGAGATGGGGCTTTGTTAGGAAAAACTCGTTTGATCTTTCTAGAGGATCCAGTGCCTGGACAGGCTCAGATATATGTGGGAGGAAGAAAGAATGAATGTCCCAGGGCCTTGACTATCCAGGTGTTTATGAAATTCTCCTATTTGGAGCTACTGAAAACTAGTTAACTCTCTAGCTTACATTGCTATGCATGTGCGGGGAGTGGGTGTGGATGGTCGTGGGTGTGGGTATTTGTGCAGGTGTATGCCATCTTATGTGTATGGATGGGTACAGGTCACAACACCTACACTGAAGTCAAGGGACAACTTGATGGTCCTGGCTGTGTCTTCTCTGTGTGTGAGTTTCAGTCCTCCGGACCACACAGTGAGCAACAAGGCTGGTGATCGTGTCTGTGCCTTAGGACAACAACAACTCTCCCACGGCTGTCCTCTGCTGTGTTCTCCCAACATGTCCTCTGTAACACAGAATCCTAAATGAGCACCTAGTCTGCCCTGTGTTTTCAATGCTCTGAGAAGGTGATATTGGCTCCCCACAGGAAGGTGACATGGGTGTCTGTGAAGGCTGGAAAGGGACCAGCTGAGTGAGGCCTGGATAAGGGGACAGACCCATTCTCACTGGAGTCACCATTGAGGGTGCACTGTCATGAAGTCCAGGAGGGGTTGTGTAAGGAGACTCATGTGGGTGTGAAACAGGAGGTGGCCTGAGTCCTGGAGTCTGTTGCTCCATCATCCTAGGGAGAGTTTCAGAGGAACCCTCCATCTTCCTGTGATTGTCAAGTTGTGCATATGGTCTCTCTATGTCCTTCCTGGGATGCATCTGTCCTATGTAGGTGTATTACCCATGGAGGGTGGGGTGCCAGAAGGATGTGGTGGTAAACACAGGATCCTCTGGTACAGTAGTATGCTTAGAAACACAGGAAGCAGGCAGTAGGCCTGAGAATGCTGTTAGTGGCTCCAGGTGTGTAGAGACTCAGGTGGAAGCCAGGCTACAAGTTAAGCTCATTTCTCCCGGAAATACATGTCAGGGTGTTGTGTGGACTTCTACTGTTGTCTAGTGGTTACTAAGGGACCTGTCGCTCATGTCTGGGTGTTATCCAGTTCAGCAACTCTGTCAACATTTGCCTACAGGGGAGAAAGTCTCCGGTATGAACCCCAGAGGACAAGCAATTCCAAGGAAGACCTGTGTTCTCTGTTCCTCTTCTGGTGACTCTGAGCTTCCTGTGAGGTCACATCAGGACAGTTAGTTAATGGCATAGGCTCCTGACCAGCTATTCTCTCACTGCTGAGTCTCTGGAGATGTGCAGGTAACCAGCCGAATTGTGACTTACATGGAAGTACACTGGCTGCTTCCACATACCAATAAAGCCTTGTTCCCTGGCAGTTCTAACAGGAAGTCAAAATGGAGAAATGACAAAAAGCTTCCTAGTGTCATCTAGAATCTAGTTAGCACAGAGATTTGCAGTCAGGGCTTCCTGGTGCTCATTGTGAGGATCCCATGGCTTCCTCATCTAGGACCAGCCTGATTCCCACAGTATCATTCCCAGGGATGTCTGTGTGGTAAGAAATCCAAGTGTCTGACCTTTAGCTGAATTTCTGGGACTGAGTTTACCCAGCACAGGACATCCTCTCTGCGGATAAAGACAGGTGAGAGGTTCCGATCTATTCCTGTTTATCTGCCCTATGCGTGTCCTGCAATAAGGGCGTAAAGAAAAGAGTGGGGACACAATGCAGTGGGGAAGAGAGCAGGAACAGCCCAGTTCTGACAGTTCAGTGTATGAAGTAGGATAAGACATACCCAGCAGCTGGAGGCCATAGAGAGTCACTTACTGTTCACATGGAATTGCACGTGTGTCGTTACACTTTCTGAAACTCTGTTTAAAATTTGAAGTGTGTAATAGCCTGAGTCTTTCTCAGTGACATCTTGGAGCAGCAGGGATCCATTGGTGTACACTGTCTCTCTTCCACTGTGTTCAAGCCCCTGGGTGATGGAATTCATGGTTCTGCTGTATTCTGCGATTTTAAAGACAGGACTGCTATACACTCCTTTGTACCAGGAAAAGGCTTGCAGATCTTCCGGCAGATTATGAACTTGGAGAAGAACGCTTTCCCCTTCCACAGCATTCCATGGCACTGGTTCTATGGTGAGTGGGGCAGAAGTGAGAGGGTTGCAGCAAGTACAAGAGGAAGCTGGAAGGAAAAAGAGAAAAAGTCATTCTATGGGATCATTATGCTTGGTGGAAAGAAGACGCTCTCTGTTCTGAGTAGATGGATTCATCACTCAGCCTAGAGATGCAGTTGTGGGTGCATCTATCCCACTTTTGTGGGAGGTCAGCAACATGACTTCCATTCCCTCTACACCCTGAATATGTCATTTCTCTCCATGGAACTCTCCCCTCAGGTGTGTGCATGGCTGCCGCTCACTGCCCTCAGTCAGACATTGTGCACACTCATGCACACTGAGGTTTGAGATGATGTCTCCTCTGACCTTTTTCTCTATACACCCTGGATCTTCACTTTCTGACGTTTTTCCCAGTTTCCTTTGTGGCTTCAGTCATCCTCTGACTTCGCCTTCTAGATGTCCTTGCTGCTCTGCCCTGAAGCCTCCAGGACTAGGATGAAGCCTCCAGGACTGGATGAAGCCTCCAGGACTGGATGAAGGCAGGAGCACTATGGTCTTCTTGGCAGGCTCAGGTATTGGAAAAGGCTCAGGACTAGGCTGGCTGGCTTTATGTCAACTTGACACAAGCTAGAGTCAATTAGATGGCGGGAGCCTCAAGTAAAAGTGCCAACAACAGACTGGCCTGTTGGAAAATCAGTAGGATTTCTTTTTTTGATTGTTGATTGATGCTAGAAGATCCAACCCAAAATGAGACCATTTCCATGCCTGGGTCCCAGATGCCATAAGACAGCAGGCTTAAAAAGCCATGAGGAGCATACCAGTAAGCCGCACTCCTCCATTCTCTCTGCTTCCATTCCTGGCTTTTATTTAAGAATCTTTCATGTTCAGAGCTAATAAATGCCACAGTTTGACATGCACTGCCAAAAACTATCGTTCCCTGTCAACTCTGAGAGGAAGTAAGATACCATACCAGATAAATACTTCCCAGGTTCACATGTAGTTGAGTAGTAGATGACAGGGACCAGGGCTTCCTGGTATTCACATCTCTGTGAGGTTGCTATGGTTTCTTCACATGCATGGCTAGAACCCGAGGAGACTGAGCTGACTCTGACATCTGGGCTGAGTTACTTTCCATCAAGTTCTTCCTTAATACAAAGGAGAGCCAGACAATGAAGTCTGACCTATGGTCATTTGTCTCCACCATGTGTTTCCTGCACTAAGTGCTCAAACCCCTACATGGGGACACAGTGCAGAGGGGAGGTTGTCACAGGCCAGGCATGACAGTCCTGTGTGTCTAAATCCCACTTGGCACAGAGAATGACCACAGAGAATCACTTACGGTCCACCTGGAGTTGCACATGTGCTGATTCTACTTTCACGCCTCTACTCACAGTCCGTAGGGTGTAGAATCCCATGTCTTCACATGTGACGTTCTGGAGCAGCAGGGATCCATTGCTGTTCACTGTCTCTCTACCGCTGTGTGCAGGGCCTGGCACACTTGAATTCTTCTCTGCTATGTGTCTGACGATTTCCAGTTTGTTGAAAAAAATCACACCTTTGTACCAGAAAAGGACTAGAAGATTCTCTGGGAGATTGTGAGCAAGTAGAAGAACGCTTGACCCTTCTGCAACCCTGGGCGGCACTGATTCGATAGTGAGCTGGGCAGAGGTGTGAGGGCACCCATGGGTGAATAGGTTGTCTAGAAGGAAAGAGAGAGATCCAACAATATTAAAACCGTTGTATTTGGCCAAAAAGGGGCCCTGAGAAGGTGTGTCCATTGCTCAGCCTAGGTGCATGGCTGGTTGTCTCCCTGTCCTACTTGCTGGAGGTCAGCGCATGACCTCTGTATTCCCAGAGTCCCTGACTTGTCATTCCCACCGTATGGCACTATTTCCTCAGGTGTCAGCATTTCTCCAGCTCACTGCCATCAGATCCCTGCTCACATTTACAGTGGAATGGTGCTGGCCTGACGTCTGCCCGACCAACCTCTTCCCTGCAGACCCTGTGTCTTCACCCTCTGACCCTTCTTGCTGCTGTTCTATTCCTCTTGGGGTTCCAGTCAATAGCTGACTTCACCTTCTAGCTTCTTTACTGGTCTGTCTGTCAGTCAATAAGCACTGGGATTTTATGAGAACTGAGATTTGTCTTATCTTTTGAAAGAAGTACCGCCCACAAAATCTCAAATACCTGTGGAAAATGAATGAATGAATGAATGATGTCCCAGGACCCTGTATGCCTAGGGAATTGTTTAAGAAATTCATAGGTTTGGGGGTACAGAGTTGAATTTTACCATTCGCTTTGATTTTTTTACACTCACTTGTATTTGTGTGTGAGATTGTGTGCAAGAACTTGTCTCAGGGTGTGTGGGTACCTCGGTGGAGTTTAGAGGACAATTGTGTTCATTGCTTCTCGGGTTGAGAGACAATGAGGCAAATGCCTATAAATACTGAGCCATGTCACAAATCAACACCAGCTTGTTTTTTTTAATATAAGAAGTCATAGTGAAGAACATCAGTCTTCAGAATATTTTGGTCATGGTGAATAATTTTGGATAATCATTTCTTGCTCTTTGGGAACCATTTCTTGTTCACTGAGACCTTCCTGCAACTGAGCCTCTGTCTGGACCTGTGTCTTCTCACCTACAGACCCCGAGACTCATCTCAGGTACTTTTCCTCCTTTACGAGACCCCAGCGAGTAGGTGAGTCCTCTCCTCTCACACACTGTCAACTCATGATCTCCTCCCCTGTGAGAAGGGGCTGCTGAGAGCCTGACATGTTTCAGAGGGGTACAGGGGGGTACCTCCATTGTCTCTATGGGCTTATCTGTCCTCCTCCTCAGTCACCTCTGCTCCAGCACAGCTCCCAACATATCTGGTCTTTTCCCCTTCTAGCTGAGCCTCCTCTCAGGAAGGAGCACCTCCCAGAGTCCCATGGGATGTGGGGTTTTTCTGTTCAAAGCCATGCTCTGCCCCTCCACTCTCAGTGCTGTCTCTGTCCACGTCTCTCTTAATGGTTCAGTCCTGCACACCACACAGTGATCAAAAGGGCTGATGAGCATCTCTGTACCCTGAGAGAACAGCAGCTCACCCTGGTTCTTTCTTCTGCTGTGTCCTGGCCCTGGGTCTATCAGAATCAAGAGAGGGCCTCTGGACTCCCTGTGTGACAAAGAAACCCAGCTGGGCACCTAGTTTGCCCTATGTTCTCAGTGCTCTGGAAAGATGGAACTTGACCTAAGCAAGAAAGTGATGGAGATGTGTGTGAGACTTCAAATGATCAGCTGAGTGATGTGTGGAAAAGAGGGTAGATTCATTATCACAGCAGTCCTCAGTCAGGGTGCTGACCCAGGATAAAGGCCCAAGAGCAGATGTGTCAGGAGCCTCACATTCTGGTTGTGTGGGAGGAGGTAACATGAATCCTACAAAGAGAGCTCTGGGCTTCACCACCTCATAAAGGATTTTATGACGATGGTCCCACTTCCTTTGCTGACTGATGATGAACTGTGTGATGAATCTGCTTATGTGCTCCCTGGCCTCTTGGATGCCTTGGGCCTCTGTCTAGGTGAATCCCATGGGATAACCTACCTTTCCCAAAGGAAATTAATAAAGGGGGCACTGAACATGAACCCCTGGCAGGGTATCAGACACAAAAAGGAGCCAGTAGGTCTGAGAACGCTGTGACACTGACCTCCAGGTCTGTAGGACAGGAGTAAAAGTCAAGAAACAAGTTCCTGGTTAGGTAAATGTTTTCCCCCAGTGTTGATTGTGTGTCCTGATGCTCCCCCTGTTGATCACTGGGGGGAACTGCAGCTCCCATCTAGGGAGCTGTCCATCTCAGTAGACCCTGCAGCCATTTCCCTGCAGGAGAGAATTTCCTGAGGTGGACCCCAGAGGACAAGAACTTGTGAAGAGTACCTGGGTCCTCAGTCCCTCTTCTTTGTGACACTGACCTTCCCTTGAAGTCTCATAAGCCCATCAGGACAGTTAATGGCCTAGGCACCTGTCAAGCTATGCTGTCCCTGCTGAGTCTCTGGAGATGTCCAGGGGATCTAGCCTAACTGTGGCTTTCCAGACAGTGCACTAGCTGATTCCAGAGAGCACAAGACTTTGACTAGTAGAAAACACTGTTCCTGACCATAAGGAAGTTAAAATACAACCTTTGAAAAATGTTTCTCGGCCCGGGCCGTGGTGGCGCATGCCTTTAATCCCAGCATTCTGGATTCAGATCCAGGCGGATCTCTGTGAGTTCAAGGCCAGCCTGGTCTACAGAGTGAGATCCAGGACAGGCACCAAAACTACACAGAGAAAGCCTGTCTTGAAAATTAAAAAAAAAAGAAAGAAAATCACTTACTGTACACACGGAGGTCCTTGCTTCCAATTGTCTGCAAGGACTCAGATCTACTGTAGTTATTCTCCACCTTGTGTGTCTTGCACTCAAACCCCAACATGGGACACATAGATGGAAGATAGGCACAGGCCAAGGCTGATGATTCTGAGTGTGTCCACTGGAATAGCCCCACCCATCACCTAGAGTTCAATAAGAATCACTTACTGTGCAGGGTGGTGGTGGCATACACCTTTAATCCCAGCACTCGGGAGGCAGAGTCAGGCAGATCTCTGTGAGTTCAAGACCAACCTGAGCTACAGAATGAGTTCCAGGACAGGCTCCAAAGCTACACAGAGAAACCCTGTCTTGAAAAACAAAACAAAACAAAACAAAACAAAACAAAAATCACTTACTGTACACATGGAGGTACATGGTTGTTTTTGATACAGTTCGTCCATGTCTATTTATGGTCTCTAGGGTGTAGAATCCTGTGTCCTTATGGGTGATATTCTGAATCCACAGGGATCCATTGCGGTACACTGTCTCTCTACCACTGTGTACAGGCCCCGGCACAACTAAATTGATGTTCAGTGCATACAGTGCAATTCTGTGTTTCGTTTTTGTTAGCCTTTTGAACCAAGCAAAGGCTAGAAGATTCTCTGGCAGATGGTGGACATGTAGAAGGACATTGTCTCCTTCGAACACATTGAGTGGCACTGATTCAATGGTGACTTTAGCAGTGGTGGCTAAATGACAGCAGATTAAAAGGGAGGCTAGAAGGAAAGAGAGAGAAACATCAATATTGAGCGGATGTGATCAAGACTCAGCTTAGGTGTGTGAGTAAGGCTGTGAGCACAGTCCTTGATGGAGGTGTACAACATGGCCTCCATCCCTCTGAGTCTCTTATGATGTCTTTTCCTCTCTATGAAATAATTTCCTCACTTGTCTGTCTGCCCCCCCCACAAGTGTCCCCATATCCCTCCTCACGTAAAGAGTATTTGGTGTGAGGAAGCCATTCTGACCTCCTCTAGAGGGTCCTCATGTTCTGACTTTTTTCTCTGTTCTCTTTGTGTGTCAACTCATGACATCAGCTTCTGCATACACTGACTTACAGTCTGATAGATCCATGGCTTTTGGGAACAGGGATTAGTGTGACCTTTAGGAAGATTCATTTCCTGAAAAAGATTCAGACACCACTACAGAAAGGAGTGAAAGAAGGAACATAGGAAGGTAGAAAGTAAGGATGTCTCTGTGGTATTATCTACATAGGTCATGGTTTGGAGTGAATGGCATTAATTATATTCAAGTTTGATTTAATTTTTTTAGATGTATTTATATACTGTGTACATATTTCTGAAGGCACATGTCTCAGTGTGCATATGTGCAGATCCATGCCAGAGCCCCTATGTAGAGGGCAGAGAAGAGCCTGCAGGAGTCTGTTCTCTCCATCTACCCTGTGGAAGGTGAGGACTAAATTCAGATTGACAAGGCCCCACACATTGAGCCATCCCCCTGGCCCACCCCTGTTGATTTCTATTTGGAGTCACCCTGCCATGACTGGGGACATCAGGCTTCAGAACATGGCAGCCAATGTGACTCACTTTGAATAGGGAGTGGTTGGGGCTTTTCACTTCCCCTCATCACCTCCTGTCCACTGAGAGCTTCAGGATGCTGAGCCTCTGCCCCTCACTGTACCTTCTGCCCCATGACTGCAAACAGAAACCTCGAGTCTCCTCTCAGGTACCTGTCCCCTTTAGGAGACTCCAGCCTGCTTCTGAGTTCCCCTCCACCCCAACAGAAAGAAAATGGGTACTTTTACCTGTGAACAGGAGTCCCTGCCAGGAGGTACAGCCCTTGCAGGGAATCATAGAGGACACCTCCATCTCTCTTCTCACTGTGCTGTCCTCCCTCTGAGGAGAAGAGCTTCAGTTCCAACACAGCTCCAGCCTCTGCTGTCCTTCCTCCCTCTGAGCTGAGTGTCCTTCCAGGTAGGAGCACTTCCCAGAATCCAATGGGCTGTTGGTTGTTGGGTCTGTGCCCAAGACACTGCTCTGTCCCTTCCACTCTCAGGGCTGTCCCACATTCCTCTCAACTTTTCTCTCTTTATGTTTCACCTCCAAGCAGCACATTGAGCAACAAGGCTGATAAGCATCTCCATGCCCTCAGAGAACAATCACTCATTTCAGGCCTGACATCTGCTCTGTCCTGGCCTTGGGTCTGTCAGCACGCAAGAAGGAGCCTCCACCCTGCCTATGTGTCTTTGTGACACAGAGACCCAGCTGAGCATCCGGTCTGCCCTGTGTCCTCAGTGCTCTGAGAAGGTGATATCTACTCCCTGAAGGAAGGGAACATTCTCTGAGGGCTGCAAAGGGACCAGCTGAGTGATGACTAGGGATGAAGAGCAATCCTGTATCACTAATGCCACCAGTCAATTTCCTGATCCAGGAGAATGTCCCAGGAGCCATTGTGTGAGAAGTTTCATGTCCTCAGTGTTGGGGTAGAGGCGATCTGTGTGTTCTTGAAAAGTCTGTTAGCTCCCTCTTTCTATGGAGGGCTTCAATGTAACCTTCAGCATTATGTGTTGGCTGAGCTGTGTGTTTGGTGAGGCCATGTCCCCCGATCTTCCTGGGTCACCTTTGCCCTTTGCCTAGGTGATTCCCTGGTGGTAATCCTGTCTTCCCCTATGAGAAATGCCAAGAGAGGGGACTTTAGGGTTCCCCATGTGTTCTCAGAAAAAAGGAAGCAGCCAGTAGGTCTGAACAGAGTCTAGGGAGGAAGCTCTGGGTTAGTAGAGACAAGGATAGAAATGAGTTGGCTAGGCAAGGTCATGGCTCAGGAAAACAATTTTCTGATTTTTAATGGTGTGTCCTGATATCACCCCATGGAGATCACTGGGAGAACTGCAATCTCCTGTCTAGGGCTACAGTAGGCATGGTCAACAAGTCAACAGTGAACTGCCCTGATGCCCTCAGCACAGGTGGGATGTAGGGCCTGTCATCAGGTTCACTGTACTCTTCAGAACTCTTAATTCCTTCTAGTGTAGGTTGGATCTACACAAGGTTTCAGATTTTTCCTAGGAAGTCCATGATAAAAGTTGAAATAGTGTACATCCAGAGGATAGGCACCTTCAGAAGGAGCCCTGTGCTCAGAAAATTTCAGAGGAAAGTCCTAGAACATTTCTCTTGAGAATCAAAGGAAGTAGATTAACACAGTAGATCACATGCACTTTCTGGCCCGTCATTGGTGTCTAAACCCTTCCTTTTCTTTGTCCACAGGTTGCTGAAGGGTCTGTTCTCTAGTACAAAGAACACTGATTCAAATTGACATGTCTTCTGCTCTTCCCAATATACTGTTGTATTCTTTTCTCCTGAGTATAGCAGCTTAGGAACGAGTAAAGGATCTATTTCCTTCTAGGGCTGTGTCTTAGTGTAGCACTGAAGGAAGTCAAGGCAGAAAACATGCTGCTTGCTGACTCATTCACAGGCTCACACTCTGGCTCATGTTTAGCTGGCTTTCTCATACATCCAAGGATCATCTGCATAGGGATGGTGCTGCCCAAAGAGACTTGGTCCCTCCTGAACCAATTAAGACAATCCATCAAGACATGTCCACATCCCAACCTGATAAAGATGGGCCATAGACATGAAGTTGTAGTTACTCAGTTGGGACTCTTTTTCCACCAATATGACTTTGGGCTGTGTCAAGGTGACAGTTAATGCTAACTAGTACACTGTTTCAAACTGTTAAGTCCTTCTCCTCCACAAGGATGCTACATAGGAAGTTCCCCATTATCTAAGTAACTGTCTCTCGCAGTTCCCGGCAGTCCTCACTTACGCTGATGTTCACAGAATCTCCAAACTGGACACTCAGAGCCAGGACACAGCTTAGGGTCATCTACCCCAGCTTTCATTTTTCCCACTCCCCGCATCCTCAGTCCAGAGATGCTCTAATATCCACCACAGACATTATAAAGAGTTAATGAAACAGCATCATCAAAACATACGTTCCATCCTGACTCAGTACAGGCCTCCCAGGCACAGTCAACACCTGCCTCTTCTGGAATTGGAGCAGAAGCCAATCACCAGGTAAGAAGAGACAGGAGCTGGGAGCATTTGGAGTAAAGGAACATGATCATGCCTCAAAGTTCTAGATGTTCTTTCTGGGTCATGGTGATCAGGAAAGCAAATGGTGGGGGCATGAAGGCATGAGTTAGTGATAGAAAGAAAAATATACTTGACCTAAAGTACAGTCTCTTTCCTTGGGAGAAAGCCCCTGTCACATCCAAGACCAGTCCAAGAAAAACTAGACATGGCTCTAGGACCTAGGCCCTGGGATACAACCAGTCCCTGGAAACCCCAACTCATCTCTGCCCCAGTTGCCAGCCAGCAGGGAAGACTCCTGCCAACAGGCTCCCCCACCTAAACCCTCCATCCAACCCTGCAATCTACAAGACCCATGCCCTACCTCAATACCCATCCCCCTGTGACCCTAGTGGCTTCCTCAGACACAGAATCCATCAGCTTTAATTGGACCAATAGGTGAATGACTCATCTCTCACCTAGAGAGTCCTGCCTCTAGGACCTAGGCCCTGGGACACATACAGTCTCTGGGAACCCCCACACATCACTGCCCCAGTTGCTAGGGAGCAGGGAAGATTCCTGCAGGCACTCACCCATCAAAGCCCCCCCATTGGACCCTGCAATCTACAAGACCCACACCCTACCCCAAACATACCCATTCCACTGCTACCCCAGTGGCTTCCTGAGACACAGAAACTGCCAGCTCTCATTGGACCAAGAACCTAGAAAAGACCAAGAGCAGCTCCCTGGGATACAGAAACTGCCAGCTCCAATTAAACCAAAAGCTAAGATGGGACTCAGAGTGGCCTTCTGAGACACAGACACAGCAAGAACAGATTGGACCAATAGCAGCTCGCTCAGACACAGGCACCTTTTGCACCTATTGGAGGAAGAGATGGATAGATGCCAGTGCATAAATACATACAACAACATAAAAGGCAATATGGCATCACAAGAACCTAGACCTTCTACAAAAGCAAGACCTGAACATCACAATGTTGAAGAAGCAGAAGAAAGTGAAGTTAAAAGTAACTTCATGAAGAAGATAGAGGCCTTTAAAGAAGAAACAAAAATTTTCTCTTAAAGAAATTGAAGATAAGACAAACAAAAAATTGGAAGAAATCAATAAATTCCTTAAAGAAAGCCAAGAAAACCACGAAAAAGCAAATAAACATGTGAAGGAAACCGCTCAAGATCTGAAAAGTGAAATAGAAACAATGAAGAAGACACAAACTGAGGAAATGCTGAAAATAGAAAATCTGAATAAATGAACAAGAACTACAGGTGCAAGTATAATTGACAGAATACAAGAGATGGAAGAAAGAGAGAATCTCCAGTATAGAAGATACAATAGAGAATATAGATTCAACAGCCTACAGAAAGCACTAGAAGGAAAATTCCAACCTAAGGAAGTCAGATACACCCACTAAAACACAGGCAATAGATAACCCCACAGCAGTAAATACCAAAGAAGAGAAATATACACACACACACACTACCACCAAAAAATAACAGGAATTAACAATCACTGGTCATTAATATCCCTTAATATCAATGGACTTAATTCACCTACAAAAAGACACAAGCTATCAGAATGGATATAAAAGCAGGATCCATCTTTCTGCTGCATACAAGAAACACACCTCAAATTCAAAGATAGACACTACCTCAAAGTAAAAGGCTGGGAAAAGTCTTTCCAATCAAATGGACTTAAGAAGCAAGCTGTTGTAGCTATCCTAATATCTAACAAAATAGACTTCAAACTAAAATCAATCAAAAGACATCGAGAAGGACATTACATACTTATCACAGGAAAAATCAACCAAGATGAAGTTTCAATTCTGAACACTTATGCCCCAAATACAAGAGTACCCACATATGTAAAAGAAACATTACTAAAGCTTAAATCACACATCAAACCCCACACATTAATAGTGGGAGACTTCAACATCCCACTCTCAACACTGGACAGATCTGACAGATCAAAATTTAACAGAGAAATAAGGGGCCTAACTGGTGTTATGACTTAAATGAACTTAATATCTACAGAACATTGTACCCTAACAAAAAATAATGTACCTTCTTCTCAGCACCCCATGGAACCTTCTCTAAAATCGACCACATACTCAGTCACAAAGCAAATCTCAACAGATACAAGACAATTGGAATAACCTCCTGTGGTTCTATCAGACCACTATGGTTTAAAGGTAGATTTCAACAACAACAAAAACTACAGAAAACCTACAATCTCATGGAAACTGAATAATGCTCAACTGAATCACCATGGGTTAAGAAAGAAATAAAGAAAGAAATTAAGACTTCCTAGAGATCAACGAAAATGAAGACACCACATACCCAAATTTATGGGACACTATGAAAGCAGTGCTAAGAGGGAAATTCATAGCACTAAATGCCCACATAAAGATGTTGGAGAAATCTCACACTAGCAACTTAATAGCACACCTGAAAGCTCTAGAACAAGAAGAAGCAAAGTCTCCCAGGAAGAATAGACGCCAGGAAATTATCAAAGTGAGAGCTGAAATCAATAAAACAGAAACAAAGAGAACAATACAAAAAATTAATGAAACAAAGAGTTGGTTCTTTGAGAAAATCAAAAAGATAGAAAATCCCTTATCCAAACCAATCAAAAGACAGAGAGAGAGCATCCAAATTAACAAAATCAGAAATGAAAAGGGGGACATAACAACAGACAATGAGGAAATCCAGAGAATCATCAGGTCATACTTCAAAAACCTGTACTCCACAAAATTGGAATATCTAAAAGAAATGGACAATTTTCTGGATAGGTATCACATTCCTAAGCTAAATCAAGATCAGCTAAACAATTTAAATAGACCAATAACCCCCAAAGAAATAAAAACAATCATTAAAAGTCTCCCAACCAAAAAAGGCCCAGGACCAGATGATTTCAACACAGAATTCTACCAGATTTTCAAAGAAGAGTTACTACCAATACTCTTCAAAATGTTCCACACAATAGAAACAGAAGGAATGTTACCAAACTCCTTTTATGAGGCTACAGTTACCCTGATTCCCAAGCCACACAAAGATGGAACAAAGAAAGAGAATTACAGACCAATCTCCCTCATGAACATTGGTGCAAAAATATTCAAAAAAATATTGGCAAACTGACTCCAAAAACACATCAAAAACATTATCCACCATGATCAAGTAGACTTCATCCCAGAGAGGCAAGGATAGTTCAACATACAAAAGTCTGTCAATGTAATACAACCATATAACAAAACTGAAAGAAAAAAAACCACATGATCTTTTCATTATATGCTGAAAAGACCTTTGACAAAATCCAACACCCCTTCATGATAAAGATCCTAGAGAGATCAGGAATACAAGGAACACATCTAAACATAACAAATGCCAACAGCCAACATCAAAATAAATGGAGAGAAATTCAAAGCAATTCCACTAAAATCAGGAACAAGACAAGGCTATTAACTCTCCCTATATTTATTCAATATAGTACTTGAAGTTCTTTCTAGCTAGAGCAATAAGACAGCAAAAGGAGATCAAGAGGAACAAATTGGAAAGGAAGAATTCAAACCTTCACTATTTGCAGATGATATGATCGTATACATAAGTTATCTAAAAAATTCTACCAGGGAATTCCTACAGCTGATAAACATCTCAGTAATGTGGCAGGATAAACATTAACTCAAAAAAATCAGTAGCCCTCCTATATACAAATGATAAACAGGTTGAGAAAGAAATCAGAGAAATATCATCCTTTACAATAGCCACAAATAATATAAAATACTTGGGGTAACTCTAACTAAGCAGTTGAAAGACCTGTATGATGAGAACTTTAAGTTTCTGAAGAAAGAAATTGAAGAAGATGTCAGAAAATGGAAAGATACCCCACGCTCATGGATAGGAAGAATTAACATAGTAAAAACAGCAATCTTACCAAAAATCAATCTACAGATTAAATGCAATCCCCATCAAAATACCAACACAATTCTTCACAGACCTGGAAAAAAAATTCTCAACTTCCTATGGAAAAACAAAAAACCCAGGATAGCTAAAAGAATCCTGTACAACAAAACCAGCTCTGGAGGCATCACCATCCCTGACATCAAGCTCTACTATAGAGCTATAGCAATAAAACAGCTTGGTATTAGCATAAAAACTGACATGTGGACCAATGGAATTGAATAGAAGACCGTGACATTAACCCACACACCTATAAACACGTGATTTTTGACAAAGAAGCCAAAATTGTACAATGGAAAAAAAGAAAGCATCTTCAACAAATGGTGCTGACAAAACTGGACGTCAACATGTAGAAGACTGCAAATAGATCCATATCTGTTACCATGCACAAAACTCAAGTCCAAGGGGATCAAAGACCTTAACATAAATCCAGTTACTCTGAACCTGACAGAAGACAAAGTAGGAAGTAGTCTTGAATGCATTGGCACTGGAGATCACTTTCTAAATATAACACCAGTAGCACAGACACTGAGAGAAACAATTAATAAATGGGACCTCCTGAAACTGAGAAGCTTCTGTAAGGCAAAGGACACGGTAAATAAGACAAAACAACAGCTTACAGAATGGGAAAAGATTTTCGCCAACCCAACATCTGACAGAGGGCTGATCTCCAAAATATTTAAAGAACTGAAGAAACTAGATATCAAAATAACAAACAATCTAATTTAAAAATGGTCTATAGAGCTAAACAGGAAGAATTTCAGCATCCTTAATTATCAGGGAGATGCTAATCAAAACAACTCTGAGATACCATCTTACACCTGTCAGAATGGCTAATATCAAAAGCACTGCAGACAGCTTATGTTGGAGAGGATGTGGAGCAAGGGGAACACTCCTACACTGTTGGTGGGAGTGCAAACTGGTGTAGTCACTCTGGAAATCAGTATGGCGGTTTCTCAGATAATTGCAAATCAATCTACCTCAAGACCCAGCTATACCACTATTGGGCATATACCCAAGGAATACTCAGTCATACCACAAGGACTATGAACTCAACAATGTTCATAGCAGCATTATTTGTAATAGCCAGAACCTGGAAACAACCTAGATGTCCCTCAACTGAAGAATGGATTAAGAAAATGTGGTATATATATACACAATGGAGTACTTCTCAGCAGAGAAAATCATCATGAAATTTGCAGGCAAATGGATGGAACTAGAAAATATCATCCTAAGTGAGGTAACCCAGACTCAGAAGGACAAACATGGTATGTACCCACTCATAAGTGGATACTAGATATAAAGCAAAGAATAATCAAGCAACAACCCACAACTCCAGAGAAGGTAACTAACAGGGAAGACCCAAAGAGGGATGCATGGACTGCACTGGGAAGGAGAAATAGATGAGATTTCCATGAGTAAACTGGGGATGAAGGGTGGGTAATGGGGGAGAGAAACCCAGTGTTAGGGAAGTTGCCAGGAATCCCCAAGGATGACCCCAGCCTAGGCTACTAGCAATAGTGGAGAGGGTGCCTGAACTGAACTGGCTTGCCCCAGAGATCAGATCAGTGAATACCCTAACTCTCATCACAGAACTTTTCACCAATGACTGATGGAGGCAGATGCAGAGATCCACAGCCAAATACCAGGCAGAGCTCCAGGAGTCTAGTAAGAGAGAAAGAGGAGGGATTCTATGAGCAAGTGCATCAGGATCATGATGGGGAAACATGCAGGGATGACCAAGCAAACTAGTGGGAACTCATGAAAGTTGGGTCACTGGCTGTGAAGCCTGCATGGGACTGGACTATGCCCTCTGCATGGCAAGACAATTGTGTAGCTTGATCTGCTTGGGGGCCCTCTGGTGGTAGAATCAGAATCTATCCCTGGTTCATGAACAGGCTTTTTGGAGCCCACTACCTATGATGGGACACCTCTTGCAGCCTTGAGGCAGGGAGAAGGGCTTGGACTTGCCTCTACTGGATGTGCCTCCCCATGGGAGGCCTTGCTTTCTTCTGTGAGGGAGTGGGGGGGTTAAGAGGGGGAGACTGGGGGAGTGGGAGGAGGGAAGAGGGAGTGTTTGATTGGTGTGTAAAATGAATGAAAAAATTCTTAACTAAAAAAAAAAAAGAAAATCTGCACAACAGTTTTTAAAGTCATATATCATTCCCTGAAAGTTTCCCCAAATTTACTGAAAAGTCTCAAGATTTCAATCACCCTCTCCACTGCTCATCCACTTTCTTACATTTCAAAGTAAAAAATATGGATGTGTCTTCATCTGTCTCTGTAGCTGTTCTTTTTTAGTGAGTAATTAAAATCTCTCACTTTCATTTTGCACACAATTATAATGCGTGAGAAGAGACCTGCCTACCCATCACTCACGGCACTATTACTCACCTGATTAAATTTGTAAAGATGCAGTAATGTCCTAATGAGTTCAGATGTTTTCCATGATATTCCTCTAAGTAAAGTAGTTGATTTGCTCTCTTTTCTACAGAAACAATTAGGGATGAGAATGCTCAAATCTGTGAGCCAATAAAACACACTCTCTAGAACCTTTACTTCAGCATATGGGAGGTTGTAAATGTCAATTCCCAGGGAGGTGCTTAGTAAAAATTGGGAGTTCCTGTTGATTTCCTCAATGGCAAATAACATGGCAAAGATAAGCTGGTAGTTTTCCTCCATCAGCCTACATGGAAGTGTTATTGCATTCAGGTGGGAACTCAAAACAATCAGATGTACAAATTTAAATGCAATGGCTTCTCCAGTTTGAAAGCTTGTGTTTTGTTAGAAGACATACTTTCACATCTGCTAATGAATGCTTTTCATTACAATTGTGTGATATGATGTTCTCCAACACTATGAAAAGCAGTTGTTTCCTGTTAAGTGACCAGGTTCCTTAGGCAGTTTAGTATTTATGAACTCCCTCATTGAATTCAATCTATCTGTGGCAATAGTTGGCTTTTTTATAATTGTATATTTATCATAGATTGCATGTGTATATGCTGTGTATTAGTGTTTCTGTCTCTGATGTGTTTGTATACATATCTCTCTCATGGGGAAAATTTTCAATGCTTGTGCATGAAATGCAGATGATAACTTCTCTGACTGTATTTGTTGTTCAGCCCACTTTAGATTATGTGTCTTAGTTTTCGCCACTACACATGCCAGAGAAACTTCTGAGAATTTTCTTATCTCATCTTCCCATCTCCCTGGAAGAGTACTTCGAATGTAACTGTGCACTACCATGCCCACTATAATGTGGATTCTCTGGATCTCAACTCATGTTGCTCACTTGTTTTATAACCACTTTATATGCTCTGGCATCCCCTTATCTTTACAATAATGACTTGTAGTGAAGAAGATAACATACTTTGGAAGGTTAAAAGTACACATACAAGGAGGAAAACAACATGTAATGTTCATAAACCAAGGTTTAATTATTGTTAATTTTTCAAATTTTTCTGTAATTAGGACCCCAAAATGCTTATTTCTATCAAGACAGTTTTAGTTTCTTCATAAAATAAAATATTTGCTGCAAGTCACAGGAAAATATAATGGAATCCAGCTACTATGACAAAAGCTACTACCTGGAAGGTCAAGGACTTTTCCAGAGGTCAAGCCATGTATGCTATGTATACTTTCAAGAACTCCTAACAGTGTATTTATCTGAAATACTTCTCAAGTATCCTAGGCCATAATGGCAAATGGTCTTCTGAATTAAAATAAATACCCTTCTGGAGACACGACTGTTGCTACTTGCATAGCTTTATTTCTTGTGCAAATGAAGCTCAGACTCTTCTTCCTCTCACAGGCCAAGCGGCATTTCAGAGCAATTGACTCAGAACCAAAGGATTTTTTGCATACCAGGTGCAGTGAAGTATTGAGGCTGTACTCCTATCTCTGAGCAGGGTTGTCCCACCCAACCAGGAAGCAGCAAGGCAGAGTTTTTGCAGATTGTAGGTGAATTGAGTCAGGTCAGGAGGGTAAGAGAAGAAGGAACATAATGGACAGAGGATCAGAGGACAAAGATGAGGTGGAGAGCAAAAGAGCTTAGCTGGAACTAGGACAAGGAGAGGACAGGAAGAAAAGGGACAAAGAGGAGCTGAATCTGAGAACAGAACAGAAGCCATGTAGAGAGAGGGCTGACTCAGAAAAATAAAGCGAATGACTAAGTGTTTCATGTGCATATTCGTTTAATATCATCAAAGATTAGATTATTAGCTGGTTGTAGATTCTTCCCAGACCCTGGGAGAGGGCTATCGAGGGGCAAGACCCCCCCATAGACCTCAATAAATATTATTCTTTTTTGTATTGGAAACATCCAATTGGCAAAGAGATTAATTCATTTTATTTGTGAAAAGAAAACAGACATTACATGTCTCAGTACAGAATGGCACATCAGAATCCTTCTATTTAGTTCCTAAGCCCTTTAAAAGTAGGGTGGAGCTTTTTAAGCCTGAACCATTCCCAACTTCATCCTAAATATTTTTCCTTATACCCACATAAAAGTGTGGCTCTCACCACTGACAAAGGAAAACACTCAGTGCAGCAGAAGATAACTAAACAATAGCAGAAGTTGTCAAAGTAGAATGAGCAATCTTCAGGGGTGCCCAGGAGAACTGACGAGTCTACCACAAATTTCTTGCAAATATGCTTAGGGAACATGGTGGAATATGGGCAGAAAATTTCTGAGGGTCAGATGACCTGGAAATATTTGACATCATTTGTCTTAGAAATAACAGAGAAGGTACACACACGATACCCCAACAACATGACTGCTTATAAAAGAACTTAACTATGACAACTGTAGACATGCTTCCTCAGGGGATGTATTCTCATGAAGAGCCACCCATAGACATAGGACCATAGGCAACTAATTACTGCTGAAAACAGGATGAAATAATAACTTTTATGGATGAAAACCTAATCAGTTATCCAACTACTGTGAGACCAAAATGAGCCATCTTAGAAATAAGACCAAAATGCCTTCACCCAAAAACTAAGGCCTAAGATTTCTCCTTTTGGGAATAGGCCATTAGTTACTGAAACCAGTCAGTTCAGATTCCAGAAACCAGGAAGTGTAAAAGTACAGAGTCACAAGATAGTCACGAGGTAATGCCTGCCAGACTATGTAATGTCCTCTCCCTGGTTTCCAAGGTAACTGACCATAAAAATGCCCCCACCTGAGGGCAGCCAATGAGAAATGGTGGCGGGCAACCACTCCCTTAGAAGTAAGATTAAGCCATGATTTCTAGAAAGCCCCTAGAAGTGAGCCGATCAGAATTGTACCCGTACTAGCACCCCTAAAAGATGTAACCTTGTGATTTTTCCCTTTAAAAACTGAGCTTGCAGATAGGTGGGCACTTCCTCCAGCCTCCACTGCGTTGGATGTATTGGACGAAGTCCCTGCCTAGGCTTGTATTGCTTTTGGATATCCCAGAATTAAACCTTGCTTTCGCATTCCGGCATGCTCGTCTTTGGTGGTCTCTCTGAGGGTCATGATCTGGGCACAGCACTACAAGTACTCAGCCCCCAAACTATATACATACAAGCAACATTAAATGGACACAACAGGTAGTGATTACATAGTTGTACATATGTATGTAACAGTAATAACTATAGAAAAGGATCCCACACATTTGACTGGGATTAATGGGGGTGTGTGAGAAGGTATAAAAGGTTACAACAGCCGGGCGGTGGTGGCGCACGCCTTTAATCCCAGCACTCGGGAGGCAGAGGCAGGCGGATCTCTGTGAGTTCGAGGCCAGCCTGGTCTACAGCGCGAGATCCAGGAAAGGCGCAAAGCTACACAGAGAAACCCTGTCTCGAAAAACCAAAAAAAAAAAAAAAAAAAAAAAAAAAAAAGGTTACAACAATTGCTGAGGAATACAAGGAGTCAAGTGATTATAATTAAATATTATGAAGAAAGACACAAATTATAAGGAAATTTTAGATTATGTAGGAAATTATTCCAGAATCATATTATATCTTAAATAACATAATTCCCCTATCCCTGATTGGAGGGAAGCACATGTACACTGAAGGATAAGCTTAGCAGATATGATAATAACATGCTGTTGGTTCATATCCAGCATCACTCTCCCCCCAACGCATGCATATTTTTTCAGTGACAAGTAAACTGAATTAGGAGAAACAACTCATCTTCATATTAAAAATTCATACATAGACTCACAGCTATGTTACTCCTGTGAAAAGAGATAACACACTTGTTTTGAGTCCATCCTAACAATGAACTGCTCTATCCTGGCACTTCCTTCCATCTTCTCACTGTTTCTGACAGTGTATGTATGCTGTAGAATATACATGTCTAAAGAATCTGGCTCAGGAGTAGTCACATAAGAACAATGTTGAACAATGGAAAAAAATCATTGAAATGATTCTAATGATAATCTGTTATATTTGTAGACTAGAGTCCAGCACAATCATCATCAGAGAGGCTTCATCCAGCAACTGATGGGAGCAGATGTAGAGACCCACAGACAGACATTAGGCTGAGCTCAGGAAATTCCTCAGAAGAGGGGGAGGAAGGATTGTAGGAGCCAGAGAGGCTAAGGATACCAGAAGAATACAGCCCACAGAATCAACTAGCCAGGGCTCATAGGAGCTCACAGAAACTGAACCAAGAACCAGGGAGCCTGCATGGGACTGACCTAGGCCCTCTGCATAAATTTTACAGTTGTATTGCTTGGTGTTCTTTTTTCTTTTAGCCTGGCATGATCAGACACCAGATGGCCTGGGAACTGAACCTCTGGAACATCAGTCAGTGCTCTTAACCACTGAACCATCTCTCTCCTTAGCTTGGTGTTCTTATGGAACTCCTAAAAATGGGAGTGAGGGCTATCTCTGACTCTTTTGTCTTCTTTTGGGACCCTTTTCCTCCTACTGGGTTGCCTCATTCAGCCTTGTTATAGGCTATGTGCCTAGTCTTATTGTAACTTGTATGCCATGTTTGGTTGATACCCCTAGGAGGGCTGCCCTTTCTGAAGGAAAATGGAGGAGAAGTGGATCTGGGAGAGAGGAGAGGTGGAGGGGGAACTGTGGTTGGGATGTAATATATGAGAGAATAAATAAATAAATAAAAATAATTTTAAAAAACAGAACAATGTTGAGTATAACAATTTACTCTAACACCATGATTGTTATATTCCTTGGCTTCCAATTCTTTCACGTACATAGTTATTTCTAAGAAAACCAGTATACTGGTTTTTCTCATTGGCATTTGATATCATTCAGTGATGATGTGCCTCTAGGTGTTTGTTTGTTTGTTTGTTTCTTTTTCAGCTTTTTAATTTTGATTTATATTTTTTCTCGAATACAATGCATCCCAACCACCTGTGGTTCCCCTCCTGCCACTCCTCCCAGTTTCTTCCCACACTTCCCCACTTCCCCCTCTGTACCCCTCCGATCCCTTTCAGTAAAGAACAGGCCTTGTGCTCTGAGGGGAGGGACCTCATGGGGATCTCCAATTTGGACTCTCTCTATCTAATGTTTGGCTGTGGATCTCTGTATCTGCTCCCATAAGCTGCCAGAAGAAGCTTTTCAGATGAGAATTAGGCTAGGCACTGATCCGTGAGTATAGCAGAATATCATTTGAATCATTTGGAACACATGTTTTTTGTTTTGTTCTGTTTTGCTGTTTTTTTGTTTGTTGGTTGCCCACTCCCAAAAGTTCTACACTTCCATTGTCTCTGCATATCTTGCAGTCAGGATAGATTGTAGGTTGAAGGTTTTGTGGCTGGGTTGGTGTCCCAGTCTCAACACTGGAAGGTGTCTGGTTAAAGAATATGGCCAGTTCAGACTCTATTTCCTCCATTACTAGGAGTCTTCCCTAGCATTACTCTCATAGTATTGTGGAAGTTTCCACTGCACTAGGGTTCCATGTAGCCCCCCAAATGTTCTCCAATTCCATTAGCCTCTCTCCTCTATACTGTCTTCCTCCACCCCTCCCCTACCACTTGATCCCTCCTAATCCCTCTGGAAAATTGATTTCCCCTTCCCAGGGAGATCCATACATCCAAGCTTTGAACCCAATTTGTTACTTATCCTCTCTGGGTCTGTGGGTTGTAGCATGCTTAACCTTTATTAACAGCTAACTTCTAAGTGAGTACATACCATGTTTGCTATAATGGGTTACCTCACTCAGGATAATTTCTTGTAGTTGCATCCATTTACCTGCAGATTTCATGATGTGATTATTTTCAACAGCTGAGTAATACTCTGACCTGGCCAGTGGCATCCTCAACAGGGACCTGAAGGGAGGGCCAGCGAATGAGAGGGACAAGGGACACAAAGAATGAGAGCAAGACAGGACATCTGATCAAGCTCCAAAATATTATTTTCCTCTTAAGGCATATATAGGGAGTGGTAAAGGGGGGTGCAAGCAGAGAGGGGACTTTAATCATGGGTTGTTCAGCCAGCAGGGAATGTTGCTATGGAGATTATCTATTCTTGCCTAACTGCCTAACTGCAGCTCATTCACCTGATATCTGAGAAGAGGTTCTGATATTTCTGAGAAGAGGTTCTGGTGCTATGGAGACTTAAGCAAGGCCTAGATCTTAGAAAAGAGGAGAGAAGCCTAAATATGGCGGCATGTGTGTCAAGGGTCGCTTAGGCTTATGGCTCCCGTCAGTACTCCATTGTGTAAACACCCCACATTTCCTTTATACATTGTTTGGGTGAAGGACATGAGTTACCAGTTTCTGGCTATTGTGAATAATGCAGCTATGAGCATAGTTGGGCAAGTGTCCTTGTGGTAGGATGGAGCATCCTTTGGGTATATACACACAAGTATTATAGCTGGGTCTTGAAGTAGATCATGTCTCGATTACCACCTGCCCCTAGTCCACTGGCAAAATCTATGCTATTTCCCCTTCCCAGGGCAATCCCTACAAGGGAATTCTTTCATCCATGTGTTGAATTCTCCTGGTGATCCTTGTATCTTTTGTTCCTGTTTACTTACCTCCTTTTTTTTTTTTTTTATTTCCAGAATTCTTTCAGTTTGTGTTTTCTTTATTGTTTCTCTTTCCATTTTTAGGTTTGAAAAGTTTTATTCAGGGGCTGGAGAGATGGCTCAGAGGTTAAGAGCACTGACTGCTCTTCCAGAGGTCCTGAGTTCAATTCCCAGCAACCACATGGTGGCTCACAACCATCTGTAATAGGTCTGGTGCCCTCTTCTGGTCATACATGCTGTATACATAATAAATAAATCTTTAAAAAAAAAAAAAAAGTTTTATTCAGTTCCTTCAACTGTTTATTCTTGTCTTTCCTTAAGGGGTTTATTAATTTTCTCTGTTTTTGTTTGTGTTTTCCTTGATTTCTTTAAGGGATTTATTTATGTCCTCTTTAAGGACTTCTATCACCTCCATAAACCTGGTTTTAATGTCTTTATTTTTTGTGCTTCAGTTGTGTTGGAATATTCAGGACTTGTTGTAGTAAGATAGCTGGGCTCTGGTGGTGACGTTGCCTTGGCTGTTGTTGACTGTGCTCTTGGGCTGGCATCTAGGCAGCTGGGTTTGTGGTGGTTATAGGTGCAGGTGTCAGTTTCTGACTTTATCTTTGTTGAAGGGGTGTTTTTTGGTTTTTTTGTGTTTTGGGGTGTTTTTTTTGGTTTCTGTATTATCTCTGGTCTCCAGGTTGATGTGACCTGTGGTTGAGCATGTGTCCTTCATTCATGTTGAGGGCTGGATTTCTGGTGGCTAGGGAGGCATCTGGTCAAGCAGGGTTTTGCCTAAGTTGGAGGTTCGGACATGGTGATGAGGTGTTGTGGGTGAATTGAGAATGGGAAGTGCACTGAGTGTATGAGGGGAGTATTGTTGGCGTGTGGCCTACTTGGTCTTATGGTAAACAGCATGGCTTCTGGTCAAGCAGGGGGTCTCTGCCTGAGTCAGGAGCTGGGACAAGGTAAGGAGGAGGGTAAAGAATGTTGGGGGTAGATTGGGCAGGCACTGAGAGAGTGGAGGTGGTCTGTGGTGGGTGACCTATCTAGATTTCTGGTGGCCAGCATAACATCTCATCAAGTAGGGGGTCTCTGTCTGAGTTGTGGGCTTGGACATGACACTGTAGTGAAGATGGGAGGGATTTGAGAGTAGGGTGGTCGGGCAAAGAGTAAGTGAATATCCCTGGCAGATGGCATACCTGCAGTTTTGGTGGCCTGCATGGCCTCTGGTCAGGCAGGGGGTCTCTGTTTGAGTTGGGGACTGGGAACATAGTTTTGAATACCTGAAATATATTTGTCTCAGGAGATCTCTTGCTCTTATCATTCTCTCGATTCCAGTGGTCAATGGTAGATTCTCAATAGATTAGTAATTTCTCTTTGTCCTTCATTTTGTTTTTCAGACATTGTACCACAGTGCATTTTATAAGCAAAGCAGGCCCCATATTGATATTGCATCATGTGAAAAATAAAGTAAGACTTTTCTAGAAAGAGTTGTCTTGGAGCTGTGCATAAACCATCAATTTTCTAGCCTCAGTGAATGCCTCTGTTAATGATTTTGTTCTCTTTACTTTGGGGGGGAGGAAAGCTCCCCCATCCTATGGTTTTGATTCCCCAAAGTTACTGTATTACCTAGGTGGAGATTCTGAAGTGAGGTTGCAATGGACAGGTTTCCATTTCTTTCTTTTAAATACAATGTATTTACATATGTGAATGTTTTCAGCATGTTTTTATATGTACTGCATGCCTGCCTGGTGAATATGGAGTCCTGAGGTTGGCACCAAACACTTGGCACTGGAATCAGGTACTGTAGTGAGCTGCCACATGTGTAGATAGAATTGAACTGGGTTTCCCTACAAGAACAGCAAGTTCTTTCTACCACTGAAGTCTTTCTCTAGCCTCCAGCTTTACATTTCTCATGGGCATTTTTGAAGGAGTGGGGATAATAACCTTGTGTCTTCTTTGTGAAATATGAAAGAACAATAATAAATGACAATTTTTCATGCAATCTAAAATTCTCTTAGAGGAGTGAGCTCAAATATTGAAGTAAAGAACAGAGTTAGAATGACAAGATTTAAGTTTTAAATTGAGCTGATCTCATAGGCAGCAAAATACTTAATATTAATGAAGAATCAATATAATTCTGACAAACATTGCGCATTCTTGTTGATCACAGAAGATTTTTCTACTTCATCTGAATGCATTGTCATATAGGCTATTTATTTATACAAATTTCTCTACCTATTCTGTAGTAAAACCATATATGGAATTTCTGAAATTGTTATTCATCTGTATTGGCTTGTGGAATAATAGTATCTAATACTGATTTTTCTATTTCATGGTAGTCAAAGTAGTGTCATAACTTAACATCACAGATTATTTGACTTTGTTGTGTATTTTAGAGCATGGGATATATGCACTCTTACAGATCTTCCTTATCAGAAAAAAAACAACAGACCTCATTGACTTTGAATTCATCCCTGAATTCTGCCTTCCACATTGTTCTACAGAGGGTGCAGCATGGAACCTGGGCTTCAGTATCCCAACTGAGCATTTTAGAATAGCATCATGTGAAGCCAAGATTCAGATTGAGCCAGTATCCATATGAGAGCAGGACTATAGGTGAAACATTTGGAAGCAGTTTTGCTTATCATAACGTTTCTATGTGAGATTAGACACGGTGATAATGTTTGATATCAAAATGCCCCTCATAAAAGTGCATCTCTACATCTATACCACAAATAGTTATTTCATATTCCCTAAAAGTTTAATTGCAAAATCTTTATGTCATCTTGTTTTTACAGAGATTTAAAAAAAAAAAAAAAAAAAACAGCCGGGCGGTGGTGGCGCACGCCTTTAATCCCAGCACTCGGGAGGCAGAGCCAGGCGGATCTCTGTGAGTTCGAGGCCAGCCTGGTCTCCAAAGCCAGTTCCAGGAAAGGCGCAAAGCTACACAGAGAAACCCTGTCTCGAAAAACCAAAAGAAAAAAAAAAAAACAGTACGAATATTCTAGAAAGTATCTTCAAAATTAACCTTCATTTTTCCTTTAAAATATATGCATGACTGCTGTCTACCTCCTGCCTGCAGAGATCAGGAGTGAGCATTGGATCCCATGGAACTGGAGTTAAACTCAGTTGTGTAGTAGGAATTGAATGTGAATCCTCTGAAAGAGCAGCTAGTGCTTAAAATTGCTAACCTATCTCTGTAAAACCTCTAGAAAACTTTAGTCTTTAATAATTGTCATGCCTCATCTGTATCACAAAAGTGTCTGTCATTTCTTATGTTTCTTTCCATAGGAAAGCATTTTGCCCAAAACACATTGTAAAAGGGTAATTTTCTATTACAGGGTCTGTTGGTATTCAGTGATTTGGATGAAGACTTCTCCCATGAGGAGTGGGAATGTCTGAATTCTGCTTGGAGGACTTTATATATTGATGTGATGTTGGAGAATTACAGAAATCTAGTTTTTGTAGGTAAGAATGTTCTTCTTATAGAATTCCTGACTCATTGTTTATATTTACCTATTATTTGTGTATTATTTTTGAGTAAACTCCATGAACATTCTATGACTACCAGAAATGAGGAAAATTCTGGTAATAAACATAATTTTACCTGGTGCTTCTTTTACATTTTTCTGCATTCTCTGCAAAAGCAACAAATGCTATATACTGTGATCTCTCAAGGCCCCTTAACTAGTTTTTAACTGAAAACTTCAAAGACTGTTGAATATTCAGAGCATGGAAATGTAGTGAAATACTGTTAGTGATTGGAATATTTTTATTTTACTATTGAATTAAACTATTCACCTCTTTCTGATTTAAAAAAATGAAGAAGTTTTAAAATAGAGAAAATACTGTGGTAGCTATGTTGTTGTTTTTGTTTGTTTTATTGATCAATTTTTGAAATCTGGTCTGTATCTTTAGTCCTGGTGAACATGATTTTAATCCTAGCACTAGGGAGGCTGAACCAAGAGGAACTGGTGAGTTTCAGGCTAGCTTGAGTTACATAGTGAGTTCCTAGTCAGCCAAGGCTGCACAGTATGACTCTGTATAGAAATAATCCGCATATGATGCTTTCTCAATCACCCATTTTTTCCTGCCTCTTCAAAATATCCATTTCACGTGAGGATGGAAGGCCCTTCTGTGACCCTTGTGTTTAATGGAGACTAGAGTGGTTTTTATTACTGTTCATTTAATGATAGTAAAACACAGAAGGCCTATGCTGAGAGCTCTGCTTCTAGTAAATGCTAGTTAACTTGAGGGAATATCAAGTATTGAATCTTACTCATTCATCAGTTCTATTAGCTGTATTTGGTCTCACTTTCCAGAGAAACATCGCATATGTGGTAAATATGAGAACATCATGGATCAAGGATCAAATAGTACTGTCTATCAGCATGTGAATATCCAAAAGAAGTCTTATAAAGATAATGACCTTGGCAAAATGCTTTATGAATCATCTCAGTGTATACCTTATAACACCAGCAATACTAAAGGAAACCATCAGAGAATTCATACAGGAGAGGAGCCTTACAAATATGGTGAATGTGAAAAATCCTTTGGATGTAGCTCAAGTCTTGGAACACATCAGAAATCTTATAAAGGACAGAAACCTTACAAATTTAGTGAGTGTGAGAAGTCATTTACACATAGTTCAACTCTTAAAAATCATCAAAGGATTCATGCAGGAGGGAAACCTTACAAATGTAGTGAATGTGAGAAGTCATTTATAAATAGTTCAACCCTTACAAATTATCAAAGAATTCATACAGGAGAAAAACCTTACAAATGTAGTGAATGTGAGAAATCCTTTGCATGTGGCTCAACTCTTATTAAACATCAGAGAACTCATACAGGTAAGAAGCCTTGCAAATGTAGGGAATGTGAGAAATCCTTTGCATGTGGCTCAACTTTTATAAAACAACAGAGAACTCACACAAGTGAGAAACCTTACAAATGTAGTGAATGTGTGAAATCATTCATATGTGCCTCAACTCTTAAAAAACATCAGAGAGTTCATATAAGAGAGAAACCTTGTAGCTAATGCCACTAATGCTTTAGCTGGCAGACACAGCTAAGAATCCATCAGAAAATTCATCCTGGGAAGAAAAGTTTCTATTGTAAATGATTTTGTATATGTTTTTTTCCAAGCTCTGTCCTTAAAGGACACTAGAAAATATTATGAACATTAGATAGCCTTTATGTAATGTTCAACTCTTAGAAAATATCTATAATTTGCACTAAGCAAACATTCTAAATGTAGAAAAAAATCATTAAAACATTTTACTCTTTTAATCTCAAAGACTGCATAATTTATGCAAAGTGGTAAAAACAGGAAGGTACTGTTGATTAAATATTTTCTGGAGACTGCAACATTTCATCACGAAGGAAAAGTAATAACACAAAAAAAAAAAAACACCTTCATATATCATCGGGAAGTCTGCAAAACTGATAGGATTTCTTATGCTTAAGTCTCTTGAAGAAACTCGGACCAGAAATGATGCTTAGAAGAAGCTCTGATGAAATGATACCCTCTAACATGTAGACAGGCCTACACATGTGCAGTGGGCTCAGGGTGTCCAATGTTCATAAGTTGTATCCCAAGGTGTTTCATGGTAGCAACTGTCTGAGCCCCTTTTACTACTGTAAGCAACTCCTTTCACATATTCCTGTAACCAAGTAAAACTCATTCATTCAACAAAATGGACTTTCAGTGACATCCATACTTTGTTCTTTTTCAGTTCTTCTCTTTTTATGAGTAAATACACATGCATGTTTCATCTCTTGAAAAATCATACTATAAAACATGTAATGAAGCCACAATTTTTCCTCAAAACTTTTGTCCACCAGAAAATTGATATTAAGGAGAAAACACTTTGTTCACAGTTTTGTTAAATTAATGCCTCATTGTTAATGCACCCTATAAAGTCTATTCTAGAAGACCCCCAAAATGCATTGCTCTGTCAAACTAGTGCTAAAAGTGTAGATCCATCTGAAAATTGATCCTAAAGGAACCCACACACACACCAATGCTAATACTCAACTGTTATCCACCTTTAAAATACTGATTCGCCAGTGAAAACCTACAAATAGAAATAATTCAACATGCATGGTCATATACAACTAGAAAATCCCAAAAGTGTGAAGAAAATTAGTTTAGCAGTACTCAGTGCAGTGGGAAAAATACTAATCAACATAATTAGCACATTAATTATGGAAGATTCATATAGAAATATAAGCACAGATTTGTAGACATCATACAAGCTAGCATAATCCAATTAAGAAATAAAAGGAACATATGAACCTCTTATGCATTTTTTGGGTGAGAATTCTTGTTTCTGAGTGACTATGAAAATGTTTTTTGGAACCATTTTTATATATCACCAGATTTGAGTTCCTAGATGTCAACAGAGTTGCAAACTTAACCTCCAGTATGATCCTGCTGACTTGGTTACAGATGATTACAGAATAATGTTTCTTTTGCTACACCATGCTGATATATCCTGAAAATATTAGTAGAAAGGCTTTTTCCGTCAGCTCCCTTTCATGCCACCCAAGCTGCAGACAAGTTTTCACAAAGGTTAGATACTCTTTTACAGAAAGAGAATAAGATGATTCTACCTGAGCAAATAGACAAGCACCAATATGCCATGCGTTTCTGCAGAGGATGTAGTCTTATCTCAAACTTCCCTTGAACAGGAGGTAAATGACAGAGGGCCAGCACTGAGTTGCTGTTGCTTTCTCTTACTGGTTTCTGCTCTTCCTTCTTAGGAGGAACCATAGTGGACATACTTGCTTTCCAACCTACTTTCAGGGTTTGCCTCAGCTGCAAGTATATCCTAGTCCAAGGTCTTTGTAGGGAAGGTAAGCCAGATTATAGTTGGCCTGGAAAAGGAAGCTGTGATTGTAAGTTTTACATACAGTCAACATTGATAATAGGTCCTCAGGAGGGCTTTTGCTTTTCTTCAAGATTGAGCAGGGGAAGGCTTTGCCATTCCCATGGGTATGAGACACTGGAATCCTTGGTATGACCATGCCTGTGTCAACTATACACATTCAACGAGAACTTCATCTGCTCCCAAGGGGAGTAAGCTTATCTGGCATTAAAGAAAGCTCAAAATGAATGAGACATAGTTGCTAGCATTCTAGAGAACTCGTGTTACCTGTTTTTACAGAAATGCTTCTGCTGAGGAGATCTGAGATGAGGGTAAGACCTGCTGGTGAGACAAGTGACTATGTAAATTACAATCCTTTGAAGGAACACAATATTTTCCTGCCCTTATTCTGCCTCTGTGCTTAAAGGAAGTACATCAGCTAGAACCCCCAGTGAGTCTCTGTTCTCTTATTTGTTTATTTAATTCCTGGCTTGCTTTGAACTCACTATAACCAATGATGACCTTCAATTCCTGATCCTGCTTTCATTTAGCTACTAATGGGATTATAGGTATGAACCACCTCTCCTGACTTATGAGATACTGGAGATAAAACCGTAGTCTTTGTTCATGCTATGCAAACATTCTACCAACTGGGAAACATCCTTAGTCCCTCTGTCCTGGAATTCAGCATCTGTGTATCCACATGTATGTGTGTGCTCTAGTTTCATCCTATTGCCATACAAAACTCCATGACAAAAGAAACCTGCAGAAGAAAGCATTATTTCAGCTTACTACTATTACGATCAATCCACGTGAGTCTATTAAATGGGTAACAGAATTTATTAAGATATAAATTGAGGCAATACATTCATGATTACAGAACGGAGTAGACAGCAGAAGTCGTCCTCTGATCTGACCGGGATCGAATCCACCTCACAGGCAGGAGCAGGGAGAAGGGCATGTGACCCTTCTCCAGTCCCTTAGAAGAGGTCATGTACATGTGCAGGAAGCACTTTGGGCCGTATAACCCAAGGTGGAGCAAATACCACTACACTTCCCTTTTTTGTCTAAATAAGAAGGTTCTACTCTTAATGCAAACTATATACAATAAGAATGATTATCAATTATTGTCCAGGAAAAACAAAGGGTAATAACATAAACAAAGACTGAAACTACAACCAACAAGAATAACATCAAACAAGAAAGACATGCTAAATGTCCAGAATGTAGGTAAATGGCAAATTACCAAGATTACAATAACTGTCCTATCTTGAAGATCCTAACTCTAGTACTCATATGTTCTAGCTAAGATATGAGAAGATTGTAACTGTAACTATCTAGTCTTCAACTCCATCAAAGACTGTTAGGTTTTTTGATATCTAGTTTCTTGAGTTCTTTATATATTCTGGATATCAGCCTTCTGTCAGATGTGGGATCAGTGAAGATCTTTTCCCATTCTGTAGGCTGTCATTTTGTTTTATTGACTGTGTCGTTTGCCCTACAAAAGCTTTACAGTTTCAAGAGGCCCCATTTATTAATTATTAATTGTTGCTCTCAGTGTCTATGCTACTGGTGTTATATTTAGGAAGTGATCTCCAATGCCAATGCATTCAAGACTACTTCCTACTTTCTCTTCTATCAGGTTCAGAGTAACTGGATTTATGTTGAGGTCTTTGATCCACTTGGACTTAAGTTTTGTGCACGGTGACAGATATGGATCTATTTGCAATCTTCTATATGTTGACATCCAGTTATGCCAGCATCATTTATTGAAGATGATTTCTTTTTTTTCCATTGTACAGTTTTGGCTTCTTTGTCGAAAATCATATGTTCATAGGTGTTCAGATTAATGTCAGGGTCTTCAGTTCAGTTCCATTGGTCCACATGTCTGTTTTTATGCCAGTACCAAGCTGTTTTTATTACTGTAGCTCTATAGTAGAGCTTGAAGTCAGGGACCATGATGCCTCCAGAGGTTGTGTTATTGTACAGGATTCTTTTGGCTATCCTGGGTTTTTTGTTTTTCCATATGAAGTTGAGTATTGTTCTTTCCAGGTCTGTGAAGAATTGTGTTGGGATTTTGATGGAGATTGCATTGAATCTGTAGATTGCTTTTGGTAGGATTGCCATTTTTACTATGTTAATCCTACCTATCCATGAGCATGGGAAATCTTTCCATTTTCTGAATTCTTCTTCAATTTCTTTCTTTGGGGACTTAATGTTCTTGTCATACAGGTCCTTCACTTGCTTAGTTAGAGTTACTCCAATGTATTTTATATTATTTGTGGCTATTGTAAAGGGTGATGTTTCTCTGATTTCTTTCTCAGCCCTTTTATCATTTGTGTATAGGAGAGTTACTCAATTTTTTTTTTTAGTTAATCTTGTATCCTGCCACATTACTGAAGATGTTTATCAGCTGTAAGAGTTCCTTGGTCGAATTTTTGGGGTCACTTATGTATACTATCATATCATCAGCAAATAGTGAAAGTTTGATTTCTTCCTTTCCAATTTGTATCCCCTTGACCTCCTTTTGTTATTGCTCTAGCTAGAACTTCAAATACTATGTTGAATAAATATGGGGAGAGCAGACAGCCTTGTCTTGTTCCTGATTTTAGTGGGATCGCTTTGAGTTTCTTTCCATTTAATTTGATGTTGGCTGTTGGCTTGCTGTAAATTGCCTTTATTATGTTTAGGTATGTTCCCTGTATTCCTGATTTCTCCAAGACTTTATCATGAAGGGGTGTTGGATTTTGTCAAAGGTCTTTTCAGCATCTAATGAAATGATCATGTGGTTTTTTTCTTCCAGTTTATTTATATGGTTGTGGTGGTATTGTGTTCCCTGAAATATTGTGCACGCTAATAAACTTATCTGGGGTCAAAGAACAGAACAGTCACAATATTAAACATAGAGGATAGGCAGTGGTAGCACATGCCTTTAATCCTAGCATTCCAGAGGTAGAGATCCACCTTGATCTCTGTGTGTTCAAGGATACAGCCAAGCATGGTGACTCACGCCTTTGATCCCAGAAAGTGAGCCTTTAATCCCAGGGAGTGATGGCAGAAAGCAGAAATGTATATAAGGCATGAAGACCAGAAACTAGAAGCTTTTATCTGGTTAAGCTTTCAGACTTTCAAGAAGCAGTTCAGCTGAGAGACATCCAGTCTGAGGAAACAGAATCAGCTGAGGAATTAGCGAGGTGAGGAAGCTGTGGTTTGTTCTGTTTCTCTGATCTTCCAACATTCACCCCAATACCTTGCTCCAGGTTTGATTTTATTAATAAGACTCTTTAAGATTCATGCTACATATGGTGCATTACATTGACAGACTTTTGTATGTTGAACCAACCTTGCACCTCTGGGATGAAGCCTACTTGATCATGGTGGATAATTTTTTGATGTGTTTTTGGAATCTGTTTGCCAATATTTTATTGAGTATTTTTGCATCAAAGTTCATGAGGGAGATTGGTCTGTAGTTCTCTTTCTTTGTTGCATCTTTGTTTGGCTTGGGAAGCAGAGTAACTGTAGCCTCTTAAAAGGAGTTTGGTAATGTTCCTTCTGTTTCTATTGTGTGGAACAATTTAAAGAGTATTGGTATTATCTCTTCTTTGAAGATCTGGTAGAATTCTACATTGAAAGCATCTGGTCTTGGGCTTTCTTTTGGTTGGGAGACTTTTAATGACTTTCTTTTTCCTTAGGGGGTTATTGGTCTATTTAAATAGTTTATCTGGTCTTGATTTAGCTTAGGAATGTGATACCTATCCAGAAAATTATCCATTTCTTTTAGATATTCCAATTTTGTGGAGTACAGGTTTTTGAAGTATGACCTTATGATTTTCTGGATTTCCTCATTGTCTGTTGTTTTGTCTCCCTTTTCATTTCTGATTTTGTTAATTTGGATGCTCTCTCTCTCTGATTTTTGGTTAGTTTGGATAAGAGTTTGTCTATCTTGTTGATTTTCTTAAAGAACCAACTCTTTGTTTCATTGATTCTTTGTATTGTTCTCTTTGTTTCTGTTTTATTGATTTCAGCTCTCAATTTGATTATTTCCTGGTATCTATTCCTCCTGGGTGAGTTTGCTTCTTCTTGTTCTAGAGCTTTCAGTTGTGCTGTTAAGTCACTAGTGTGAGATTTCTCCAACATCTTTATGTGGGCATTTAGTGCTATGAATTTCCCTCTTAGCACTGCTTTCATAGTGCCCCATAAGTTTGGGTATGTAGTACATTCATTTTCATTGGTCTCCAGGAAGTCTTTAATTTCTTTCTTTATTTCTTCCTTGACCCATTGGTGATTCAGTTGGGCATTATTCAGTTTCCATGAGATTATAGGCTTTCTGTAATTTTTGTTGTTGTTGAAATCTAACTTTAAACCATGGTGGTCTGATAGAATATAGGAGGTTATTCCAATTTTTTTGTATCACTGAGATTGGTGACCGAGTATGTAGTCGATTTTAGAGAAGGTTCCATGGGGTGCTGAGAGGAAGGTATATTCTTTTTTGTTAGGGTGGAATGTTCTGTAGATATCGATTAAGTCCATTTGAGTCATAACATCAGTTAGGTCCCTTATTTCTCTGTTAATTTCGATCTGGCAGATCTGTTCAGTGGTGAGAGTGGGATGTTGAAGTCTCCCACTATTAATGTGTGGGGTTTGATGTGTGATTTAAGCTTTATTAATGTTTCTTTTACATTTGTGGGTACCCTTGTATTTGGGGCAAAATGTTCGGAATTGAAACTTCATCTTGGTTGATTTTTCCTCTGATAAGTATGTAATGTCCTTCTTGATCTCTTTTGATTGATTTTAGTGTGAAGTCTATTTTGTTGGCTATTAGGAGAGCTACACCAGCTTCCTTCTTAAGACCATTTGATTGGAAAGTCTTTTCCCTGCCTTTTATTCTTAGGTAGTGTCTATCTTTGAATTTGAGGTGTGTTTCTTTTATGCAGCAGAAAGATGGGTCCTGCTTTTGTATCCATTCTGTTAGCCTGTGTCTTTTTATAGGTGAATTAATTCCATTGATATTAAGGGATATTAATGACCAGTGATTGTTCATTCCTGTTATCTTTTGGTGGTAGTGTGTGTGTATTTCCCTTCTTTGGGATTTACTGCTGTGAGGTTATCTATTGCCTGTGTTTTCATGGGTGTATCTGACTTCCTTAGGTTGGAATTTTCCTTCTAGTGCTTTCTGTAGGACTGGATTTGTAGATAAGTATTGTTTGAATCTGGTTTTGTCTTGGAATGTATTTGTATTCCAGTAACTATTACTGAGATAGGCAATAAAAAAAAAGCCATTGTGGCTACAATCATTATACAAGCCAGTAGATTGGGAAAAAAAAAAAAAACACAATTCTCAGGGGAAAAAAGCTCTCTTAATTCTGATGACCAACCAATTGCAAAAATTTACTGAGGAAAATGGGCATAATATATCCTGTCCCATATTAGCCTTTATAATTGACACGAGGGGTAGTATAATAGTATTTTCCAAACAAAACAAAACAAATGAACCAAAACGTTTCATCCCTGAGACAGTAGTTTACCAGAGGGAAAGTTGCCTGAGCTTAGCAAATGAGATCATGTTGTCTCCCGTTACAGGTGTGTCTTTTACCCCCTTGATAAAAGGCACTGGATTCTGCATTGGTAGGCTGAGAATTAACTCGCAATACAGTCAGTAAACATAACATCATTTTTGAGAAGTAGGCATTATCGCATCCTTATTTTTTCACCAAAGTCCTGGCTTGATGATTTAAAATATTGACATCTCCCCAAGGCATCTCTTCCTCTTTCTCTTGGGATGTCTGCTCTTTATGAGTTTGTTAACTACCTTTAGACTGGTGGTCTCTGGGATGCTGTCTGGATCAGATACATTGAGTGGGCGACACCTGTGACTTGGTTCTGAAAAAGAGTCAAGCATAACATCGTTCTTCCATTATAAGAACATCAAACCCTTACTCTTGATTAGTTTTCTGGATCTTTAACGTATACTTGTCTTGTGTTTCCTTTAGTTCAAAATGCTTTTTTTTTTTTTTTTTGCAGGTGATGCAGCATTATCCTTTAAAGTGATATCTTGAGGTAGCTGCCAGGTGTAAGTCCTTTGCTTGTCTGCTACCTTTGCCACCCACTCCTCAAACTGTGAGAAACTGATGCAGCCAGAGAATTCCAAGCTCTAAAGCTCCTTCTCTAGAGTAGTGTTCAGGGAAGGCCTCGGAGTCAGGAACCTTTGAACAGAAACTTGAAAGCGACAAAGGATGAAGTTGGAATCTAAATCTTTTTTATAAGCAGGGTTAGAGAAAGGAAGGAGATTAGAGACCAGATGAGAGATAACAGAGTAAAACTAAAGCCATGGGGCACATAGGAAGGAGTAACCCCTGTGTAGAGACCGGGGCCATGAAGAGAACCAGCCAGCTTATGTAAGAAGTCTAGCTGGGCCTGGAAGACAGGTAGAGTTTAGAGCTGGCAAGGTTGAGTATGTACATTGGAAGAGTGGGTATGTTGGGGACTGCCATTCAGCAGCCTGATCCTTGAAACGTGAAAGTTTCAATAACATGGCTGGAAAGCTGGAACGTTTAAGTTCCTTTCTTCTCAGATCTGAGGGTGGTGTTGGGAGGTTGTATTTTAATAGTCTTGGGATTCGAGGAATTGAGTTGGCAGTGGTTCCTTGAGGCTAAAGGGTAGGGTGGTCCTTGAAGAAAATGGCCAGTACATGGCAAACAACTGTCCTTAACCTAGTCCACCCCAGGCCTTTTCTGTCTTCAAGTCACCACATTGCAGAAGAACCGACCATTCATAGAATCCCTGCTACAGAATGCAGCCAGGATGCCACCTGGTCCACAACCTGACTCCTTCTGGTCCAGCCACAAGTCCCCTGACAGTGTCAAATCTGTTGAAACTCCATCTCCAGAGCACAAGATCAGTATATGGCCTCTTGAACTTCATAGGTGACATCCCTATTCCTATCCAGGAGGCCCAGTGGATGGACTGCACTGCACCTGGCTGTGGAAGCTCAGGAGCACAGCATGGTGCAGTTCCTGATCCAAGCTGTTCCTAGGTAGATGACCCCATGCTCAATGAATGCACACCTGTGCACCTGGCAACTGACTGAGGCCTCAACAGCATGCTTCCACTGTTTGGGAGGCTGCTGCTGACTCCCTGCTGCTGAATATGGAAAATGAAGCACCCCAGGACCAGGGTGAGAATGTAAGAGATATGTGCTCTGCCCAGCATGGCCTCCCATCCATAACAGGGGCACTTTCACTAGGGAAAGGACCGCCACCACTTAACAGTGGTCAGGGTTTAGATGTGACTCAGTCGACAGGGTGCTTCCCTTGCCTATAAGGGACCTTGGGTTCAATTCCCAGCCCCACATAAAGTAGCATATACCTGCTATTCCAGCGCTGGGGAAATGGAGGCAGGAGGGTCAAAAAGTAAAGATCTTTTTCATCTGTGCAGAAAGGTCAAGGCCAGCCTAAGCTACATGAGATCACCTCTATCCAAAAAACAAAAAACAAAAAACAAAAAACCTGCGGGGATAGAACAGAGCCGCTTCTTACCAACTGAGGCACCATGAGCTGCTTTTTGCCCCAGTCAGACTGTTTCTTTAACAGGTCAGGCCCCAGGAGCCCGATCATGAACTAACAAACAGGAATGAATCACTGAAGCTACCAGATAAAAGAAAAGGAATGCTGAGGCCCTCGAGAACCCGGGAGCCATGCTTCAGCATGTATCCGCAGTCAACTTCACCAAATATGTGCAACTACACATATACACCTTCCATTTCCAGGTCTTAGGGGTTTTTTGGGGGGGGGCATACGTTAATATTATATATAACCCCACCCCTTGGGACCGCCCTGCATCCTGACATAGAAGTCTTTTATTAAGGGATAACTCCACCCATTTCTTGCTCTCTTCTCCCCACCCCCACGAGGTGTGCACCTCTAGATACCCTTCTCGCTCTCTTTCCCTTCCGCTTCCCCCCCTCCCTCCCTCCTTCTGTCTCTCTGCATCTTTATCTCTCTATTGTAATAAACCTTTTCCACGCGGCGGATGCAGCCTCTGGGTTGTGAATGTCCACCTGCCACCCTGCTGCCATGCCCGCCCGCCGCCGTTGCATCTGTCCAGCATGCCAGCATGGTTCCCTGTGCGCGGGATACCCATGGGAGCCCCACTGCATAATAATTCATAACAGCATACATATTAGGTTTTGTTAAGAGTCAAAACTGAAGTTTTCCATACATAAAAATATTGAGGGGGTTGGGGATTTAGCTCAGTGGTCCTCAGCTCCGGGGCAGGGGGGAGATTTCACTTGGGCCAAGTGGCACATGACTTTAATTGCAGCACTCAGGAGGTAAATGCCAGCAGAACTATGTGAGTCTGAGGTCAGCCTTGTCTACTCAGTGAATTTCCTCACAGGCCAAGCTACATAATGAGATCCTTCTACACCTGCAAAACAGCCACAAAAAGTAGAAAAATGGATTTTCCTCTAAGCCACTCCTAGCCTATGTATGCTGCATGGTTTTTAGGAGAGCTTGTCTCAAACTTTGGAGATTGGCCATACTCAGACCACACACTACCTGGGAAGTCTGACTGAGTCCTCTGCCGGTCTTCAGCTCTGGTGGGAAGAGTGCTGCCTGCCTAGCAGCTTTCCTGGGATCTTGCTGCAGCATCATGACACTATCTCAGTTTCTCTTCATTCTCTTTCTAAGCACCTTTCTTCTTTGCCTTTTGATAACCTGAAAATCTCAGGAAGCCACAGCAGTGTACTGCCTGAAGACTGGACAGGGCCCTCCACCTCTTCCTACCTGGAAGCTGGAGCCACAGCTGATACAACTGGGACTCAAACAATGTGCTCCTCTGCTAGTGTAGTCCTAAGTTAGAGGAAGAACAAGAAGAAATGAATTGTGAAGGCAATGCAGACTCCATCTTAGGGTAGGGCCACCATCTCAGACCACCTGCTGTACTCAGTTCCAGGAAGGACCTCAGGAATGTGCCATGACAACTCGAACAGATGCAGAGCAGTATCCTCCTGCAGACATCCTGTCTGCGATTTATGGCCCTTGAAGATATCTAGATAATCCTGATGAGCAGCCCAGATAATCCTGTTCAGCGGGTTGTGGTTCCCCTGCCAAAAGTCTAGACCAATAGTTAAAAAAAAATCACCTTGCCCCATATCCTTACTACCCAATCCCAGGATGCCAAAGCATGTAAGCCCTGGCTTGCAGTTTTTCCCTCTCTGCCCCTGGACTTGCCGCCACAGCCACATTTCCCTCCATCTGCCTGGTGGTGGCCCAGGTTGAACCTGACAAAACCCTTACATGCTTGCATCAGAAACTGGCTCCTTGGTGGTCTCTGGGGGTTTTGCAAAATGGGTACAACAGAACCAACATAGGTTCTGATGATTCTAAACTCAAAGCAAGTGCTTCATGTACGTGAGATGGCCATTAAAAATCATAAGCATAGCTCTAAGTTGCAATGTGTGCTGGGAGAGGAAACACAGGAAGTGGACAATGTAGTGGGTGGAGGACCATGCTTTGGGTGGCCCAGGGAAGCTTGAGGTGCTTGTTATAAAATGAGGACATAGGATGTGCAAAGAAAGGGACAGATCATTAAGGGAAGGAACAGAAAGCAAGCCAGCAGGAGTCTAAAGGTTGGGTGAGTGGTTGAGGGATCATTGTTAGAAAACAGAAAATTAGCCTAAGGCCTCTCTCTTAGTTAGGGTTTCTAGTGATGAAGAGACCCCATGAACATTGAATTGGGGCTGGCTTGTAGGTTCAGAGGTTTAGTCCATTATCATCATGGTGGGAAGTGAGGTGGTGCAAAAGCAGTCTTGGTGGTGGAGATGGAGCCAAGAGTTCTACATCTGGATCTGTCCACAGCAGAAAGGGGGACCCTGGGTCTGACTTTAGCACCTGAAACCTCAAAGCCTTGTCACTAGGGAATGACACACTTCCTCCTACAAACCCATACCTACTCCAGCAAGGCCACACCTTCTAACAGTGTCACTCCCTGGTCACCCAGCATTCAAATCCATGAGTGTATGGGGGCCACACCTTCAAACCGCCACAGCCTTAGATATTCATTCACAAGGCCTGACCACTAAGTGGTAATGGTAATGATCTGATTGTATTTGGGGTGCCAAAGGTTGATGGCTGTGACCAAGCAGAGTGGAAAATAAGGAAATCTTCAGTACTGGGGTTCCCCAAGGGACCTGTGCCTGGACTCCCTTCTGGCCCCGGCCTTGCAGGCTCTCTGGTGATGTAGCCATGTTGGGAGCTGAGGGGATATGGAGACCAGGCAAGAAGCTTGTGGCACTTTCGTGGCCTCCCTGGCTGCTGCTGCAGCGGGGTGGCAGCGAGCTGAAAGAGCAACTGTTTGCCATTACTCCCTCCACTCATGCTAAGGCGTGGATACCAGGTGGAGGGCTTGGGAAGCAGAATGAGGCACCAAGTCACCCGCCTGCATGGCAATCTGAGGATCCAGGGTGGATGAAGGTGCAGCCCGGGGCCTTTGCTCCCCGAGAAACTTCAAAGCACTGCCCAGTCAGTATGCAGGACTGTGGCTCTCCAGAGCAGGAAGGAATTGGGTGTGTGGCCTAAGCTGCCCTTGTACCGGAGGGAACAGAGGTGTCCTATGTGGTTGGACAGGCAGGGCTGCCCCTGGGTAGGCAGGAGGTTCTGTCCAGCCTTTCAAGACCCCTAAGAAAGGGAGATAGAGGGTCTTTATCTGTCCTGCTTGGCTGAAGCAAAGGGGGCAAGGAGGGCACTGGGCACTTCCCTGGTACAGTCTGCTCAGGAGGGCAGAGCAGCTGAAGAGCTGTAACCCTAATCACTGCTTTGTCACTCTGGTTTCCTGGAGTTTCTCAGGGATGCTGGCTCAAGAGCAAAGTGTTTTCCCAGCATCAGAGAATACAGTAGAGCCTTGGAGCCCTGGAGGCAGCCTCTTTTGCCATAAGAGCCTGATATACCTTTCCATTAAGCTGGTTCTTCTGAGCTACTGCGGGAGGTGACAGTTGTGGGTCTGTGTTGCAGAGGTAATACAAATACACAACCCCCTACTGTTTCTGATATCTTGACGTAGCTGTCAGGTCTAAGTCCTTTGCTTGTATGCTAGCTACTTTTACCACCCACTCCTCAAACTGTGAGAAACTGATTCAGCCAGAGAATTCCAAGCTCTAACGCCACTTCTCTAGGGCAGGAAAAACACTTTTGTGCCAGAAGTGATAGCCCTGACCAGGCCCACTGAGAATCTCCGTGTTCCTTGAACAAGTCTTCAAAATTGGAAATGTCACCTTCTGTTTGTATGTGAATAAACTGCTGCAGTGACATGGCCCTGTGTTTTGGGTGGCGGAAGCAGTCTCAAAGAGCAGTATTTAGAGTTCAAAACAGTGGACAAGTAAGTGCCTTTCTCATCACCTTCGAATACAACCCAGAAAAGACTAACACATCCTGAGTGTCACTTTACAAGAACAGGACTGCATAAAATGGAACTTCTCCATTTTGCATAATTTCCATGTCAAAACAAAACAAAAAACACAATACCCAACCTACTATACTGTGGAAGGGTATTTTCCTGCCTTAAAGCAGTAGGACAAAATAGAAGAGATCCACTGAATTTAAGAAAAGAACCAGGCAGGTTAAAGCTGATTATGGCTGCTAGAAGAGTCACAGGGAAACTCAACAAAAGACATAGACTCCCCAGGGAGGTATCCAATCTGCCTTTTCCATTTGAAAGCACCCTTGTTATGCCCAGAACATGGGGATCCCCAAGAGGCCACCACAGAGATCAAATCCCGTATGTAAAAGCAAAGAACCTTTATTATCTTCAAGCTCAGAACTTGGGCTCTCTGTCCATCTAACACAGCAGTGAGAGCAGAGAGCCCAGAGCCCAGCCAGGGTGGGATTTTTATCATAGCAGAGGTTGGGATGAGAGGATTTCCAGGGTTCAGGACCCGAATTTGCTGACTTTTGTCTAGGGGTATAGGGAATGTTTGGAATGTCAGGCATTTCCTCTTAGACACATGTCCCACTGGGTGGGGTCAGCTTAAGGCTCTTCCTGCGTCCAGGTGTTGCCTGCCAGAAGCTGTGTCTGGGTGTCTAAGCCTGTCATGGCAGCTGTGTGGTCAAGCTGTTTTGGTGCCCCTCTACACCCTCATCACCTTCAAGTGCATGGGGGGTTCACTTCAGGAACAGCAGCACTGGGATCCTCTGCAGTCACCTTATCATCATCAGTGCCTACAAAGAAAAACATAAAATGTGAGCCAGTTGTCATTAAGTCTGTCCACAGGCTCAGTCAGTTCCACAGTTTGCCACCTGTAGCTCAAAAGCTTCCTAATTCACCAAGGCCTAGTTTGATCATGCAGTCGATGTAGATTGAGGGGGTCTGGGTATCCTCATGGGTGAAACCAGAGGAGACCAGAGCAGTTGCAAACAGCAGTAATCTTTGAGTGCTTTGCAATCTTTGTCAACCTAAGTCTTCTGCTGGAGGGTCTCTACAATGGAGTTGACAGGATTGATTTCCCAGTGCATTTTGGGTCATTGGGTACCTCATTGTGGAGTTGTCTTGAAACGTCTGGACCTTAATGATCTGATCCATGTTGCCTGCTCAGCCATGGGTGCTTGTCATACAGCCTCGGCCGTCCTGTAGCTGCTTAATCGTCTCGGTTTTCCTTGTCTTATCTTTGCCATTGTGATCTTCCACATCTGTTCCCCCATCTTCAATCTCAGACTTCTCCCTTGTCTTCCTCCTCTTTCTCACTTTTCTCTTCCTCTGCCTCCTCTTCACTGGTCTCCCTCCGTCCTCCCTTCTCCAGCTAAGTCACCAGATGTGTTAATGAGTTGTGGAGAACTCAGCACCTGCAAAGCCAGAGGCTGTGACCCAACACAGCAGCCTGCTCGGACTGCCAAGCCCACACTCACATAGAGAGAGATGCCCTGCTCGGACTGTCAAGCCCACACTCACATAGAGAGAGATGCCCTGCTCGGACTGCCAAGCCCACACTCACATAGAGAGAGATGCAATAGCCAAGGACTGTTTCTTCACCACTTCCTTGACCCTCCTCGACCCTAAGCATTCTGTCTGATTGCCTTTTTCTTGTCTAATTGTTTGTTTGTTTTTTGAGACAGGGTTTCTCTATGTAGCCTTGGCTGTCTTGGAACTAGCTCAATAGACCAGCCTGGCCTCGCACTCACAAAGATTTGCCTGCCTCTGGCTCCTGAGTGCTGTGCCACCACTGCCCAGCCTGTCTGATTTTCCGTCAGGTGAAGGATCACATTGGTTTCACAATGAGCTCACCTACATAAAGATGAATCATAATAAAATATGAAGACGTGGAATTCAAACTTCAACTAGACCACTTTAAAATACAATGCTCAAGACTTCTGATTTATGCAGAGAATTCCACCAAGCACAATGCACACAGCCAGGTCACTGTGGTCTGCATGAACTGTGAAGGATCCACCAGCAGAGGACTCCGAGGCATACTGCTCATCATCATGGTGCTCAGTGATCAAGACCACTTTCTCTTACAACAGATAGAGTAAAATCCAGCCTCTTACTGCCCAATCATGGAGATCCTTGCAATAACCAGAAAAAGGGTTTTAAAGTTAAGGGAGAGCCAACAAGATGGCTCTGCCGAAGGAGCAGTTCTCAGGAACCTAATTGTCCAAGTTCTTCCCTGACCTCCAAAAGTACTCACTCTAAAAATACACCACATTCACCACTCAAACAAGTTTTGAAAAATTAACAACCCAAAAGAAGTAATGAATTAAGAATGTTATGGATGAAAAGCCACACGCCTGGACAGCCTACATTAACAATTTTGTGCTAGAATTAGCCATAGTTCCCAAGTCAGCCTTGGTCATTCCAATGCCTGTGTCTAGCAAGGCCAGCTTACAACCCCGAGGGTTGGAGAGGATGCCAATTTTCAGCTTTACTGTAGTCTAACTTAGAAGGTTCTCTTGGACTTTCATAGTGAATCTTGTCCAAGGCCTATAAATACACATATAGTCACATTATTGCATTTGTCCAAAGTATTCCTTCTCTTTCAAACTTGTGGCAGATCTTTTGGGATCAATTGATGTATTATTCCTGTCAATCACTCCCACTAAGTATCCCGATACACATCGATTCTCCCACTTCTATAAACTTTTAAAAATACAACAGAATACTCTCATCTGAAGCATTAGAAATCAACTCCTGAGCCGGACGGTGGTGGCGCACGCCTTTAATCCCAGCACTTGGGAGGCAGAGCCAGGCGGATCTCTGTGAGTTCGAGGCCAACCTGGGCTACAGAGTGAGTTCCAGGAAAGGCGCAAAGCTGCACAGAGAAACCCTGTCTCGAAAGATTAAAAAAAAAAAAAAAAAAAAAAGAAAAGAAAAAAGAAACCAACTCCTGTAAGAAACTTTCCTTGTTGGAATAGAAAGCATTGATGATGAGGGACATGAGGTGAGTGACTTCTGTCTGAAATGCAAAGTTCTCCACCTCTTCCTCTGGCATCTATGAATGAAAAGGCCATGTAGTACCATGAACCACAATGGCTGCACCTTGTAAAATATTAATGTTCACCTGTTTCAATTACATGGCCTTATACAGAGGCAAAGTTAATACTGCTTTAAGTCCTAAGAGATGAGAATAGACATTTTTAAAAAGTCTTTGAAACTTCGGTGAGAAGGGAAATCAAGAGTGGAAAATATTCAAAGAATGGTTTTTCAACCCATGGGAAGTCAGACTCTCTGAACTGTTTGTTAGAGCTCAGCTAGATGGCTCAGAACCTCAACACCTGCCGGTACATGGGGGGGGGGGGGGGGAATCCAGCTAACTAGATTAAGAACTGTACACAGCACCATGTACTTATGAGTGGGTAGATTGCTAAACAGACCTTTTCCATCATTTGGGCAAAGAAAATACTAAGAGAAACAGCAGCCATTTCTCTGTGCTTTTCCCCAAGAGCATAAGTTGATGAAACGGTTCTACAGTGCCACCCAGAAGGGAACAGGAACCCCAGAGCACAGGAGTGGAGGTGTTCAGATGGCAATTAAATCAGGACAAAGAGCCAATGAGGTAAAAGCTCCAGCATGATGCTCTCTGTGAAGACTTGCATAGGCCCCAACACAAGCGAAACAGTTACGGAAGCTCTCCAGCCAGCCTAGTCACTGCAGAGATACTTGGGCAGGAACCACAAGGGAGGAGGTGTTAGTGTACACCTTTCCACCACCCAGCATCTAGTCACTGCTGTGGGGACCCAGAAGCTTCCACTACAATCTTGAGCTCTTGGGAGAGGAGGAACCTAAGAATCTTCCTGTTCCTGCCCTTTCCCCATTTCTCCTCCTCCTCCGCCTCCTCCACTGGGAGCTCAGATCTACAAAGGAAAAGTGCAGTGGGTTCAAGCATCCCTGCCAACCTCTGTATCCCTCCCCCAAACCAAGCACCTTGGAAAAGGTTTTCAGGACAGGTGACAGGGCCAGCCTTACTAGGCCAAGCTCAGGTTCAGACCCAGATGCCACATCTAGAAGGGGACAGCAAAAATGGCTGTGTACAGTGTAGGCTCCCAGTGGGAGCGGCCACCTGGACAGGAAAGGCTGAGTCCCCACCTTGTGAGCTGCTGATCTAAACGCTCCAGGGAGTCCTACCACAGGCTTGCACCACAGACAGCCTTGAGCAGTTGGAGACTTTCCAGGCTCCTCCCACAGGTTGCCCGGATGATGGGAGCCTTTGAGACAACAGATAATATCACTGTGAGGGCTCTTGAGAAGGCATCTCAAGAGTAGCCAGGGGCCGTCTGTCAAGGCTTGACAGTAGGACAGAGTGGGGTAGTGGACTGACTCTCACACAAAAACTTGGCTGCATGGGGAGTGACGGCAGAGAGCTCTTCCACTTGCACCAGGACCTCCATTTTAACTAGGAGTCACCTCTCTGGCTCCTCCTTCAGACTCCTCTGCATTAGAAGAGAGGCATCCAGTGGACTAACTGCAGCTGTCCGTCCCCGGACTTCTGAGGAGCAGCAGGAACCGGTGTGTGTGTGAGCTGGAAGCTTTTCTCTGGCTGTCTGGGAAGGAAGGAGCCACCCTGGCACTACTGCGATTTCTTCCAACACTGTCGTGGCAGGGCCTGGTGCTAAGGTAAGGGAGAACACGGACTCCAGCCTTTTTCTGCTAGGGATGGGGGAGTATGGTCAGGAGCGAGGTGTTGTGCGGGCCAGTTTGGCAGAATTCGTTCCACGAGCTGAAAACAGCATTTGTTGGGGAGGGGAATGTAATAGTGAGTACAAGGGAAAGACCCAAAACTGCCTTCATTTCCAGTGTTTTGAAATAAGTAAGAAAAGCTGCCGGGCGGTGGTGGCTCATGCCTTTAATCCCAGCCCTCGGAAGGCAGAGGCGGGCGGATCTCTGTGAGTTCCAGGCCAGTCTGGTCTACAGCGCGAGATCCAGGAAAGGCGCCAAAACGACACAGAGAAATCCTGTCTCAAGCCTAAAAGAAAAAAGAAAAGCTGGGATGTAGTTCAGTTACCTGAGTGCTTGCCTAACATGCACAGAGCACTGGATTTGATACCTGGGTCTAGGACATGATGGTATTAACTGAGGACTGTAATGCCTATTTATTTTATTGCAATCTATTTTATATATATTGACAAGAAACTGTGAAATATTTAGCCATGCAGAATATGTGACCAGACCAGAGCATGTGTTGGAAGATTTTGGTGATCATTAACTCTACCCTGAAGTGATGGACTACAAGTTGTAATGTGTGCTAGCTACACTTCAGTCAGTAATATCAGCAAGTCTCCAAATGTTAGCAACATAGTTCATTTCCCTTGTATATTCGATATTCATGATACTAAAATGCTGGAACTGGGCGGTTCTTTTTAAACTAAACATTATTTGCAAACAAAGGGTATTATTTGTTTTTTAAGCTTTTGTAAATAAAGGCTTCAGAAATGTTTTTTTAAAAAAAAAAGAAGTGACGGTTAGGAGAACAGTTCAAGGTCATACCCAAGTACATCTTGTCTCATAAAACAAAAAATGGGCAGGGAAAAAAATAGCCTTTATAGATCTGGGTCACAATCTGGATGTCTTTACTCCAAGATTGTCCCTCCTCTGTGGTCCCAGCAGGGGGTACTGCAGCTCCTCTCTGAACAAAAGGCTCCATTCTCCTGAAGGGACCCCCACGCCCTCCCCACATAGTAGGAGCTTCCGCCTGTACCCCGGATTAGGCAAAAACCACATCCAAACACTGTTTTCACAGGGAGATCCATTATTAAGCAGGGAAGCAAAGCTAAAGTGGCTGCTTCCTGGCTCACGCAGAAAAACAGCAGCAAATGACCTTGCATGTGTAATTTCTTAAGAAAAAAAAAATGGGGGAAAAAAAAACAAAGCCGGGCGGTGGTGGCTCACGCCTTTAATCCCAGCACTCGAGAGGCAGAGCCAGGCGGATCTCTGTGAGTTCAAGGCCAGCCTGGGCTACAGAGTGAGTTCCAGGACAGGTGAAAAGCTACACAGAGAAACCCTGTCTTGAAAAACCAAAAAAAAAAAAAAAAAGAAAAAGAAAAAAGAAAGAAAGAAGAAAAAGAAAAAAAGAGGTCTGTGTTACAACAGGCTAGGATGTGCATTTTAATAGGGCGTGTTAATTAGATGAACCGAAGGGGGCTTTTGACCACTGGATTTTAGATAGCTGGGCATTGATAGTCACCTCAGGAGGAGGAAGTGCCACGTAGGGTAACAGTGGCTAGGTTTAGGAGTGTAATCTAGTGGTTTTTAGCAAGGCAGAGGGAACTGGGGAGAAGGGCAAGGCTGCCAGAGCCGCATGCTCCAGTGGGCTGGTGTCCCTTCACTCCCCATATGCCCAGGCCCACACTAGGGTCATGTTCAACTCCTAGACCCAGGGTGCCAGCCTTCTGTCCAGTCTAGGAATTAGGCCAAGGACCGCACAGGGAACTGGGGAGCAGAAAGAGTGTTTGTTTAATCAGAGGGCCTTTGAAGGGACCTGGTTTATGTCAGTATAAAAAAAGACAGTAAACTGACAAGGAGTGGAGACACGGAGACCAGTCACAGAAGAAAGGACAGAGTGAACATCATCAGATCACATGATACAGCAGTCAGGCCTTAAGCCTCATCCCATCTTTGTTTTAGGCAGGCAGACAAATATCACAGGGAAGCCCTTTCACTGACTGCCCCTGAAACCCTCAGCCTAGGCGTTGTGCCCCTTACTACAAGCTTGCAGCTTGGAGACTAAATGGCTCCCATATTGTCGTCTCTCATTATACTGAGGGACACCCCTGGGTCTCTTAATGAAATGCTACCTGATGTCATGATTCCCTTAACTGGTGTCTAAGACATGCAGAGGCCTGCAGGGTATTGGAGTATTCAAAGAGGGACATGAAGATGATCAGCCAGGAGTCAAGCTTAAAGACCAAAGACAGGTAGCAGCACTCTCCTGCATTTTACAGCAATATCAGGGAAAGAAGCACAAGGCGGTCAGCCCAGAAACTTGGCGGTCAGCAGCTATCCTTGTCAGGCTGTAAGGAACAAGAAACGGCCCAGCTCAGCTTGGTCCTCAGAGACCCTTGGAAATTGGAAACAACTTCTGGGCCTGGTTACCTTTGAGGGTGCTGAGATCCAGGGGTGCAGTGGTGGTGCCTGTAAGACACTTAGTTTTTTTCTTTTTTTGAGACAAATTTTCCTGTATCTCAGGCTAGCTTCAAACTCACTATGTTTAAGAATGACCTTGAACTTCTGATCTTCCTGTTTTGACCCCCAAGTGCTGGGATTATAGCTGTGTACGACCATACTTGACATATGAGATGCCCTGGATCAAACTCAGGGTTTCATGAGGTATGCTAGGCAAGCAGTGGTAACAACTGAGCTGTATCCCAACTCCCAAATATTGGAACAGAGCTTTTCTTCTGTGTAGATAATGTGTGCATGTACATGTACTCACACCCCTGCCTGATAGCACTAATAAGAACTGTACACATGGCCTGGAGAAATGTTTCAGTTATTTAGAATGAGTACTGCTCTTGCAGAAGACCCAGGTTCAGGTCCCAACATCCACACCAAGCAGCTCACAGCTACCTGTAACTCAAGCTCCAGGGTATCTGATGCCCTTTGGGCATTAGTGCCATCTGTGGACACTTGCACTCACATGCACACACCCACACACACATTTAGACACAATTTAAAAATAATTTCAAAAATCTTAGCTGGACATGGTGGCACAGGCATATGAGGAGCGGAGGCAGGTGGATCTCAGTGAATTCGAAACCAGCCTGTTCTACAAAGTGAATTCCAAGACAGCCAGAGCTTTTATAGTGAGACCCTGTCCACTGAAATAAAAGCAATAAAGTACTAATTTTTATGTCTAAAAATAAAATATTATATATAAGGTTACACATAAGTTATGTCAAGATTTGAAAAGGATAGTATCCTTAGTACTTTGTCTTTTTTGTTTGTTTATTTTTCTCCTTCTTACCCTGCTACAGATAGAACTCAGGTGGGACTCGTCAGTTGTCTACTGCCCCGGCCAGCGGGTTCTTCACCGGGGACCTGAAGGGAGGGCCGGTGATTGAGAGGGACAAGAGACACAAAGAATGAGAGCAAGACAGGACGTCTGATCAAGCTCCAAAATTTTATTTTTCTCACAAGGCATATATAGGTAGGCAAAGGGGGTTGTGAGCAGGAAGGGACTTAATTGTGGGGGTTGCAAGCAGGAAGGGGCTTAGTAATGGGGGTTGCAAGCAGGAAGGGACTTAATTATGGGGGTTGCAAGCGGGAAGGGACTTAGCTGTGGGCTGTTCGGCCAGCAGGAAATGTTGCTCTGGGGGTTATCTATCTACTCTTGTCTAACTGCCCAATTGCCGAACTGCAGCTCATTCACCTGATATCTGAAAAGAGGTTCTGGTGTCTGTGGGAAGAGGTTCTGGTGCTATGGAGACTTAAGCAAGGCCTCGATCTAAGAAAAGAGGAGAGAAGCCCAAATACGGCAGCATGTGTGTAAAGGGTCGCTTAGGCTTATGGCTCCCGTCACTCTACCACAGCCACCTACCCAGCCCCACCAGTATACTTTCTTGGTGTTCCCCTTAGACCTGTTTGATACCACAGGTCTGTACCCTCTCCCGTACTATTCCACATGAAAACCTCTGTGAGGCTCAGTCCTAGCTAAAGACGTTGAAATTAAAAAATAAAAGACACAGGAATGACCTAGCTTCCTGTAAGAGAGAAGAGAGACTTAGACCTAACACGTGGTCCTCTCTGGGTCTTAGCTGCTCCACTGTAAAAGAGAAGAGAAGTTTCCAGCCAGGGGCAGGGTGAATAGGGCCATGAAGATCCAGCTGGGCAGAAGGTTCCCTGTGTTCCCCACACTCCACTCTTGTTCCCACTCTAGACTATTGTTGTCCCTGGAAGCTGTGGAAGTCTGAATCCAGGTACTGGTGCCTGCTATGCTGATTCAACTTCAGCCTTCACAGCAGGGACCGAGGCCGTAGTGACTATGCTGGATTTTTGTGTCACACAAGCTTAAGTCATCTGAGAAGAGGGAACTTCAGTTAAGAAGATGCCTCCATAAGATCATGTTGTAGGCAAGCCTGTAGAGCATTTTCTTAGTTGGGGATTTATATGAGAGGTTCTAGCTCCTTGTGGGTAGTACCATCCAGGGATGGAGGTACTGGATTCTGTAAGAAAGCAGACTGAGCAAGACATGGGTACCAAACCAGTCAGCAGCATTCCTCCATGGAAATGGTTCTCAACTTCTCTAATACTGGGACCCAGTAATACAGTTGCTCAAGTTGTGGTGTCCCCAACCAGAAAATTACCTCCGTCACTACTCATAACTTTAATTTTGATACTGATATGAATATCCAATATGCATGATATCTGACATGTGGCCCTATGAAAGGGGACCTCAACAGCACCCCAGAGGGTTCGTGACTCACAGGTTGTGAACCACCACTCTATGGCCTAGGGATCAGCTCCTGCCCTGTTTGAGTTGAGTTCCCATCCTGACTTCCTTCACTGATGAGCAGTGATAGGAAGTGTAAGCCAAATAAACCCTTTCCTCCTGGTTGTTTTTAGTCATGGTGTTTGCTCACAGTAAGAGTAACCCTAACAGAGACAGTGACTCTGAAGTTGAAGGGAGGGAAATAGCCAGGCCAGGACTGAGATCTGGAGAGGGGGGGAAAGATTAATGCTGTTCCATAGTGATTTATGGGTAAATGTGGACAAAAGACCAACACACACACACACCCTTCACAGAGAAGGGGACGGGGCACTCATAACATGGAACCCAGGAGATGGCCCAGTCTCAGGTCACAAAGGGAGGTGGTTGAAGGTGGACACAGCAAAACTAGTGAAAGGGAGGATAAAGCAACACTGTAGCATGGCTGTAACAGAGTGGTTTCTGCGATTTTGTGTCTTTATGATAGCACCTGCAGTCTACTTTGTATCTTGATTATTTCTTGGCGTGTTTTTTTTTTTTTTTTCCTCAGCTGGAATGGGGACTCTTATTTGTGGTTGTGAGCCTAGCCTTTAACGGCTGAGCCATCTCTCCAGCCCGGAATGGGGACTCTTTAAAGCAGTTACCCATCAAGCTACAACCACTGTAATAACTCAACTTTGAGCTCCAAGCAACATACCCAGTTAGCTCTAAGCACT